>NW_027287205.1:64478589-65089839 GCF_022747635.1 Hetaerina americana | reverse complement strand
CCATACGAATTTATATTTTCTGCTTTCGCCTGGGCGAAATTTGAGCGGTAGGAGAAGAAGCGTCGAGAAAGAAAATGTTTAAACACGACGGCAATGTATTTATAAAGTAACTGGTTCCCTAAATAGTCTACTGTCCAGGGCTCATTTACAAACCTTAAACAATAAGCAAATCAAACTTTTTTCCAGAAAAATTTATTTAAGGGAGCTAAAAAAATATCAGAAAAAATCCTTTTTTTAACTCATGGTGTTAGTACTAGGTGCACAAGAAGAATTTTCAATTATCAATAAGCTATTAGAAATAGGGGGGGGTTGAAGACAGGAATATTCATTAAAAATGCTAAGAAAATAATGAACAATGGTACGGAACAATGTATTGCACATAGCGGAAACTTGGCCATTGAGGCACGATGATAGGGGTTAGTTGGAGGCTTTGGAGGAGAAGAATTAAATTTACGGAAAAAGTCAAATGGGCAGAAAGGAAAACGAAGAAGGAAGTTCTATTCGAGGCAATCATAGGGAAGAGAAAATTGTTGGAGAAGGAATTAAAAGGAAGTCAGAAAAGCGGATGCACGGAATTTCGATTGGCAATGGAACGCTGGAGGCAGTTATAGAAAATGACAATGTTGGACAGGTGAGATGAGAGAGGAAAATAATGCGCAAGTTGGACAGAATTCCGACCCATTCCTCGCGAGAGATTTCAATACATTCAAAAGAAAACCGGAGCCTACAATTCCTCATCCATCCAAGCAGTAGCAAGTTCGCAGCGACACTGATGGTGACTAAAATGCCGCGACGCCATTTTATAAGAAAACATATCATAATAATAAAATATCATAAAAAAACGAACTCTTGAAGTACCCGGAGACGTACGAATGAGAATTTGTGCCGGGGAAATACTTAGATTATGAAATTGATATCACCGCTCAGCTAGCCTCCGTGGTCACTTCATTGACGTTCTCGGAGATAAACGACCTACGCAGAGGCGGTTACCCCTTGAAGAAGTTTAATTTTTTAAAATCAGCGTAAGGCAAGACAATCACGTAAAAGTGAAGAAAACTGATGGTTGTCCTCACCATTCCTAATTATGGATGGAGCTATGTACATCTGGATTCTACCTATAAACGCTGCTAAAAAAGTGAAGAAATACGATGAACGCCCATCCGGTTCGTGAAAAATGGCCACGGGAGAAACAAAGGAGTTAATTAATTACTAGCGAAAACTAGGAATCCCTGGTGACTTTAACACGCTTTGTAGGCCATTCTACTTACGAATCCGAGTAAACAAAGCAAGCCGCGTTAAACGCCAGGAAATAGGAAAAAATTGGAGTTACTGGTATATTCATGTGCAGCAAATTCAGGGATTCGTTCACCTTTCACACGAGCCAAGACCGAAAACCAAAGAATATGAAACATTTCTTAAGTCTTCCGCTAGCTCATTTTCATGACTGAAGTCACTATACAAGCCTTTGCTGTGGCTTTCTGGTTATCGGATTTGTGTGCATATGCATAAATGCTGTGAGGGAACGTGGCAACAGTAATACTAATTTTATCACTGACAACACAAGACAGTTATCATATCTTCGTATTATATCATTATAACTCAGTATGAATAACTTACTTAGTATCCGTAGTTACTAAGAACTAGTTACTAAAAATATGGTTAACTGTTTCAAGCGTTGCCTATTACTGTTATCTCCATAACTACATTCCAATGCAGGAATAACTTTACGTGAACGAGATTACAAAAATGACCTCAAGGAATAGTATCGAGAAAAAGTAAAATGCACTAATATAGTAAGAGAAATTTGACCTTACCAAAGAAGAAACCCCTGACGGGAAGGCACATAGGAAGCACGTAGAAACCAATTAAACTCACCTGAAAGTAAAGAAGCAGACATTAATAAAATTTTCTAATGCCATGAATTAAATAAAAGTATAGAATAAAGAGTAATTTTATCTTTAGCATGCAGCAAAATAATCATTTTGACACCCGCCCTTTCCAAGTTATATTTCGGACGCTGGGAGAGATGTTTGAGTCAGCCGTTAAGTAAAACGCTGATATGAAAATGGAATTACAGTTCACACGGAATAGTTAATTAACGTGTCGGGTACAAGAAATGGTTTGTTAATTCATTGTCAAAACAACATTTATCAGTTTCACTCCCTGTGGTAGCGCTCACAATGCGCCTGTAGAGCATGATGAGCACCGTGAATATCAACGAATTGCCCTAATTCATAGGATTCTTCATTCCGTAAAATGAGATTTTCACTTACATCTTTAAGAAGATGCTTTATGTGACACAAGCGAATACAATTCCCCTTTTGCCACATTAAGTTCAATACCCTAATCAGAAAATTCCATTTTCTCGATTTCATTCAATAGGCGTTCATAAAACGACACCTCATTTAGCAGTTTCCTGGGAGAGAAGGTCTATTTGGAAGAGAACAGAGAGGACTAAGAGGAAAGCCAAGGAAAGGGAAAGGAGGCGCATAAAAAATGGTATTCCGCTGGAAACATACGCATGAAATCATCTCATTTTCTCTCGGGGATTCAATAAGTGATTTTCCGCTTCAGTGGCGCCAACATGAAATTTGCTGAATATTCTTTCCCCAGAAGTTATCCATTCCTTCCTAAAGGACAATAGCGCATATATATATCTCATTCCTTGGCCTACCTCGCGATTAGAGTCTCCGAATTGATTTGTTACACAAACTATCGTTGTCGTAACGGATACATTCTAATGTCACCATTCCAAAGTCCCCTTCTTTACAAGGAATAAAAAAATTCTTTTATTTTGGTACTATTACGGGTGACGTGGGACAATTTCCAGTGCCTAAGTGTGCGGATACGCTCAAGTCGGTTACGAGCGAACGGCGATCCTCCGTGATCTTCAGAAACATGCCAGTGGAAATCTGAAGATCAACTCAAGGAGCTACTCGGACGGAAGTTATGGAGGGGTGAGTTTTTTGGCATTGTATTATAAGATAAAGTAGGAAGATCGAAGGAGTAGGCCGGAAGGAGATGGGGGAAGGGAAAGGTAAAAACGATATTACGGGTGAAGGAATCAGAAAGGGAAAAGAGGAGAAATTTGAATTCGTTCTTTTTCTCTTCGTCGATTCATTGAAGACGCTTATCTCCGAGGAGGCTCGAGTAAATCCTCCACTTGAGAACAAGTGGGGCAATTATTTTGGAATAATACATAACGAGTTCATCACGTGAAAACTGTATGCCAACCTGCAGTTTGTTCCTCAACATCTTAGTTAAGGGGAATAGAGTCGTAATTTTGATATCGAGATGCACTAAGTTCCTAGACGGACAGAATGGTTTATTTTGTGACAAAAGAAGCCCAGGAGGTTACGCGCGTAAGCCTTAGAAGGATGGGTGAAGAAATGAAAATATGTGAGAATAATATTAAGCCATTAATTTTACCGTACGATAAAGATTGAGCCAGTCAACCAAATATTTATTAGGAATACTTTTACGGTGAATTTCAAGATTTCACTAAGATTCAGGCGATGGCGGTAAATCATAAGATACCGAAAGTAATAGCGTTCTCGAGAAGCGATAACGATATGTCAATAAATATTTTTTGTAAGTTAATCTAAAGGTTAGGGTAAGTTTGCGATGGATCCTGGGACTACCCATCACTGAAATTATAAAGCCGTAACTTTGATACTTCGGAAAAAATGGAAATATATAGACAACATTGGAAAAATTGAAAGAGTAAAAATGAATTATTAAGCTAAGGAAATTGATGGCCAGGTTTCTGTAAGGAGATGAATGAAACATCATTTTTCTCTTCTAAATAAGTCTTTTAAATTAAGTCAGCTTATTATAGATGCGAAAAATGACCTATGAGGTAGGAGAAAAAACAAAAACACGAAAGACTTGAAACGCATTTATAAAAAAGGATGGAGAAAATAACCTGGGCAGAGATGAAAACAAAGGGTTTTAATATGCCAAGGGGGAAATGAAAAAATTAACGAGAAAGCTTAAAGAGGAAAAAAATAAAGAAAAAAATAAAAATGGAGGAAGTACTGAATTTTAATGGAACATTGAAGGCTGTACAGCTTGGGGGAGTGATAGTCAGTATGGGAATAGAGAAGATTAGAATAGGAATTTACAGCGAGATTAAGGGAGAAAGAAATTGGGAGAAGCCAAGTAAGACATAATGTAAGGAGAAGGATTTTTCCGAAGTGCTATTGTACTAAGTCCGAAAATGTGTGCAATAAATTTCAAGCTCTCCAAAACCTACCATGCATCGGTATACTACATACACAGAGTATATTTTACTATATCCGTCTATCTATTCTAGCCCGTTTTTCCAAACGTGGCCATGGCTTGGACATTGAGGGAACTGAAAATAAAGGGAAAAATAAAAGAAGTATGATTCTGTTACAACATCTGTAGATTGCCTTTTCCGCTTCAATCTGTACTCATGGTTTCACAATATGAGTCCTCAGGAGCACTATTTATTTGATCGACACTGCTAAAATGAATTTTGAATTTTACTGTAATTACCATACATATAATTTCATTCCTAGAGAGCAGAGTCGTAGATATTGACGACAGTATTTAAGGGCATGATTATCCTAACTACTTAAATAAACTCGAGGGCCATATTATGCCAACTCAACCCAACGAGTGCTAATACATGCTCGGCTGTTGCACTTTACAATTCAGCCATTTTTATCCCACGTATGTAAAACTATTCTTTCCGAAGATTAAAATCGGAATACGGAATACACGCGATAGGAGCTATACGAACCTTCTCCCGAAAGTAGGAAAAATTTGCCTCAAGTGCATTCACCTCTCAAGGGTTAGTAAATTCGTACAAATACTTCGTTTCGGAAGATGAAGCTCCAGGATGAGGAAAAGATACAAAAAAGAATGAGGAACATTTTTTCGTTCCCCCGCGGAGGTAAAACGGGGGCGAGTGGGAAGTTCGACGAGGAGGGAGGAGGGACTTAGGATTGTAAGGACTGAGTCTGGAGCGAAAGAGGGAGAGGAAACAATCGGTTTTAATCTGTTTCGTCCTTCTTAACGTGAGAAATGAGGCGTAAAGAGATAAGCGCCGGAGACTTGGGAAGTCCGGGGAAGAGGGAGGAGTAGCAATCTGGAAAGAGGGGGAGGGGGGTATATCCGTACGAGAGAGCTTCCTATTCGAGGAGGGAAAGAGACTCGATAGGGACAAGCGGGATTAAGAAGTTTGGATGTCTTCCTCCACCTTCCCCAGCCCCTATTCACCAAACCTGGGGCCCCTTCCCACTCTTACACCACGGTGAAACAAATTATCCCATCGAATACAAATGTCCCCCGGAATATGCTCAAGCCGTGGTAATTCGATCGTGTAATTCGAACAAATTCGCTTGGAGCGTGATTCAATAAATGATCGAAATCGTTCGATACATAAGCGTTAAAATATAACAAGTCATTCCGCGAATTCATGACGGTGTACTATGGCTGAAAGGTTTTTCGGGTCCGTTTATATTTTTTTACACAAATTTACGTCACGGTTTGGCAAACAAGTTACTTAATGAATTTACGTCGCAAAAATCACACGGACTACGAGGTGGGATAAAGGAGCTGTTTTTTCTCGGTTAATTGGTGCCATGGTTACATGCTTATCTCTAGAAAGATATGCTTCAGACAAATAATTCACTGCAACTGATTTACACAAAACTGATGTAGTTCAAGAAAAGAAGCTAGATATTTCAAATATTTTAAACAGGTAAGCCGTTTAATACAGACCTGTCAGACATTAATAATATGGAATAAATATGTTTGTTTACGCATACAAACACAAGTACGCAAATAGTAGGCAACAGAAGCGAGACAAGCCCATCTATCCAAGAACAGCAGACCTTAACGAGAGTCAAATCTACATTGAAAATTTCGGTAATGGTAATACTCCGTTGTCAAAAAATATTAATTTATCAACGCTGAGGGATAAGTGAAGAAAAAAAGAATAGAAGTATTGTTAACGACTTATTCCCTACCTATTCCTATTGTTCTGCAATGGAAATTTAATTAGAAGCTACCTTCTCTCACAAGATTAAAATACTTATATAGAGCGAAAATCATACACTGCAATTAGTCCTGATAGAGCAATTGCATTTTCATGGAATTGAGCAAATCGGTGAGCATGCCATTACATGATACTGCAATTGATATGGCGGAATGGGCACAATGTTGGAAAGTTAGCCTGCCGCTACTGCCATACGTCGAATGAAAATGCATGATGATGATGACGCCGACGGGAGACTTTTACTGATAAATGACTATTAGAATAGTACATCCTACACGTACCTACCAAAGTAAGAAACTGCATAAACGAATGCATCTCATTACACAAAATATTTAAAATAGAGGAAACGAATCATAATTTTAAATTTATACCTAATCTGCATCACAAGCTTCTAATAACAAGAATCGGTGACGGCGAAAGATATATTGACAGTAATCATCGTCGTGTAGCCAATTCAAGAGTAATTGAAAACCCTTTCATGAAAGCCAAGCAAGGTAGATCAAAAGGTAACACATTTTTTCATGCAGTTGAGAAGCAACTGGAAACTGCACGTTAGCAAAGCTATCATACGAAGTAAATTCGTATGCGCAGATAGATAGTGCAACGCTTCGAAGGACTTCTGCGATTGCGGGACGAAAGCGACAAGAAAATTACATTTTCACCACAGATGGGAAGTGCCCAAATTATTTCGCGAAAATGAGATTCTCAAGCTTGGATTCGCTAAAAGCAAGCGTCTACTGGAAAAGTAATATAGAAGGCTCTCACCGCTCGCAATTTCTCTTGAAGTTTGTCAAAGAATAAACTGACAGGCAAGGCATAGGTATGCACAATGATATCCAAGGATCCACTGGGTTGAGTTTCAACGCTGATGAAACAAATAGTCAACTTAAAATACGGGAAATCGATACAATCCAATACATATTTTTAAGCCAGCAATCCTAAAATTATGTGCCGGTAGCATTCAATATAAGAGAAGATGCATACAATTCCAATAAATTAATTGAATCTAAAATGAAGCAATTACGGCTATAACTTTGAATAGTTACCGAAATTAATGATCTTCAAGAAGTTATTTCACGTTTAATCTTAACTCGGCTTCTATGAGAAGGACAACTTAGGCTGCGGATAGGTAATTTCACCAAGGAGTCGAGTTATTACGCGCGACGACCGCATCACCATCCAGACCAAGAATAACGTGAAATGGAGTAGGAACGTATCCCATTACCTATTCCCACAGACGTTTAATTACGGCTTCATTCCAGCAGGCAGATCACTATACTCGTATCCACGCCTACTGCGGCTAAATATACATTCTACAGGAAATTTAAAAAAATATTTAATAAGGATGGATATAAATGTTTCTGAAAGAATCAAAGTAATGCTTTCATTATTAATGCACATTCATGGGGTGAAATTACGTCTAATTTTTCATTTGGCATTGGTTGAGCCAACACCCAATTCTTAATACAGTCGAAAATAAACAAATAATAAAACAAACTACACCAAAGCAGAAAGAGCAAATAATTGTAATTTTCCAGTCTATAATTTCATTTATTTTGACCTAGGTTTCGATGACGTGACATCATCTTCAGGTACCTAATGAAAACAAGTGTCGTCTTGTGTACAGCTTGAGACTAGACAGAAATAGGTTTCACCCTGTACCAGACGATGATGTAGCAACACTGAAACCTAGATTTAGATAACTTAAATTTCTTAATTGGTAAAAAATAATTTCATCATCGATTATGTTCAAATCTGATCTTATCATGAAACACGCCAGAATTCTCGCATTTTAAAATGCCATTTTAAAGGCTACAGAGCATAATCCGTGTTCATTATATGAGAGAATTATTTTTATTAATTTTATTATTTATTATTTACGGTGGAAAATTATCGACATACAGAAAAAAACCACCAGCAATTTTTCCCTTACCAATAATACCATTGAAGATAATTTTATTAATGATGCAGATTATATATCACCTTGATTCAACTTCAATTCAGTTGATTAACGGTATTATAACCAGATAATTTATTTCTATTCAAGTTTCATTCAGACGTGTAGATTTTAAGAATTGCGAGCAACGGTGTGTTCTAAGAATTTTTTAAAGCAAAGCGTAAGGCCTTGTGGGCCAAATACTGAAATTCGGGACTTTAGACTTCCAGATCAGGTTAACACACCTAGTATTCGCGAATGAAACCATATTAAATATAAAAAGTATTAAAATCTAATAAAAATAGGCACTGGTTGTTGAAGCAAAAGATAGTTGGTTGTTCCCCCAATGCGACGCCCTCATTTTAAATGCAAGAGAACATGGTCCAGTGACAACGACTGGGATAGGAAAAGATGCATAAAAAAGTCAACCAGAAGACTAAAGCTTATCCGAAAACAAATAGATGGATTCATGAAAAGGCATGAGACGTCCAAGAATGCCAAGACGATTAAACACGTGATTGAGTTATGGAATTTCGGAGCTTACTAATGAAAATGCTCGTTTTATTAAATGCTACGTAGGTAGAAGTGATTTAAAGGTTGGGGAGCATTTCTCTCTTGCTGCGGTCTGACCCCGTTTGGAGTACGCGTCCAGAAGTTGGGATCGGGGTGAGGAAATTTAATTCTTGGCAGAGGGAAGGTTGAAGATAAGGCAACTAATTTGTTGAGTACCGTTAAGATGAAATGAAAGGTGTCTCCACAATGAAAAACTAACTAGGCTGAAAATTTTGGGAGAACTGAACACAACTCTAAATAATTTTTTTTTAATACAGTGGATTCAGCTCTTTAAGTTTTTTCCAGACCCAATACATTTTACCCGATTAGATAAATAAAAAAAAAAGAATACGAAGAGATGCCGGGAAATATTTATGTAAAATACTTGACAACATCGACTTTAATGTCCAAACTTCAACCTCATTAAATTTTTTATCAACAAATAATTCACCCTTCACCATTGTATTACGCACCGCCTGCTACAAATCCTTCGTTGGCTGCATTGCGTGGAGAAAAAGGGCGCGTGCACTTAGCAACGAATAGTGATTTCACGACGGGTAAAAAAATCGTGACGGGTGGAAGTGCAAAATGAGGGAAAAAATGCGAACTTTCAATGACTGAAGAATTAAGTGACATGGCGAGAAAATGAATCATTACACGATTGAGGAAAATAAATTTTAAAAACTGCAGTAGGAGTGCAAAATTTGGTAGAAGTAAGAATCTCTCACGTTCGAAAGAGAAGAAAAACACTCCAAAGAAAACGTTTTAATGCTCGGTACCAACCACCGGAAATCCGTTTTTAGCATGACTCGGAGGGATTCCTTTGGAAGAATTCCAGCCGCATAACGTTAATTTTGCTAATCGATTGCTATTTCTGCATGAGAATGAATATGACAGACGGAATATTTCAATCAAAATTGCATTAAAAACGGTACAAATTAAAAAAACCGAGACAAACGTTTCGTAATCTATTTGTCTGTAACACTGAAAAATAATCTGTGTAGCACGACCGAATAATATTATATACTGGAACGAACAGACACAAGCACGAAGGAATCCATTGCAGTGATAGCAAAATTAGAATTCCGTCTCTATTCACTGTGTCCTCAAAAGTAATTACCACATCGCCGAGGATAACTCAACCACATAAATATCCGCGTAGAAAGCACTTGCAACGAAAACGACTACATGAACCATAATATTTTTTTAACCAATGAAATAACACATTATTACGCATTTTACTTCAAAACGATACACTGGGGTCACTTTCAATGCTTTTTATAGTAACATTTTTTTTCTTTTCGTGACTAAATTTTGTGACTATTAAGTGCCCTAGAGCATGCATATTTTCTAATATATTGCCGGCCACGGTGGCAGGGGGGGGGGGAACGTCCTACCAACCCAGAGGTCGCGGGCTCGATTCCGACCTAGGTGGTTTTTCCTCCACCTATGGCTTCGGTGTATGCAGTTATCAAATTGTTACATCAATGTTCAAAGTCCGATGCAAAGGTTGAAGTGCTATTTTCGGACTAACGCTAAGTAAATAAATATAACGGTAATAAACATTACTATAATGTCACTCGCTAATACATATAGAATGATTTCCATGAAATTTTGATATACTTCAAACGACAAATAAGGCCTTTCGGAAAGACCCGTCGGTCAACAAAAATAATAGGGCTGTAAACACGATTGTATGATCGGTGTAAAACTCATGAACGCTGTGTAGTCATCCTCCTACCATGTGTGGAGAAAAGTTTGGTAACGCGTGGGGGCATTATAGCAACATGCCACCGATGAGTTAAGTGTAGCAATATAGAATAATATTTACCGTACATAGCCATACAGATACCTCGTTTCTCCCCACAAAAGCGTATCTTCATACGGACGATATCACAACGCATTAGGAATACGTTACAGAAAGTCCTTTAATTAAAGCATCAGCGGGTAATTCCGAAGGGAGCAGTTATCAAATACGGTCCGTTTAGGAGGCATTTCAGTGGCGGAACCAAAACAAAACCTCCCCTCACGGGAACTCAGAGGAGACCAGAGGTCCCACCCTGCAACAAATACCACCACCTCCCTTCCTAGCCCTTTAAGCCAAAATGCCTTCAAGGGTGAAGAACTTGGGGGGTTGAAGGAATAACATTTCCCACGGGATCGCCGGGGGTACTCGCAGCCCACGCTCCATCCCCTACTCCCCCTCAACGAAGGAATACCAGCGCCGCCAGGGGACTAACCAACAGCTTCCCTCCGAAAAGGGTTTCGGGGGACGTCACTAGAGTTTGACGTCGGCGCAATAGTCGACGATAGAGGCCTTTACCCCGTCAGAATACCAAAATCCTTTATTGAGGCAATGCATGGTGGGAACTTCGGGGAGTTTCCATTCGCAGAGACCCTGGGAGCGGGCACACACTGGTGTGGGTGGGGCGAAAGGATGACGGGGAGAGTGGGATACAGGCTGCAGGGCCACAAGTGCCGGGAACGACACCTAACATGTACCAAGGGAGAAGGACGGCTTCTGAAGGAGGGCTAATGGAGAGAATCAAGTGGCCAAGTCGAGTGACATCCCTTTCCGAAAGCTCGGAGGGTAAAAGCGTTCAAGGGAATGCTGGTGGCATGATAAAAGCAAAACACCGCCACAACAACATTTTCGACGTCTTCACCCTTTCGAGAAGCAGTGAAAAAATACGAAAAATACATTATTTGACGAAGCGCGTTCCCAAGTAACTAATGCAAATTCTCCTTTTTAAGAGGGAAAACATTAACATCTAACGATAGGTGTCAGGATAAGATAGAAAAAATAAGGCGAAGATAAATAGACAAACGAAGAAAAACATTAACGAAAGAAAGTATTTTGCTGATGGAATAGAGTGATATGGGAAAAGTTAGAAAAGACAATTGCGAGTTTGATAATGATTTTAAGATAAAAATGTTTACACGAGTTGATATATAACAGAAATTTTGAATGATTGACGAGGATGAAATTTTTCAAGGCATAGAAGGACCACTATTGGAGGAGAAAGAAAATTATAGGATGCTTTTGAAGAGCAAAAAAAATAACCATTCCAAAGCATACTTATGTCCACGAGGAGAGGGAAACTTCCAACTCTATTCGTAGTCGGTGAGCTGAATGACAACTCCCCTAATCGCTTCCACATGAATAAGGATTGCTAATCTGTCATATGGCGTTACGAAATTCAACTTTGATGTCTTAATATGTTTGAGCATCCATTGATCTTCGAACTCTACATGTCTCTTATTCCTCTTCCATTCCCTCCGCTGAGCTGCCCTAATGTCTATTCAAATATTTGCTGGAGGCATTTTAGCTCGGCAGTCAGTCGGGCTAAATTTGCTGTTCCCTCACCTGCCGAGGTACTAGCAGCGAGGCAGTCCTTCGGGCATGAAAACGGAGTTAGGCGGAATCCAGGGATTATCACTCACTCAGAAACGAAACTTGGCCATAGAAGGAAGAATAAACAGAAAAGATATGGGTTTCCCTTTTTACCTTTTTCATCAAAGATGTCATCACCCCGAATACCCCGGGTTCAAACGCAAATACGACACAATCAATTATTTCAAATATTAAATAATATTTATCAGATATGGGTAGCATATTCCATACCGAGTTCACTTCTCATTAGAAGTAATTCAGAGATGTTTCCTTGGGTCGGCCTTTTAAAATACACATACGAAAATCAATCCCATTAACGTAAACACGAAGGACTCCATTATTTAGATGAACAGATGGCCACTTATGTTTCGCGCCCATTTCTTACTTAAAGTCATAGGGTTCCCTTTTAGCCCGCAATTAATTCCCTCAGAGGGTATGAAATAATAAATCATTACCACAGTATATTCGGTTCTAAGCATGTTCGTTTTTAGTAGGTTAAGCATTTTCATAGCTGCGCAACTGTGGTGGATAACATGCCAACGGAAACATTGTAAACCAATTTTGACAAAAATGAAAAATGTTATACTAGGCTATTTCCTGTTTGTTACATGATACGTCAAATTCTTCTATGGACACTATTATTCTAATGGTAGTTCTTCCTCTTCCGCACGTAGAAACAATCTACTTTCTGTTCAATGCTTCTACACAGCCAACACGTCATTTCAACTTAAAATATCCCAAATTCACCTTTTCTACCTTCAACGAATTCTCTCAACAGCTTCCCAAGCCACATTTATATACATCGCAATGTATTACGTACTACGATCGAAAAGTCAATATTACTGGCTGAAGTCAATGGGTAACCGGAGATGGACGAAATACAAAGACGTGGGAGAAGAGGGATCAAACGTCATGGAACTAACAACCTACTTCTTGAAGCAAGGTAAAACGAGCTAAAAAGAAATAAATGGGAAAACCGACACTCGAACATGGAGAAGAAGGGAATCAAACGAAAAAGAAATGGATTTTTTATCTCGGTGGGGGGGGGGGGGCGAAGACGAAGGGGGGTGACGACGAATAGGGGAAAAAGTACAACGCGAAACACATCGCAAACAAGTTGGTCTGGGAAAAAAATAAAGACTACTTCTCTTTTATCAAACCGCTAAGGGAGAATGAACGAGAGGGGAGTTATGAAAAGGAGTGTGTGAGTGGCGGTGAGGTAAAGGGGGTCCTGAAGCACGCCTCGCCCCATCTCCCTCAAACCAAGGAGTCTGAGGAACACTCCTGCCTTCCTCCTTACCCTCCTTGGGTTCCCACCGCCACGTTCTCATCCGCAGGACCTCCTACCCTCACCACAGTCACGACACAGCCGCCACTAAACCCCTTAACCTTTCCCGCCTCCTTCTCCTCCAGCGCCAAATTCTTCATTAACCCCAAGGAGATGCAATTAGAAAGAGTTACCTCGGGGGAGCGTGGAATAAAGAATCTCCACCGAGCCGTTCTAAGTGGGAGGCGAGCAAGGGGTATTCTGAGCAGCCTGGGAGGTGCTTGCGGACCAGAGATGACCTTCTTTCTTCACCCTTTATCTTAATCTTTCTCCCCAAGTCCGTTTTATTCATGATTCTCTTGTTCACAGATGTCCTTCCCATTATTACCACGCCAGAAACTAGCATAAGGAAATGGTAATTAAATTTCCCCTATCTCTGTATATATTACAAGTTTCCTACAAACAGCGTAATATGTAATTATCAAATATTTCCGTAAGACCAAATCAGCCTCAATTTCTTACAATTTTGAGTGACTAATTTACAGGAGATGCCGTCAACAGATTATGCGGCAGAGGTAAAGGTCAGAGAAGCCATATTCCAATGCACCGATGTTTCAATATACCAATGGATGATCAATCCTGGTTGCCTAGGTCCTGTGGAGTTATTCACTTCCTTTGTTTTTCCAGTATTTTCGGGCTAATATTTTAATTTCCCCAAACGATGATCAAAAAATATTTGAACTATCAAGATATTGTGCCTATCACAGTAATTGTATTGATAAACCTCATTCACAAACTATAAGAAAATGAAGGAATCTCGCCGAATTCCTTAGTCATTATTGCTTATTCAAAAATAATAATTCACTCCAAAAAGTTTTCCAAGAATTAACTTTTTCCTGGAGTGTAGCATCCTTTTGTCTTTCTCGTAACCAGTCAATGTTGAAAAAGATAATCATGCGATCAACTTTTCTGGTATTGTTGATTCATTGGGCTCCACAGGCTCCCATCACGTACCCTTCCAGTTATTATTAGCTACGCTTTCGAGCGACAACATATTAAAGACTAGAATTTGCAGTGCAATGAAAACCTCTCTCAAAAATGAAAATAATCTTGCATAAAACTTTGGGGAGAAAAAGTAATTTATTCCAGAACACAAAATTTCAATACCCGTAAATAGATACGGGCTTAGTCATTTTAATAAATCTGCGAGTTCCCCTCTTAAAACTTCAATCAGCCAATACGCGGAAGCTTTTATTAGCAATATACACAAGCATTCCCGAAATATAACAAAAGAGTGACCATGAAGAAGTTAAATGGAATTGAATAAAACGGAAGCCCTGATTCGCCATGGGAAGTACTTCTGTTTTTTTCAAAAGAGGAAAGTTTATCATGTGAATACTAAAAAAGCCATGGAGAAGATAGATACCGGTGGTTTTCGGGAGAGAGGCTATCACAAACCTAAACTTCAGACGATGTCGAATGCTGAATTCGTTTTACCCTTCTAATTGAATTTATTTTTTGCCACTGACCTTACCCCTAACAGTTGAATCCTTGTTCTCAGAGTTCTTCCTTTAGAAATATCAGACTTCTCGTGATATTATTTGTAAACAAGACCTGCCATGCATTCCTACCACGGTAGATGGACTGGATTCCAATATTGTAGTGACAAACATGGAAAATCACTTTCTTTACGATCCAACAACAGCAATCAATTGCACTGAAGTTTAATTATCTCCTTGGCGATAAATAATACTTCGAAACTTCTTCCTTCACGAATTTATTTGCGTCGAATACATTCGTTATTAAAAGTGGATTTCATGTTTAATGGACTCAGCGGAACCTACCTTCTTACGTGCCGCCTCGGTCGGGTGTTATATTTTTTCCAAGAAAATAAATAATAATTTTTCATCAGCAGAGTTTCATTCACTCTCTTTAACCACTCGTCCCGCCCTTCTTCCTTCCAAACCGCGAACTCCCATTTCCCAGTCCCGCCGCTCAAGCGGGTAAAGAAGTGGTCTTGGGATGTTATGGCTGAGGAGTTTGAAAAGAGGAGAGCTGTTTCGGAGGAGTGCAAGGTTTTTGGCGAGTTAAAGAGGCGAGGCGAGTTTCCCCTCCTCTCGGGTTTTGAAGGGCTTTCGAGAAGCGGGGGCGGAACCCAGGAGGGTGATGATGAAAGGAGAGCGAGGTGAGGGAGAATGCGTTGGAGGTAAATCGAGTCGTATAACGAGAGTTAGTTGGGGATGATGAGGGAGAGAGGAGGGAGATGAAAATCGTTCACGGCCGTGACCAGTCGACGGTGAATTCCCCGTCGTCTCGAGACTCCCCACCGCGTGTTGTTTCGTTGAGTAATTCCTCGAGTCTCATACATATATTTATTAAAAAAATATCTAATCTATAATAATTCTCCGATAAAAGAATCCTTCAGTTCATATTGAAACCCATTTTCAAAAAGTCTGCCAATAGAGAATGATGGAAATTATAATTTTTCTCAGGAATTTCTACAGAATTAACTAGATGCAGACGTTGCATTAATTTTTCCACATTACTTAACTTCACGGGAAAATAAAGCATCATGAAAAGAAAGAGCTGTTTTTTTTCTTTCTCCCCTACCGTCATGGGGAAATCGGAAATAATAACTTATTTTATTTTCTTAATAATAAAATAACAGGTGGTGCTCGTGTCATGAAAAGTAGCCAGTTCTAACATCTTAACGCTGCTCTCATCGGAGTAAGGTAACTTACTTACGTTTTCTTTTTAACCTTCATAGCTCGCCTCATATTTAGATTGCAAAAACCGTAACCATATGAATATACATTCAGACAATTTTTTATACATCCTACAATACGATGGAAAATGTATTTTTTCTGAAAGTTTAAAGGTTCTAATATCAGCATCGATTATGATTCAGACACTAATATCATGAAGTAGAATCTAATATGAAGGTATACAATTCTCCCATCCTCACACCTATCCTATTTGAGGACAAAACCATATCCTATCGTAGCTATTTATGCAACATAAAAATACCTAAAAAATCAAATTTTAAAAAGAAATTCTCATTCCGATATTAATTTGATATTTTTTAAGTCCCTTGATGTTTAATTATTATTATTATTATTATTTAAATTCTGGGGAACTATTTGTAAAAGGGTTCTCAGATAAATGGATGACTGTCCTCAGGGAGTCACTTATTAACATTTAAAAAATTGTTATGCTCCGTCTGTGGACATTGTGTCTATTTCTTCGTTCCAAGAAAGTTTTATGTTTAAATTTGAAGGGATTGAAATTTTATACTGCGAATGCATCTATCTTTCCCAGTCAAATTGATCACGAGGATGCTACGAGACAAATTAATAAATTCGCTACACTGTAAAATTAATCATGAAGACATACTCTCAATTCTTCCTAAGTGCATTTTAATTGGTTTGCATAGCAGAATATACACTTGCAAAAGGGGATATTGAATTATTTTAAAGATATATACACTTGTAGGAGGCATAGCTCCCGGGTACAAACGACTGCGGCGAGAGATGAGGTGTTACTTATCTGAAGAACGTGATTTCCCTACAACGAAACTGGAATCAACACCGAAATATCTCAATCATTTATGTGACTGATCCTAATATTTTTGTCGTGTACGGAAAGCCAAATTCATGTTTCATATAATTGTATTTCCTGTCCCTAATCTCTAGCGAATATCTTCAACGCATCCGGTATTAGGCAATTAACTTCATTCCATTAGGGAAAGACAAACAACGAAATTTTAAAATTTTTCTATCAATCCCGTACACCAAAAGAAACTTAGTACACAATGAGAGTCACAGTGATATATTTTTTCCATGAAAAAGAAGAAATTCACACCTTATTGAATACCGAGCAGTATTACGGTCAAGTAAATTAGAAGAAAGATATTAAGAAACATAAAAAAATCTCAGATATTATTCCCTGGGAAATATCCTCAAATAATAATAAGATTCTTTAGGAAAACGAGTTTACCAGGCAAATAGCTGAACTAATCGTAGATTAATAATATCATCAACCATGTGAGCGATGCTTTCGGATCATTAGGATAAACCCAGAAGATTACAGGAAATCTGGATGATCATGACAAATCAATCAAATATCGATTAAAATGAACGGGCATATTTAAATTGCCTTTAGGAATGCTCTCGATAAGCTAAGATTGTCAAGGCGGTGATACCACTGGATCGAGAAAGGGATTACTTAAATGCTTCATTTATCGACTGAGCTCTCAAGAGGTTTGGTTTGAATTCAAAATGTGTAATTTTGGGGCTCGCGAAAGCGTTTAAGGATACCATGCATTTTATAATAGGCCAGGAATGTGAACTTCCAATAGCCAAACTTCAAATCAATTATTCGTCAATTATATCATTATAACACATACTACCTTGATCAAAAAGTTCCCGGAATAACCACCGTGTGGCGCTCCCATCGTTCCGATTTGAGTTCTGTTTTTTTTTGTTAAATTGGTACATCTGTTGTTGATATTCCCTTTAAATCTTAGTGTCATAACTTGACATTTGCAAAAGTTACGGTCGGTTTTCGGTATGTCCATCAGTGCTTCCTGCGATTTTTCCATTACTTCCTCTCGGCTGCTAAAACGCGTTCCCCGTAATGGTTTTTTTAACTCGATTGAACAGAAAGAAGTCACAGGGAGCCAAATCAGGTGAATTCGGTGGCTGTTGGATGGTATTTGTTGCATTTTTCGTCAAAAAATTACGAATAATGATAGCACTGTGCGACGGTGCGTTGTCATGGTGCAAAATCCACGAGTTTTCTGCCCACATTTCTGGTCTCTTTCGGCGAATTGCTTCACGCAAACGTCTCATAACGCCCAAATAATACTCTTTGTTTACTGTCTGGCCTTCTGGCAAAAATTCATGATGCACTACACCGTTGTAATCCATGAAAACCGTCAGCATTGCCTCCTTTTTTGACTGAAAACGACGTGGTTTTTTTGGTCTCGGCTCATTTGGTGAACGCCATTCACTTGCCTGATGTCTGGATTGCGTGTCGTACTCATAAACCCACGTCTCGTCTCCAGTAATGATCCTTTTGATGAATGTGGGATCGGATTCAGCCTCGCAAATCATGTCTTTTGCGACGTCAACACGGTCTCTTTTTTGCATGAAATTGAGGTCTTTTGGCACCAACTTTGCTGCTACACGACGGAAACCCAAATCATTAACCACAATGTCTTGGGCGGATCCATAGGCAATGTTCAAGTCCTCCGCTATTTCTCTGATGGTTAATTTGCGGTTATTGACCAACATTTCTTTTACTTTATCAATTTTTTCACCGACTTTCGATGTCGATGGTCTGCCACTGCGTTCATCATCTTCGATTGACTCACGACCACTTCTGAACCGCTCGTGCCACTGGTAAACGACCGTTTTTTTTAGAGAATCGTTGCGGAAACACTTTTCCAACATTTCCAACGTCCGTGCGCCACTAAATCCGTTTTTTACGCAAAATTTAATACAAGTTCGTTGTTGCAAATTTAAATCCATTTCTGAAATTGTAAAAAATCGCCAACACACACAGAGATAGATGTACTCTTGGCTACGTAACTTTTGCAAATGTCAAGTTATGACACTAAGATTTAAAGGGAATATCAACAACAGATGTACCAATTTAACAAAAAAAACAGAACTCAAATCGGAACGATGGGAGCGCCACACGGTGGTTATTCCGGGAACTTTTTGATCAAGGTAGTATTTTAAATGAAGGCTAGTATCGATTGAAATATTAATTTAAAAAGGATGTTAACAAAATTGATCCGAAACTACAGTCAAAATGACAGAAGGGCATAATTTCAATTTGGAATATAAGTAAATTCGATAGAGAGAGATAAATCTATTTTTTCAAACTCAGTAAGCGTCAAGATTAACTTGTTATACGAAACCTGTTCAAAAAAACTTGAATACCCATGCAATGTAAAATTTGCTGTCAATATAAATGTTCTACTTGAATAATACGACCTTAAGTGTTAAGTGCCTTCTACAGGTCGACTTCTATTAAATATTTTACTCATCTTTTATGGAAATACTTGCCCAATTTTTACTTTTGTGTAACTATGCTGACAACAGTTTTCTCGCCAACATTCATTCCAGTACGCTAACATTCCTACACCAACAAACGCAGTCAGGTATATGCTCACGTTTTGTTCAGGGTTTTCAGAACGTGAATTAACATTGTAAGCCATAAGTCATCTTTTTCGGGAATAATGTACCACATCCGACACAATTTGTAGTGAAGAAATTCAATGACCAACAAAAATATCAATGGACTTAATTTCCAAATGGTGGACGGGCCCGTTAAATTCGATTACTGACATTTTTGAGGGAAGTACACAGTCTATAAATCTTTCATCAGCCTTCCAATCAAGTTAATAAGCTTCGAACAGATTTTCACAAAGGTCATCATCTTTCGTATGCAAGTATTCAAGTAATGAACAGTATTGGGTAATAGAAATTCGAGCAGGCCATCCACGCAGTTTTGGGAAATAGTGTAAAATTCTTCCATCTATTTTCGCTAGCGTCAGATGACGCAGCTGTTTTTTTATTTTCATCGATATTGAGCAACGAACTTAACTTATAAGCAGTTAAAAAAAATGACGGTTATGAATAGAGTAGAAAAATGTTAAACATATGAAAAAACAGGTTAAACGCGAGTAATCGTTCGTAACTAACTAAAAATTGAATTATTAGTGTCTTTGAACAATTTAAAAATGCAAGATTATTTTAAATTAAAATATCAGCTCTATCAGAGCTTCTTAAATATTTGATTAGTCATTTTAAAACTTAATCGTTCTGCGAGAGTCACGGATGAAGAGGAAAATATAGATTTCTTGCACTAAAGGAACGATGATGGTTTTAAAGCAAAGACAGGGCCAATGAGGGGTGAGTTTTGATGAAGAGGGAAAGAGTAAAGCTAAAGTTAGGCCCACACACAGAAAGAACCTTTAATTTGCCGGTTTTAATCGTCGAACTGTACGATATCTCTCTGCCGATCCCCCCTTTTCCCATCTCTCCCAGTTCTCTCCCTCCCTCACCCTTAGAATACACAACCATTCCCGGTAAATCCTACATCGACCTCGCTCAAAAGCCCTTCCTACCCCCCTACTTCCCGTTCAACCTCTTCACCCGCATCTCCCACACTTTAACCCCTCTCCAACGTGCCTGTCCTCCTCCCCCTCTCCGAGTAATAATCTCCAAGAGTCAGGCTGGGGGGTTCACTAATTACGGATTTATCATTCTTGGTTAGGTACCCAAGGTTGAGGGAGGTGGAGGAGGAGGCGGGGAAGGGTTGAGTCGGAGACGACGGGGGAGGTAAAATGAGAGAGAGAGGAGAGGGTAAGCTAGCTAGAGAGAGAGTCCTGAGGGACATGGGGGGATGACGGCGGATGGGACGAAAATGAGACAGTTAGAGAGGAGCAGGAGGCTGTAGGACGGCAGGGAGGCTAAAATGTGAACTGAGAAGAGCGGATGATGTGATGAGGCGGGCTTGGGAGATTTGAATAAATGCTTTGGAAATGGGGTTAGGGCAGCAGTGACCTTTTTCTTCACATTTTCCGTCAATTTTATTTACAGTGACTGATTCGTATAGCCTGGGGTGATATTTCAGTTCGTGACTTGGCAGATCGTTAGGGGAGACAACGTATTTTCACTAGAGATATAAATGACGGAAGATGATTAATAATTAAATCAGGTCACCCTTACGCAAAGAAACATGCTCTTGAAATGATTTATTCAAATATTGAGTAAAAAACGGACACACAGGTCGCTTAAATATATTTGGCTTGGCTCAAAGAGTCTTATTCCTGGATCCGTAGAAAAGTCGGCAGTCAAAAAGCAAAATATTGCAGTTGGTGCGCTGGGAATTTTCGTAATTAATGTTGAGGCTCCTAAGCGGTATTTGAAATATTTGAATCAGTCTATTCCAGCCTTTCCCAATACCACTTGGCCCCTAAATGTTTCAACTCAGTGCTCGAGAAATGAAATATAACATAAAAAAGAAGCAATTAGCCAGAAGATGAATTAGCTGCAGAACTACACCCTTGAATAATATTGCGACTGATTAACCCTCAAAGGTAATTTCAGCATGGAACGATATTGGCGGTAATATTTCAACGAGACGCCAACGAACTACTCATATGGACTTAAAATAGAATATCCAACAAATTGCTTTCAGGATGCGAACAATAAGAGGAACAGCTCGTCGTTTCCGTGCATACGAAAAACGTGCGGCGCACGATTGATGAGTACAAAGTAGGGGTTGCTTTGTGAAGAAAGCGAACACTAAATGGCACTCCCTGCTCCTCGAAAGAGATGGGAAAACCTGAACATCCCCGAGAAGTGAACAAGAAGGAGGGCGAGTTTGAAATATGGAAGCAAGTTAGTCAGAATGTAGTGTGGCGGGAAGCCGCGCTCCCGGGAACTATAAAAGCGGGCAGGAGATATGGAATAAAGGGAATGCGTTACGGACTGAGGGAGAGAGACAAAGGGAATCGAGAGGGGGTGGAAGAGCGAGATGAGGATAAAGGAAAGACACGGTGCATGGAATGGAAAGAGGAATAAGATGGGGATGACGGGACATGCAACCTGAATTCAATTTTGGCACATACACATAAGTAAATAAATGAGAATGTTTCTGGGGTTTCTGGGGATGACGGGTTAGTTGTGAGGGCTGAGGAAAGTGGTTGTTCTCAACTAATACATGTATATAATCCGTAGGAAGTATTTTACGTGGATGAACCTTTCAAATATTTGTTAAGTTTTCGTTCTCTTAACAAATCATTCGAGATAATTCATTCTGCTCGAATAAAATTGGTAGCCACACCTATCGCCGGGACACTTGTTTTTCCTCCCACTCTAAAATGTATACCGACAGAACAACTTCAACAGAATTGCTCCTTCTTCATCAATGTAGTTATAATAGGGATAGGGTTCAGTTTGAAAGGGACTCTTTCTCGGGATCAAAAGCTCATGTAATATTCACCACCCTAAGCCATTAAACGTAAGCCACTAATTCAAAGAACCCAATATTCTAGTCAATTCCAAGTTTCTATTTCTAAGCAGTATCCAATTTAGAGATGCGTGCGCGATTTAGATATAGGATACAGAGAATGATATTATATCGTTTCCCTTAGTAATTCTTATTTTTATGTACCTTAGTTTCTTCAGGAATTGTACCTTGCATAAGTGCAGGTTTCTACAATTTTTTTTTAAATGTACACAGCTACTCGTATTTCTTATATAGTGAATAACTATTTTTTGGGCCAAGACTACTATTACTATTAAGTATTTGGACAATATAGCCTTCTCTTTAAAATTATAATAAAAGACCTGTACGTGCTTTCATCAACTTAAACGCTTAATTACAATGAAGAGATGAATATCATAAATTTGAAGTCACCTGCTCCATCACAAGCAATTTAGAGAAAGGAAATAATTTTAGAAAATAAGATTTCTCATTCCAAGACTCTGTGGGGGATGCCGCAACAGTATCTTTTAACGAAGTTATCCGCTGATTTGCATTTCAATAGAACAACTTCAGAGAGTAAAAATCATTCGATTCCGGTCAATGAATCCCGGAAAATGATTTTTACACTCTGAAATTGTTGCATTACTATTTTTAATGTAGAAATCTCATATAATACATTATATTTTAAAATATACCACCAGAGCACTTTTAAGTTTATTCGCAAAATACTCAACAAATCTAGTATTATGAACAAATTAATCAGACATTAGACGTTTTTATATTCCGTCTTTAAAGACAATGTAAACTATTATAAAAATTCCTATGAAAAAGGAAATAATTGGCGATAAAGATGAACCGCAACAACTATAACGGATATATGTATACTGTACCTATCACTATCATTTTGGAATTCAAGCTACCAGAACTACCTCCCTCATTCATCAAACTTTTTCGAGTTAATATATGAATATATTGGGAATTTTATAGGTGGTAAACTTTTGATATACTACTGGTAGTTCGCACATTAATTGAAACGAAGGGTCAGTGAAATATAACTAAGGGTTGAAGTAAGATGATATGCCGTTAAGACTCAAAATACGAATAACTTTAGAAGCATGACGACCGAAAATGTACATTTTAATATCTTCGTACTCGAATATCTTTCATCTTGAAATAACCCCGACCTACGCTTCTAAAACATTCTTAACACCGAAATTCACCCGATTAACATTGAAACGGGCACAAAATGGGCATCCCGAGTTATTCAGCGAAGAGCAATTTAGACCGCGAAAACGCCGCTAGAGCCGCGAGTCACTGGCGCGGGAATAAGATGAGCTCGGATGGGAGTGGAGGCAAAGGAGAAGCTAAGGAAGAATTATGGGAGGGATGAGGGTGGCTAAGGCGTAAGGAGGAGCGGAGGGGCACGGGGTGGCGGGACGGAGCCACGGGTAAAATATGCGCGTATCATGTGAGGCTTGAGCGTGCAAAACTCTACCAGCCCTTTCCCTGCGAGGGCCTCCCACCCGTCCGCCCGCCAGTCCTTGAGTGTCCCGGCTATGCTCGGAATGCCTCCTGCGACCCACGCCTTCAGAACAACACACACGCATCCACCTTTCTCGCAACTCCCCATATTCCCAAGACAGCAGCCGAGCAAAACCAGCATCTCTTTCTGAGCTTAAAACTTGGGGCTTATTGGATGGAGGGGGTCCATGACGTTGGCATACTGGAAGGGGGACGAGGGTAGTTGTCAATGGGAGAGGGCATGAAGGGTGAAGCGTCATCAGGGGCCATAGAGGGTCTATTGAGGAGCAAAAAAAAGAAACAGCACCCTCAAGAATCGCAACAATAACCACCGTAAAATCACGTCTCCGCTGAGGATGTTGGATACATAATATAAATAAATGGCTTACTGATAATACTGCACTCACTACTCGTATCTTCAATGAAATAGCACGTGTGTATAAAGATGTACTCGTATATAAAACCAACACCCTCCAAAATTCGCACAAACGTTGTGTAAGCCCTTGATGCCTAACTTATCCATTTTCCTTATACCGATAAACAGTTTATTTTTCGCCAAATGGCTTGTTTACATACATGGATGTATGTGTGTATTTATACAAAGGTCGACCACCGCTGGGGAGTAATTATCCACAATTAGGCTTCCTATCACACCAATGAATTACTTTACATATTACTGATCTACCAATATTTTTCAGGAAACGTATTTTCTCTCCATATTTACCCATGCTTGAAGCCAACAGTGCACGGTTTTCGCTCTATGTTCTCATTTTTTCTGTTCGATTAAAAAATGAATTGACGAAGCAGTCAAAAAGAATTTAATATGCTAGGGACTGAGGGTGGGAAGCGGGGGCTCAACAGTCAAATTCACAGGTCAGAAAAAGGAAGAGGACTTTTCTGCAGTGAATCGACCGGGGAGAGGGAAATATCCAGGAGACCTTTAGTCTATCGCTCCCATGGGGATGGTAGAGGATGACCGCTGTGCCGCTTCCCTTAATACGCCACTCTTGCTTGACTCCCCACCCTCCCTCCCCATCACGTGTAGGACCACAGCATTCATAACTTGAGTCATAAACCCTTAAAAAAACCCTTTCATTGCCACTAAACAACGGAGCACGACCCCCAACCCTGCCCTAAGGAAATCCTATGTACACAACCCACGCCGGCGATGCTTTTTGCCACAATTTAGTTTACTCCCCTACGACTGGCCGACCCCAGCGTCTGGCTAAATGCCCTCCGAAATTCCTCTCTTTCCCTCTCCCGACCAAAAGGTGGCGCCTTTGTCTCGAATAGTAGGTGGGGGTGGGGAGATAGGGCAACGGAAGAGAGGGAGGAGAGAGAGAAATATGGGAGATAGAGGTTAGTGAGTACAGAGGGACCGCGGCCCCGGTAATATTTGAGGTCGTGTGCGGCGACTAGGGCCGGAATGGAGAGGGGGTTAGCCCAAAGTCGTACGGGCGTTTTTTTCCCTTTAAAGGGCAAAGAGTCTCTTTCAGTGTCTACACGGAATATGCAAAGACGACGGGGGTTTTATGCATTCTTATTTTTACGACCCATAGCGGTTGTTTCAAGAAGATGGATGCGAGGAAACACGGAAAACAGCATGGAGGAGGTGGGTACGACGCATAAAGGTTAAGAGACGACTATAGGGGCAGGTGGGGGCTGAGAGGCAACGGACTGGAGTGAACCCGATGAGGAAGGTAGTGCTTTCGAAGTAACTAGGAATAGAGAAAGGTTGATGCGGTTTTTGAACGCATTAAAATGTTATTCACGCGTGAATGGCGTTGGGAGAGAAAGGAAAGAGAGAAGGGCCAAAATATGATACATTCTTCGATACCTAAATCGGATGTAATACGCTTGGCCGATTTGGTATGCAGAGACGGCGGAATAAAGTCTATGTGAACAAGTTAACTTATCTAAGAAAATATGATGCATGGTAGACGATCGTATTTTAAGAATAATTTTCCCCTTCCTATTGCCCATATTCTATTTCATGATTAAAATAATTTTCACCAATCATTATTTACAAACACATTTCTTATTACGCACCTAAACAAATATTTACACTGGCAAAAGTCGACACATCGACCGTTCTATAGATAATGTGAATAATTTCGTTCCGTAACCCCTCAATTACTTTTTCCATTTTGAAAATAATTGAATTACAAATAATAATTCTATAGACTCTTTCGAAAATATTTACACAAATTATTCATCAGCAA
This sequence comes from Hetaerina americana, assembly GCF_022747635.1. Classification (NCBI taxonomy): domain Eukaryota; kingdom Metazoa; phylum Arthropoda; class Insecta; order Odonata; family Calopterygidae; genus Hetaerina; species Hetaerina americana. The sequence goes on along the minus strand of NW_027287205.1, from coordinate 65,063,913 downwards.
GGCCTTCACTCTCATGAAGATTGTTTTATGGGAGCACCACAAACAATGTGCGAAGACATCACGATCGCTCCGGGATTAATTTTGCATTGATATGACCCAAGACCATATTTTGGCATTATCAGGCTTTAAATAACGATAAAAATGAAATTTCATCACTCTATCAGTTATCTTAAAAAGCAAACACATACAGCGTAGCTTTGCGCACGAAAATAAAGGCACTAGTATAAAGCCGTAAATCACCTTGGTGTATACGAGTTCATTCATTGCTCTTCCACCGTTGAGCAAGATCTATTATTTCCGTTTAGATTAAAACATATAACTTTCACCAGAAAACCTTGTACTTTGCTACGTACCTAACCTTACAGTATTAGTTTTCCACATTTTAAGGTAGGTTTTGAAAGGACACAGACTGAACAACGTAAGAGCAATTAATTTGTTTAAACCTCCTAACCAAAAACAAACTTGCATATTAAAATACAATAAACGCTTCTAAGATTACATATAGTTACTTCCTCCATCAATAGTCCATAATGCCTATCCTCTTCCTACCTCTTCCCTGATTGGCTAACGTTTTGCCCTCTTAACAGTCATCAACTATAAATTTCCCATCACAACGCTTTGAAAACACCTTTAATGCTTCCTTTTGATAACAGCCAACAATTCTCACCTCTCCCTAACCAGGTGTAGCACTTCCTCCTTTGTTTTCCTTCATGTAAATTTCACCTTTCCCTTCCTTCTCTACACCAGCATTTCGAAAACCACATTCTACGTTTATTATCCAGCACATCGATCGTATTCCGCTCCATTAAAAATCACACTCCTTATCAATGATTTAACGATGATTTTCTTAGCATTTTCTGTCATCAATATGCACCTACTTGTGAAACCTCTCTTTCGCAACGCAATTCTTCTTCTTAGGCCCCTAAATCTTTGATCATTTCGGTTCAAAACACTTCTTCCCATACGAATATATACATAAACTGTTCCACATGCTCTACTTAGTTTAAGAGCTACTAATTTAGCGTTTATATTACCATTACTCTTCCGAGAAAACATAGCCTTTGTATTGTTTACGCTGACTCTCATGCCATACTTATCACACGGACTTCCTATTCCATCAGCAATCCCTTGGCTGACTCAAGTTCTATCATCCGCAAACCTAATTGATTTTCTAGATTGTCCATCGACTTTCCTACTGCCAGTTATTCCCAAGCTTCTTTTACCATTTTCTCCATACATTCGTACAAAAGCACTGGTGATAATGGACACCAATATTACCCTTCTTCCGGACGCTACAAATCCCGAATTTCCATTTATCACTCGCATCTGAGCAGTCCGAGACATTACAGGTTGTGAATGCAGTGCAATCTATTTCAAATATCTGAAATATATTCATTAATGTGACCCAACTTGCCCAATTGCTTTCACATTGTATATTTTCAATTAGCTGACAATGAATGGGGAATAGCAGAATCAACATACGTAAACGTTGATATCATTGAGAGCTAAGGGGACGTATTAAAAACAGCGTCGGTCTAATGGTAAACCATACGAGACAATAGCTTTCGTAGCCAACAAAACACTTGGCCGATTCAATGGTCAAATAAGACATATCACTTGGAGTTATTAGGCCAAATGTTTTTGCATAGGACGATAAGCATCCTGGACTCTGGTCTGATACATATTGTGCGATATGATAGGTCATTAAAAAAGCAGTTAATTTAGCGTGAGATATTCTAAAAACTTTCATAAAGTGGTAGAATGGCATTTTCGCGCAAATTAGTCTAACTGCCTACATGCAGTAGAAGGTCTTGGCCTGCCCAGTGGGCAAAAAGCCCTCTGAATAATAAAAACAATTTCGCACATTAGAATCCGCCAAGAATTTACGAATCTTCCGATTAAAGGTAGTTGAAATTGCACATCTACAGCTGAGGTAAAAGATTTTATCTTACGAGGCGAATAGGCTCTATTTTTAATGAGAAAGTATGTGATGACGGATAAATTAACTATAATAAAACTAACCATTTAGAGGGATATATATATATATATATATATATATATATATATATATATATATATATATATGAACGAAAAATAACGAGTCCTTGCACTTGTGCCCACTGAATCAACAGTGTCAAGGATTAATTATTAGCTATATTAAACAGTTACTCCTGTACATTCCGTTTCTCCGTATACCCCTCTACAGTTTATTGAAACCTTTCCAAGTAACTCTACTATTGTGACGTTAATCGTTTATAAATGCAAACGCAAATAAAGGCACACTTTTGGGGAAAAAAAATTAAAAAATCCCTCAATAGAAAATTTCGGTGGTCCCACCCAACTTATTCAGAGTTGGGGAACAAGAAACTTATCATACTCTCATGACGGTGACTGGGACCACCGAAACATTAAGTTTGAAGCAAAAGTATTTTTATTATTTTTCCCTCAAGTGTTTCCATATTAGCGAGCGTAAATTAAAACAAGTGTAAGGCAAAAAACACCAACTAGAAATGAAATATGGAAAAGTGGGATGATTTAATACAAAATTGTAAGGACTCGAAATTTAACTTACTAAGAAAATGTAACATTTCCGCGTAAACCTAAGTATTATCGAATAGATGTTCAATTGCCTATGAGGTATAATTAGTTCACCTAGACATTAGCGACTCAGCAAACTTTTAAATATTTTATCGAACCCAAAGACGCCTTCAAAGCGAAGCAATCTATCGATCGGTTCAAGATTAATTAACAGTACCCAAAGAAAACTTTAAATGAATTAAGGGCAATTTTTTTTTAACAGAGGTCGTTCATCACCAACATCGGGGAGAAGAGAAGGTAAATGTGGATTAGAGTGGAAAGTTCTCAAGAACTCAAATTAATTTTCCCTCCGTTTAAAACCAAACTGAAGGAATAACATCACATTCATTTATTCGTGAGTCAAGCCATACAACAGAAAATAATTAAATAATTACATTCAATAAAAGTTGGGCCGGTGCAAGGTCATCTAATGACGAGGGATAAAATAATTAAATATAGTGCATTTATTGAGAAGGAAAAAACCTCTACTGTGCATCATTAAAAATTTTCCTTCTCCCGTCGCGGCATAAAAGAATATGTTAGATGTGACTTCCAAAGCTATAAAAAAGAAACTGGAAGAAAATCTGGGGAACACTTTCTTCAGGTGCACATGAAAAGGGCACCCGAAAAAGAGAAGGAAGTTGGGGTGGAAGGTTTGCCCAACAACCGAAGACACGTAAACAGGAGAGAAAATAAAAGATGCAGCAGAGCGGAGAGGACGACGTTAAGAATGGTCACATGGGTGCAAAGGGCACAAGAAGGATGAAGGGAGGATTAGAGACCATAGTCATTCCAGCTTTCAATTCTTCACCTTTGCAGCTCTCGAGACGATACTGCAACGTAATTCAAGAGGCGTGTGAAATGGGCAAGGGGAGAAGTAAAGATAAAAATAATATTTTTGGAACAAAAGGAGCAGGTTGACCGTCAAAAAATAAATAAAATATAACCCCTTATCATTCCACTCCAACCCCCTCTTCGTCCATTTTGATTTTTAGTAAACCAATCTTCCTGCCCTTAGTGTTCCACGGGTCGTAGAACGAGTAGCTGATAGGGAGAGAGGGGGTGGGGGAAATATAGTGTTTAAGTGATTAGGATGATAGTAAAAAAACGAAGGAAAACTCTCAGCCGACTCCACTTCAGCGTATCTTCTCGAGGCTTCTGCCTCTCATCAATTCTTTTTATCCCAGCATTCACCCCCCACTGCTTCTCTAAGCTCCTACCTCGCCTTCAGCGCAGGCCATCAACCCCTCGCAATACACAACCACTCCCACGATATTTATTTTCATCCCCATCACATTCTATCCTCTTCAGCAAATAGACCGGTCAGATAAACTGAGACGGGTCACTTCATCGCCATGGAGTACAAAGGTTAGAGGGCATATAGGGGTCAGCAGAAAATTATACATTTAAGCGGAGAATTTATAGGAAACAAAAATTAGCAATAAGGAGGAAACCTGTATATATATATATATATATATATATATATATATATATATATATATATATTTATTTATTTATTTATTTATTCATTCACATGGAAATACATATAAGGAAAAGGGATAGGAACACATAAAGCACGAACACAGAAGAAGTGGGGTAGGGGGAATCGAGTAGGTCACAAGTGTAAAAATACTTCCTTGACGGGTACTTGAAACATGGATTTTTCGACTAGCCGGGCCGACGCTCGAAACGCTTGCTTTATATATATGTACATATACGCACACGTGCATACCTATTACACACGTTCATATATTTTATATATGTACACACGCACGACACATTTTTGTGAAATTTTCCATTCATTTATTATTTATTTTAAAAAATTCTGAGGATGACGGGTATACTTTTCATGCGAAATAATTAAATTCTTACGAATTTAATGAAGCTCAGAAATAATGAATGCTGGATGTGAAGGTAGGAAGCCAGCAATTACATACTAAGTTGGGTAATTAAAATCTTGCAGAGGGGTGATACTAAGTCTAGAAAGATACAGGTTCTTAGTTCTAATAATGCTGCTGCGAGGTACTATAAGGAATGGTTAAGTTATCGCCGTTTTGAGGCATTAATTACATACTCATAAAACGGAATACCATACCTACCTCACTAATTAATATGGGGTATAACGCTGGAAACTCTGGAAAAAGGACCACTTGAACAAATGCATTCCAGCTCGATGGTGGACCAAGAGTAAAAAAAATGTTCTGCTCTTCACACAAGATTCAGAAATAAAAATGAATTTACACTACAACAAGCAATTAATGAAAGACGGTAGAGAAACTTAATTTTCTGTCGACTTTGGAAATGACAGAGGGATCGCAGTGTGGGAGAATTCCAAATTAGAGATGAACGGAAGACTAAGGAGAATTTTTCCAAGAGAAGCGAGGTAAGGAGACGCGAGAACTTTGAGACTTTCGGACGATGCAGAGAATAAGCGTGACTTTGGCGAAAGAGGAAAATATGAGGTATTCGCCGAATTCAAGGGGCATAATAGGGAACTCGGCATGAGGGTCAAGGGTAGAGAGGAGAATAAGGGGTTTGCGCCAATGTAATGTTTAACTTGCCAACTGAGCCGGAAGCTTTGCAGTTTGTGACCCTCCTGAACTGTTAAAAGGCAAGTTCGTCTGCAACATGGGAGTTGGTGTTCCTCAACGTGAATATTAATGTTTCTCTTTCAGACACAGTACAAGAGGGCGCCTCAAGTGTAGCCTTGCAGGTGCATATGTACCATTCCATAAAAAGAGATCATACGACAAGCCGGGGAGGGACACAGTTATGTCTCTGTCTTGTATTACATTTTCTGCTACATATTTGAAACGCTAATTAAATGATTAATTAAAATTAAAAACCAGAAAATTTTGTTTAACGGCTTCCTCTTTAAACAAATAATACAATGAAAGCACACTTGGCATTATTTACACAAGTGATCCAAGACACCCAACAGGAAAATCGTAAGGGTAATCAATATCTTAGTCTCAAGGGTAGGCTACCGAAAAATTATAGAGGTTTTAACTTAAACTATAGAGTCTATTAAATTTATTCGTGTTAATTGCATAACTAGTTCACACCAGCCGCTGTCACACAGACATTAATACTAGAGCCGTTCAAAACAATCGCTGCGGCATATTTAAAAAATATATAAAACTAAATAAATTGCTCCATTAGAGAATATAACCGATATTGAAATGGATTTTAAGATGAGTGAATTAATTATTGTGAGTACAAACAGTGGTTATAGAATTCAGTCGAATTAAACAATATTTGAAAATAGGAATAACGATCAATATAAGGGGGACATATACAAAAGAGGAAATATCACAAAAAATAATAAAAATTGAGAAGCATATTCCAGTGGTAACATTTTTCTAACATTAAAGCTCAAAACAAACACTCTTCATTCACAACTTGGCAAAAATATCCTCCGTAGATTTCATTTGAATACACATACAACGATAAGTATCGATCAGCGGGTTCACTTGCAAGGGGCTAACATTTTTCACTATTTCCTGTCTACGATAAAATACAGAATGACCCTACTTTTAGGTATTTCTTGTCTCACTTCGATTTGAATGCCTTGAACCCTTCTAAAGATATTGGCTACAAAGGAAATTGGCCATTTCCTGCTTATTGCCGACGCATTTTCCAGATAAGAATTAACGTCCAGGGAATAGAGGAAAGGGAAGAGAAATTGCACGTGGCCTTAGTTATAACTGGGAAAATGTTAAAGAGCGTTAGGCACCATAACCTAGTTAATTGAATTGGATTTTACGAACGAAAATTGGGTGTTGAAGGAAGAGTTTAGATGTGCCGGTGAAATGAGTGGAGGGTAGGAAACACAGGCGGAGAGATGGACGACGACGCGATTTGTCGAAGATAACTTGGAACTGCACAACCTGGTTCACTTTAACATTTTAAACAATGTCACGTGTTATGACGCCATTACGCGACCCGGTGTGTCGACAAAATGGCCGCCCCAGTCGTAGAATGCGATAAAAAAGGGGGCGTATGGTATCGAGGGAAATGGGGAATGAGAGGAAGGAGGAACGAATAAGATGTGGATAGTAAGGGTGGAGTGTGGGGAGAAGTCGGAACGAGGATAGATCCGCTTCTTCAAGTATGCGTAAAAAAACGCGAGATAGGTATGCAAAGGAGAGGAGTTTTTTTTAAGGACTGGCAGAGATGTAAGTGGTGGGGATAAAATCTAGAAGCTCGAATTTTGAGAGGGGCAAGAAAGGGTGGGGAAAAGCATTAAGGGCATGACAGCACTGAGAAACCTGAATTGTAGTACGGCTCTCGAAGCTTTGAGCGAGAGGGAAAAAACACATATTTGAGTGGAGGTAAGAAAATAAGGTGGGATGCAAACATTCACCCCGCCCCCCAATCTCCTTGCTCGATGGATGATGTTGGCTGCAAGATGAGCAGGAAAGAGGAAGACAGGGATACGGAGGATGCGGAATAAAGTGAAGATGCACTAGAATAGCAAACGGCTTGCGGTAAGCTGTTCCGAGGATCCTCAGCCAATAAAGGGTGAGATGAAGACAATCCATATTTCTCCTCTTCCTCCCACGCAGATCCCGACAAACTTAAATCGTTCCAAACAACGGCTAGAGAGGGGCCCAAAGATAAGCCGATTAAAAACTCCTTTCACTTCGTATTCCGCGAATTTTTTGTCCCTACAACACTTTCGATTATTTGAGTCAGCAAATAGAATTATATTTATTAAGGCTGGATATTTATTACATGCATATCCCAAACCAGAACTAAAAAGAACACTAATCGGATTACGCCAAGTACAAAACACATGGCCCTCTCCAATAAGAAATACCATTTCATGCTGAGTGTTAAGGAAGCCTCCGCTTCTCATGACGCCGCGGACTCATTTAAATAGTTTCAAGATACTAAGATTTTGTGAAAAGGGATACGTCAAAATCCTTGTCCATTTTGGCCTGTTTAAGGACATAAATCAATGACATTATGAAAGCAATGACAAGCAAAACAGAAAATGAAACTAACTCAAGCTTTAAGAAATGGTGGGGAGAGCTTTCAATCGAAACGCGAGAAATATAGACCTGAAAAACTAGAATGTACCTAATACAAAGCCTTCTTTAAAAGAAAATTACTGGATGCAACTGTTTCAACTGGATGCAACTGTCAAAACTGTAACTCTACTAAGCTAGGACAGAGTAGTCTAATGTTATCGTGGCATTGCAAAGTGAAATATCAACTTTTAGAAAACAATTATTTCAATTATTGTGGTCACAGCAGTATAACCATTTTTAGAAATAAAATGCCTTTGAACCGTCACCGAGAAAATTTCTTCAATTTTTAAAATTAATTCCCAAGATCTTGCGTCTATGATAACTATACCATGACGTAAGGCCCTACAAGAATGTTATGATATCATTCGTTTTTTTAATGAAAATAGTTACATTCAATAAGCGAGTAAATAAACTTAAATTTTCTCCTTATGTATTTATATTTTTAAGTCTCCTCTGAATTAAATATTTAACAAAATGGACATGAGGTTTTTCTTCTAGATGGATAGGTCAATAAAAAATACAAAGGCAATTAAGAAAAAATCAAATTTTCCCCAGTATGATGAGAACCCCCGCGCTCGATTCAGTTCTTTCAAAGAACTCATTTCACCAAGAACATCCACGCACTGCATTTAAAAAATCAAATACGAACGGGAATAGAACTGAGCATAGATGATGAGGGTTGCTGCAGCTCAGGAGCCATGAATTTTTCTAGGACATATATTATAATGATCCAAAGGAAAATTTGAAATGGCCGAAGCGATTTCATTAAAAACTATCTGGACTACCAAATTATTGCACCATTTACGGCGCCCTGAATTTTTCACGGCGAAATATGGCGCACAATATTGCAGCACTTCTGAGAGTTCGATTCGCTAGACCCTAATCACCAACTCAAGTTATCCGCGAAATATTAAAAATCATTCACCTACGGTCAATAACACGAGGACGACTTTTTTTAACGACTCATGCCATTTAAGAATTTTCAGGCAATTACGCGCACAAGCATTACCTAGACTCCGAAGATAGTGAAATTATTCCTAATTTTCCAAGTCTGACCATAATCTTTTAGGCGACCAGGAAATCCTTCCAATTACCATTCGGCAGGTGCATCTCAAATGGCTCCCCGCACTCGTTCCCTCCTTCCAACCACCAGTTCCATCCACTCACCCAGCCAACGGGGACTCGACTCAATGGAGCTCGCGCCCCGCACGCATTTCACGCAAAGAGAGGGGGGAAAGGTAGGGGAGGGTACAGGGAGAATTTTCCCCCAGATGAGGTAGGCATTCTCCTCTTGAGACGCATGTCGTCTCCCAGATTAGTTGATCAGCTGCTTTTTCCCCGGGAAGCCGCAGGAATAATAATGAAAAAAATCCCAAGCGTTGTTCTTCCCAGGAGGACATTTCGTGCTAAGGGCGCGTGATGATCCCGAGACGAAGCGCGAGTTTGAAGGCACGGGGAGAGGAGGGAGGGAAGGAAGGGGGGGGGGGTTTCAAGGCGAGGGAGCAAGTGGAGACATTTTTTCTACCTTTCGTTTTCTGATGGGAAGGGGGATGAACAAAGGAACTCGGGCTCATGACATTGATTTCTGGAGATTAGAGAGGCAAGTTTCTGAAATAAAGCTGCAATTTTGACTGTGGGGAGCTGCCGAATACCATTCACTCGCAGGGCAACCCGTTGAAAGAATGCCAAGTAAAAATAAATTTAGGAAATCATTTTAACGGAATATCCTCATCACAGAACGGACCTCAGAGTAACAACTACATCTGAACATTGATTTCTGACAAAGTGTATTACACGCTCTAACCGATGGTATAAAAAAGTAATTTTCTACGGATTATTGATCAAAAGTTGTTCCTCAATTCAATCAATCTGGACTCAATCAAAAGGTTCACATGAGGTCTGTGTCACGATTATATTGCAGGAATGGATATAATGGTATTTTATTATAATATAATATAATGGTATTCAATGATGAGAATTTACAGAATTGCTAAATACCATGACAACAATGTACAAGATCACTAAAAACTAATTCCCGCAGGCACAAATTTGAAAATAAAGACTAGAGAAATTTAGGTTTGACATTAAAGATTTCACATAAAGTGAAAGAGTAATCATAAGAATCGAAAAGTAAATAAAGAAAACGAGTTGCTTGACCATAAGGATGGAGGAATTCAGCCGACCAAAGACAAAAATAGGATACAAAGTAAATGAAGAGAAACTTAAAAGGGTCAAAGGACGGGAAGGAAAAAAGTATAGCCGAAAGAGGATCATGGAAGCATTATCGGGTTGAAGACTGGGCAGAAGCAATAAAAAAATAGAAGGATAAAATTTGAGAAAGGATGCCGCAGAAGATTTTATCAGAAAATAGTAAGTCGAGCGAAAGTCAAAATAAAAAAAGTAGGGATCTTTGAGAGAACTATGCGTGCGTGCGCGAGAGAGACAGGGAGTGGAAAACAGGTACGGAGGAAAGAGGCAAAAAGTAAAGCTATCACGAAATTATGGAGTGTTCCGGGAAAGAATAGGCTTAGGTCAACATGGCGAAAAGCATAAACGGAGTATGGGTTGAAGTGAGAAGGATACGAGAAAGAGGATTGGCGGGCCCCGCTCCATGAGATTACCGGATAAACAACAAAAGACGAAAATTCTGGAGAGGGGTCTAGGACCAGGCAGCAGCCGGATAGGTAGAGACAGAAAGAGATTTGAGAACGGAGGGAAAGGGGGATTGGGGCATGGGGCGATTGGGGGAGGCGCGGCGCGCGTGGATGTGAAATGTTTCCGGGAACTACTTATTTTGCCTTTCGCTCCATCGGTGTGGTGAGGCGGGAAATAAAGCTTTAGCTGCGGGGGGAAATGAGAAGAAGAGCACCAGGGATGTGGAGGGCGGCGAGGGCATCAATGAGGACAATGAGGAGAGAGGTTAAAGTAGTTATTTCAACAGAGGAGTAGGGCTGAGAATGCCAAAACACCATGTGATGGCGGCATCGGGATTGGAAAAAATATAACTACATTAGATAATAAATGTAATTTAAATTAGCTAATGTAGTTATAAAAATAACTACATTAGCTAATTTCTATTACATCCACCAAGTTCAACTCTTAACCTATGTGCGTAAGAGTAAAAGGGTGGGAGAGGAAGTGGTGGGAGTGTTTAACAAAAAAGAGAAATAAAACATTTTGTGACTGATTTTTGCGAGCACTGACAATAAACCGATTGAGCCATGAATTTCCCAATCAAGTTTTTAGCGTATTCAAAATAAATCACGAATTGTTGTTCCTATTCAAGAATTCCTGGCCTTCCAAAATGGGTTTCGAAATTTTCGGATTCTTATGTCACGGTGAAAGGGATTTTATTTTTTTACACGTTGTATAGTGATATACAATTATGAGGGGCCATTACAATAACATATTAATAAATTTATATGTATGTATGCGTGTATATATGTATACATATATATATATATATATATATATATATATATATATATATATATATATATATATATATATATATATATATATATATATATAGGGAAATTAAATCCGTTCTCCATTTAATTCACGAAATTTGTAACTCATTATTGTCAATAAGACAAACCCACTAAATGCGAGATCATTACCAAATATAAAAAGATGAAGATTGAAACCAAATTCTGCTGGAGAATGCTTAAAAAATTGTTGAAAAAAATTGATCAAAAGGAGCTTGAAAAATAATGAGAAATAGACAGAACAGAAGACGATTTAAATAGTGTAAGACAAAAATTAAGGAAACTAGGATTTTATACTGTGAGCTTCCAATTTTTTTCATCGATTTTCTCACATGTGAGCAGATTTACCACGGAGCAGAAATTGACACATACGCTCGAGCGAGCTAAGTTAGAAAATTATGATTTCTGTCATTTAATGGTAATTGAGATAAATCTATAAAAGGAGTAACGGGCAACTTAGACGACGATTGAGCATGAAGGATGGGAGGACGTGTGGCCTTCTTTCGATAAGTATACGAGAAGGTGATTCCCTTGGAATGGAATGAAGAGAAGACAATTCGAAGAAATACAAGAAAAAAATGAGATGAGGTGGAAAAGAGGCGGAAGATACACATTTTAGATATGCTAAAGAAATTAGAGGATATTATATGGAGAGAAGGAATGAAATAAAAAGTAATAGTGGTAAATTGGATGACCTAAGACATGAATCTCGTATGCCAAGGCAATGAAACATCGGGGAGCCAGATAGAAACTTATCTTCATATAGATGTTGTACATTCTTTACCCTTTTTTCTGTGATAACATCAGAACAAAGAAATATTAGAAGTGGAATACCAGGAAGTATTTAATTACGTCGAAGGAAAAGATTACGTCGACTCATCAAGAAGTAAAACGCTTCCAGTTGAAGACGAATGCTGTAATTGGAATGAAAATTGGCGTGTAAAGATGGGATTCAGAACATCTACATAGACGGATAATTTAACGGAACCAAAATATTAGTATCATTATTGAGAAGATGTCTTTATTTACAAAAGTAAGTAAAAGGTTTGATAGAATTCAGATATAAGGAAGTTCACAATAGCTTAATGTACTCATATAATTATTAGAATTTATAAGGCGATTTTCATTTAAATTCAGAGCTATGCCAAAAGCCTTTAAATTTAAATGAAATGCCTGAACGGTTACGATTCGATGATGACCCTAAGAAATAAAACTACCGTTTTATTAAAATAAAGATTCATTGCTTCGATTTTTCAAGTAATATTGAATTAAACGACCAAGTACTGAACAAATGAGATTAACATGAACCGTTTCGAAACCCATGTAACACCTCGTTGACGTGCCCCGCGATTAAGAAGCCATATCTGCAGAGCCCGTGAGAAAACATACGATGCCTTTATCTAAAGAAACAAGTTTTCGTGCTAGTGAAAACTCAGCTTGGCAGATGAAAGGATATAAGTAAATAAGCGTCGCGATGGAGCTTTGAACGTTGTGTCTGCGTCAATAGACACTGCAAACGGATTATACCACGGCAAACTACTGCGGAATGAGAGAAAAATATGGATCGGACCGAGTTTTTGCGGGAAGAATCAACTAAATTCGCCACCTCTGCAAGAATCCGCAGCCCGAGCCCTCTGCGGGGTAAGATCTTAAAAGTAAACGGTATCCTCACCTCAGCCATCTTCCTCCCTCCCCCGCAGAACTATGAGCGACAGAAGGAAAGCTGATAAGTAGAAGGAAAGAGAGAGAGCGAGGCAGTCCGAAGGAATGTGGTTATCGGAATTTTACGAAAGGAAATAGAAGATAATGGATTTGGGGCGCCAGATATAAAAAAATGTGGCGGATAAAATAAAAGGGTACTTGCCCCGGAATTCAGACGGGGGTGTGTACGAGTGAATAAGCATGCTGAAGAGAGGGTTTTATTTTCTGCACGGTCGCCGGCAGTGTTGTAGCCGTGGTTTGTCAAGAGCAGCTATGGCATAAAAGGATTCCATTGGTGGTTGCTGCGGTGGCGGTGAGTATGGGCAGCGAGGGGAAAAAAAACTCACGGAGGGGGAGTTATGGGGGAGGAGATGGGCATGAGGGGATACGGAACGGAGTTGGGAGGCAAGGACGAGGGGTGGGGAGGCCGTTGGAGATGGGACGAGATCCGAGGGGAAAAGAAATAAAAAGAATTGCCTCCTCCCTCCTTTTCCGGGAGAACGAATTGGAACAAAAGGCACTAATTTTCAAAAGGGTCACATGCCAACGCGATTGTTAAGTTCGGCTTTAGGAACCGTGTGTGTGTGTGTCGCTGTGCGCGGAGGTAGGGGAAGGAAGGATACGAGGGGAATGAACGGGGGAGTACCAAAGGGTTTCTCTTTTTCGAAGAGGGGCGAATGGCTACCACAGGGATGCAGTCTTCGTCCCATAATTTCCCCTCACCTTCCCCCCTACGTTCCTTTACCCCTCTCTCCTCAGCCTTCCACCTACACAGGGTCTTCGTTCCCTCTCCTTCAGACAAGAAAACCTCTGATTTCATGACGGATTCGGGTAAGAAGTCCCCTACTTTTAACCTCCAGCCGTCCTCTCACCCTCAGTTTTAAAGCGGTGATTTCCTCCGGAATTGGCATAAATGGGACAGGTGGTGAGGGGGGGGGGAGGAAGGTCCAGTATTTTTTTATTTCTCCACCCACCTCCGCTACAAGGAATAATCTTGCGCCTCGTGGAGACTAAAAGCCAACGAAACTTGAAACCACATGCCGATGAGGGATGTCTTTTCACTCCCCGTTAGCCTGGGGTTGATTAGTTCCGAGATAAAATTCGTTAAAAAAAGAATAAAGGAAGGGCTGAAGAACAGTGGGAAGCACCGCGCGTTCATCTCTCCTCCCTCGGCTCCTTCCCCCCATTGTCAGTGGTTTCCACGGGAAAAATATAGTTTTCTTCCTCCTGGATTTTGACCCGCTAAAAATTCACAAAAGAAGGAAACCATGCAGAACAGAAAGGAGAACTTCAGGAGGTGGTGAGGTAATTAAGTTAATTAAATTTCGAGGGGATTATGAGTTGGTGTACCTCGGGCATGGGAAAAATATTAAACTTGTGATTACTTTAAACCTTGGAACGGATAGCAGAAATTAACGGCGGACAAATGGAGGAAAATAGGTTATGATTGCGCCATTATTGAAAATAATGTTCACTGAGGAATACGTGAATGAAGAATTCTGTTCTCTCCAAGAAAGTGATTGAAATATTCATACATTTTACCTGTGCAAAAGTACGATTAGAATTTATTAGAAGAGTACTAAGTAAATGTGAGGAAGAGGTCAAAGAGAAATGTTATCTGTCGTTGGTTAGGCCTTATTTAAAATATGCTGTAAGTAAATCGGATACTCACGCAGTTGGATTAATTGCAGAATTGGATCGAAGGTCGCGTAGAGGATTTGTAAAACGTTGTAATGATGACTTCAGTAGCGTATCCAAAATATTAGAGCAGCTAGGCTGGGAATCACTCACGGAATGAAGTTTGAATTACAGATTGAAGCTGTTGCATTAATTCGAAGGGAGTCCCTTTAGCATTGATGTTGAAAATATATTATTACCCCATTCACACTACGGTAGAAGAGATCATGCTAGTAAAATTAGAGACATTAAGTGTAGAACAGATAGATTTAAGATGTCGTTTTTTCCACGAACGATAGGGGATCAGAAAAACATTGTTTGACTGCGGTAGGGTCATGTTCGGGAAAAATTATTCTGGTGTGTATTAACCCCCTACAACACACCCTAGCGGTGGCTTTTAGGGTGTATAAATAAATATATTTATCAATACCTTCGGTGGAATAACGCGATGGCTAAGAAAGGGGAAACATGAGGAATGTAACAGAAATATAATTTCCCAACGATGAGAAAAGAAAATATAATTAAATACCGTTTCTATTGCAACGAGTAAGTTTTAACCCAATGTTCAAAAGTATTATCCAGTAAGTTATGCAGTAAAACGTAAAATCTTCTTGGTTTTAAAATGGACTGGTTCCTTAACCATCATTAGTTTTTCAAGTTAAGTTTTTAACAGCCAGTATCTACGCGTGTTCCAATTCGTAATCCCCCCCATCTAGTAGTCAAACGTTCATTGAAAAAAATACTATCATAGGAGGACAAATCCACTATCCGATCATTCATTCAAAAATTCCACAGGGTACTCAGAAATTATAATCATCGATTACATTTTTAATTTTAAAATCATAATAATATCCCTACAAGAACCGATTGCCTTTCTCCATCAAAAGGGTGTTCAATCACAAGCTGGGCTGCGTCACCATGATAGTTCTGATAGTAAAATTACGGAATAATTAACAATTAAAATGTATATTTTACACACATCACACAATTTGAAAACACAAGAAACCAAATAGAGTTGAAGATTTAAATAAATTCAGTACAATGTGACTCAATTTATATAATATTTTTCAATTTTCAAGCAATGAATCACGATCATAAAATTGTAATATTGCCTTGGAAACTCTTCAAACTAACGAAATAAATTGGGTATGGCAATTATTTTGGTTATTTCAGAAGAAAGGATATATAACGTATTAGCAGGCAATATTTATTACCTAAGCTAACCACGCTCGCAAACGACCGAAATAGCATCTCACGAATATTTGCTGAGGACAGCGGCTGAAATATCAAACAAATTTCGAGGAGCAAGTTGAGGATGACGGGAGGGAAGGCGAGCGATGAAGCGGTACGAAGGGACAGACGAGGAGAGAGGGACGAGGAGATGAAAAGGAAATAGAGAAGAAAGCCGGCGAGGCCAAGGGGGGGAGTTGATGGGGGAGGGCCAATACGTCAAGGAGAATTCCAGTAGGTAGTCACGAACAAGTGGATATTGGGTCTTCTCCATCCGGCCCCACTCCCAAAAGCCTTCCACTCCACCCCCCCACACACACACACAGCACTCCCATCTTAGTGCACCTCCAACTCCCCCCCACTCTCCTTCCCCCTTCCGAAGGCTTTCTCCATCCCCCAAAACTCTACACCGCTTCCAATTTTCTCACTTCAAGACCACATCGACGATCCCTCGCAGACTCCACCGTTCTCTCCACTCATCCTCACCCTCCAAACCCCCCGCCGCACTCACCACCCCAAGATCCCTCACCCTCCTAACACACGCACACACCCTCGCACATAACACACCCCGAGCTTCCATCTCTGCCAATACTCCGGCTGCCTTCCGCACCCATTCCATCCCTGCCTCACCCTGGAGCGCCATGCCCTGATATCCTCCCGCCACTCTCCCCTCGCCAACGCGCTCTCCTCAGCCCCCGTCTACTCCTCGGTCCGCTTTACCTCCTGCCCCGCTCCCGAGACTCCCGCGTTCTCTCTCCTCACTCTGGTTCGAAGGCTCGGAATGTTCGCTGACAGGAAGTGGAAAGTGAGAGAGGGTGAGGAGATGGAGGGATGAGAGGAAGAGGTGGAGGAGAAAGCATGGAAGTCCGAAAGAGAGAAGGAGTGAGGGAGGAATGGAATAGTCTTGAAAGGGCCGGAGAAGGTGTCGAGGATGAAGTTTGGTTGGGAGAGGGAGGGCTAGAGAGAAAAGAGGACAGTGTAGGTGGTGCGGAAGTGGGAAAATGATAGGGGAGTAAAACGTTAAGAGAGTGAGAATAGAAAGCCGAGAAGAAAGGAGTAAAAGTAAATAAAAGAATAGAATAAGAGGAATAATAGGGGAAGGAGGAAAGAAGGAGATGAATACAACTACAAATTAAGATAATTGTGAGCAAGTATAAACAGAGAATAAATTGCTGGATTTGAATGGTTCGTGGATTACAAGGAATTTGACACATCATATAAAAATAACAGACATTCCCACCACTTCATAAGGGGTGTATTTTGGCAAAAAATAATATAAATCTAACAAATCATTTTTCCACCAAAATTTGGCAAACAATCACCACGGGAACCGGTTCTTTGTTCTAGCTTTGACTCAAACATTTTAAAAATTTTAATTCGTTTTCATAAGTCAACATGTCTTCCACAACACAGAATGAAATTTAAAAAATAACCAGAATATGTACTTGCATCCCACAAACTACCATTGGTTGGGTATTCGGATAAAGTATGCTAAGGATGGAGGAAGTAAAAATTTACGGCTGGATAGAAGATTCGGATGCGCAGTGCGGAAAGTCGAGAAATAAAATGGAGAGTTAAATCAGAAAGTGAGAACAAGGAATCTGGGCTCACATACATATAAGAAAAACAAATGAGTTCCATTCAAGATACAAACCAAGAAAAATGAGGTTAAGGAGAAAAAATACAGAGCAGGAATGAGCACGTTCACTCACATCACTAAGTCATGCAGTTAGAGGAAGCGGCGAATGTAATGTAAGTCAAATTGTAAATAACTGCCAGCCTCATAATTGAGATAAGATGGCTTCAACACGAACACAAGTACATGTTGGTAGAAAAACGACTTTAAAGGTGTAATAAAGTGAAAGTCAGAGTGGAGGAGAATGTAAGAAAACTTCTGCAGAAGGATTAAGAGAGAGAGACACCCACAAACACATGAAATTAGGCAAAAATATTGTTCATCATGTCTTAACATGACATAAGAACATAGACTACCGAGGAATAAAAATTAGAAATGAATCAGAAAATAAATCGTGACGAAAAAATATAAATTCATGTTAAAGTTAAGACGGAGTATGCAAGAAGAAAGAGAGAAAGTATTATCCAGCGGCAGTTATTGGCTTCTTTTGACTTATTACAAGCAGATAAGCTTGAAATAAGTCAAAAGAAGAGAAAATCAATACATAAACATACATTTGAGATAAAAGATGGAGTCATAACTCTGCAAATTAAAGGAGATGGAAAACGTCCCTGAGAAAAGAAAGGGTACAGATACAAAAGGGAAAATAACACTTAGATTCAGATAATTGACAAAATGATGAAAGCCAGATCGTACATGAAAAACGAGGATTTTAAGATTAGACTACACAGCAAATGATGAAGGCAAAGATGAAGGAGGGGCGATGCGGAAGAGGGTATAGGTAAGAGAAAGGAATAAAAAGATATTAGGTAGAAGTGTAAAAACGAAAGATGTACGGTACTGTAAGAAAGAAACGTGAGACGAAGGCGAAGGGTGAAAAAAGAACAGTTCGAAGAGACTAGGTGGGGGAGGTCAATAGGAGGGAGCAGAACCATCGACAGTGGTGGCAGCATCCCTCCTTCGAGGAGGAGAAATGAGCGAAGGCGAGCAGACTGGGGAGGTCACTTGACGAAGGAGTTCACGGCGGGTGAATTGGGTGTGAAAAACAGGGTCGACGGGAGAGGGCAGCTGGGGAGTCTTCGGCAGTGAGGATGGGGAGGAGGAGGGCGACGGAGAGCGAGCAAAGGAGGAAGAAAAAGAAGGGAGGAGTTTGGAAGGGGTGAGGCTTCTTCCTCCATTCTACGTGGATTGATGAAGAAAGAAATGACGGGGGAAATGAGAGGTTTTCCGTCCGCGGTTCTTCCTCTCCATCTCTCTCCCTCTCTCTCCACCTCAAGGACTGCGGCAGAATGAGAAAAGTAATCTAAACTTTCATTGCCGAACGGGACAGACACTCTTCCTTTCCTTTTCCCTGCTCCCTCTCTCTCTCCCTTCCCATAACCTTAATCGAGACCGCCAACATTTTAAACGAAGCCCGTGAGGCGGGAAGTCCTGAGAAATATTAAGCAAACCGCTTCTTGGGGTGAAGTTGGTGGATTCCGACATGGTTAATCGCAGCGGAGAAGCCCGAAGTAGCAACGAAGAGTTTTAAAGCCACTGCCTCTCGGTAAATAAAGAACTACGGTGGTTGTGATTTTTTCCTTCGGTGAATAACAGTCAGTTATTTATTTGAAAACTCTGTATTGGAGATTGGAGTACAAAGAAAAATAACTGCATCTGCAGTTGATACCTGTGCAAAATTAAATCCCTTCAATTGAGCCTATCTCATAGTACGGAATAATATATCTTGGACACAAAGACATTAAAAAGTAAGTATTTATTATTTCTTGTCTTCATAACTAACATTTTTTGCGGCGGGCGGGTGGTTTACGTGTTTTACTTTTTCTCGTGGATATGCTTAAAAAAGCTCAAATCACAAGATTGAATCTTCCATTGATTATTACCCTGATACATGGATTTTCGTCAATTTTCTGTTAAAAGAGGGAGACTTCCTTGACCAAAAAGATGTTAATATTCTAACGACAATAAAACTGAGGATCGCTAGTCATACTTTTCCGTTGTAAAACAAATCTTCTCTAACAGGCGTTGAACTGCAGCTCAGTACTTGAGTTAAGCTTAGGATGAAAAGGAAGAATTCACATTCCATTTAATGCAAAAGCAAAACGAACCTGCTCGACATTTGGGGAAACGAAATAAAACCTAATAAAGGAAGAGAGTTCAAAAGAAGGAATAAATCTAAGTTCGCAAGAATAAATGAAAAAAATGCATATCTACTATGTTTTTCATGAACGGACTTGTGAGAGGTAATCGAAGCTAAGGCCAAAGATCTCCTGGCATGCAAGCATAGAGAAACACATGGAAACACCAGCACCCAATCGGTCATAACGTACAGGTAGCTAAAAGTGAAATAGCTGAACGAGAATATTTCCGAAATCTCAGAGCTTCCGCTGAAAATGCCTTCCGCAACAATGGAACTTTCAAGGGAGACGAGATAACGGAACGGAGGAACCCTGAAAGCAATTTCTTAGCCGATGCGCAAACAAAGGATCGTGATTTTCGATAACAAGGTTGTCTCGGATTCGATCTAGTCACCGACCTAAAGTTCATTTTTGTAAGCTGTCGAAGGCTTCCGACAATTCCTGGGGCTTCAAAATGGCACCAAAAACCAGATTGTGCCTCGGAAAGTTACGGAATGGACAAAATATTCCACTAAGTCCATTAACTAAGTTGATCCACATGTTCACTGATACTCTTTCTCTGAATTTTCCATTTAATGGAGACTTATTTTACAATTTTTGAAATGCAATAATTTCTCAATACGCGGAGCCCCGCTTGGATTCAAATCGATTGCCGTATGTGACGGCGACAATCCCGTTTAAAGTTGATTCTGAGAGCATGATTACTTCTATTGAAATACAAGTACAGTAGCTTCTGGAGAAGAATGAAATGGTAAACGACATATTATATTTCAATAATTCCAGCCACTTAGTCTTAATTTCCATCTTGATTCTCTTCTTATCCTAATAAGAGGTTAACGATTAGAGTACGAGAACATTTTAGAATAAAAATTAAACACAAATTTATTAATTAAAAATAAATAAATGTGCGTAATTTTTGGATTCGATGTTATTTGAGATTCTTCATTACAAAAATTCTTTTATATTCCAATTATTTAAGTAATTTACAATTTTAAACAATAAAAAAATTGAGTGAAATAATCTCAGGCAATAGTTCACCGAGGCATGATTTAAGAGTCTTTCTGTAATACGTACGCCAAGTAAGAAGCAAGAAGAATACAAATGAAAAGAACATCTCAAATCACTGATAACAGCTTTAAATGACTTAATACTTCCTAATTATCACAATATTAAATGATAATTTATAAAAAATGAAAATAAGAAACGCATTTATAAGATATTAAATATATCATCTCAACCGAAGGAACGTAAATGATTGGGGATCATTACATGCCACTAAGTAAAAAGTCACGCGTTTGTTGAATCAAAATCAATCAATGTAATTTAAACACCAAACTATCGACACAGCAAAAAAAAAGATACCATAATCAAAACAAGATAACACCTGTACTTATAATGGATCAGTAGGCTTACGCGGCAAAGGCTCCAGAGGAAGAGCCACAACAAAGGTACAAAATATATTCCAATTTCATTTGACAACAATCTCGTACCAGGGCATGATATTTAAAGAAAGACGTAAGACTTTTTTGCTAAATAATTCTATGGAGAATGAGGTTAGTCAGAAATGTTCCTTCTTGGTATTGTCAGAGGAAATATACTTTTATGCTTCAAGCGTACCTCACGTACTCTCAACAAGAAAATCTGATTGCTCGCAAACAACTACAGATGTTAACAGCGTGAAAACCACATGAAAAAAAGAAAATCTTTTAACGGTTCGCCATGAATAAAACGTAGACTAGTTATTCGTAGGATTCGACGTGACAATGGGAGCGGATAAGGTGGCAATAAACGAATCGGATGCAATAGAATGCCACACATTGCCGAAGACCGGTTGATACAGAAGCCAGGGAGCACATTCCAAATCGTGGGGGAACTTGCGGCAGGGCACGTTAAGGCTGACGGTCACGTTCAGTAGCTGCTCAAGAGGAAAGCACTTCGAACTTCTTGCGAGTCTTGATTGAAAATTGAGCGGTAGAAAAGGGGACAGGTTGAGAAGCGAATGAGAAAGACGCGATCGCGGAAAGAGGGGAGTGGTAATTCAAAGGGATGGAGGTGATTTTGCACACGTTAGTGAATGCCAATCGTGTGGAGGGCCCATGCTATCTACACCTGAAGAAACCCAAACTTTACCCAAATATTTCAAGAGACGGGACTAATATATCATGAACGACTGTAATTCTGAAATAATATTAAAATAAGGAAATTGTTTCAATGGATTTAAATATTTCTTCACTGGATATGAGATAGAGATGACAAAAACTTTCAATATGGAAGCCTTCACTTCACCTTAGCAGAGATAGGCGAGACATAGCAATAACCATCTGGGGTAAAAATAAAATAAATACCCAGCATAAAATTCTTATAATCGCTGAAGCCGAAAAATCTCTCCCTGCAACTAAGTAGTAAGCTGAAACAGAATTTAGTGTACCCATCCAAACATTTTCAAGGTGAATACACATGCAACTTTTAGTGATAACTTCAATAATATTTATGCACATCCGCAGTCGAAATTATGAAGCAGTAATAGAAATAATAAGGGTATGAAATATTTCACCATAGGGAATTATATTACTTATTAGAATATAATTTCATTGTCAACTGGAGGCTACATTGAATCGATTCCGATGTTTACGTGAAACATAACTCATTGCCGTACATGTGGGGCACGATTCTTAATCTCAGTTCAAGATAAATTTTGTGAGTAAAATACATCCACACACACACACGTGTGTGAGTATATATACATTTTATTTATATATCATCATCAGTATTTCCATCCTAGGATTGGTTTACTGCAGCTACTACATTCTACTCTATTTGAATGCAAGGCAACATTTTTTAGGAAGAATAATGTTATTTCCCGTTGCCTTCCACTTCGCAGTACTGCGGCCGATACCGTGAACTTCACTCTCGCCCGCAGCTGATGACGGGCGGACCTCTCGGTCTTCGCCACCAGAGCCTAATGGTGAAACTGCCGTCTTTCACCATGAGTCTATTTTTCTCGTTGCCTCGTTCCGAAATACAAGTATTGTATTTTTTCTGTTAATGAGTGGTTGCCTTGTTCCGAAAAGCCGGGAATGGAACTAGCGACCTTCGGCTCCACAGACGCTACCTCTGGTCTATCCCCACCCTATATATATATATATATATATATATATATATATATATATATATATATATATATATATACATATACACACACACATAAAAGTCGACACACCCATAGTCACCACGACTGAAAAATTAGCCAGATAAAGAGGGATGAATTGATTTTTCGAAATGAGAGCGATCATTGAAGAACATAGCAAAGAAGGTGGGAGAGAAAATGAGTAAAACGAGAGGAGATAGATTCTTCCGCGGGAGGACGAGAACGAATGAGGAGCATTCGATGACATGGGGTTGTGGGGCGTGACAAGGATAACGGAGAAGGAAAAAGAAACCCTGGGAGAGCAAAAAACCGCAGAACATAATAGGAGCTTGAGGGAGACAGAGAGGGAGAAAGAGTGAGTTGAGGGCCTGAGGGGAAGTCGGAAGAAAGATGGAAAACTGATACAAGCTTCCATAGGGACCAGCGCCAAGTAAAAGGCTTGGAGTCACCAAAGGAAAGGTGAGAATGAGCTCAAGTGAGGTGAAAATGCGAGGCAAAGCAGACATTGGAACGAGAATTACTGTCGCAAACTCCCAAGCCACCAAACTTTATTACATTGATTTGAAATGATTTACGAGTTAAGCTAAAAATATTTTATGCATGCTCATAGAGGGTAAGTAACATTCAAATAGTCGACCATGAAAAATATCGGTGCATAATCTCGATTTCGTGGGAGAGGAAAATGAATATTTTAACAGCCTGTTCACGTATTCTCATTAGGGTGGTATATCGATGTAACTCTATCATTATTTTATGCATTTCATCAATGTAATCGTGGAGTGGTTGGTAAGAACTGGAGAAAGAGATAAAAGTCGAAGCGGAATTCATACGATAAAATCAGCTAGGTTCGCAAATGATCAACCTTTTTTTGCAAACAAACAAAATAATTTAGTTATCCATGCAGCCAAGGAATTAAAAACATTCATTCTAAATTCTTCGCCTTATAATCTCCTTAACTTAACGGATTCTTTTCTTGTATCAAAATTGTTTTATTAAAAATAAGTTTTTCTAACGGCTCGTTAAAACTCCTTTTTTTTCTTATTATAAAGGATTCGACGAATATAAGGGACATTTTTGGCATTCTTTTTCTTCCATAGAGAGACCTCGACGGATGACAAAAACGGGTCACTACTCAAATTTTGCCTGGCTTTTATAACACTAAGCAGTTTCCTTTCGTAAAAATAAAAAAATAAAATATGAACGCGTTCATTTTATATTATTGGTAAAAGGTACACACCTATGAAATTTTAGAATGTTTTAGATTTTATTTTATTGCAAACGATATCAAAGAAACAAGCCTTCAAAACTAAATGTTAAATTATTCTGAATCATAAGCCAAATTAATTTCGACTATATTTCCTGTAACTAAATTCCTACATCTACTCGGCCATCCCAAACGGTTCAAACTACATCAGCCTACAATCGACCTCCGTAAAAACCATCACAGTTGATGAATTTTGTTAAATGATAAACCATAAGTTGGAATGGAATCGACAGTACTGGCGATATGATTTAGGAAATAAATATTAATTTGTAAGAAATCGGAGGATAATGACGAGTTCCATGCGGATAAATGGACAAGGGGAAGTGAGACAAATAGATACCAACACGAATTCAGAGAGAAAGAGAAGCTGTATCTCTGCTAGCTGTATCGTAAAGGAAGAAATTCGAATAGGTGGTAATTGTGTCGGCTCAAATTGGTGAGAAGAAAATCCGGAGAACAAAACAAAAGCGTGGGAAGCAAACGTTGATACTGAAATGATAAGTATACAGGACTCAACTACTTGTGAAACGCGTACTTCACAGTAATGTAACAAATTTCATTAACCTCAAAATGCTAACAAAGGATGAGATGCCAGCATCCATTTAATTACTAGTAATTGTGTTCTCCTTAACTTTTGTAAATATTCACATTATTAACATTAAACTAACGATTATCTTTACCATATGAAGACGATAATTATCTAGATCTCACAAATTTTACATTTTTGAGAAACATTGGTTATGAAACAGCGAAACTGTTTTATAGCCACAATACAACGGATGACGAATTCATTATGATAGCAAGACCCTTCTAGATTTACCATCTTCCCGCATCTCATGCATGGTAAAACATAACTACGTTTCTCAAATTACCCACGAAACTGAGCAGATTATCAAACACATATTAGGAAATTCGGACGGTAAATCACTTCTTTGAATACTTGCGTACGCGTCGGAGTTCCTACTATTAGAAGAGGGTGTTTGGATATTAAAAAAAAATCGCACCGTCATCACGAGAAAGACGAGCATATGGTTGTGCCGACCATCACAGAGAAATAAACTCTGTAGAGAAGATTCAAAGGAGAATCGAAAATGGCTGTATCAGGCCAAGGTGTGGGAACGAGAGATGTAAGGAGAGACGAGGTAAGAAAGACGTTAGCTTTTAGGGACTTGAGGGATAAGGCGAATATGAGAATAATAGATAGAAAGAGATATCTATTAGAAAGCTGGGGTCGGAAGAGATTTTAACGGGCTTCTCGGGCGCATCAGAATGCTCATTAAGGGCGGGATCGAGAGACCGGTGAAGGGATGGGGCGGGCAGGGGAGGTGGGCGTGTATGGAGGAGAGGGAAGTGCGCAGGTGTATTTTAGGCAGGTGCGGAACACAAGAAAGGCAGGAGTGAGAGAGGAAGACGAGAAGAGGTGGGCTGAAAGGAAGACAAATGGAGAGAGGGGGGAGGGAAGAAGGCAAACACTATAGAAGAAGATGGGAGGCGGGGCGCACAAAGGAGAAAGTGGGGTGGGCATGAGAAACGATGTGGACCCAATGAAATGAGTGTGATTAGCGGGATTACGCCCAAGTTGCCCGTTGGATAAGGCAATTAAGGGGAGTAAGGAGCGTGTTTGGAACGTGCGGCATTAATGAAAATTAACAGTAAATACGTACACACTATGTAGGATGTTTAAAATTATCGTGAGACTAGTTGGAGCCATCTCGTAAAAGATTAAATATAAAAAGGGGACACGACACAAAGTGGCATTAAGAGGACTAAAAAATCGGATATTAGAGTAAATTAGCCAAACGAAACGCAACCCTGCAATTAAGGATCACTTCTGAACAGTAACGTTCCTGAAAAAATTTAGAATTACAGCAATTTTGTAAATGGGGCGAACAAAGCATTAGTTCCACCATATACCTCCAAACACATAGGGTGGTATTTAATTACAATGGTGGTTAAATGGTCTTATATGCAAAACCTGATGCTTTCTAATAAGTAGTTGAACCTCAAATATGGCGTTCTCATTTGACACAAAAAAATTATTCATAAATTTATACTATTTCACCTCAGGCCGTGGTGAAATTCTCAAAAAATTTTACATCAGAGAACTCAATAAGGATATGTATTAAACATTTTCCGACCGTTGTCGTGACACAAAGGCCTAAATTGATCAAATTATTTTCATCCAACAAGGGAGTTAATATCGACAATTCGCAATCAGGCATGCCTTCTCCAATTCAAACAATGAGCAAATCAATTTATGGAAAGGAGAAGTAGCTATACACGAGAGTGAGTAAACGTACATTTCCGATAGAAATTATACGCAATTCGTGGACTGAATTATGTAGGTGCGCGCGGTCGTGTTGCGAGGAAAATGACCCGCGATAGGTAGCCAAACATTTGATAATTGGGGTGAAAAAAAGTGTTGCGAAACATCAGAGACCACAGGAGTCTGGCCACTGCCCTCAAAAGGCCAAGGCAGAAAGATGGGAGGGAGAGATCAAAACCGAATGTGGCGCGGGGGAAGGAGTCGGGTGAACACGAGGACGGCAATTAAACGGAGAAGAAAGAGCGAGATTGCGAGGAGGCGATTTGAGGCGAGAGAAGAGCAGAAAGATTCCTTGGGGGCAACCGGAGGGAAAGGCCAAAAGGGACGACCACCAAGGACGTCCATCCAACGGCGGACTTGGTTCTGGTGCGATGGAGTGGAGAAGAAGTCGATCCAAAGGGCGTGGCGAATGGCCTAAGGTAAAAAGAAGGATCTCAGGAGGAGCAGTCCACATAGCCTCGGTGTGGGCAACACATGGACGTGTTAAAGGCCTCGAATCCCTGCGATGGGGAATGGCTTCTAACGTGTCCGCCAAGCCTCAGAGATACTTCCGTACCCCTCTCCTCATCCAGTCCTTAGGAGAACGCAGCACACACTCCGATCCTATTCCTTGGAGTAACAGGAAGGAGCCACGATGGGTGGGGGGGGGTAAGATAAGAACTGGGGGTAGGATTCCATCCCCGGCAGATTCAAGGTCGAAACGGGTGGGTGGGTGTAGTAAGAAGTTTCTATCTCCGGGCGACTGGCCCCGTGAACGGACAAGGAGCGAGGCGTAGAAACGGGAGTGTGTGTGGGGAAACAGGGCAGCGTGCCTATCTTTGCGCTGTCTCGCAGATTAAATGAAACAGCGTCGGTGGCGACCCAGAGATTTTATTGCTTGGCTGCATTCGAGGTCATTTAGAAAAAAGGCGTGAGATTCTCGTTCCGTACGCAGTTTAATCAGGCCTACACTATGCAATTGGACCAGTGAAAGAACAAAAGAATGATAATCATGAATTCCAAAATGTATTCGTGATTTCCATGCACCTGAAAGCAGCTGCAATAGGGATTTCTTTGACACAAAGACAAGTCAATACATTTCGTACACATTCTCTTAATTGAAAAATTAGAATTCTAGCATCTAATTACATCCAAGAATTTCACGCCAAGAATTTTCCTTTTTTACTTTCTAAAATTTTTCTTTACAGAAGAATTTTTCATTTTTATTTTCTGAAACTACGATGACATCAATTCAACACTAAATATTGTGTCTCAATAGTTCCAGCCTCAACTTTGTGGAAGTTCATTTTAATAAATGAAAAAGGAAAACTTTGTTCCAATCCACCACTTTATTTCAGTTACGACTAGTTTCGACGCTACGGCGTCATCAGGTACCTGAGGATGACGCCGTAGCGTCGAAACTAGTCGTACCTGAAATAAAGTGGTGGATTGGAACAAAGTTTTTCTTTTTCATTTACTAAATATTGTTACTAATCCTGTACACACACTCTAAACATGGAAGAACGCCTTTGGAACGGTGCTCCTGATTGACGCAGAACGACAGATATAAAA
This sequence comes from Hetaerina americana, assembly GCF_022747635.1. Lineage (NCBI taxonomy): Eukaryota > Metazoa > Arthropoda > Insecta > Odonata > Calopterygidae > Hetaerina > Hetaerina americana. The sequence goes on along the minus strand of NW_027287205.1, from coordinate 65,036,141 downwards.
TGTCTTCATGCAACAGAAAAATAATATCATACTTCTTGAAACGTCCACAATTTTCACAACAGTTTACTGAAGCTTGAATTAAATGCCTTACAACGTATTTCATGAACTTAAATTACGTTAATTCAAATGGTTTCCCTTCAATGTCACTTTTAAAGACAGTACGTAAATCATACTTTGTTAATACGATAACACGAACGCAAAAATTTAGCGATAAATATATCTTAAGCAAATATAGGATTAAATAATGACAAATTTACCGAGAGGCATCTAAGAAAGTGTCGAATCATGGACAGCCTTCTAATTCTCTTGTTGCTTGAACTTTCCCCTAACAAAGTAATTTAACATTTGCCGGCATTTAAAATGGAAGTGTTTATTGATTAAATTGCAGGAGGAATATGAAGCACAATCTATATCGCTAAACTCAACACGTTATTTTTCAGCTTCATCACAAGGATTTGTAACCTCACGGTCTAAAGAATAAGTTCGGTCCAAAAAGACCACTCATTACCGATGACCTCTGCAAAGGATTGACCTCTATTATTACCAAACTCCAACTCTGCTCGAGTTTAATACCTCCGCGGTCAATCATGAGCGCCTCAAACACCGCCAAGCATTTAGGTTTAATTCTGCAGCGACAGACATCGCTATTTTAATAACCAAGAAAGGAAACCGCAACACCCTTGGCTGAGGAGAAAAAACTAACCAGAAAGAAAGCAATCAAACTAGACCTTTTCGTTCACTCAGCACAGGATGAAAGACGTGCGGTGTGGAGAATGAACGACAATGGGTATTAGAGTTAAAAATGTTAGGGGCACACGAGAAGGTTACTCAGAGAGAAGGTGGATTCCAGCAATGCGGACTGGTTTGAACGGGGTGAGATGGGAGGCAGGCAACGAGGTTACAATCAAGGACGGTGGGGTCATTACCTCGCCATCGCAACCACCACTATATCACCCAAGTTACTTCCTAGCGTCCAAAAGCACACAGGAACCCCCTTCTACACATTCACGATTCGGAAAACTATCCTCTACCCTCTGCACCGCCTCATCTCCCACCACAGGGTACCACAGCCCGCTCGCTATTCCGGGGGCCTTTTCCTCCTGGCGCTAGGATTCCGCCCAACTGCCGGACCACAACGCCCAGGGTTTCTTTCCGGCAGGGTTATTTCCGCTTCCACCTGAGGAAAACCCCTCCCAATGCATTTCCTTCCCACTCTCCCCACCCGACGATGCCCTCGCCTTAATGTTCCATTTTAGCCCACCCTCGTCTCTTTTTTTCCCGGGCCGGCAGAGGCCGCTTCCAAAGGCTCGTCCTCAGGCCTTAAGCACCCACACGCCGCACCGCAACGCCCCACCAAAGCGGGCGGCTTCTAATTCGGCGTCCGAGGCGCCTTCAACGGGGAGCGAGCGGGTCGCTTCTCCCACAGACGGGCGCGCAGGATGTTCCAGCGGAAAGTGTGAAGGGGAAGAAGGATTAAGGGAGAAGGGAAGGGAGAGAGAGCGAGACTCGAAAGATAGCTCAAAGAACACAAGAGAAACGGAACAGGTGACTGGGACAGTGTCCTAAAACACCACCGAACCGCATCCCAAGGCCAACAAAACTCGATTTTTTCCAACAACGAGGAAGCCCACGCTCTAGACTTCTGCCGTCAGACAATATATTACAGGTAACCTACCGATAAGAGGTGGGTTTCGCACGATTCCTGAAAGCTATTAGACACTACCGGGGAATTCTAAAGCGCTTCTGCACAACCTTTAACCATTAAATATTTCCTTCTTCAGCTCCTATCTTTCATCCTCGATAATTTCTCACCACTTCTTGCAGTCAGAAATACCCATTCTACTTCTCCCTCTTCCTTGTTTACTAAGCTTTATACCTTTTACCTTAGCCTTCAGTATCACACTATATCTCAATAATTTCATCCATTTACATTTTATTCTTTTTTGTATTATTTTAACGGGATCCTCAGTGGCACGGACCAATACGAACCAAGAGCCTCCAACCAGCACTCATCCCATAATTTCAAAGATAAAGGTTTCAACCAAGAAACCCGTCACTATACTTCAAAATCCTTTCTTATCATTTCATTAATTTTCTTTTCGTCTGCACACGAAGTCTATTATATACCGTTATGCGAGTTTTGTCCAAAATAATTGTCAAATAAGAGACTTTTTTAATTTTCTCGAACTCTACTATATGCCATCCTACTTTTGCCCACAACTAAGAATGAATGGTGAGTTGGTATATCCGTTAGGTAAAGATTTAACATTTTTTACCTACCGTCCGTAATGCAGCATTATTACCTTCAGTTTGGAGCTATAATTATGGATTTGAATAATGATCAAATGACAAAGTTAAGCTGGTAAAAGTTAATATAAAAGCTTTCAAAACGACCGAGGAAGATAAATATTTTTGACGATGATCACAAATAAATTATCACTATCATATCTAAACGTATCACTTTTTTCTAAATAGTTTCAATTTCACAGAATATATATAATTATTGATTTAATTCGTCACAGCATTGGAATAGTAATTGATTCACTGAGGACTTCCAAATACTGAAAAACGAGGCAAAAACTTCACAAATTCTTTTAACGGACGAACTTAGAGCAGTTTAACAGCAAATGAGATGGCCTAGAATTAAGAGTTACTTAATGAAACACAAACATTGTGAAGGACAATTGAAGAAAATTATCCACCATAAGAAGTTCGATTTAATGAGGCATTTGCACTGACATCATCGGAGCAATTTCTTTAACAATTCCACTACCTTGTCCATTCCTGTGCACACTTCCAAAGGAAGTAGATCCCACACTCAAGAAAATTGCGTTACACGACCCTACCCCACTCTTTGTGTCCGGATGAAACTGGGAAACAAAACCGGCTCTCCAGCTCTTACGAAGGAACGACGGAGGCACTTAAATTCACTGGTAAAGGTCGGTTTTTGGCCTCGGCAGTTATGGTAAACCTCAAATGCGGAACTCATTACATCCCCCGAGGCTCGTTCGCGTTGTGTCTGTGTGTGGAATACTCGAGCGTAGGAACTATTCTGCCAATACGCCCGGCTTCACCCCACTCCCACGACGCCTTTCTCCCTTTCCCGCCCCCTGAACGGCTGGGGCGGGGAGGGTGGAAACTGTTGCAAAACAATCCTCACTTGCACATTCAGGGGCGGATCGCTCGCTAGCGCCACTCGAGATAGATCGCGCGGCAGGGAGATTACCGAGCTCGCGAATCGATTCTTGAGGTGTAATCGAGTGACGCGCCCCGGCGGGTTAGCGCGGAGAGTTCTTTAACGCGAGAGGCGACGGCGTAACGTCCAAAGGCATGCGGGATTCAGATTATTGGTAAACGCAAAGCCCCTAACCCCTCCCCTCTTTCCCCAAACGGGAGTAGCAAGGACTAGCGGAAAAAAAACACGGCAGTTACGCTTATCGAGATTCCGATGAAATATTTCGGCCATGCGAATGACGGGGAACGCCGAATAACGGAATCACGTTTCCTAATTTTATGTATCATACATGCGATGTGAACTTAGTGAGCGTCCATTAACCCTATAAATGGGGTATTCGGATAAATCCGCTCTTGGGAAAAATTCCACCCAAAGGGAATGAAAGGAAACATTTCAGCATGCCATAAAAAAAGAACTTCCGACTCACTCTTCAGTTACCATTTTTCCCATACATATTCGAGTAATGTTAAGGTGAATGTCCATCGAATGGCCCAGCACACGTTATAATTTTAGCAATAAATTCTCCATATTAATTTTAGTTAACTAGTCAATAGTCCGAAAAATCAATAAAAAAGCACCAGGGAACAAATTATTTAAGAAAAAAAAAGAAAAATGTGGAGTAACTCGCGCGAAGGTAATGGGAAAGCCACAGCTATCAATTTTGGATGTCAACCGAAGATGAAGATTTAAAAGAAATTTCATGAAAGGAATATATGTCTAAGTAAGTTTATTATTAACACGAAAGATTGTTAGTATGACGTCCAAAGCTTTGTGGCGGCAAGGTTTCTTAAAAAATTTGGATTGGAAAAGCGAGATAATTTTCACCTCGTATATAGCCGTCCACGTCAGACTCAGACAAAATGTAAAATAAATAGGAATTCACTAATATAGTATAGAGCAATATAAACATAGTGAATGTTTTACAACTAAGAAAGGAAAAATCGTAGAATCAATTTCAAAACGTTTTCGTCGGGTACCGTCACTTTTAACACTCCTAAGATTAATTTACAAAGGCTAGTATCAAAATTCATCAATATCAAAAAAAATCTCAAAATGTATGGGCTAATGCACTCTTATGCAAACGTATTACTTCTCATGATTACAAAAGCCGCCTTGATGGGTTTATTCAACCCTTTACCTAAAACAAATCAGTTCCCAAGGCAAATCTGAATGGGGTTGGCCAGGGTAAAACGAGGTAGAAAAAAAGCGAGTGGAAGGGGTACAGTAACGCATAAATTGGCATTTGAGGAATAATGGTCCACCCATACCTTATTTGGGAGTCTGGTCTGGTTTCCGGGGTTTTTCTTCTCACTCAAAGACACACCCGCGCACATACTCATGCCATAAGGAAGATGTGATTGAGTCAAGAATTCATTCCACGGAGCGACTTTGGGGGTGAAGAAAAAGGTTAAATCTCTCTAGCGCCACCATTACTCCTGAGGAAAATGGTTATGGAAGATTTAAGACGTTAAGGTAATGGGGCAGCGAGGCGCAAGATATGGAGAATGCAGAATGTGGTGAGAGCAATGGGAGGACGGGAAAAAATGAGAAACCTTGAAGTGCCAAAAATATTCGGAGTACCCCCGGTAAGTATTAGACGCAGTTAGATGTAGCAAAAAAAAATGAAAGCGTAAACGTTTCAGTCGGAAAAAGTGAAAACACCAAATTAAGTGAAATCCTAATACGTTTGAAATACTTAATGTAAATATAAAGTGAAAAGACTAAAAGGATTCGAGGTAATATCTTGCTGAAGTTGCGATTGCGATGCAACCGATTTAGATATGAAAATAATGAACCAAATTTTAGAGGAATATCAAATCCTACACCATTAATTAAATAAGACCTTTACAACCAAAGTGACAAACACGAATGTAGCAACAAATTACACACAAGATTAAAAAAATTTACATCTGGATATGCCAACTGATTCTGACACACGACATACTATATACTTAATCGCTAAAATATATAATTTAGGTATTGGAAAAATTATTAATTTAATAATAAGATGTCATTAACATAATTATAAAACATAGAAAATTGACGGGGAAAGGATGGATTAAGTCATAAAAAATGTGCGACGATTATGAATTGAAGTTTTACATAATCCACGAAGGGGAAATACGTTTATGGGATCCAATGCCAGCGTGAATACTGAAATGAAGTGAGCTACTCGAAGCAAAAGGTCCGACTAAAATGCGATGAAATGAATTCATGCAAATATTCATACATGACACTATGTGGCTCCAGAAGATGACAGGAAACGAAGCGTAAGAGAATAATACTAAAAAATGGCAGAACTAAAAAAACACTCTGTAATCAAGTGCCAACGATGTTAATATTCCGGATAGGTAAAAAGGATAAAAGAAGGCGAGTTACCGGGGAATTTGGAGACGCGAAGCAGACATGAGACTGAGGGAGAGGAAAATTGAGGAGAAGGAAAACGATTTGATATAACCAGAGAAGAGAGAGATAAGAGAACGGAAACTTTAATGGGAAAAAGCCATCTCGAAGCTTTTAATCTGGTCCAATATGCCATAAGAGAATATTAGTGATGTACGCTCCACGGAGGTCGAAGGCGAGAGGTCGACTTATGGAAGGACAATGACAGGATATGGAGGGTATGGGTGAACCGAACAGGGTCCCTGATTTTTTTCGTTACTAGTACTTCTATTGAGAGTTTATAAAGAAAAAGAGAGGGACATCTAGAGAAAGGAGGGTGGTAGGGAGTAGGAGGAAGAGGGAGTGAAGGGAGTTGAGGAGAGGATGGAGGTAGGGAGGAGGAAAGGGAGAGATGAACTGAGGTTCAAGGGGCTTCAGGGTAAAAATCAGGATATTAAGGACTGGAGGTTCCACTTAGTCCCACTGAAGGAGGCGGGCAAGATGAGCGAGGTTGGTTAAGGGGTCGGCTATTGAATAGGCATAAGGGGACCAGGAGGATCCTGGAACGCCTCATTTATACTGAAATCTCATCTCTTTACGTTCACCAAAGAGAGAGAGAGAGGAGTTCCTACGAGTAATACATGCTAACTCGATTAGGGGTCCATGTTGTATTCCGATAAGGGAATACGCGATATGCCTTCGTATAGCCCAACAGTTCTCAATACCTATTTACGAAAACAAGATCTTCTTCATTGCTCACATGCCTAAAATAAAATTCGAAAAACCAACCGGTGAAGTGAATAAGATTTCTGTCACCGCTGTGGGACTCAAAAGAGATATTCTTTCATGACACAATCGAAAATAGGCCCTTATTTAAAGCGTTTTATATTATAAAACTAGGGAGATATAGAATTAATTTCCCATTTCATTTTTTAACATTATTCCATAGTAGTTATGTGAACTTTCAACCAGTAGAAACTTGAAAAATCGTGAGCCTAAAAGGTGGAAATCAGGAAGAAAACGCAGGTTAAGAGTTTATCTGTATCGCTATGAATCAAATATTGAATCATGACAGTGAAAGACAGTGAAAAAAAGAATATAATGGAAAAATTGATTCATGGTTCATCAAAAAAATAATGGTTGAAACGAATCACTACAAAATTTACCAGTGGAAGGAAAATAAGTTACACTTTATTGTTTGGTAATCCAAGTTACCAAAATACTCAGGTTATTTCAGCTTAAGAAGTAATATTTCATTTCCTCAGGGGCGAAGCAGATGGGTACGTCTCTTTGCTTAAGGATCAAATATAGGTCTGACCTACCAGAATGAGACATACTAAACGTTAAGCGCTCGCACCCTGGCTTTGCACATGCATTTTTAAGAGAAATTTCTGGCCAGAACTCATATCGGTCTGCCGTGCGACGACGCTGAAGTGAGGCGAGGTAATGAAATCCCTAGAACGTAGTCTCAGTGCATTGATTTTGAATGATGAATACAAGCGGACGGACGTCCAATCTATTCTAGGAAACCACTATTCATCTTGGCTCAAATGAGCAAATTCGCTAGGGGTGGTTAGAAGATAAGATGATAGGCGCAACTACCCGTAACCGTAGATTTCCTAAGATTTAAAATCAGTGTCCTTTACAGGTCTTATTTCTTGAGGCATAAGTCATGGTAATAATTGCATATTTTTAATTTATTTAAAATTTTAACCATGAAAGTAATTCACGAGACTCGCAAGCAATCGGAAAATATACCTACGAGAGTTTCGAGACGTATTATGGGAGAGGAGAATGCGAATAGTCGTGCATACGAAGATTGCTAGGCTACCACGAAGCTCACCTATGTAAACGTATTCTCAATCCATCGTCATTTAGCCATGCTTAATCCTACGCACACATCCGTTTGTTTGCAATTATTTTATATTTCTTTTTTATGAACAAGCTCACTTCGTGCTCCCTCTTTTCGAATACAATCCTAACAAACGCTTCTTTTGACAAAGACATCGCACCGCTCGAGGAAGTGTTTTTTTCCGCAGAATGATGAATACAATCCATCAATATGCAAATGCTGAGAGAAGTGAAATCTACCGCCATATCATGAATCTAAAAGAGAGAGGAGAACGATGTGGTGCATCGGCATTACTACGTAATCCCGTAGAGAAATGAGGCAACAAAAATGCTTAGGGGGAAATAAATGAAACGGAGTGAAATGGCTTAACTAAACCATGCAGGAGGAGGAGAAATGGAATCACACACATGAAACGAACAAAGAAATTTAGCTCACAGAAACTTTTTTAGGCTCTCTCAAAATCATAAGCAGCTTTTATCAATGACCATTGGGAACGCATATTCAACAGAGGTAACACAAGTGAAAATCACCGTAGTTGTCTGCATTCCATTATAGGTGAACAGATTGCCGCGGATAATTGGTTTTTGTCTTGCAACGTGGTGACCTCAAAATGCGGGAATGGGGAAAAGGAGAAGGGAGTAACGCAGCAAAAACTGATAAGCCATGAATATTCGAGGCCAGAATAACGGACTCAGAGTGGGAATCTGAAGAGTGATGGGGATGAAAAATGGTGAGATGAGCCAAATGACTAGAATTTTGGTTAAGGACATAGATGATGGGTCTCGGAAATTGTTGAACGGCGATAACACTTACTCTATCGGTTATCTTTACCCAGAATACGGTATCGCGAAGGGACAGAAAACAACGGCGTTCAATTAAAAGCAGTCGACCTGAATAAAAATAGACCCTGACAAGAACTCAAACAATATATTGGGAAATTCTCGGGATAAAAAGCCTAATACAGCACTGAAATATCGTAAAATTAAGCTATGCTTCTAATCTATTAATCAACATGTCACTTGGAAATGAGGTGAAATCTTATTTAAAACACACTGAAATGAATGGTTGCCATCAGACGAACATAATGCGTGAGCCAAAGATGTTTCAAAATTAATGCTGATATTTTCAAATACATCTTCTCTTTACCCCTTAACATTTCGCAACGTCAATTGCCATCGCTGTAAAGTTAGTTATATTACACTTCGTTAAAGATTTTATATTTCATTTAATTGAACGCAAATTATTAATATTATTCCGTTGCTGCCCACCGAGTAAAACCCTTTGACATTGAATATTTCAAGATTGTTTCATTGTTCGGTAAGCATAATTCCGAAATTATTCTTAACAGTCTGCTGAACCTTGTAAAAGGTTGCAAAATAACACTACTAGGTTGTTACCTACGGAATAAAACCAACTGCTGAAAATATTCGAGTACTTGATAACTGTAAATTAGCGTTTTAATTACAGGAATCTAGGTTACGTTAATATTTATTTAAAAATGCAAAGTAGTGATGAGAAAATATTATTTTTATTCTAAAGAGGCAGTTTGAGTAGAGCTGCACCAGTTCAAATACCTGATGAATGGTCTGTAGAAGAAATAGCCGAATCAGCCACGGATCGAAGGTTTTTGCGAAAGGTTTTGATTGCACAAGAGCTATTTCAATCCATGAAAATTTTATGATGGGAGCGATGGGCGAACGGAACTCTCATTCCGAGAACGAAGGTAACAATCCAAACTGAATACTATACTGAGGTAACTCAAGCGAGAATTCATTGTCAAGGAAGGAATACATATGAGAGAAGAAAAATGAACTCGTAAATACGGAATTGAGGGTCAAAATAAATCAACAGCGGAGAGGCTTATTTTACGGTGAATGTTCGCTCAGAAAAAATGAAATAGACATACAACGTGCCTCCCCTCTTCTTCAAATCCTCCGCATTTGCGAGTTCATAGATAACGCCGATAGTATTCGAGTGACTTCGGCTATACGAGCATTTATCCTGGGGAATACTTAAAACGCTTTCAATACGGGGACCGTATCTTTTCTCTGTAATGAATACGTAATCGGATTAGGTACAAACATGAATCGCCGATAGATATTCTTTATCTATTCAAAAAGTGCTAAGAACTGTCGAGGGAAAAACATGCAAGGCTATATACGAACGAAAGAAATATTATTTACTTTTAAACAGGTCAATGTGATGTACGGAAATATTTGTATTCATAGTGTGCCCAGAACGAGCCTATCGCATACTTGAATTGGAAGCGGAACGCGTAAAGGAAGATTATAAGAAAGTGGGGCAAGTATATAAATCGTGAATCCAAATTGAATACCTAGCTCTTCGGCAAGAGAATATCCTACAAGTGACAATCTTTACCAGAGTTAAAAACATTCTCCTAAAACCGTGCGATTTAAATTATTAAAAAAACCTCAAGCGAATTAGACAAACCGTGATCAGTTTCGTTAGCGTCCACTACATTTTTTTCACAAAGATCACAACAAATAAAGGCTCTCGTGAAATCTTTCTGAAGTCTTGCCGTAAATATTTAGCCTAAAATATCTCTAGTACATCCATCTTTCATAAGAGTCATTGTCTTTTACCAATAAAATTTTTAAAAATTAAGTAAATTCCCAAGCATTACAGACGAAAAATACTAAAAAATACATATTTTCTTTGTCGCTAGCGTACTCAATCCCAGCTATATTTCGCGCACATACAAACATACCAGTTCATTTTATCCCTTTCCTCGATGAACTCGTATTTTACCTTTCAGCAGTTCGTTCAGCATAACGTCACCAAACAATCCCTTACATCCGACTCCAATACTGTCTCCTATTTCGCCAACTAAATTCCATTCTCTCGAATTCCTTTCATCCCTCTGGCTTCGAAGCTACGTCAACGAAAACTCCTAGCATTACAAATGTATCCAAAATTAACGTTCACGTTCCCTTGTTGACGAATAATTAAAAAAAATGCATACCGATAAATGCAAAGAATACATTTACAAGGACTTTAATGCGTAGCATGGCTCTAAATTAAATCAATATGAAGGACGGTGATTATTAGTCGAGTGGCGAAAAACAAGTACGTTTATGGTTACTAGAAAGTTGAAGCAGCTAAAATAGTGTATCGAATAAATATCGAGAGGCAGCGTGATAACGTTGGGGGATTATCAAATATATCCCTGCCTGCGGGGCGAAACCGGATGCGATGTCAGCATGTATGCAAAAGAGCACCCTCCTGGGGTCGTTCCGCCAACCCCGCGCTCATGACCCAACAGCACACATAAACGCAAGCACACACCTACGCACACACCTGGCGACGTCGAATATCCTTACCTCATGCATATTACCCCGCAAGAATCCCTGGAGGATATGAATGCAACGAATCCTGATGCTTACCAGAGACAAGGAAGTTGAATAATTATTGACGTGAATAATAATAAAGAAAATAATCATAAGAGTGACCATATTCGGAAATCATAGACAATACAATCCGGCCGAAAAATAATAAAAAAGGGGATGGTTCACGCAGCTTCCGGGAATTACCGTCGCTTAAGTTGACTTGTTGGACAACAGTTTCGCCCCGAGTCCTGGAGGAGTGTTTAGGTTCGAAACTGCTGTACGACGAGCCAACCTACGCAACGGTAATTCCTGGAAGCAGCATGGACAGATAGTCGTCGCGGAAGCCTTAAGATTTATAGAAAGAGAGCGCACATGCTACGGAAAAGAACGAAACTATTAATTGTTTAAATTTTAACTACTTCAGTGTTTTAAAGATCGCGGTGTAAATTCTCAAGCGATTTGTATTCAATTCAAAGTTTTACCCCGGAATTTTTCAAGAATAATATTACTAGGGTCGCCGTTGACAAGGATTTCAAATTGCAATACTCGTAGATATCCAAATTATCACCGTCAACGAGGTAACACTATTAATAAATTAAAGGAAATGAGACATGTAAAAAGGAGCTTCGCATTATAAAAAGGATGGAACCTAATGCATGTTATATACACAGTGCAACTTGGCTTCTTACCATTGCCGCAGCGCAATTATTCAACAACTTCAAAGAGGCAAGCTGTAGAAACTAAGGCAATTAAATCTTCATCAATGCACCCGCATGCATTTGTTTCGACTACTCCCCAATATCTTCGTTAGACGTAATGAAAGAGTTACCAAGTTCGACGATAGGAGAATATTTGGTGCCAAAAGTTTTAAAGATCATATTTACTGAGGATAATTTCCATCTTAACTGGGAATCTGACACTTTTCAGAACATTTTATCTCGTCCTTACATCTTGGAATATATTGGCATTGCCAATTAAATACGAGCCATAATATAAAGTAACCATAATTGAAAAATGATTAAGAAGTCGTTAAGATTTCAAAAACATACCCGAAAGAAGAAAGATGGAAGGGAAAATGTGAGATAAAAACTGTAAAAGAAATCATTCCGAGCAATTGGAAGAGCCAAGTACTACCACTTCCTGGAAATAAGAGTGCTCAAGTCGGGAGGTAAAAGGAACCCTTTGAGGAAAAAGATTTATCCATCCGAAAAGGGGCTAAAAAAAGACAACTCGATGCATGCCTAATCGAACTCATTCAAAATTTAAAGCAGTGATGTGAAAGAAATCACGAAGGCTCTGTTTGTTGGCCACGTCTCTCTCAGTAACCCTTAAGAATTGGATTAGCCTTTTTTTCATGTCGCCTTTGCATTACGCTCAGTTAAGCTCCAGTCTCATGATGTAACTGAAAGAGTTATTTAGGCTAGGATTGTGAACATCTCGCAAAGGAGACCTTCTTCATGAAAAGAAAAATACGCGTTCTTGGAACTCGGCGCACTTAAGGCCTTTCTAAAGTTTTAGCGTTAAGGACTTTACTTTGAGGTTTATAAAATATCTAGCGTTTGCAATTTCAATGCAGGCTTCCCAAAAAGACATGCATCGGAAAAAGAAATTTACAACTGAGCTAAAATAAAAAATTTAAACAATAATTATTACTTTTCTTTGAAAGTGACTGGCAATAGGAAAATAAATACCAATAAATAACGAAATAGGCCGATGAGACTATCAAATGATTTGGTTTTTCAGGCCAAAATACTATTATTATTCACAAGATGATCAAAGAGTGATCGATTTAAGTCGAGAATATCAATGATAAACATAAAAAAACAGGTAAATGGATATACGGGGTCCCGGTGGTCCAGGGGTGGAGCGTCGGACAACTGAGCCCCAGTTCAATTCCCGGGCAATCCTTTCTGGGCACCTGCAGCACCACCCAAGTTATGTGATTTTTCGGGTACCAGATCTTCGGCCCCAAACCGGCACAGGGAAAGGAACTGGGCCCCCTAATCCTGATGTGTGAATTTCACACGCCATATGTATTAGTACTGGGTGAACTCTATCATCACCTACCAAACCGACCATAGGGGTTTAGCTTATTGTATTTATGGTTTTTCATGGATATGCGGTTGATTCTCTCTAAATATTTTTCGTGCTCTCCCTTACAATAACTGCGTATCATTATTTTTATGAATTATATCGCATTTTTTATTGTCCTCTTAATTTTACTTATGGGCTTTCGTGGAAGGCCAGGCTTTTCTCCATTAGTCCTCTATGTTGAATCTCCATTCCCCACGATGTATTTCAAAAGCCACTGAGTTTCGTTTTCTGGTTAGAAGTGGTTAGGTCGCGTTAATAAGCCAAGAAGTAGCTTATCGAAGAGAATACAGCTTCATATGTGTTTCCTTTACATCATTCATGTAATGGTATCCAGCTTGGCTCATCGGAATTAATTTTCTACATTTCATTAATAAATATCAATGATACCCTTCAAAATTAAAATTGATAATTTACTTCTATCATAAGTTGAACTCTTATTTTATCATCTGATTGGCCAAATATAGAGGTGTCTACCTTAAGTTCTTATATCTATAACTGCGTGCTTTTTCAATCCTAGCCACTTCTGACCCGACAGCGGAATCTGATGAGTCACGAAAGCGTCGTCACGAGATTGAAGACTGAAAACAGCGGGGGAACCCGGAAAAACCTGAACTTATACTCATCCGAACTTAGCCTTGCCAGTTTATTCCCTAAATCCCAGAGAATACCGACGACTATGTCAGAGAGTACCACTGCCAAATAAAATAAAATGTTACCGTATTGCCACTCCACAAAACAGAACGTTTAAGAATAAAAATCACGAAGAATAACCAAAGAAGGGGAAGAAGAGATGGGTGCGCGAAGTTTCCTTTCAACTCAGGTACATCAAATGGGCTCAAGTAGAAGAATTTCTGCGGGAGCAAACGAACACATTTCTACACGCATACATTCATTTATATCTTAGGCCGCTCAAAACGGATGGAGAGTAGGAATGGACAGAGTTAGAAAGACGAGTAAGAAAGGAGTATAAATTAACTTCCGTAATTTTTAACGTAGTCAATTGTGCCCATCCTAAACGAACCTTAAACGGTAGACCACCGATGCTAAAAATATCCAGAGGACTCACGCAAAAGAATAACAGAAAACAAAATCTTCTCAAGTCGGAAAATGGGATCCCAAGCCGTGTTAACACACGCGAAAGATGGAGCGCATGACTTCATGACGTCAGCAAGAGGGTCGACATCAGAAAGCGTCATTTCCTCAGGGCCGTCCTCGTGGGACGGCATACAGGCATTTCTTCAACGCGCACAAACACTCGCACACAGGAGGAAAACACAGAAGCCAAACCAACAAGGAAGTTTTCTTCGCCCTCCATTCCCCACTTCCTCTGCATCCTCCCCCTGCCCACACATTCCCCCCGTGGCGAGGGTGGACTGGGACTGAGGAGAGAAAGCGTGAGATTCCCCAAAAACTTTATTCCCCAACGCGGATGACATCCCTTCATCCTCCGGGGGATGGATCCCGGAAATACTCCAATCACCCGTAGTCACCCGGAGACATCATCCTCCCTTCCCCGGAGCTCTGACCTTTCTCTCTTCCCCTCCCGCCCCAAAACGTTCGCCCCCTCCCCCTTATTCACTTCTCCCCCGACCTAAGGATCCCACAAAGACGCCCATTCGTCAGATTTTTATTTCTGCGATTTCTCGAAACACCATATCCCCCACTCCGCTCACCCATCACAGTTTTATCACGTTTTCATGCAATTTCCTCCGTTATAGAGACTATCTCTGGCACAAAAGAAAGAAATAGGGACGAGGGAAATCCTTTAGAGGTAAGACTTTGCCGTCACTTGTGACCTCTTGAGGTAATTCCTTAAAAAACCATGAAAAATTAAAGGTATTAAAACAGAGAAGGTTCACGAATTCCACCAAAACGGAGTAGATAAATGAGCGCAAAATAATATTTTTTTTTGTTCAAAAATAAATGTGACTAATGGATATTGAAAATAATTAGCCGTGTAACACGGGATGGACTGTTGATTAATATTAAAATAGTAATTTTGAAACATGGTTGTTATTCGGTTACCCTGTTGGAGTTATGCAGTGGGATACGCGCATTGTATTTCATCATTAATTGAATATTCCACGAACGATTCTCTACTCAGCATATTATGTACTCGTATACATTACTACCAATGGAAATAAATTCTAACAGCTAATTCTCTGATTAAAATTATTTTACACCAAAATGTTTAATTTGATTGCCGCTCCTGTTAGCATTTCTTTCTAATATCATAAGACAAAATGTTGGGAACATGCAATAAATTATGCAATCAAATTATAAGAAAAATTACGCGATTTGTTCTAGGAAGGAGTATGTACAATACACAACAAACTACAGAAATTTATTTGTTTTAGGTTTGAATAGTTATCACATTTTCATACTGTATTGTTGAATTGTAGATGTAGTAAAAAATAAATCGAAAACATTTCCTCATTTTCTGTTACCATCACACAATTTCAAAGAAATTCTGCGTCTCTTTCCAGCGGAGTTGCATTCCACTCGATTACACAACTAATGAAAATTTTCATGAAAAATAAAATAAAAGTTGGACCCTCTCTTTGATAATTTTGCCAATATAGCGTCAATAAAGTGTTCTGCCAAAGAGAAAAGATGGGTACAGTTACGTACTTTCAGCATTATAGTAGGGTAATTTGGCCTGTTCGGAAGGAACATAATACATTTCTGCCTTCTTTTACCAATCAATCCATTAAACACACTTTCCTTTAAATGATTACTCGTAACAAAATGTGTATGTGAACCCTCAATACTACTATTTCTCCACCTAATAGTCACTACTCATTCAATAAATTTTATATTCATTTTTCCTTTATTTTGATGCATCATTCATTCACATTATTTTTAATAATTCAATCAAAGGTTGTATTCCTACGAATTCCGTATGATTAACTGATGCCACATCACCTTGTACTCTGATAACTTTAGTTTATGACCTTCAGAAGGGAATCAAACACATGATTCTTTTGAAAAATTTAGCAAATAAAAACTGATGATTATCCTATTTAAAACCACATCAATATCAAGTCAGTAAAATGCCACCAATTAGAAGTATATTAATAGCCAATGATTTATTAGTTCCTAATGTGGAACTCGTACCATATATCCAGTCACAAACAATGCATATCGAAGGTAAGGAGGAAAAACCGGTATCATTAAAAAATAGAATAAAATTATTTTAAATACGTGCGTTCCTCATGTATGATTTTATCCTGCTTATATGCTCCTTAAATAAGGTAAGAATCAAGTTGCTTTAAAGGTAAAAGGGTGAAAAAATATCAAGCGGAAACTGAAGCGCTTCCTTTTTCATATTCGAAACATCAGCCCCGGGAAGAGGAAACAATTCTCCGAGACTTCATTAAAAATCGATGGTGCGCAGTGACCGTTCCATTATATCACTGTCCTTCAAATCACCTAGGCAACGACGATTAAAACGAGGAAAAAAAGGGGAACAAAGGTAACAAAACGGAAAAAAGCCCGCCGGGGATAAGAATCACCTTCGATTGGAAACCCGCAGAGGGCTGGCAGGGATAAAGGGAAAAAAGGGGATACGGACACGAGTACTGGACCTGGACCTGAGCAAATTCCACCGTGTAGTCCCCATTGATTGAAAATAGAAGACTCGCCAGTACTCCATTCGGAATTACAAAATGGAAGATGCACCAACTTTCTCTTCCGATTCATGAATAATATTTTATAGGCTCAACGAATGAACAGTTTCATAATTATCAACTCACAAATTAACCGTCGAATGGAAAAGTAGTTCTCAATATTTGAGATGAGGCAAATACTGCAATAGCAACTCTTTGGATCATCAGACCTCTAGTCAAAATAAAAAATAATGATCTCACATATTGAATGGATAATTTATAAATCCTAAAATGACATGTTTAAGTTGAAGATGCTAGTTATGCATGAATAACGGCAAATATAAACTGATATGTCACAACCAATTTGCATAAATAATTAGGATAATATTTAAAGCAAAATTTTTTCGTAGTAATCCCGTGCCAATTTTTTAAGCTTAAAACTATTCTATTTTCTTCACAATGATGTTACGAGGAAGGAGATGAACGAAATTGTAGACAGCATAATTAAATTTCGTCTAGCTGACTCATTCTTCGTATAGAAAGAATAACACTATTTATTTAACGAACTTAAATTTCAATATATTTTAACCTAGCGTGTAATACGATTCGTCCATCGCATTATGGAAAAATGCTTCCAATCTGTTATTTGATACCCACCTTTTGTTCAACCAGATTAAAATAATTATCCTATTTATTGATCTTATAATTAATAATCCCTACATAACAGTAGTAGCAGCAAATTCTCCCCTATCGATGGCCCATTTTTAATCAATTAAAAAAACTTCTTCAAAAATCCAAATGCCGAAGACAAAATTTAATCCGACTGCTTAGTTCATATTCTCCGTCAGCAAAGCCCCTCCGAATAAGCCGTAATCACTGAATTGTACCAACATAAATTTACGTCTCAATTTTAAAGCGAGAAAGAAAATAATAACATTTTTTTATTAATACGAACCCCGTATTATTAGCCACAATATACGAAAGAACCTTTAGTGAGAAATCTACAATGATACACGGAACCATAGAGGGCGTAAAACGTGTAGCACATGGTGCATTCGCGCACTCAGGATAACAATGCAGGGAGCCTCCGGCGTGGTGCTCCCCTCGGCAAAAAACATACACATTGCCGCAGGGCGCTTTTACGCTCGGACGCGAAAGTCTGTTATGGCGCATTTTTTCCCCAAGTGCTACTCCGGGTAGAGGAAGAGGGGTGCGAGTAGGAGGGAGGGATGAGTCAGTCCAACGGTTGCTGCGTAATCTGTAATTAATCGCGCCATAATTCCTCAGGTATTTGCAGCGTATGCGATGCTTGATGTATTCGGGAGGGGGATAAATCACCGACTGCGGGCTAGGGGTACTGAGGGCAGAGTATGAGAGCAGAGAGAGGTGTGCGGAAGGGGTAAATGAAAGGGCGGGGGAAGGAGTGAGGCGTGATGGTAGGGGTCGTTGGAGGCAGACGGTTGAAGTGGGACGGAAGAGGGGGAGACCAGGGATGGCTTGGCCGCGAGGCGGGTTTGAAGGCAGGAATTCGATTAATGGGCCGAGGAATTGGACCGCTTCGTGGGTGAACGGCTTTACCTACTCCCCCCCTCCCGGTCCAACTTCCCTCGCCATCCACACACCCTTGCCCACCTTCCTTCCCACCCACCCGCTCAACTGGCAACCGTTTCTAGGTGAGAATGCAGGAAGTTGCGGGCGTTCGGTATGAACGGGAGATTTGATAACCATGTAATCCGAGGTCCACCACCACTTACTCTTCACCGTATGCTCAAGCACAACAATTTTATCGGATAGGAGAGAGGGTCCAAATACGGCGTTCACGTGAGAATTAATCTTCAGCGGTTAAAGGAAGAATATTCCCCATCCAGAACACAGTCGCCGGGAGAACGGGAAGAATTTACAGGTTGAAATACACTAAACATACTTCTCTGTCACGGACGCTTCAAGGAAGAATAAAAGACAAGAAGACGTTACCTGATAGTAAAATTGAGTTGAGATTTGTGCCAGACCAACCATCGAATTGATGACCAGAGATGGTGACGGTGATTATTCCAAAGCATAATATGAAATTTTGTTTCTATTTCGTCTTTGAATACATTGATTAATACGCGAGCGATGATGTATGTGGTGTAGAATTATCCGGGAAACGACTTAAAACAAGGAATAATAGAACCTAAGAATTCAAAAGAGGAAACATTAATTAATCAAACTATAAAAAAGCTTCAAAATACGGGAGGAAAATCTGGAAAAAACACTGCTATAAACTATTATGACACGGAGAAAGAAAAATATGCCTACACAAGCTGGCTACACCCATTCAAACCGGAACCAGCTCGGTCAAATGAAAAGCGTATTCCAAGAGATTTCATTTAGGGCATTTGTTGAAAGATGAATGTTCTGTTTCCAATCATTTTTAACTTTAGTTAATTCATTTATTAAGGGCATCATTTGCGAATAATTCTTAAACTTTTACCTACACGCAATGCAGCTTGTGCACCTGGTGTGGAATACACCCTGCGTAAAACATCAAATGGGGATCATTTGTTCGAAGAGTATGTAATAATTGAAACACTAAAATAACATTAAGTTACAGAGGAGTTTTCAATTCAACAATTTAATGTAGAGACAACGAATATTTTACGGCGATAAGTCTAGTTGAAATAATGAAGGACAAAGTCCGAGTTAATGTGCGATAGTTACTCCTGGATCGATTCATTTCGCTTTTCACTCTTCCGTCTACATATTAGTAGCGTGGATATCAAACAATAGAGTCTAGAAAGCAACTGAACAGATGAAAGTAAGAAAATAAAGGTGATTAAGAGAGAAACCACTCGGACGTTAATCAGGGAGGCATAAGGGGATTTGACGACGCAAGCACCCCAATCACAAGCGATAAAAAGAAAGGCACAGCTCAACTGAACCCGAGGATTTTTCAACGCTTCAGGAGCATTGGGCGACACTCCGGAATTCGACGAAAATCGAAGAAATCCTCACGACACGGGATCGTGAAAATGCACTCGGGAAGAAAAACTCAAACTATATCCAGGAAAAAAAAATTATATAAAAAAACTAGTACGGTCGGCATAACACGCAGGTTCGGCAGCGAGGCGTGATGATGCACCTTTTCCATCATTCGATTTTCCTGGGGAAAAACGAAACCCGGGGATGCAGGTGTTTTGTGAGTGGTGGGGTGGGGTGGAGAAAGGTTGATCGGGGGAGGGGGTCGATGTAGGGTAATCCACTCGATGGACTAACACGAGGGAGTCGGCAGGAAACGCTGCACCGAAGGGGTGGCGTAAAGGCGGCGGAGACCCGAAACGCGGGACAGGCGAAAGGGTGGGACAGGGTGGGCGGAGGGCCGTGGGGGAGGGAATGGGGTAAGAAAAATGGCACAGGGAACCGACAACAAGGATACCGTGAGTGCGTCAGAATGATGGAGGAGTAAAGGGGAGGCGGGGTGACGGAGAATGAAGGGTTGGGGGGAGGAAGAAAGAAGGGGGAGTTGGGCGTTTTCGGATACCATTGGAGGAGAGGTGGTAGGGTGGAGACCTAGGGCCTGCGGATCCCTGCCGCCACCTGGGTATCGGCAGGGGGAACTAAACGTGAAGGGAGCATCGGTAAGGGGTGGAGGGTGGACCGGGGAGAAGGCTGGGATGGGGTGTGGGTGGGGAGAAATAAGGGAGGGAGAGAGACAAGAAGAACTTTGACAGATAGGTTTAGCGGGGCATTGGGCTGGCCTGCGCGAAAACAAGGGCTCGTGTTGCGCAATTAAAAATTTAAAAATGCGGGGAAGCCAAAGGAATAAATCCCGAAACGGCCGATCGAGGGAAGAGGAAGGAGGGAGGGGATTGAAAAAATAAAATTTCTGGGCGGAGGCGGAGAAAAATTGGCAAAGGGAAAAAAACGAGTTATGGAACATTTCGAGGAACGGTAGCGAATGAATAAAAAATAACACCGAAATCTCAGAGCAACGAAAGATAAATTGAATTTAAAAAAAGTAAACTAGCCCTTTCGATCACCGCGTGAGGGGAAGGGGCTTAACAAAAAGACTTATCAAATGAAACATAAACATATGCGATGGAAGCGCAGAGGAAAAATCCATATTAAGGAGTTTTGTGAATTTTTTTCACTGAGGTGGAGTGGCGTGGATAAAAGAGAGCTGAGAACCGTCATCAAGAAATTATTAAGAATACTTAAAATCTGTGCTTCATTTTGAAAAATATTCGAAATTTTTTACACATTTTTATTCCTATATTTTACCATTAAATAATAGTTTTGATGAAATTATGAAAATCAAAACCATTTAAAAAATACAATTAATATTTACTAGCAGAACATTTACCTTAGTTAACTACGAAAACTGAATTCAAATCATAAAATTACTTTAGTATCCACACACATCCACTTAAAAATATTTCTTAATTTTTGAACCCTTAAAATACTAATTCTGCCCTATTAAAGGCAGATTAAACCCATAACAATTACCAAGGTATTTGCGTAAGAAGTTTACATGTATAGGCTAGTTAGGTATGGACAACTAGACGGATAAGTTTTCCTGAAAATATTGTAAGTCTTCAAGGATAATAATTCACAAAAGTCGGACAGTTAGTCTGTCTGCACTGGTACTTGCGGAGTTACTTGGAGAATGACGGATCTACAATTTTGGCACGCGTTAAATCCACCAACACGGAAGAAAATTGTTACAATTTTTCTGTAGGTTGACCAGATCTTTCTTCATTAATCGATAAAAACTTCTAAAATAAAATGTAATATATCGAAATAATATCAGCATCATTTGTCGTGCCCAAAAAATGTAAGCTGAAAATTCGTTTGTGAATATTTTACCGGGAAATCAGATTAGAGAAGGATTTTGGAGAAGGTAGCACATAGAAAATAAAAACCAGGAGTACTAGAAAAATTATGCACAAATGACTAGTTAGCACAGCATAAGAAAAAACAGAAGACAATTCCCCTTGAAGAAGAACTCGGGAAGTATATCTGAATCAAAAGAAAAAGGACGTTAAGTACGGCACCTAATCTGAGTGAGAGCGATTTACCACTAGATAAGAAAGAATGGAGTACTGCATTCAACCCATCCTTAGAATGAAACATTAATGAATGGACACAATGGAAAGAGAAATTCGGGGAAGACCACGTTCAGCTAAATTAGAGTTCATTTTTGATGACTAACTACCCGAGCCGACAAACATTTAATCCTTGATGGAAAACCAAGTAGAATGGCTAAGTATCTCGCCTTCCGAATTTCCGTGGAGCATTCATGGAGGGAGTGAGTGCGAGCGGGTGGGAGAGAGGATCTTTAGGACTTCGGAACTCAAAAGCTGTGAAATCGAACGGGATGGAGAGACCGAGAGGGAGAAGGAAGACTGAAGGCTGCACGGCCGATCCTCTCCCACGAGGCAACAACGTCAGACGTTAAAGAGGACACTCTGGGTAAGAAAAAAAACTCCAGTTTGGGGAAATCCTAAGAGGAGAATGGAAAAAAGAGTGAGAGAGAAGAGTGACGCAAGAACGGTACAGCGAGACAGAGAGAATGTAGAAGGAGTTGCTGAGGAGAGGAGAGGGGGATAAAAAATAGAAACGAGGACGACATTCGCTTTTCGGATAGTTTCCCGGATTTATCAGCGAAGGACACCGAATGGGAATGGGGAACGTCGTTTAGTTTTAAAACGCCCCGGTAAGAAGAGAATAAAAGGAAGAAACTAAAAAGAAAAACTCATAGAAAACTAACCCACCCCGTCCCTCAACTCGCCCGCCCGCTCCTTCCAACTCATCCCGGAGCAAAGGGGGTGAAAGAGGGTCGGGTTAAGGAACACCCCGGTCTCGGAGAACTCCCTTCCCCAGAGTCTGCCATCCTCGCGCGCTGTACCCCTTTCCCCCCCGCCTCCTCCCGCCGTTATCTCTCCGCCCACCCTCCCTGAAAGACTCACTTCACCGTCTTTCAAGTAAAGTTGCGCGGAAAGAAAAAGGGATCACTGGAGGATTGGGCGAGAGGGAAGTAGGGTGAATGGGTTGGGTGGGGGGTGGGACGCTGGGGTGGGAACGAGGGGGGGCAGGTCAGTGGAAAGGGGACGGTCCGAATAGGGAGAGAGATTCGAGTAAGGTGAGGGGAGAGGTAGGGAGGGTGTGGGTTCGGGGATGGAGGGATAAGGGACTGCTCGAGGGGTAACAGAAGTGAGGGGATAGCGAGGGGGTGAAGGAGCAAGCGGGGATGGGGGTTGGTGAGTGGTTTAGCTGGGTAGTGGAAACGGAGGAGATAGAGAGGGGGGAGGGGATGAGACGGGGGATTGAGTCCGAAGCGTGCAGTTTTGAGAGTTGGTCACATCCTGCAGAGAGAAGAGGGCCTAAACCCCGTGGATGCGGAGGAGGAGGAAGTTAGAAGTTCCGAAGTAGTAGGAAGAGGAGAGGATTAGGGGTTGAGGAGGGAGAGGAGGGAGGGTGCAGGAGCTCGTCGTATCCACTCGCAACCATCTCTCCCCTGACCCTTGTCCTCCCTCCCTCTCTTTCCTTATACCCCCGCACTTCTTTAACGCCGACGAAGTGAGGTCCAATAAAGATCCCTTTCCACACACAGGCAAGCACGAGACAGACAGGGGCTAGGGGGGGTCTGCGTAGTGAAAAAGTGGAGGCAAGGGTGTGGGCGGCGATGAGCTTGGAGGAGAGAGTGGAGAAGGGTACACACTGGGAGCCAATAATAATGGGGGAGTGCGAAGGGAAATTCTAAGCCATATAAGATAAAAGGACGAAGAAATAGTGGGCTGTGCTAAAAGAGCTAGTACAATACATAACTAGAGATGAAAAGCTGAAAATCCTTGAGGTAACGTATCTCCCATAAAAAGGAGAGAGGCTAAAAAATTGCCATACGTTTGCATAGCAATGGTTTTCATTAAGGAAAGATTCCCCCCGACTTTCTTACTTTCAACGCTCTCCTAAAAAGTTTAGTAATATTTTATTTAAACGAAATTAGTGAACGTCGAGATGGATTATTCCCAAATGATTGAACATTATTAAGCTATAATTCATTATAAAAACGTTTGACCTTGTTAATGCTTATCCTTTGCGTTTAGAGGACTTCGGAATGACCAGAAAACCTTGAGATAGCGGAAAGCTAATCAACATGATTACGTAAGTATGTATTTGATTCTTTGGTAATGTCAATAAAAAACCGAAGCAATGATCATATTTTCTGGAGTATAAAAAAATAGCACGTCATTAAGCTTAGTTTATCACATGGAAACCACCTATTTTCTTTCCGTATCAATGCTGCCATATACTTGACCTAATGGATTAACGGAATCGACTCGTTTTATTGGAAAAGATTTTTCGGA
Organism: Hetaerina americana; assembly: GCF_022747635.1. Lineage (NCBI taxonomy): Eukaryota > Metazoa > Arthropoda > Insecta > Odonata > Calopterygidae > Hetaerina > Hetaerina americana. Next base: position 65,012,277 of record NW_027287205.1, on the reverse strand, counting down.
ATGAACGACTTTTCGACAGAGTGAAATGCAATTTCTCTTCAATTCCGTATACCTTTCTGACAAGTGACCCACCGTCAAACAGGGTGATGTTTGAGAAGGAAAAATATGTGACAAAGATCCACAAAAAGACACCACCAGAATGGGACATACAAGGAAGCTCCAGAACAAGGAAAAGAAGGAAGAGAAAAATCTGGAGATATTGTGACCCACGGACCTCCACAACCCCCCGTTCGCAGTCGCCAAGGGGAACAGTATCCCAAGGTAAAGGGAGCTAACGAGAGAGCCGAAGAATACTGACGAGGGGATTTAAGAAGCCGGAAGAGGGCGAAGGGAGCCGGGGAGGAGGGAAAGTTTGAAGGGAGAGGAGGTATCTCAGCGAGTTAACACAGAAGGCTGGATAGATATTGAGATTCAAACCGAAGACTTTCGAACGTAGAAGAAGACTTCTCGCACGGAGGGATCCCCTCCTTCTTTCTGCACGAGCTAAAGGGAAACATAAAAAAAAGAAAGACTAAGGTTGGGGGAGGGGAACATAAACGCAACGAGAGGACGAGGATATGAAAAAAGAGGAGACAGACGGTGGGGAAAAGAAGATGGCAAACATTAATAATACTCTCCAATCGAAACTACTGCGAAAGGGGGAAGGAGCGGTAGGACGGTGAAGTGAGAGAAGAGCGGCAGGAGAAAAGGGAGGTAGATGAGGCGGAAGAGGATGTCGCGGAGGAAGAGGGTTTGTGTGCACGCGAGAAGCGGGAGGGGTTGGGTTTCGCAGGGTCCTGGGAGGGGCTGAGGACGAGATAGGAATTGATATGGGTTAGGCGAGGAGGGAAGGGGCGAATAGAGAATCCTGGGGAGGGAAAGCGAGGATGGGCACGAGGAAGAAGGCGCCGGGACACACGGTAGAACGAGCCAGAAAGGGATTCGGAAATGAAGTGGTGTGGAGGCGGATGCGTGCGAGAAAGTGAAATTTTCACTACTACAGCCCCTCCACTCTCACCTCACGCGAGGGGGAATAGTCCCTATTTGCTATTTCCTTTTCACAGCATTAAAGGCTGGGTATCAAATTTTACTTATACTAAAGTATTAATAATTAGAAGAAGGTGAACTGCAGACAGTTGAGGAAAGGCAAGAAAAGAAAGTACTGCCGGGGGATGTTCATTTTACCTAGATTCGTAACTTTTTTTCACAAAAGGAAATGAAATCGAGCTTGGCAGCTCTTCTGCTTTATTTTTTCACATCGTAAAGCTTTGCGTCTCAAAAATACAGGTTTGATCATCGAATAAATCTTTTCCTTACAGGCGGGAAAACACAACAGTGTCAGTTTTCAGCAATTTGACATAAAGGGTTCAAAATCATTTGAAAACAGGACATTTCTGATAAACAAATATAATGATATACAATATGGATAATTATAATTTAAAAAATTATTATTCGTTTGAGAGTAAAAAAATTACCGAAAAGTCGGGTTTTTTCGAAAAACATTTAGATGGACAAAAATTATTTAACATGAAACATAAATAATGGATTCCTTATTTTTAATCCTTGAAGACACGATGATACTTATCTATGGATAAATCGATGATGATAGGTCCTCTTTAATAACAAACATAGTCTAAGATATCTAAAAATGCCGGTAAAAATGTACATCAAATTAAAACTATAATTTCCTGGTTTTCGGTAGAACCTTTTGGAATTCTAAAAACATCTGTGCAAAATAATTTCCATAATTCCCAGATATTCTACTTTAAAAGATATGTTTCACCATATACGAAAGAATATACTGTTATATTTGGCGGAAAAGGGTTTAATTCTAGACATAGATTTACAGTATTTATTTTATCTTCTAGAGTCCATAAACGTAAAAATTCATTAGGGCGTTCGATTAAATTAAAATGTCACAAGAAAGAATGGTTCAAAATGATTATTTGTTTACGTCTACTCCCAACTCGACTATCTTAAGTGAATTTAATTTTAAAGTGGTTTAATTGGAAGATATGTGGCTTTGATTAAGACAACTGTGAATGGCAACGTCTTTGGTCTTTAGGAACGAGGAATTGTCTAGGAAGGATTCCATTAAAAATCTAATTTAAATATCCGACGTGAATTCCAACGAGCTTGATGAACGTTAACTACGTAATTTGAGAAGGAAAGGATTACAGTCTTTCAACTGCGTTACAGAGGCGAGCTTACAAATTTGTTTTTGGAGGTGTACTCACTTGGATACCTACACAGAACATTTACAGACATTCGGTGACGAACCTCCTTAATGTTAAACCGTGAAGTGGCGTTTGGGAGAGAATCTGATTGCCATATGAAAACAGACAGGGTAAACACGATCACACTATTAAAACGAGAAAACGAACATATGAAAAAAGGTATGACATTAAATGACCTTGAAAGTAATAAATGGGGAAAGGTGCAAAAGGAACGGACAGGATAGAGAGGCTGGAGGAGGAGAAATAAACCGGGTGGAATGAAATACGAGCAGCAAGCCCTAGCAGAGTCGGCGGGATAGAAACCAATTTCCAAACTTTTTTAAGCTTCCCATGTTAGTCGCACACAAAAAAAAGGAGGAGAGCACATGGAGGAAAAGACAGTCCGTGATTCGGAGGGAGGACTGAAGACTAGAGAAGGGCACGAAGGCGTTGGTGAGAGTGGGATCTCTCCCGGGGCAGGAAAAGTAGGGCTCAACGGAGAGGGAAGGGATGTCATGCCGCGGAAATGAGAGGACCGTAGCCTTTGGAGTAAAGACGCGGAAGGATTTTACGGAAAATGTGAGGAGCTGGGCGAGGGGGAAGAGAGTAGAGAGATAGAGAGAATGGGCGGATGGCGGGTCGTGATTACAGCCGATGCCTCGAACACCAGAGACCCTCACTCACCCCCTGGCCGAAAAAGTACGAGAGGCCCTGAGAGGAAGGAAAGAGGTATCTCCGCGGTAAGAAGAACGGCGGCGGGTACGCCCGTACCGGAGGGCGGGGGGTTGAAGTGAGTTTGGAGGAGAGGCACTCGAGAGGGACATGCGCAAGAGAGCATAATACCTCCAAAGGAGGATACGAATAGACAGAAGAGCAGTTAATTTCAGGGGGAGGGGGGAGGCGGGACTCTGGGGAGGGTTGTAGGTGTGAAGGTGGGCCCGAAGAGAGAGAGACTTTCTGACGTGAAATGAGGAGGGGCGGGGAATTAAACGAGGAGAGAGGGAACTAGTGGGGGTATGAGAAGGGTCGAGGAGATGGGGGGGAGAAGCGGAGGAGGGTTTCCGGCTTGCGGAGGACGGGACAAGGTGGTAAACAACGGGGCTAGGCAGGGAGAGAATGGAAAGAAGTAGGCGGAGGGGTTGGTTGGGGAGGAATTAGGGCGGGGCTTGGAGAAGGATATCGTAGGAAAGGTGTGAGAGGTGCAGAAAGGCCGTGGGGCAGAAGGTGACGAGTGGACGAGGAACTACTCCGGAATCAAGGATGTAACGAAACGATGCAATAATGTAGAGGGAGAATGAAGGTGAGCGAAAATGAGATGCCTCGCCGCTCATACTAATTTAGTAAATACTGCAAAAAGCAATAAATGAAGTAAATAATAAATTTTAACCAAAATTTAATTACACAAGAAGTAATTTTTCGCGAAAAAAGTGACTTGCTGGTGTTAAATCAATATTACATAAAACAAAAAAGAGCAGTTCAAAATTATTGGGAAAAAATAAGATCATAAGTAAAATATTTTGCCGGCGAACACGATGTGACTTCCCGCCAGGCTGAAACAAGTGGAACATATAGAGATACAATAAAGTGTTCCAGGAAAAAAGCAAGGAAGAGGAATATTTAAATAGCAGCTAAAATTTTAATTTTGAAAATAAGTGAACAATGAAAATATATGTAGGTTTTATCAATATTTTAGGGGGAAAACCTTAAATTACATTACTGTGGAGCAGCAAAATAGAGGTAACTGAAAAAAATATACTTGGAGTTAGCAGAAGAAGTGACGAAAATGAACTAAAGATTAATATCAATAACAAACTCCTATGATGATTAGCGGAAAAAGAAACTGGGCTTCATAAATGTTGCCAAGAGGAGGAGTTATTTAATGGACATATTCCAAGGGCAAAAAACCTTTCGTCAGACAATATTGGTAGGAAAAATGAGTGGGAAATATAAAAGAGAAGATTGGCTACAAAATTTATCAAGCTGATAATAGGAGACGAAAAATTGAGAAGTCATGAAAAAACAAATTAAAGCGTAGAGGTGTAACCAAAATTTTTAAAATGGGGGATTATTATAATAATAGAAGTCCTTCACGAGAGATTATTAGTTGTACTTCCAGTCAACTATATGTCCGAATTAGTTGGTAGTTTTACAAATAAAATTAAACTTTTTTGACCTTAATCATGCACGGTATTTTTAGGGAGAAATGGAACCAATTTTCCCGTATCCCACAGTGCTTCATTAATAGTTTATTATTATGGATGATAATTCATCAGGGAGTATTAGATAGGTATTCTCAAAGCCATGCGATCTACACTATGAGTTCGTCTGGTAGGAAACTATTCACTCTCGTTCAAATGATTGAGTTAAAATTAAAACTGGATAGCTCTCACGCAGTATTCATGATTTATTACACCAAATAAAATAAATATTCTATTTCTGGTAACGGGGAGCCACTATGTCAGATCCGGTTAACCGCAATCTTCCATACATGACGCTACTAAACGAAAACACGAACCGTTAAATACTTCTTGCGCGAGTTATTTTTTCAGCAAAGATGAAAATTATTGGAAATATTTGCCGCCACCAGTACAATAGAAATACCTTATATTTATAAGATTATAGTAATTTCCTCTGGAAGTACCAACATAGATGTGCTCCGCGCAACGCTAAATAACTCGTTCAATAACTGTTATTGGTGGATAAACATTTTAAGATGCAGTGGTAGCATTTTGACACTGCTTGTAACATGCATCGCATCCAGCTTCGCATGGTGAAACTGGCTCAAGAGAAAAATAATGGAAAGAATAATGCAATAATTTCAGACCCGGCTTCACAATTCGACAAGCTATATTAACCTCGTTGTGTATGCAACCCGAATTACAAATCTACACGTTCGGTTGCGTACGTGCTGGGGGCCTTGACAATGCGAAATTCCACTTGGCACTTTTCATCATGGATATTTTGTACTTTGAGTTGGGTACCATCATAACGAAAGAAAATTTTCCTTTAGGTCATGGCTTTAAATTTGAACTAAGAGAAATCTAGTAAATTAAAAAGTTTAATTTTCGTATACTTTCACAAATAATTTCTCCTTCACTCGTAGCAATCACCCAATGCTTGAAGTACATACATAAACGAGCTCGTATGCTAACCGTACCAGGTACAATGTAGTTCTCGAACAACAGGACTCCAGAATCAGCCAAATACTATTTCGGGTAGTTACTCACTGACAACTTAACGTAAATTTCTTGAGGAGAATCAGGTGGAAATTTTACAACGGAGGTTAACTGTGGAAGCAAAGAAATTCAATGAAAAGAGCTGGAGCATATATACATTATAGATATGCAAAATTTGATAGGAGAATTTCATTAAGCTCACGATAAGAGAACTATGGGTTCCTGGCAAAAGAATTGAGGACATGAATTATGACGGATTTGCAACAGCTTTGGGGAGGATCTTATCTTAATTCTATTAACTGGTATTAATAACTGAAAGGTAATACTATATACTGATTTATCATTTTCAACCATTTCAATTTCAAGAAAGGTACGATTTTGTTTCTAACTGTAACGAAGAGCTTCATAGACGTGAAGCCAGGAAAAGAAAGGAAGTATTACGTGTAGATTATTTCAGCAACTTCAAATTCCAAGATGGATTCAAAATCACATTATTAATAGAGCGAAAGGGATATAAAGACCATAATATAAAAGTCTTCCGTGCAAAATTTTCCTTATCGACGGTTAGCAATAATTGGAACTAATTTTGGGCTTTACCAGTTCCTTGTACACTTAAAGGTTGGCAGAACAGAAAAATGGGTTCTCTCCCTCCACAGATCTGTGGACGTTCCCTTGGAGGGAAAGCATCAATTGGAAAGATGTTCGAGAACACTCTTCGAAACCAGCAATCATCCTTCGTCTCTGATCATTCCGTGATTTGAGTTCCTTTTCGAAAATCAATATTCGCATGAGATTAACGAATGTGATCGATAACAAATATATATTCAAACACTCACGTATAAGGGAAAATTAACATCTGCCTATTATATTTAATGTATCAATATTCAAACCAACCATTCGGTTCTTTACAGTTAAAGGTCTAGCAGCGATTTAAACATGAAAAATTACATTTACTAAGAAGACCCGCAAGAAACTGTTAGTAAATAGTGCAGTAAAAGAAAAACATGAAAAATTAAAATAAAGGGTACGTGATTATTTTGCAGCATTGCATCCAAATCTCGACTGTGAGGGAAGACAATGGTTGTAACTTAGAGGGTACTATTATGAGGCTAAATAAAAATATATTATGAAAACTTTATGGAGTGGATAAAAGAATTATTTTAGAAAAAGAAGAACTTGCAAGGTAAATTTCCAAAAAAAAAGGAACGAGGATCCCCAGGATATTAATTAAGAAGTTGCTGCACACTGTGGTAACAGATTTATAAAAATAAAAGTGGAAGATGGAGCGGAAGAATCGGAACCACGGACAGCATCGAGAGGATGAAGAAGGTTTGAAGAGTTAAGGAAAAAAGCTACGAGGAAAAATATTCTTAGGTTTTGAAAAAGGCTTTAGAATTTTCGGGTGAAGTCGAAAATCGTTCTGGAACCGTTCAACACCTATTTCTAAAAGTAAACATTATTGAAGTTAATATCATTAAATAATTATTGATTGATTAACGCTTCCGAATATGCTCTTTGGAGTCAAGATTATGAGCGTAGATTTAGATAAATTTGAAATGGAGAATTGGAGAAGATTGAAGAAAATATGTTGGACCTATATGAATAACAATGAATAGATTTACATAAGGTTGGAGATGTCTCGTACCTCGGAGTAAATAGCGAAATTTAGAAACTTTGGTTGAATTATACAATTAAAGATGAGGTATTAGAATAGAGCGGGAAATACTCGATTCCCACAAGAAATTAAAAACAATGCAGGTAAAAAGAGTCCCAAACGATACGTAATGGATGTCTGAGCTTCATGAAACCAACGTTTAATAGATAGGTTACCTTTGGTCACAACAAGGAATTATGAAGAAAAGCTGAATGTGAATCAGTGAAGGGTGGGGAAAAATGAGCCAACCTCAGACGAGCTGTTGGGCTTATATGACAGCGGGATAATTCACACGGTGTGCGCAATAAGGGCTACAAGGGCTATTCTACTTTCGCATCTTCTCGATGCAATGCGCAAAGGATTGGGCATTGGGTAGCATGTTTGTACTCACCTAGTGCGAAGCCATCCTTGGTCCATTGCACTTGCCCCGCCTGATTCCCAACTTCGCATTCCAGCACCACTTCTCCACCCTCCTGGACTCGCGTATCCTTGGGCACCACACGGAAAAATTGTTGCTGAACCCCTGGAAGATGAGAATACACGACTGGATTAGAATAACGGTATTTATGGAGCTTAGATAAAATTTCAATATTTCTTAATCACAACATTACCCTTGTATGGCACGTAAGGTGACTAGACTCAGTGCCTATTTGAATCGCTTTCCTTAAAAATGAGATACGACAAAGACACAAGATCGGTTTACCGAAAATATTTTATCACTGGTAAAATTTGATAAGTCAGAAAGAACTCCTGAACTTACGTGCGACTGAAATCAGGAAAGCTTGAGCTTAATAAGTGATTTTTCGGAATGTAATGAGACTATAAAATTTAAAAAAAAAAATAAAAATGTGCTACCTAAATCAAAAACAAAAAAAAGGTTAATGTCTTTGGCATGAATATTAAATAATACATTAATCATTCCACCTGATGATCGCTGAAAACAGTAAAAAATTCCATTTTCCAAGGATGGGCGGTGCACAATCAAAAACAAAAGAGTAGCATAAATGTATCTAAAATATCTGTACGTGTTTCAGTTACAGAATGTATTCTTCTATTTTCTAAATCTGGTGTCCGAACACTATCCGTCCATTGGTCTTGTGTGTAACTGTGACTGATATAGCCTCGTAGAACGAACAAAGTTTAGGAAATTGAAATATGACCGAAATCGAAAAATCGGAGAGTTGGAAAATAGAAGCAACGAATACCAAAAAACAGCTTACATATTCGCGAAATCATGGCAGGCATGAAACCCATCAGAAAGGTCTTAACGGCAAGGAATTTCCGCTTGGCAAGATTCCTAAAAACGATTTACATATAAACAAAACCGTCTGGAAAGGAAATGAACGGGGTTAAAAACTAAGAATGATTTTAAAGACTGCACCGCCCGTCCATCTCCCTGGTACGAGAAACGCATTGGGAATAATGAGGTCGAAATGGAATGGGAAGTGGATAAGGGGCGTTGAGGGAGTGCGGGGGGTCCTGGCGGTGAACATAAGGTAAGGAGCTCGCGGGGGAAGAACAGCATTTTTTCCCTAAAATCGAGGGAAATTCACGCTGACTAGGACCGAAAAAGGGGTATGAGGGTCGGTCTGTTTGAGGAAGTATGGGAGTGAGCGGGAAGGGGAGGCGGAGGAAGATAGAGCGGAGAGTTAGCTCAGCAAAGGAAAACGCCTCTTCAATCATTTCCCTTCAGCAGCACCTCTAGAAGCCCCGCTTCTCTCTCTCCCCCCTCTTCTTCACCCACTACATCTCCTTTCCACCCCACAACGCATAGAAGGCACACCCCAGCCCACCTACCCGCACGGAACCCCAATTTCGCAGAACCACCCCGTTGCCTCTCCCTCACTGCCGGCGACCCTTCCCTTCCTCCCCGCTCCTTTCATCCCACCACACCCTTCCCGGCATTCCTATGGATGTGTGCGGTCGTCAGACGATCAAAACCAATCCTCCCCATTCCGTCCCCTTTACCTCCCCACAACCATACCCCTACACACCCTCTCCCTCCCGTACACACACCACTCATCCCGTCCTTCCCTTTTACCGCACGACCATTTTGCCCTGGAAAAGCTTCTAACCCAAAACCCCTGACCCACACCCCACCCGTTTCCACTTCCTCTGGTGTCCCACCCACCCTTGGCCCACATCGTTGCTAGCGACTGGTGAGGTGAGGAAGGGGAGGGAAGTGTCGGGTCGTGGGTGGGAGAGAATCCCTTTCGACCTAAGTGCGCGGGGATTGGTAAGGGGTGGCACAGGGGGGGGCTTCGAGAGGGTGGGCAAGGGTGGGGGGAGTGGGTGGACGGATTTAAGCAACTTGTAAGTGAGATGGAAAGGCAAAGAAAGGGGGGACCTTGGGAGGAGAGGCGTTTGGGAGGGTTAGGAAGGAGACGAAAACGACGACGGAGGAAACGGAAAAGGAGACGAGCTACCCGACGAAGAAGACGGGTAAGATAAGGTGAAGGCGAGGACACACGAACGCTGAAACGGGAGGAGAAAGGGGCAAAAACTGGGAACCTATTTGACGTTTGGCAGATGTATCTTTCGAACACGAGTGGGAACGTCGCTGCCAAAAATGAATTAAGTATGAAATGCCATAAACAGGATAAATTAAACCTTAATTATGACCGGTAATATAAACCTTAGCGTCCAATATTTCATTATAAAAGTCATGAAATCAATCATTAAGAGGGTGGTTAATTATTATGCTACTTCTATTCCGATAGTGACACTTAAGTTTGAGTAAAAGGAATATTGATTTAACTGATCCAGCCAAGATGATATTTCAAGCCAGAAATATATTTCTATTTAACCCAAAGTTTCATATTTATTTTTAGACAAATTATAAAATTCTAATTATTCTATAATCTATCTAATGATTGCAAACTTGATGATGAAATATTTTAAAACCAATTGTTAACCATTAATCGACTAGTTATTTTTACGGCTGCTTTCGTTTATCAAGTAATCCACGCCAATATACATCGTAAAGCTTACCCAAATATGACCTAGTAAATTAAATCTTTTTCCACAACTTTCGAATGAATGACAGTAGCGCTACCTACAATTGCAAATATGCCTCTTGTAAATGAAATCAGACTTTTTCACAATAGTTAAGGTACATGTCACCCAGTTCAAAAACACATGAAGTGAAAAGAAAGTAGAATATTATGCATTTATTGAATCCCCATTAAACCTCTATTAATTTCTAGGAAAAGACCTATGTGCTCGAAAGAAATCAGAAGTAATACGTGATACGTCGTTAAAAAAACTCGTTATCTAAGTATAGTCAGCATCTCATGAAAGATATTCCCATGAATGGGAAAGATTATGGAAATCGGAGCCACTTGGGGGACCGTGATGATGCCAGCGCACCTTGCCGACCACGCTCCGTTTCCCAAATCCTTCAACTCCGAAGAGGGGCTTCGAATAACAGACAGCGTACCGCAGCAAAAACACACACGAGTAACCGCATAAAAAAAGAAGAGCACCTGGCGGGAACGGGCAAATAAGGACGGGACCAGGGAATAGTCGGACAGAGAGGGAAGTAAGATGAAAAAGGTGCATCAAGGCACGCGAACCAAAAGAGAGAAAGTGAGAGAGGCGGGTACGCTCGGAAAACTGACAGAACCGACCTCAGGTCAGTCGGCGGGCGGAGAATGAAGAGCGTCCGACAGTGGGCGGTGGAGGAGGCAGGGTGTGCGTCGAGGGAGAATGATTGGGCGAGGATAGAAGGGAAAAAAAAGCTCAGGGTAAAGTAAGGCAGGAAAAGGAAGAGGCTTCGGTTAAAGAGGTGGCGGGTGGAAGGGAGAGGGAACGCGAGTCGGTACGGTCAAAAGAAGACTACTGTGTGAGCGTGCGTGCGCTGGGGATTCGCGCTGCCGAGTAGATGTGGGTTGAAAAAGGAATTGAATGAGCTTAGGAAGGGGAGGAAACACGGTGTGGGTGAGGGATACACACGAAAAGAGAGGGAGAGATGGATAAAGAGGAGGATAAGGAGGAGAACGAGTTCAAGGAGACCCAGAGGAAATTGGTCGATGGGAAGAGATTCGGAAGATGGAGTGTGTGGATGGGAGCAGAGAAAAGAAAGCCACGATACACGTAAGGAGGGGATGAGAGCGTAGAGAAAGATTTGAGGAGACTAGAGTAAGTATGGGTAATTTGGGTTTCTTCCCGAAGAGAGGCGGAGAGACTAGTGGGCTGGGGACGGAGATCGGAGAAAGCGAAGGAGATGGAAGTGAAGACGTCGTCATTGGCTGCGGGACCTAAGGAGGTGGTGAGGGAAAGAAAGACGGTCTTGGGATTGAAGAGGAATAGATTTCGGGGATGGTGGGGCATGTTTTGGAGTAAACGGTAAGAGACTTCACAGTCGGAGGGAGGAGGAGACGTGTGGCGTGCAACTGGAAAAGCTGTATATAACATCTAACACACGTCGCGCCCATGTACGTGTCTCGAAATAGAGTGGGAATGTGGAGAGGAAAATTCCTGCTTCATCCGTTTCAAATAAAAACGGATAATTTCATGTACCTATTGGAACATACATACTCGGATATAATCAAATGTCCTAATATAAGATAAACTCTATATTTTTTAATTAGCGTTTTCTAAAGTGATCAGTTTAAGTAGCAGGCATCTAAAATCTGAAAAGGAAAATAATCTAAAACCAACATGGAACATTTTCATTTCGGTTTATGATTTTGTTTACTATTTTACTTTAACACATACTGCAGTTTCCTAATTTAAACTCTGCAATTAATTTTCATCTAGCACGTAAAAATAAATAGAACCCTTGTTAATCCAGAATTTGACCCGAAGTTTTTTTCATAACTATGTCACTCTTTCCGGTTCTTTATAGCGATTTTTAGGAATGGCCTTCATTATATCGTATTTATTACGATTCATTTCCACGAACCGTATATATATATATATATATATATATATATATATATATATATATATATATATATATATATATATATATATATATATATATATATATATAATAGTTATATACATAAAATTATTGTAAAATAACATACAATTTCCTGCCTTCCTATAATACCGATTACATTTATATTTAACTTCAGCATTGAGCGATACTGAGGAACTTAAGTATCCTTCATCTATGGAAATAACTCATTCATTGTCAGACCAAAAAGCAGGATAGAAAAACTATTTTCATCCGCAGATTGAGTAAAGTCTAAGGTGAAAATATTCTAGCTTAGTGCATGAATTTCCCAAAATTACCTCAATAACACTAAGAAATGTTGACTACACCGTTAAATAGCAATGAGGTATTTCTACGTATGCGTGGCTAGGTTAAATAGTAGAAATTATTTTACTTGGAACTATTTAAGATTTTTTCTGCATTTTCAGAGAGCTTCTGTATTGCAATTAAAGAACAACGAATGGACAGATAAGAATAAGGGCTGAAGAATAATTTGACTAGGATATTAAAGATTATCTATGTGAAGATGGAGAAGGGAAAACGCCATGAAGCCGAAGAAATGGTAAAGCAATGGAGGTATAAACAGGTGGAACCGGTAGCATTTAGAGTATTTTGCATTAAGGGCACTAAGAGCCAACTTAGGGGCGGTGGATTGGGCAAGATGTGGTAAGGGACCATTTAACCTCCGGGAAAGTGGAGGGAGAAGGTGAGCGGAAGTATATACGAAGAGGAAATGAAAATCATTGGACGATGTTGAGAGGACCTAGGGAATCAACATTCTATAGGTTTTAAGCTCCGGCGAGGATTAAGGGGAAAAGCATGAATGAAAGGCATGAGAGCGAACCTAGCGAACAAAATTGAAAAGAAACCCCAGCGGCCATCATCGAGATATTTTTTTAAACATTTTACCAAGAACAGGAATATTACGTTCCATGTGGCTGGGTTCACTTGAGTAGATAATTCCACTCCAGAGTCCTCGCAGCCGATTAAGAGAAACTGAATGTTAAAGCTAAGCCTCTTATTTCACTCAAATTAGTACTGATTTGAGATTGAATATTCGTACAGGTATAATATGGGAAGTATCCAAGGTCCAGAATTAGGTATATTCCTGAATCCGTAACTATTTGAAGAATATAGAAAATTCAGGAGGAAAGAGACGAATGCTAGGGACATAAGTTTTAGGAGATCTGAGTCAACATTCACCGTTTAAATAATTGAGGAATAGAACGTTCTAAAGCATATGATTACTTTTACAGCAATAAGAATTTTTATCTCACGCTCACGGATATATGCAACTTAAATTGATATATCTCCAACGGCAAAATTGGTATACGTGTACATGCATGGCAGAAGCATTAGGCCAGTAAGCAGTGAGAAATAATATGGACGATGATAACTTACGTCTGGGCATATTGATTGAAAGATAGAGGGAATAAGTAAACTGAAATAATATAGGTGCGTGGAAATCTAAACAAGTACTTAAGGCTTAAGGAACATATGAAAAGATAATTTTTTACGTTTTATTTCGTAGCATTTACGAGGGAAGTTTTTGTCCATAATATTTCGACACCCAAAGTTAAAACCACCCAAAAGAAACAAAGCGTAAGTGTGTGTATGTGTATACCACAATAAATTTGATTTCTCACGCAGTTTAAGAGGCAATTATGACTGAAAATAAAAGAATGGAAATTAAGGCAAGTGATTGCTCAGAGACTAATCATTTTAATTCAAGAAAGGGAAGGATACGTATGATGTCATTGCAGAAATTAGGTCACCAATAGTAAGGAGCATAGAAGTACCATACGGGTTAAATCTGTATCCTTCATAGATTTCAAGTAAGCGTTTGACAGAGTGAATCGGGTCGACAACTGGATATATTACAGAAAATAGCACTAGACTGGAGGGATAAGCGATTAATTGGAAACCTTCCAATTCACAGACTTCTGGGGTGGGAGTGACGGATGAGGAGTCAAGATGGGCAGTGCTAGGAAGGAGAAAAAGACAGGGGTGCTACTTACAACCCGTGATTACTAACTTAACCGTAGAGGACATGGGAGCGGAATTGATTAAGGTTGTTGGGAAATGATTCGTCAAACTTTGATAAGGAGACAAGGCAGAAACTTGGTTGTTTAAGCAAAATGAAAAGGGATAGATTGAAGTCTTTAGTGATATGGGCTTGTTGAAAAATGGAAAAAGTAAAATTGACGACAAGAAATACAAAAAAGTATTATGAAAGGTAGGGAAGGAGAGAGAAATTAAAAGGAGACAGGAAAGGTAGATAGACAGCGTATTTGGCCGGAGATGAAATGTGAAAAACCGTGATAGAAGGAAGAGGGTTAGGAAAGCGAAATGGGGAAGGCAGAGTATAGTGGACGGAATGCAGGCAAGTCAAAAGTATGCGTAATTGAAGAAAGCTTGTTTGAGGTGGGGTATCAGATTCTATCATGTTATGAATGGCCAAAATGTTACGCTGTTAAGTATATTACAATTCAAAATTTTCCATAAACGATAGACTACTGAATACATCCACCTAATTTTGAAAATTATATGGTGCGTGGATAATGGGCAAAAAAGTTTACCTAATAATGGCTGGTAACCGTTTTCACGAAAACCTGAATATTACATACGTATTCCATATTATTAACTTGGACATTTCCAAAATGCGTTTCTGTCTTGATGTCTACCTAATTATGCAAGGCATCTTTGGGCTCCCACTCATGCCAAATTCAAAATGTAAAACTGAGAAGGTATTATATACATAATGACATACATACAATAACGAAAGTCAAACGATTAAATTATTTTTGATATCTCAATTGAAGAATATGACGTGTCACTCAAATAAACTAAACAAATGGAATTTTCTATGAATTCCGCACAAAAATATTCGGCATTTTTATTCCGAATTAATTTTTATCCAGCAATGATTGGAACTTAAGGCATTAAAACTGTGGCTTTTCAAAACAAAACGTCTATAACCGTCCGAATCATGAGCACTCCGTAGAACCACTCACAGCTGCGAGTAATAGTGTTTGTAGATGAGATTAACTTTGCGCGAGAATAAAAAGGGATTCATTTACGCTGCACGATAAAATATATGACCATAATCTTGGCATGGGAATGGCAGAGGTTGGCGGAGCCGAGTTCTTGGTGAGGTGAGGGAATGGGAAGTTAGGGGCGTAGAGAAAGAATCTCAAATCGAGGCACAGTGACCGGAAGCGGAGGAGAGGCGAGAGGAAACGGCAGGGGGACGGAATAAGAGCCTGGAGGAACGGAGCGGTGAGAGAGGAAAAGGAAGGAATGAAAGCATGCGAGGAAGGAAGAGAAGAGGAAAGTCTGGTAAGGAGAGCTACGGTATGGGAAAATGCTGTCGTGAGATGGGGGAGAAGGGACAGGGGGAAGGTGAGGCGAGGGGTGGAGTGTGTCGGAGTGAAAGTGGGTGGGAGCGGTTTGTGCGTGAAGAAGGGAGGCGCGGCGGCGAGTACCCAGGATATATTTCACCCGATTCTCCCTTACCTCAGAGGAACAACCGAACCCACCACCCCCCAGCCCTGCCCGCCCCGCCACATCCCTTCCAAAATGCCTCTCGCAAAGATGAAAGACGATTTAATTAAGGATTGAAGCAACGAATAAACTCCATCGTGACATCTTACAGCACCCTCTTTGTCGTGTGAAGGGTCAACGATTAGCAAGGCCGGCTTTCGCAACTTCATGCTCGTGGGACTGACGAAAATGAAATTTTCCCTTTTTTGAGAGACTTTTAGGAACGCTGGGGCTCAAAAAGAGAAGGCACACGGAGGTCATGAATTAAAAAACGTAACGGCTTTTGGTGCAGTGTAGTACCTACTCAGCACCAAAATATTTAGCGATAAAAAATTATTAATTACACTTCCTCCAAAAACCTTGATCGAACTCTTTATTTAATCGAATTGGACGACTTAAACATCTTTGAGCAACAAATACCAAAGAAAAGCATAGCCTATTTACTTGCAGCTCCACCAATGTTATTAAAATAGTTCAATTTCCCAAGTGAAATAAGGGGACAAGATATCATCGTAAAAGGAACATCAAACACGTAACTTATGTGAGACAATGACAACATTCTTTCCTCAAGTACAGAGAGCAATTAAATTCTTTCTCCGGGTCTTAAATCGATTAACCTAGTTAAGGAAGAATCAAGTTTCATTCTTATTTCTCCAACGCCCATATTGAGATTAAAAAACATACGCAGAGCTAAGAAGAAAAAATAGAAGACATTCATCACGAATTGGCTAATTGTGATTAATTCAAAACTGCAGCACAACAGGGAGGATGGGGAAAAACGAAATAAATTTCTTGAATCTCACATCAGTCCTTATCAGCTCCAGTACTTAAAAAAAGAAAATGTCATCCAATCATTTCCAATGAAAAAAAATCGAAGAGACCTCACCTTATTGATTTTGATTGGTTTATTTTGAAAAAATAGTTCCCCTCCGAATCATTGTCATACTTAACGCTTGTAAAGAAAATTTAACTATTTCAAAATAATGGAAAATGATTTATAATAACTTCAATTATATACACCTTATTAGAGACATCTAGGTAATTGTATACTTTTTACATTAGTTGTACTATTTAGAATATGAAACCTACTTAAAAATAATACAATGGACGGTATTTGAATAAAAAGATGCCTGTGAAAGACTACTCATCCGTTAATCGCTATAGAATTTTTCTTAAACCACATATACTAATTACACTTCGAAAAATCTGGACAGGTTTCTGAAAATTAATACTTTATTCGAAATGAAATGAAAAAAGAAATGTCCGGCGGAGGTTTTTGCATCAGCATCGAATCAGTTAATTCGCTGTCTTAATGGTTCACGAATCTGTTTCGACGCACAAGTAGAACTAAGCCTTCTATTCTCACAGTCGGGCGTTAAAGATGTAAGCTTCATCGGCGTTGGGGTACCTGAGAACTCCTCCAAACCGAAGTGCTAGAACAAGGCAAAAAAAGGAACTCAGGAACAAAGGTTAGAACCGAACGTCCACGCCTTTAACTTTAACGATGTTTGCTCCCGAAAGACTCCTTTCCCCTTGCCCCAATCTCCACTACGCCTCCTTTGTCGGCACGGTGGGATCACTGAGGTGCACCAACACGGGAAAGCGTTCACGACGGTGTAAAGAATCACGGAGGTCCTTGAGAGGAACAGGTTTAGTTGCAGAATTACGGCCGCGCTTTGCCGTAATTCTGGGAATGGGAAATGTCTTGAGGGCGATTGAAGAGGGTTAAAAAAAATATAAAAGTGAGTCTATTCCGACAGAATAAGGGACGAACGGGGAAACCGATGTCACCTCGGAATACGGTGATACCGAGGAAAATTGATGTTAAAATTAAAAACTAACCCGAAAGAGATTATGAATGGAGTAAGCGAGAGAATGTCATTTCCGGAATTCTACCAAAGTTAACAGTTCACATTTCAAAAAAATTGTGGAAAAAATGTATTTTGACACTTAGATATCACTTAGACTTAATTGACGTATACAGATGGTTTAATTATTAATTGTATACACGGTGTGATGGAAGCTGCGGCAATGCAAAGATGCTGAAAATAATAAATTCAAGGGAACAAAGTCAGATTGAGTACAAATTATATAATAAGACTTAGTGAGACTGAGTAAATAACAACACTTAGTTCCACAACAACCACGAAGACAGTTAATTGACTTATATTGATTAATACAATGATTAATAATTGTTCAATTTTAGACCACTAAATTTCATAGATCTTTCTAAAAAAGGCCGAGGAAGTGGATATGACAAAGCATTTTTATGAGACTGAAAGAACTTCGACGACCACATATAGAACTTCGAGCGATCTCATTTATTTGGAGTTAAATAAAAATGACAATTAATAGGAACAGTGAAGTTACTAAACTAAAGACTAATATATTTGCTGGTATCGTCAGGTTTATTTAACTATTTATTCACCTCAGCATTTCCCGCTACACAATTTTTATTAGTTATTGGAATAGCTCTTAATAATCTGAAATAAAAGGAAAGGTATTTTGGCAGGTGGGAATTATTATTCGTATTATATTACTAATAGCCAGGTAAAAATAGCAATACTATTTGAAGTACGTATTTTTAACTGCTTGAGTGTTTTGGCTGGATACAAACTTAATCCCCCCACATTCCTTAGCCTCTATCAAAAGACTGACCGTAAACTTCAGTAAATAGTAGAAATTAAATGAATATTTCCAAGTTTACTGTAATAATCATTATAACTGCTAAACAGCTAAAATTATAATTAAATCGCTTTCCATAAACCCATATACTAAGGAATGGATACACTTTTAGTGATTTAAACATTTGGTATTTTTAGCTGTAGCATCACAAAGCATTCATACTTTTAAAATTTTATAACTGCAGCATGAAGCATTCTTGGCAGTTAAACGTTTTACTACTCGAGAAAACGAATAAATATGGCTTAGCGAATAAAAATTTATACACCTATGATTTTTAAAGGATGTTACCGAGCGACACTTGGGTGATTTGAACGTTTAGGCCATATTGAATGATTTTTAGGTCATAGAAAATATATGAGATTTGAATAAGCTCGTTTGTCATGTGGAAATACGTTCGAATCTGTACCAACTAGATGATTATAGAAATAACTAAACGAATGATCTTTGACCTCTAGAAATGCTACTTTGAAACAGATATAACATTTACGAGTCTTGCAAGAATTTTTTCCTAAAACTATACTGATTTTGACCTAAATCGCATTGGAGAATAATGGCTTTCTGTGGAAAAGCGATGGCACGGACGCCAATATTACAGGAAGGAATTTGAATTAACAACGCATTACGATTATTTTGCTTTAGTCTATGGCAGAGCGTCGCTTCGGAGCTAAGTAAAATCCTACCTCACATGCTAAGCCAACACATTTCTATTTCCCGATTCGAATGAAATAGACAAAAGTCTACCAATTTCCACCAACTTCCCACTCTTACCTATAAAACCGAAACCGACGTCGTCGTGCCGGCGGAGGAAGTGAGTGTGGAGGGAGGAAGGGATGCGTCACGCGATAGAAAAAAAACCCAGGAAAGAGGGTGCGGAGAGGGAAGCCGGCACCTCACACGATAGGGATCCGCCTTATCCTCTCCATTCGGGATGACGAGGGGGAAGGGAGGCGAGGAAGAGGGAAAAGTGTGCGCTGGAAGAGGACGGACAGAGCGAGACAGAGAAAGAGAGAAAAACCGTGTGCACCTCTCGAGGAAAAAAAGGGAGGTGGAAAGAAAATAAAACCCACTTCCTTATTCCATCGTCCACCCCTGCACCCTATTCGATTACCAGAAAGCACTCTTGAATCAGGTCCCGGGAAAAGGATCAGGACGGGGCGGGGTACGGGGTAGAGAAGTGGTGTAAGAAAGGGTAAGGACAGGGGATGGGGGGGGAATCTCTGAATTGGGAAACGGGGAGGAGGCATAGGATAGCAGGGAGGAAAGGAATCATCCAACCCCCCCCCTCCCACTCGACACGGGAAATCCACCAGCAGATTCGCCGGCAGCCGGATATTCTTCCCCTCCGCGAAGCTGCCCCCCCCCGCCCCAAGAGCCAACCAACGCCACCCCTGAACCCTCTTCCTCACTTTTCACGCCTCCTGCCTCACCTCTCCGCTCTTTCAATCCACGCACGCCAACTCCTTTCCTTCCCTCACCGCACACCGAACTCTTTCATCTCCCCTCTCTCTCTCTCTTCTTTCACGATTTGGGAGGATATTGAGGTCCCCGCTTTTTTTCTGCCCTTTTATTTAATTTTTCCTCTCTCTTCTCCCCTTTTATTCTCTCTCCCTCTCGCCCCCTCCTCGTAGAAAATCCCTCCGTCCATTCCTCACACGCTTTCACTCCCTGTTCTCCCTCTCCCCTGTCCAACATATATCCCCTCTCGGGCTTTCTTTTCTTCTCCATCCAACTCTCTCCGTCCTGTCTCTTTCACTTAACCGTTCAGTCTGCCGCTGCTTACACCGCCGCAACAACCAACTCCCCCTCGTTCTTCTCCACCGCTCAAGACCAAATACAATTG
Organism: Hetaerina americana; assembly: GCF_022747635.1. Lineage (NCBI taxonomy): Eukaryota > Metazoa > Arthropoda > Insecta > Odonata > Calopterygidae > Hetaerina > Hetaerina americana. Next base: position 64,992,242 of record NW_027287205.1, on the reverse strand, counting down.
GCTAATACTCCTTAACACTTCTCTCGCTATTCCTCCCCACATTCTTGGATTATTCCGCCACTCTCCCATTCTTCTTATCCCACTGCTTTGGAAATGTAGCGAGCAAACTCAATATGTTACAACCGCTGCTAAGCAAAAGTTTTGTGTCCTCGATATAGTTATTTTGATGCCTCAAACAATACGTGCAGGGCCACCAAACCATGGGTATCTACGCCGATCACATGGGAACAACGGAACCATGGAAAAGAAACGGGTATCGAAGGGTGAATCACGTGGGCATAGCAAAGCGGAGTACTATCGGCTTATTTAATTGCCCTATAACTCACCATCCAGATAAACAGCAAACTTCTTGAGAGAGAACTCAAGAGAAGTCAAGGTGCATTCGTATTATTCACTTTAGACTGAAGTTAGTACTATTGTCGGTTTATTATATCATTATTAATTCATTTCAACAATTTATATTACTGATAAATTTAATACTATTATTTCTACGATTAGTAATTACAAGCATCTTCCTATATATTTGAAGGCGATTATTTTAAAAACGAATTATCTTATCGACAGTGTCAACTTGGAATTAAACAATCATAAATATTTTACCCTGGTTGCCACTTTTTACTTAAATACAGCAAGAGATGTGAGCACCATTCTCTTTAGAGTACTACCTTAAGCCCCGAATCAACATAGCATACGTATGCTTGATAGGAAACTACTCATTAGGAATTTTGCATTCAATTTGTAAATACAGGACATGCATGTACGATTCGTTAGAAATTCTCATACATTTTCCTACCCATTAAAATTAACTATCCGATCTTAACTTTCCGTCCTTAAAAATTGGTTTTAACTGAAAACTTAAATAAACACCTTCTCTGAGCCGATGACTGTCTTAGCAACATAGTTGCTCATGAATTAACTAATAAAAATAATACTTGAAAGTTTCTAGAAAAATGGACTGTGACATCAACTCAAATGTACTCAATGTTGGACTGGGACATGTACTCAATGTTGGACCAAAATGGAACATGACGATTCTTAACATTTTGAGCTACATTTTATGAAAGAAATAAGGACTCTGGAGACTTTCGGTGCGTTATTAAGCTCAGAAAATAACAAAAAGTTACTTAGTATTCCGAAAGGAACGGATGCTGGAACGTGAAATAATAAAATCGGAAGTTTGGTACTCCAAAGATGAAAAAAACTTGGCGAAGGAAGATCCTCAGATAATTATTGCATTCCTTAAGAAGTCTAGCTTCCACTTTGAGGGCAAGAGAGATTCTTTTAACAAATCCACTCGACCCACTCCCCCTGGAATATTACCGGATGACCTAATCAAATTCAGGGCACGGGAAGGAAATGCCAACATCACAAATCTTAAGCCCAGCCAAGAAGAGGTGTGGTTACATTAAGCTCTAGAAATTGGAGATCCAAGAGCACACATAGCTCATAAGTTTCCGTAAACTATCTCGCCACGAAGTGAGTAGACGCGAAAAGGAAAGATTGGGATATAAAGGTGGAAAAAAAAGACTAAGGTGCAATATTGCCCTAATTTATGTCGACTGAGAACACAATTTCTCTCGATAGAAGGCAAAGCTGAGAAAATAGGAAAAACTATTTTCCCAAACATTTCAGGGTTGCACGCGGGATAATATAACATAATCATCTACATTATCAGTAAATCATCAACTATTAGTCCCGATTTTGCTAATATTTTTTATGCTCAACATTTCAAACATTCCCATTTATTTTCGCGATAGGAACGATTTAAGGGAGATGAACTAATTATGGAACTTCAGAAACATATTGAATGTTTGATGAAGATAAATAAAATTGATAAATCGTTTTGACTATTATGAGGAATATTAAAACATATAGATTTCTGAATCTTAAAATCATAGTAAATAGATAGCCAACTAGGTTTATTGATTATAATAATAGCGATACGTTATTTACGGAACAAACACTCCAATTGAAATATTCGGATAGTAATGGAAGAAGGTTTTTAAATCATGGAATTTCACTTGAAGCATGATCAGCCTCATAAGCAATATGGAATCTTTATTTTAAGATTAAAATATATAATAAAATTAAGGTACTTCCTCGCGCTCTCATTTGGTGATTGAAAGATTAGACTGAACATTTGTCTGTTAAAAAACTTAAAACAGTTGGACCTCGTAAAACGATTTCCCCTTCATTAATGCAAAGACTTTCATGAAATATGAGTCATTCGATCAAATAGGAAGAGTTTTTTCCACCCACCTTAACCAATATTACACATTGGTCGAATTTCTTGCTGAGAGAATTTTGCGGCGGGACCTTGTCACACCTGCGGCTTCCGCGGAAAGACGCAGGGAACGCGAGATTACGAGCCGGGAGAAGAGGACACTGAGGAGAATAGAAAAGGCTCCGAGGAGAGAGAATGGTATGGCGCGAGACTTAAAAAAAAAAGAATGGGAAATCCAGGCGACAAAACGGGCAAGAATCTCTTTTTAATGCCCAAATAGAGGGGATAGGAAGAAAGCGCGCCGCACGTGCGCGAACACAACTTCAGGAACGCGAGAAAAGTGCCATAGTTTGGATTTAGCGATGAGAGAAGGGGAGTGGAGGAAGAAAAGGGCCCAGCTTCGCTTCTAAAGATGGTGGCCTCGTCAAAGGTTGAATGGCCCGTAAATATCGGAGAAGAAAAAGAAGGCACGGGAAAAAAGGAGAGAATGAAAGGAAGAAAGAGCGAGCCACCTCCTCGAAATTGCGGGTAGTGGTAGAGGGGGGGGGTGTTAGGAGATGAGAAAGGTTTAGGGAAGGAGGGAGGGAGGAAACGAAAGTTGGAAGTTGAGAGGTATGGGAGTCGGAAGAGGTGTAGAATTTCTGGAAGATGGAGATTTTCGATGGCGTGTGGTATGCTCGGAATCACTAGTAAGATGGCCTGTCGGGGGTTGAACAGGGGGTTAAAGGGGGGGAGATGTGGGTTGACTGGATGTGGAACGAGTGCCAGGGTCGGGGGGACAAAAAGGGTTTTTGAAGGAGAGAATGGAAGGGATTCGTGCATTCCGGAACACCCTTCAAAAGCTCATCGCAATGGGGGAAGCATAACGTTCGCGAATGGTACTCGCTGCCTTGCCTTCTTCCCACTTCTTGCCGCAAAAGGCACCCCCGCCGTCCCACTTTCTCTTCCGGCTTCGGGGGAAGGAAGCCAGCCTTAGCATCCACCCCAACGCTACCCTCACTCAACTTCCCTGCTTCACACATCCCGCCCTCCGTTTCTTCGTAGGAAGAGCGAGAGAGAAGAAAGGGGAAGTGGGCGCAAGACATGGATGGTGTAGAAAGGAAGCCGTTCTCAAGGATTCCTAAGAGATACGGAAGACCATAGAATGAAAGGAAATAGAAAGAATGAAACGTACACCGTGTTTTCACTCCCGCATGAGCGCGTTTTTCGTTCCTGTCTCGCTAAAACTCGTACTGGGTCCTTTTCTTTAGCATGTTGTACTTGACGGAGTTTCAGGACTACAGCTGAATTAAAACGAGTTATTATTTGACCGAAGTAGACATTCGTGGCAAGATTTAAATGATAAATTCAATGTAATTTTGCCAATTAGAAGTTTATCTATTAACTAACATGCAGGCGTTTAGACAGGGCACATGAAAAGAAGTTATGAATTTCCAAGATTATTTCCTTTAATATCCTAATACTAATAGCGGCAAGGTTCATTTTTTAGACGTTTTTGGGATAATAAATCTTTTAAGTATGATTTATTTAAGTTTTAACCAGCTTCCCCTACATTTACAATTAAGAATTTAATTTCTAAGAATTTAATAACCACCTTCCTCATTCAGCGACAAGCGATATTAAATATAGATTGGCTGATATCGTTGACATTTTCTTTCTCGCTTTTCACTAATTTTTTTATATAATTCGTGACAGCCGTTTCTCCATATGATATTCATACAGCATTAGTCGTACTAAGTGATTTTATAACGCAATAATATGCAGTTCTCTACATTTATCTCATTGTAAACATAAATGGACAACAAAGAAAATATCGACCCTGCGATAACTGGACGAAGAGAGCGCGGTTCGTACTAAATTACTCGAAAAAATTGAAAGAGACATTCCACGTATTTCATCCATAAAGAAATTTCATAGAAATGCAGCGCTTTTGTCGATATTATTATCTATAGCAGCCTTCGAAGACTGAAAAAATAAATATTAAGCATCCACAAAAACGTACTCCTGCCTACTTAATGCATTTCAAGCGGTTCGAGGTCAGTTCATACACAGCATTTCAAAGGCAATCACAACTCATTTCTTTCTACACCACTCTATTCTCGGTCCGCCCTGACTCCAGTCTGTTTCCATCCACCCATGCGATGGGCACGTAGAAATAGACGAAGGTAGTAATTTTGATTGACGGCACCAGGTATTCCACCATTTTCTTCTTTCAACTGACAGAAGAATCGTAGTTTGTAAAAAAATGCACGGATTTTACAAACACGGCCACAACTTAAAAAAAATTTAAAATGGCTTAGTATTGGTATTCCGCATGAGAAACCATGGATTATGTTATAAAATGAATGCGAAAACAAATTTAGGCTATATTTTTGGTATAATATCCCATGCTTCAGTACCATACGTACAGAGCTTAACTGCAGTGCAACAACGACAGCAAAGGCAATAACTTGATTAATGAACAACGATAAAAATAAAGTAGGTATTTATAATAGTTCCATAAAAACTTGGAACAGCGTTTTAAAAAGAATACTACAATTAAACTCGGGAGATATTCACGCGGTACGTACGTAAATAATTAAATTTGATACCCTACGTCATTACATTAGGATTTAAGCGGAGGAACTACCAGGATTTATGTCTACCGCCGCGTATCTTAGAGGCAATTATTACCAGAAGTTTGACATAAAGATATAATTGATATTCCAATTTGAAGAACGTCCTTTTACGGCCACGAATTGATTGTATACGAAATTAAATTAACAATGTCCTGTAATTACAAATTAGGCACGCAAGGACGTATTTAGAAGAGCTGAGCCATTCGTTTCGAGTTACCTGTAGATCAATTATTAGTATCATCACGATCCTCTTTCTAAAATGCTGAATAATGTTGTGTATTATATCGATGTTCCCTGTAACACAGTTCCTTTTCGTTATTTCAAATTTCATTTTCATTATTCGAAATCGGAAGTGATAGCGCTCAAGGTGCTATACCAACTGAAAGACTAAAGAGTAAAGACTTACTTTTGTCATACTAGTAAGCAACCTATCTCACTGATTCCATTAAAACGAAAAATAACAGAATTGGATGCATAAATACTGCACACGACATCAAAGCATAACGCAGACGTTGAATACTGTTTGAGTTATCAATCCAATGGAGGAGAGTAGGGGTGTGAGCTTGGCCACCTCAATACAATTAGTCCTGAATAATTCACATACTCATGGCTTTATGCCAGCAACCCAAGCGCTCTCTTGGTACGACTGCAGGATAGAGAGCTAACCGTACATACCCCCTGCGGGAGTTCAATTAATTTTCACTGGTTACCACATTTTATGACAATACGTCATAGTCGAGTTTTGGATTATACCATTAGCACGGAGCATTCATTAATACGAATAAACATATTTAAACGCATTAATTCAACACAATCGATTCGTAAGAGAGCATGAATATACATATCTATTTTGACGTTACCACTCGGATATGCTCCCCTCATTGGTACTGGAAACATAAAACGCCATTATTAATTCGAACTGCAACTTTATAAGCTTCAACTTTAAATGTAGTAATTCTTTTAAAACTCTAGGCTCAGCATTATGAATTTCATATACATTGAAAAATATTTCATGAATATTGCAACTAAACACACTTTGTATTACGTAAGGTAAACTTAGGTTAATTAAAAGTAAGATGCTCGACAAATCATAAATGCAATGGAGAGGACCCAGGCAAGCGGGAAATAAATTAACTGAATAAGGTAAAAATATATAAGCTACACGTCGTTTAAAACTGCCATCTCTATTCTACATGGTGGAACGAGAGAAGGATTGAATAATAAAACTGGGGCTACCTGATATTCGGAAATAAACAATAAAAAGGAGCGCCGAAAAGAGTCACCTAGCTACTTCTGGAAAAAAAGGAAACGCTGGAAAAGATTTCAAAAACAAAATATGGAAAAACGGTCCTGATATATGTATTCGTAAATGATCTAAGAAATTAATCGACAGCGAAATTAACGGCTCATTAGCCACAATTTCTAATATCTTGTCCAGATGTGTTTCATAATCCACGAAAAAGACATACGACACCTTTCCGAACTTAATATAACAAAAGGTGATCACGATTATAACTCCACCTAGTAAAATCGTTTGAATATAATTTTCTAGGAAATTGGGTAGTGCATTTCAGTTGAGAGGCGAAATGGAGATCATTGCACTTTTGCCATACATTTACAGCCATTAATTTATGCTCCATACTCCATTAATAGCCAAATATTTTTTTAAGCCCACAAGTTCGACTAATTGAGAATACATTGAATATAACATATTGTCAGAAGTATTGATATTTTTTTCGACCAAGTAACTAATTCTCTAAGGGCTCCTATAGCCAGTCACACAAATATGGGGGCATTTTTTTCCTTTAGTATAAACATTTTCTTTCGACTGTATGCTTTAGAGAAGAACAAATTAGTCAAAATATTGCTTGTTTTAACAACTTCAAAATTAAAAATATTGGGAAATTACGTCTGCAATACTAAAACTCTCGGTCTGAAGCCAAATTACCGTATTTTAGCAATGAAAAATGTCTGTAACAACTGTGTTGTGGGAAATCGTCAGAGCAAAAAAAATTAAACCGCCTTACTTCATTTTTGTATTCTGTGAAGAGCAATATTCCTGAAATCCTTCCGCCAACCACTTTCTCGAGTTTATTTGACCATACACCATTACCAACTCAGCAATTTTCAAAAAGAACTTCCAGAGCTTCACGAGATCGTTTTTCGCCATTGCAAAGCGAGAGCTCAACGTCAGAACGGCTATTGGAGCGACGAAACGGGGCGGGCAACGCCCAGGACGGAGGCGAGGCAGAGGGAGAGGAAGGTAATAGCCAAGCGACCCTGAAACAATGAAAGGCAAACTCGGGAAAATTTTTTCAAACCCGGCCACAGCAAATGGGAGAAGAAAGCTCATTTCCTCTGAAGACGATCACCAGCGGCGGGCGGAACAAGCAAAGCCCCAAGAAAACGACCGGGGGTATAGGAAAGGGAACAGGTGCACGAAGGGAATCAATTATTGGAGAGACTAGCGAAGACGACTTTCCTAATCATTTCTGCCGAGTTTGAAGGGAAGCTTACTTCCCCTCCTCTCACTCTCCATCTCGTCCTCCGTCGCCCAACCAGCCAATAAGTTTTTATGGAATCCCGAGAATCGGTACTTTCAGCCATGCACTTAACACCTCCAATGAGATCATACGGAGCGAGTGAATGAAAAGGCTGCCATATCATATCACTGGCTGCGGAGACTGAATAATACACATAATAGAAAATAAATGTATGGGATGACAAGCCAGATATAAATAAAGCAAACTGCGACATGCTGTAATTACATTCATCACTTTTATGTTTCAACGGTTCGGGTTACTGCACAATGCCAATGTAACGGATTTGCTTGATACGTTAAAAGCGACATAGCATAAAATGTAAGAGCTGGGACTGAAACACCCCGCCTTCTTTTCTACCCGAGGGCTTCCATCAAGCGCACTGATCGGTACGGTTGCAGCTTTCATAACTTCTTGAAAAGGGTGGATATAGGCTTCATCGTCGACTCAAATGACGGGAAAATCCACCGCAGTTGTGTGAATCATATTTCGCCGACAAAATTAACATTCTTTTTGGTAAAGAGTTTTTCAACTTCAACGGAAAATGCTCGTGAAAGTTTTCAACGCAGCAGCAAAAGCTATTCCTTACAAGAACTGAAGAATGCGCATGGCACGAAACGATCGTCTAACAATGAGACAAAATCTTTCTTTTAAACATGTGAGAATGCGGAGCGTATTAGGGAATCACGAGGACGGAGCGAATATAATAATTCACTCCAGCGAATTCAATAATTTTTACCACCGGGCATTTGGGACCAGGATGGTAAGGATTTCGACCGAAGCTCTTTAACCACTGGCAGTCTGCTTCACGTCATTCGCTTCACACGAAATCTCTCTCCCATATCAAAAGCGGAGGCCATTTCAAATGATGGACGGGGTGGAGGTTTTCCCATAGCCTCCTCCGAAGCAAATCCGTGCCTAATCTGCTCATCTCAACTCACTAACAGGACGGCTAATACGGAGCATGAGAGACGATCGGTAAACCACGGACCGTGTTAACGGCACCTGCCTCTCTTATTCTCTTCCTCCCTCTCCCCCCTCGTTCTGCCTTACTCTCTTGCAGAACGCAGACTCTGTAGCTTTTTCTCCCAGCTCTGTTGACTTTGTGCTGAAGTGAGGGTCTTTTTCGGGAGGCACGTATAATGACGGGGTAAGTGTAATTCAAGGGTTGATGGAGAAAGGGAAGTTTGAAAAAAAATTGAAGATCAACGGCCGGAAAAAGCCAGATTAATACTTGCTCATATTTCTTTAAAAATTCGTGCCCCGTGTGTGATAAGCAAGATTGCACGGGAACGGTTTTTAAAAATGGCATTAATTTATTTCAATAGCAGCATATGGTGCAATCTTTTCGCTCCGAGGTTGCTTTCCGACGAAGAGAAACAGAGGGTAAGCATATTAATTTAATCGGATTGCTCGACATTAATCATCAATGGCAGATGAATGAGGTTTCGAATAACAAACTACTTGGAATAACTAATAAATTAATGTATTGCTGTAATATGTTAAATATGTATCGACACATTGCTACAGAATTTGAATTTGACCGAGAGGTAAATTTAATCCACTGAGATTAGAATATCAACAACTATTGCTGTACACAAAATGAGTGACGTGATAAAAATTGGCAATTTTAGCTGCCCTTAATACCCCTTCTACTACGAAGTTCATATAAAAATCTTGAGACATAATGTAGCATTGTATGTATTTTGTCGATGGTTAAAATATTTAACACTTTTTAGAAAAAGTGAATGAAAGCTAAATTAACATACTGTAATGAGGAGATGTAAATACTAATTTTCACTGGTTTTCAATGTTTCGAAGGAAACGATCGGATGTAGGATTTTTCTGATGTTATATATGTCCGCATCACATTGCATTCATTACTTTGAAAATATAAATTCATTTGGCAAAAAAAGTGGACTAAATCAAGAAGGCAATTTATCCTCGGAATCAACAACCGTTATCACCACGAAGGTTGCTTTTAAACAGACCAAGATACTCGTCTCGAATGAATCTCAAATGCATATGAAATACAGGCAAACAGCGCATGGGAAGAAATTGCTTTTATTGCACCACCTAGTTTCCGAAAAAAATTCGATACACATTAATTTCCACCTTTCGCAACTTTGCTTTGATTACATTTGAAATTGGAACACTCAAGTCAATCTCTCAAAGGTCTACCTACTGTGATGCCGCGACGCGGCAACGATATAGAGAGGACATGCCAATTGAGAATACATCAAGAAGTAAAATAATGTGGAGAAAACTTAAGAACGTGAAATAGGTACTCCGTGGCTGCAACATTCCAAGCCCATTACACCACATATTAAAGAATAACTTCTCTTTTCCTTGGTACAATATTATTTGAAAGAACCTTCAACAGTAACAGTATTCAGCAATTCAGTGCGAATTATTTTTTGGAGATTTCTTGATCGATGCCAAGAAAAAACGTTTTTGCTGACAGTTAAGATGCAAATAAAGAAAATGAGTGAAAATCATCTTCTACCAACCATATGTCGTATTCCTGAAATTTGATGTTTAATTTATTACTGGGAAAAAATTAGAGATTAGTAAAAGTCAACAGTTATCTGTGGTTTTCAAGTGAAGTGCGAACTGAATAAAAAGAGCATCACTATCAACAGACACAAAGACAAATAGGTATTAATTATAATATTTAACAACATGTCAATTAAACGTGGCGCAAACTCTTTAGCTCCGTGGACGAGGCATTTTGCGTTTAAGGCAGGGAAAACTTTCATGGTTCCAGTTTTCCCAAAGAAAAAAACCACGCTATATCACTCGGCCCTCACACACGCGAATGATGCCACCCCACAATCCGACGGGCTCCGTCGACCCCACCAAAGCGCCCTTTCCGCCCACGACCCAGGTCGGTGGCGGAACCCCTCCTTATAAATCAGACCGAAGGCAGAGTGCGCGATAAATACCGCCTACATAAACGCACTCTCAGCCTTTTATTCGACCGCCCCCGTAAGCCCCCTCCCAAAACGCTACCTCTCTCTCTCTCCCGAGCGTCAAAAACGTTATTCGAATTTATTTGAGGGGTGCGTGGGTGGATTTGTGGGGTGGCCCATACTGGGGGTAAAAAAGGGGGGCGTGATGGGGCAGGAGGACGGAGGCCGAATGGAGGACAACGCTGAAGTGTTATATGTGTTTGTGCATGAGTGTATCTGTGTGTGCCCATGCCTGGGTGCGCTTGCGGGTAGTAAAACAAAATCAACCCGCCAGTACAGCGGTCACCAACGCAGCCCTAAGGCGGAGCCATGGACAAAGGGACACCGATGCATTTGTGCCGCTCAGGAATCAGAAGGAAGGTGCATAAGAACGCACAAGCGCGGTAGCATTGTAGCGGGTACACGCGCGAAATTTACGCTTGAGATGAATCAATCGATGGATAAATTAATCGGAATAATCCAAGCGACTTTGAACGGGCCCCTAATTGCACACATTTGGGACGTCCATTAAAGGATATTGGGAGCAAAACCGATAGTTACCTATTACAAAGGAGAAATTCAGCCATGCACGAAGACCATAGCTTAAAAATTATTACTGCTTCGGGATCATTGAACGGAAAGAATCATTATGATGTTAGATGTCAGTGATTCCTCAGTAACATATACTCTATCACGAACAGTCGAAGGAATCACACTTTAAATAATGTGAATTCCTCACCCATTTTCAATCCAAGTGGAAAATATTATGCAATCAAAAAATTGGAATGGATGGCTTCAAGATAGAGTGAGAAAAATATTTCAGATTAGATGAACCTTTCAGTAAAACTGGGTCTGTTAGGGGCAGCATGCAAATATACTTCATATTTAATGTTCGATGCTCGGTAAGACTTGGTCAAATTCATCCCCATTATATAAACTTAAGAAATCAAAACTTAATTAGCTTGAATACACGACAGCTAAAATTATTCGATATTTGTAACCTATGTTTACCGCAGCACAAAACAAATTTCTGCTTTCTGACAGGCCGCGACACTAGAAATAATACGGACAGCAGAGTTCACCAAAACGATAAATAATGTGCAACTAGAAGAGAAAAAACGGTAAAATATGAACGTAAAAAAACTATTCCTAACTTTTCCACGCTTTTTGTAGATTATGTAAAGTAATACTATCAGAAGAACGTAATGTGTCCTTCATTTATGTGATAAAGTCATTAAATGAAATGATTCCTCAGGAATTGCCACACGCCTAAGTAACGATCCACCCTAATATAATGACCTAGGAAGTAGGTGCTAATGAGTTTTTTGGGGGTAAGACTTAAGAATACAGATGACTGAGGATTTTAGAAAAAAAGAGGGGTTAATACGAACGAGAAAAATGATCCAAAAACGTCGCAAATAATATATGAAAAAACTTTCCAGATGCTAATGAAATTCCGAGAGATTTATTGCGAAAATGATTCGAATCACGCTGCCGGAGAATTTCTATTCACCTCTAGCGCCGCAGATGTAAAAAAATCTCAATCATGACTTTGCCAAACTTTAGCACCATAAAAATAGCAATTCACATGACACTACGCTCAGAACTCACGACAGAGTAATTCATATCACGAATAGGAGTACCAAAAATCTATAAAATATTCAATAGTTAGCTAAATGCATTGTGAAACAAAATTTACGCCACAAATTATAGTTTGCGTTAACCAGTGATTCAAAAATATAAACGTTGCGAATGCTAAAAAAGGGGTTCCATATTCAAAGGACTCAGCATATGTAATTAAAAAAACATACAAATGCAGATTATATCATTAACTTAAAATCCTCAAGCAACTTATCACTACCGATTGACACAACCTCTATTCCTCGAGTAAATATTTTAATCAATAATTAACCTATGAATTTTAAATTTGGTTTTTATTCGCAAATACAATGATGGCCCCTTGCTCAGCTATGACTTCTAACGATCTTCCATATTCACAATTTGTAGTAGCTCACAGCGATTTATTTTATCGATTAAATTGTTTTGGAAAATGGATCACAAGTATTTAGGTACGTGTTACTCGAAGGTTTTAGTAACTAAATTAGTAAAACTATCACGGGAGTGTTTTCAATGGCCGTTAACTAATGCGTTCTTGCTTACCATAAGCATAGGATCTCGTACTATTAACACCTCTGCAAACATCCTTATAATGAATCGCTTCTTTTTGGAAAAAGGCTAGAAGTAGTTCACAGTGGATAATGAAATATTTCCAAAAAAAAAAGGACAGCGGTGGAATAAAATAGAGCGCGTTTTGTTCAGCAAATTTGGAAATTTTCATGCCAAGCGATAATAAGTCCTAGGATGCCTACAAAACATAACGTTGCAAGAAAACTAAGTGATTCATGGATTGTTATATCACCTTTCCTAATCATTATGAAGTGTGCTCTAGCGATAAAACAATTTTCACCCAAAACTGATTTTAAAAGAGGATATCTAATCGGTTTTGATTCAAGAATTAGGGCCACGCCTTTCGCAAATAAAAAATCTTCAATGAACCGTATTTCCTCTCACGTCCGGGCAGGTAAGAGGGCACACATGCACCCGGCCCTTGTGAAAATCGACACCTGTCTCCAACCTCACTTCTGCCCCCTTCTCAAGTTCGTCCTCCATCCCGTTCCTTCCAACCACTGCCCCCACTCCGCAGCCTACCTTCACACCCGCATAGACACTCCAAAGGCATCTTTTCCTCCACGGTAAAAGGAGGTAAGAAGGAGGGGAGGCCCGCGTCATGGAACTGGGGATAGAGGGCTGAGAGGGGAGATGGAAAGAGAGAGAGAGAGAGCGTTGCGGGACTGATTCCCCCAATCCTTCCACATCGGACGCTTACATGACAAATCGAAACCGTTCCAACTCCCCTCCCCACCATCTCCCGCCCCAAGTACTAAAAACCGAGCCCCACCCGCGGCGCACTCCTGCCATTCTGCCTCCGGTTACCAACCCTTCACCATCCCTTTCTCCCTCGCCCCCTACTACCGGGCCTATCCGAAAAAACCAATCCTCTCCCTCAAAACCCGGCCAAAGTCATCTTTCTTCCGATCCGATTTTCAAGGATTTTTCAGAAAATGTACCATTTATAACTTTTTCCACATCTCCGGCTGGCTTTGGGTAAGCTTTTACGTCGATACACAGTTATAAATATATAAATTCTCATGCATACAGATTTACGAGAACGACTCCTTTAAGCGTATTCATTTATAGTTAAGATTAATAATAATTATTAGATCGTAGTATCTAAATAGATTAACTATTTTTCCAATTGTTAGACTTCTGTAGACTACTAGTAATGCATTTGAGGTATTATCTTAAATTTAATTTACGCAGCAATACGAGGAAGTGCAAATATACTGCCATTAAAAAAATGTTTAGTCATTTAAATATATGATGTGACGGAACCTAGATAATTTAGCCAAGAGTTTACATTTGTTTACAAGAATACAGATCTGGCTTCTTCTAAAATCTTCAATCAATACCCGCATATTAGTAAAGCACCATGCAATTCACTCCGGTCGAAATGCAAAATTCTAGCTTTAATCTTTGATAACTGGAGCAAAGCGAACAAAAACACGCTCAGATACAATGAAATCGTATAATTTCACATGGAAAGTTATAAAAACTAAAACTATCTGCTTTGAAATGAACGAGAATATTCTTCACAATAATTATTCCCAAGCGACGCCTCATACATGACCCTTGTCGGGCTTGCTACTAAGCAACAACTCCAGCCACCGAGTACACCTCATTCTTACATACGCCCAAGGCTCCAAGCTCCACTCCAGCAAACAAAGTTACTGCAGATATTTGCTGGCCGTGTTCCACTATAACACTGACTAAGAAGAGCCATCAAAAATAAAAAATATAACTTCTATAAAAAGAGTCCGTCAAAAAACATAGAAGTATATTTTTGTGAACCAAAGTAAAAGGTTTTACCAGATTTAGCGAATAGTAGCGGAATTGTACGCACACTAAATTCTATTGTAATTGATCGGATTTAAATTGGAGTACTTCATTTACTTTACATAGTAGTATTATGTTTCAACACACTCTTTACCGCGGTGGTATTTCTTGCGCTAGTGACTTGACTAAGTTATGGAAAAGCAAAAATATGATTTTTTTCTATTTACACTTTAAGCACAAATTTCCCTGGGTGAAAACAATTTCTCTTCTTTGCTTATTTTTTCACATAAGAGTGGAAAGTTTCTAAACGCCGTGATATTATCCCGGTAGATGTGGAAATTATAGACGTGCATTAAGAAATTCCAGTGATATAATTTTCTCTCAAGATAAAGTTTTACCTACACAATTCAATCTAATGAATGGATTTGGCCAAATAGATTTAGATGCAACAATCGCTTCAGCAGATTAATGTCATATAGCCAGATACACTTATCGACAATAGCATGATACAATAAACACTACGATATCCATACGGTACCGATTTAATCACGCGATTCGCAGGCCTCACTTTCCCGAAGAAAACATCGAAAAGCTTACAAATTTTTAAGAACGAGGGATTACAAATTGCTTTTTTTCCCACGAGCACCACGGGTTCCTAGCCACAGTGATCGACGTGTAAATAAAAGGGGTGATTTTTGAAAACCAAGAAGATGAGGCTGGACCAAACCCCAATGCCGAGTGGCGTTGACGAAACCAATTTCACGCCACCTAATTTCCACTTCCCAGGGCGCGAAACCTTGCAAGGAGGAACTTAAGAAAGAAATAAAGAATGTATGCTGGCAGGGATGGGAGGTTATGGAATGTCGAGACGGAAAATGAGTAGGATAAAACGGCCCTGGAGTGTGGAGTTGGAAGAGAGTGGGGTGCCAGTTGATTCCACGCATTCACTATCTCAAATCTCTGTGTCGAGGTACCCTCAGAAACATTTCCCTCAAAAACCTGCCTTCAAAGCATCCCATCTGGGATATCTTCATTCATCCCTTCACGTTCAAATAATGGAGAACATGGGGGCTCCTACGAGGAAACAATAGGTTTAGACCTGCAGGGAGTGGAATCGTGGAGGCGGGAGTGGGGGGTGAGACCAAAGGGAAAGGAAAGGGTTGGGCGTGAGGATTATTTGGAGGAACCAAGGACACGCTGCATCCCATCCCGCATTCAAAACTACGTCTCACTATCAGAGTCTCTGATGTCGAAACTAGCCGTCTTCGATCCCTCGCTCCCGCCTTCACCGGTCGATTAGCATACAAACAAAACACTGGGCAAATAGAACGACAGACAAGTTCATCAGGACGTTCAGATGCAGCGTTGACATTATCTACTGGCATAAATAGATGGAACGCAGATACATGGGCAAGCACTTACGTCAACATCACAGAGGTGCTAATGCGTGCAGCGGGAAATTCTCGCAATGCAGACAGTAGGCGATTGCGGTGAGATGCAATGTCATGAGAAGAGTAAACGGGTTTTTGGAAACAAATTGGAGCCATTACTCACAAAACTGCATCAATCATGAAGGGACTTTGAGAGGTGGAACAAACCATAACCCAATCCAATACTAATGGCTTAATAACTAATAGATCGTTCACGATACAACCAGGGGGATACCCCTTTTCATGGTAAGGATGTATGTAGCACTATCCGACTCATTTTTCAAACGAAATTCCTGCCTAAGAACTCAATATAATTAAATGCCATCCAAGTTAGGGTTAATGTTATCCAAAACTCTGCTAAAAAAATAAAATAATAGTAATTTCCCAGTACAATGCCCAATTATTACAATTAGTGCAGTTCATTATGCGTCTAAATATATAAGCTGATGTTAAATCCATTAAAAGAAATAACATGACTTAGTGTGAAAAAAAACACTGAATTAACTTTTTCAAAACTTTGATGGTATCCTGCAAGCGAACGCTAGGGGATAGAGGAGTCAGTCATTTGGCACAAAAAAATTCAAGATTAAAAATGCGTTAGGGTCACAAATAATGCATCATCCTTAAATTTCTACTTAAAGATGAAATTCAACCTCAATTTTTGTCATTCACTTTATAAACCCTATCCATTTTCCATCAAGAATCCAAGTAGAGTAACATTAGTTCACATTCATTTACTTTGGAATTTATGAAACCTAAAGGCGAAACAAGTCCTAAATATCGAAGGGAAAAATCTTAATCTCGATATGTGGTGCATGTTTTGTCGAATTCATTAACGCAAAACAGAAAGAAACATGGGTAGAAAAAATTACATGGCATTGTTTGACATTCGAGGACAGTTGGAGAGTGATGTCACCTGATTTTCCCCCCGGACAAGAACACGTAACTGGGCCGCGAGGCGAGGCACAAGTCTGATCGAACACTCATCACGGGAAGAACACACATCCACCCATACATTCATACCCCATCTACCTAATGCGTCGGGCATGATTGGATGAAGGAGGAGCCTCCATCCGCAAGGGAGCAAAAACTTCAATGAACGGGCGACGCCGAAAGGGGGTGCGGAGGACGGTCGTGAGGGGAAAGCGCCAGCCACATGGAAAAAAATATTGTAAAGGAAAGGGAGGGTGGGAGGAGCGAGAGGGAACAGCGGTGGGGGGGAGGAGGAAGGAAAGAGGGCGGGGCGGAAGAGGTGGGGAAGAGGCAGAGGAGGGAGGGATTGGAAGGTTTCGGGGAGGGTCCCGACCTTTCCCCCTTGGTCCACCTACCACTGCCTTCATTCCGTATGCGCAAAATATACATCGGCTTCACAAAACCTCAATCTTAGTCCTGTGAAAACCCTTGGACCCCTAAATTCCCATCCCGAACCAAAAGAAAACCTTCCTCCAGCCTCTCCTTCCCTCTCCAATCTCTTCCTTCGCCCGAGCTTCCAATCTTTCGGCCCCCAAGCATGGATCTCCATCCCTTCCTCCCTCTCTCTCAACCTCTGTCTCTCTCTTTCTTTCACTCCATTGCAGACCCAGATATTTATTGGGATTTTCTTACAGCCGAAACATATTAATTTTTATATGTATGCATACATGGTTACGTATATATTATTATTATTAGGTAATCTACCATATATATATATATATATATATATATATATATATATATATATATATATATATACACACATATACATTTCTTCGATATGAAACGCTCTTGGGCGACGCACAAATATATAAAAACACAGATGTAGATTTTTAAACATAGAAACACAAATATCACTCACATTTGTATGTATGTATGTATGTATATATGTGTATGTATGTATATATATATATATATATATATATATATATATATATACATATATATTTATATATATGCCACTATTACTCATCCTCCCTCCTTTCCGAAGCGCGGATCCAGCGTCCTGGATTACGTGGGGCAGGAGTGTGGCAAAAATACGGGAAGTAAAAATCTTGGAGCGGGGATATTATGCCCAAGAAATCTCTACGCACGAGGAAATACAATTTGATTAGTAAGCAGCCAATCAAAATAGGACAAAGTTTTATTTTAATCATCTTTACGGACACCCCGGATTTTTTTAGTGCAAGCTGTTTAAATTATATAAAATTTCTTGACACTAGAATGAGAAATGGATATCTACCGAATAAGGTTCTGAAGAATAACGTACTGGTTGAAATAATGCGGCGTTCCATTACTTGTATTCATACTTTAATAAACAAAGGCTATCAGTTCATTAAAAAAAACCGGTAATACTTACTTATTTTTGAATGGCCTTCCATATATTATTGAAAAATGCAGATATCCTACAGGACCATTATAACCAGTCTATAGGCAGAATATTAGTACTGTTATCTTAACACGTTCCCTTTAAAGAGCTATACTACTTTCTAGTTGATTATTTCCAAAGCATCGTGGCGAATTTATGGTTCGTGAAAAAAATCGCGGACTCTTTCACAGTGGTCTAAAAGACTAAGGTGGTTTCATCATTCAACGGAATGCAATTTAATTCCCGGGAATTAGACCCTCTTACTCATTTATTCAAAGAATTCCTCAAATTTTCTCAATTTAATCATTGTAGTTTAACACGTTCCGCAACAAAGATGGTATATGGAATTATCAACAAGAGGATGGAGAGCAGAGCAAATGATTACTAAGGGGGTGACGTTAGGGTTCAGGAAGGGGAGAGGCTCGCGTGATGTCACAGTAGTAATGAGTTCACTAATAGAGAAGAACATATAATACGATCAGCATATTATTGTATGTTTCAAAGATATCGAAAACGCGTTCGATGCAGTCAATTGGGTAGAATTAATGAATGTATATTAGAAAATAAAGGAATAGTTTAGAGATATAGGAGACACATGTCTCAGACAGCTCAGGTAATAGTGGCAAAGGTGATTCGAGATGAGCAAGGGGTAGGGGGCAGGAATGTCCATCATTTCCTCTGCTTTTAAACATTTACGAGGAGGTTCTGGTACACGATGCATGAAAAAAGCTATATATAGGAATGAAAGTCAGAAATAAATATATAGACTCTGTTACGTTTGCGGAAGATCAAGCTTAAGTTTGCCACACAGCTAAGGAGCTGCAAGCAATATTAAGCGCTTTAGAATATCAATGTGATAACTATGGGATGAGAATCAATACAAAGAAAAAAAGCTAAAGCGGTATTCGAAGAGAAGGAAAGATACATTAAAACAAATTAGAGTGATTAAAATAGGAGTTCATAACCTTGGGCAAATGGTAGTTTTCTACATCGGAAGTGTAAGGCGCGGAAAGTGCATGGCGCGGGAACACGGTCGTTGTGGAAGATGATAAGCGGCAACTATAAGTAGGTTATGGAAAAGAAAAATGTAAATTGGGCAGAAAGCTAGGATTGGTGAGAGAAATACTAAGGAGGAAATAAAAGTTGAGAGGCATTCTGTCTAAGGATGAGAAGAGAGATGAAGTTAGAAGAAGACTGCGCTAGAGAGAAGGACATTGGGTAAACGAGGTAGAGAAAAAGGGTCGAGTGAAGGGAATAAAAAAGTATGCAAAATCGAAGAAGATTTTATCGGATGTTAGGATGTGTTTAACCAGAAGAGACAAAGTAATGTATCTTTTTGCAATATGTGTCCATTCAAACGGAAGAGAGAAAAAAATAAAGATAAACTTTTTAGTATTCCAATTAAATTTTATTGTAATTTTTTCATATGGTAATATTTGAGATGACAAAATTGGCGCAAGTCAAGGGCAAGTTTTATAATGTAAAATATACGACAATATTTCATAGAATAAGGTAATAAGTATTCAAAGAAAATAATCATGATCAACGAAAAAAAGAGCAATATTTACGGAAAAACTTACCAGGGTACGAGGCTGAAGAAATACTAATGAAGAATATTTAGCATGATTGGCACAAAGCAAAGCAAAAATTTATTTTTCGGGATTTTCTAATTTGGGGTAAATCATGCAAACGAAAACTTCGTAAGTTATTTAGCACCTGTAAAATATCATCGCTTTTTTCATAGAGCCAAAATAAAGAGAAGAGTATGGTAAATGTTTTTTGCAGCACACAGATCAGCGTTCCTGGGCCGGAGACATGGAAATAAATGACCTGGAACTATTTACACTCGATAAAAATATATTAAAACGTTCCCTACAGATATCAAACCTGCTAATACTTAAGTAAACTTAAATAAAGGAAAATAAAATTCCCACACGATTTGCAAGTACTCCTTAGAAATGAAATAGCGTTTCGCGAGCGACACAAGATACGCGATTCTGATATCGGGACCCATAGATTTCCACCAATGGGGCCGCATGATGGCGACGTTGGAAACATATTGCAAACGGCGTGAGACACCACCAAGCTACACACCTCCCCGAATGGAAAGGGCATATCTCGGGCCTTTTCCCTCCAATTCTAGGGGGGGGAAGACCGTCCTCATACAAGAAGATACGCTTCCCTTTAGCCTTCCATCCCAACGCATCCTCTCTCATTCCTCTTTATCACTTTCCCTTCATCGTCCTCGAACGAGCCTTACATCGACTCCCCTTTATCTTTCACCCTCATCTCCCTACGCACGCTCAACACGAATACACACGCGCGCTTTCCCGTTCGTTTCTCGGGGCGACCGCGAAATTCCTGAAGGGCTTCATATTCCGTGAAGGAATTCCAACAGTCTCTCTCTATCCCCCCTCGCCTACGCATCCAGACCTCTTCTCACCAAAGACCCTACGGCACTCTTACCCAACTCTCCTCTAACCATGCCAACCCCTCTCCGACCGAGAAAAACAAGAAGCCGGAATTCGTCTCTTACGGCAACAATGAGAGGAGATCAGATGGGTGGGATACGCGGATGGAGGATATTGTGTTGCGTACTACAAGTAGGAACAAGGTTCTACGGGGCGGGAGAATACTTGGACCTTTTCTCCGGGCCCTGAGAAGAAGCAAAACATCAGTTAAGACCTAAATATTTATTTTAGATGCCACGGTTGCATTTACGTTAATGTGATCCACACAAATACCAGCACTTAAAGGAAACAACGCAAATATTCATGAGCAGAGAGCTAATTTTAAGGTAATATACAGGTCACCTGAAACATAAGATTCTCCTCCCTGTGTCCCAAATTTTACGCAGTGGAAAATCGCATACTATACCCGCATATATAATATATCTCGCTAAAAAGAAAATATATGAAATATCGACAAAAAATAATATAACAAAATATTAAACTCGTAGCCTATGACGGAATAACTCTTTCTTGGCAAACTTCTACTCAACAAGGATCTAATTGTAGGTAACGTTCCCAAGCGCGAATATATTTTCTTATTCCAATAGGAGAAGCATCCAAGAAATCAAAGAAAATCCAAGAAAAGTTTATCAGAAAACTTCATGACAATGCTTTAAAAATCTTGTCAATCTTAGTCTCGTATCAGCAGTCTCGGCCCCGCTGATTCGTCTTACGGAGAGGTCAGGTAGGACGACATTCTTTACATGCGATCCGTTATTTTTCAAGGTCGCAGACCATTGGTTAAAGCAATTACCACAGCATTATTCATCTACTTCGAAACAAATTCTTATGGCATTACTGCATATTACATAAATCAAACATACCAAAGCGCAAAAATTAATTTACAGTGGTATTTGAAAGATAACAATTTTTAAGTTAAAAATTGATTATATTAATTCTTACATATTCTTCGCGTTGCGATAACAACTGTCATTTCCAAATTAACTCTACTTCAATTTCGCGTGTAACATGAACATTCAACCTAGAGAATTTCTAAGTTATCATTTATGTTTACAAATATTAAAAACTTATTTTCGGCGCTTAGAATTTCGGAACACACAAGCCGAAGGGACCGCCAAATTACTACAACCCTAACGTGGTGAAAGGGCTCGTGCGCTCCGACGACCCATAGAGCTGTGCTGACAGCAGCAATGGCAATGCTCCTGTTAGGGTCACCAATGGGTCGATGGTTAAGAGGCGGAAATAGGTAGTCCACGCAGCCACTGTTCTTCAGTGAGGCGTAAGAAAGGCTTATGACCCCAGCGGGACGGCTACTCAGTGATGGTATCACGTTAAAAACAGTAACGAGGAGAAATACGGGAAACCACCTCAATTAGTTCCCAAGACTTACATGATGGACAATACAGAGAATATGAGTCCTGGCAACCACGGGACTCAGCCCAATCGGGCGCGAGTCGTGCCCGGCAGCGGGAGAGGCAAGGCTCTCGCGGTCATCATAAAGGTTTAAGAAAATGTGGGAGGAGGACTCCATATAGACTCATTCGTACGATCTATACGGAAGGAATCTCGCCAAATGACTTAATGAGATCAGTGATAGTTCTATTTCCAAAAAAGTAAAGGCTACATCATGCGAGGACTAAAGAACAACCCGTTGGACTTCCCGCGCAGCTTAAGTGGTTCTTAGGATCATCAACAAAAGAATGGAGAGCAACGAAAATGATTACTTGGAGGATGACCAGATTGGATTGAGAAATGGGAGAGGAACGCGCGATGCCATTGCAGTAATTAGATCACTAATCGAGAGGAATATAGGATACAATCAGGACGTATTTGCCAATTTCGTATATTTCGAAAAGATATTTGATAAAATGAATTGAGAAAAACTAAGTACATTGCAGAATATATGGATAGATTCGAAGGACAGGAGGCTAATCCGCTATCTGTACACGTCTCATACTGCTCATGCGCAGGTGGAGAATGGAGTGTCCGGATGGGTAGTTTTAGGAAGAAGTGCAAGGCAGGGTTGCTGTTCAACTTATACGTGGAGGAAATGATCAAAGAGGCATGGGAAGATCTGCAGGTAGGGATGAAAGTCGGCGGGGAATTCCTTAAATCAGTTAGGCTAGCACATGACCAAGCAATAGCGGGATGAAGAGAGGAAGGAAGTACACAGAAATGAAGAGGGGTTCGTAGAATAGGAAGTTGGGTTATTCTTTGTTATGAGAAACAAAATATTGGATTGACAGTCGTGCCATCCAAAACCAACCTTAACCGGTGGATTACCTAATAATAATACTAATAGGGATTGACAAAAGTAGAGAATTAAGTTAACCGTTTGATGCATATGGGACCATTCTTCAAGAATTATGTTCAGTGATTCCGCCAATACCGCAGAGGCTTGCTTTAAAGTGTTCAAGTCAATGCCAACGTTTCCGTTTCCTTGTACTCGTCTGTGGTATTATGGACACGCAGTTCGGGCATTACGAACAGTGTTCACTAAAGTAAAACGCGTTGCATATTTTTGTCTTTCGTCGTACTCCTTTGATCGCTACGAACGGGAACCACACTGTGGAAAGCCGCAATCAGCATATCTTCGCCGTGCTCTCTCGGAAGTCCGCTGTTGATCATGCGACCTCCCCTTCTGCCGCCACCTGCCAGCAATCAAAGTAGTGAGCACGTGAGAGGTGCAACTAAACCACAGAGGGACGGCGAGTTTAAATTCAGACCCGAAGAGAGCACGGGAACAAAAACAATAACCTACCCGACCAAAAACTTCCTCAAAAAAAAAAAACGAAAGAAGACCTTTTGTTTTTCGACTGTGGCGAGTAAAACAATACGGCACGGTCGAGTTTATTTTCTCCAAGATTTTTTTTTATTTCGAAAATGGGGCGGCCATACTAAATAAAAAAACAGCATCCTCATTCTATCGCACCCCGCCATCCCTTCCGCCACCTATCCACTCATTTCTCTGTTTCCGACCCCTTCCAACACAAACGCCACGAGGCTTGCGGGAAACGCGAAAGCAACCCTTTCTCTGAAGTAAAGTAAACATCATCCCATGGCTGGGGAAACAATTACTTAGGCCTTTAGCGAGATTTTCCTCTTTATTTTCACCGCTGCAGAGGCAAACCTTTCCATCCCCGCCCAGTAGCCCACCACCTTTCCTCCTTTCCACGCCGCCCTCACGATTTCGCTCCACATTCCCCGTACGCGAGCACAGGCTAAACTGTAAGCTGTTTATGTCCACTGACGCACACCGACTTAGTGACCTGCTGACTTAGCGTCGCCGACGGCGTCCCACGTCACAAACATTACCCCCGAAGTACATACTACTCGTGGACCCTATACCCGCACGGCGAGCGGGGTCGGTGATTCTTCTCTTTGTTTCACGTCCTCAGGAAAGACCTTCGAGCGTGCCATCCCTCCGTTCGTCGGGCTGTTTGCTGATAGAAATTATTTTCGGTACGGCTTCCTCGAGGACCGCGTTTATTTCCTCTGTGGAGGGGAGTTTGGGGGAGGATAGATAATACGGGAGGGTAAGGGCGGGCGAAGGGGGAGCACGCACGGAAGGGAGGAGGGTCGAGTAACGCTCCCGTCGGTCCCTTAGATTCCGTAGGTTGAAAATTAACAGCAGCAAACAAATGAAAGTGATCGGATGGGATGATATGGTGGCAGATTGGAGGTGGAGGGAGAGGGGGAAGAAGAGGTTGAATGGTGGTGGGCGGGAAAGGCGATAAGGGTTTCATTTTGTGGACCCCCAACTTGTGAGCTCCCTGTTTACTTTTGTGTCATCCCCTTACGTCCCGAACCGAGGCCTCGGCTATGAGAAAATGGTTATTAAGACTTCTAATCTCCCTACGTTGAATTTTTCGCACCAACGTTTTCAGAAGTGTGATGCGATTGAGACAACTTTATATTGAGAAGTAAGAATGGAAAAAGTAATATATACATGAAAGAAAGCAAACGAAAAGGTATTACTGGAGATGGGAGAGGATTCTTGGGTGAAATCCAAAGGAGGAAAGTAATGTGGATGTTACGCATCTTAAAAGACGATGGATTGTTGAAAACTGTGATAAGGAGTAGAAAGCTAGGAAAAAAAGGAAGGGGAAAGAACAGGATAGTCATACTGGATGAAATGAAGGGAGCTATAATTTATGCGGGATTCAAAAAAAAATAATTTAGTTAAAGTGCCAGGGTATTCAGCGAGGCTAAAAAATGTTAAGGGACAAGTCTATGCCCATCCGAAAACTAACTTAAACGGTATGATATTAGCAATTATTACAACTAAATCGATTGTTATTACCAATAATCCGACAATTGTGGGTGGGAAAGAGCGTTAGACGCCATAGTGAGGATAGGGTGGTTAATGTTACGAGAGATTGAAGCAAAAACAGGGGCCATCTGAAGATGAGGGCCATTTGAATCCAAAAAAACAAACTGTTTCATTGAGTTTCCTAAAATACATAGCAATACACCCTAGGAAATATTGATAAACGTACTCTGAACATTTTGTTGCAATCAATAAGCTGTGAATGCTATAAACTTTGAAAACTATAAAACTTGATCTTAGCTATTCAGATATACCCATATTGATCTTATAAAATGGGTAAATATGATGAAACAGTGAACAGAGTCGGCTAACGCCAAAAAGTAATTCATACTAGCGAATAAAATCACCAGAAAAATTCTAAAGTAAAACATAGCTGTTTGCATTGAAATAATTCCGAAAAAAATTGATTTTGAGACTGATATTTTATTTATTTAGCTTAATATTTCATCGGATATACGCAGTTAAACAAACCCACAGAGCTCAACTATAAACTACTTATTTATAATTTGTAAATAATAATCTGAGCATAAAATATGACAATTGAAGACTAAACTTGGGAGTGTAGAGAGTATCAATAAGGAAGTAATCATCATTAAATAATGAAAAAGTATGTTTCTTTATCAGCGATTACACAAGTGCATCTAATTTTGATTTGAATATTAAAAGACTTAATTATCCCGAAGGCTAGTATTGTCAATCGACTGGCTGCAGAGAGAAGGACCGACGCTATATAAATAGTAATCAATTACACAAGTGAATATGATATTTCGTGTGACGTGCCGGTAACAAATGTCATCATGAGTAAAACTGTGGAAGTTCCGCTTTTTCCTGCATTCGACGAAACAGTGTTCTTCCTACGGCTAAAGTAAGCCAACATAGATGGCTTTGGGTTTTCCTCTTCTCTTTTATCAGGTTTGTAGATCACAATATTCCTGTTTACATACACGCCCGGGAGGGAATAATCTAATACGAGACTGCTCAGGCGCGAGGAGGGGATGAAGAGTCCGGATGGGAAGTGTTAGGAACAGGTATAAGGCAGGGTTGTCCATGGTCACCGGTGCTGTTCAACTTATACGTGGAGGAATTGATTAAAAAAAACCCTAGTTTGACAATCCGCCAAGGGGATGCAGGATTTACTAGATGAATTGGAAAGTCAGTGCGATAGATATGGGATGAGAATCAACATTAGCAAAACAAAAGTTATCCGATTTTCCACAAAGAGAAAGGATCAGGCAAACATTAAAATACGAGGGCAGAAGCTAGAGCAGGTGCAACAGTTAACGTTTCTCGGAAGTGTTTTGGACTAATATGGTAAATGTAGTGGGGACGTAAGGAGTAGAATTGCTTTAGGAAAAGAGGATGTCACAAGGAGGGGGTTGATGACAGGGACGTTAGTTAAGGATGTTCAGAAAATACTCGTCAAAACTTTGATAAGGAGCGTAGTAAGGTACGGCGCGGAAACATGGTCACTGGAGCAGGATGAAAAACGTAGATTGGAGACTTTTGAAATGTGGGCGTGGAGAAGAATGGGGAAGGTGAGATTGGCCGAAAGGAAACAAATGAAGAAGGGCAAGGTATGGTGGGCGAGAAGAGGGGTTCGTTGCGAGAAATCGTAAGGCTTCAGGAAAAATGGATGAAGGGCGATGAAGGGACGCGAGGAAAGAGCAGGAACAGGATATGGATGTGGGACGGGATGAAGGGAGGAAGGAAGTGCAGACAGATGAAGAAGCACTTGATGCAGAGTAGGTTGCTGGATTGTGTCTTGTTAGGTGTCACAAAATATGCATTCGGTAGTTCAGTTTATTGAAAACCTACTTAATAAGATAACTTAGTAGTAATCCTAATAATTATTTCTTAGTTTTTATTTATATTTATATGTATATTTAAGTTTATAAGTATATTTACGTTACATATAATTTGTATTAATTATATATTTAAGGAGAGAGGAATATACGAGGGAATTAAGGCCCAAGGGTGTATAAAATGATTTGGTACATTTTATAAGATGGAAAGAAGAAGGACATGGATGGCATGACCGAGTTTTTCGTAAAAATGTAAAACCAACATGTCAACGATAAAAAGAAGCATCTGAATGCAGGGAAAGTTGAAACGTTTTACCGTATCAGACACGTGACATAAATGCCTCTAAGAAGGACGTGTTAGGATAGATACCTATGAGTGTCTAAACGTTAACATGCGTGCTCAATGGGATGCTTTATCAAGAATATTTTTGCTAAGAAAATAGCATATGGATCAAAATATTTTCTCAAAAATATCTTGGGTATAAAAATGCACTTATAAAAGGATATCAAGGTATGCTCATCTTCTTTAAATGTGTCGGATATTAATTTATGTCTCGAATATTTCATTGAATTTATGATGAGAAATTTGAATGAATATAACACAATCATTTTTATTTTCCATGATAAGAAAGGAATCGTCCATGTTTCTAATTATTACATTACTAATATTGTATTTCGCGTCTCAGCACTGGAGATTTTAATAGGAGAATTTCTAATTCAACATACACAAACTCTAGAAATGAGAAGCATTTTCAATTTTCAGCATGCTACGAAATGACATTTGAATAACGAAACGTTCCTCTAAATTACCTCGAATTTCAAGGAACACAATCCAATTAACCAAATCAGTAATTCAATGGAACATAATTAAACTAGATGAGGAAGATAGTTAAAATGTGAAAATAACATTTTAAAATATGTAACGGGGCGGAGGAAGCAGGAAGTTCTCAATTTCCTCATCTACACCACGTGTATATTGATATGAAATACATGTTATCTGTTAAACATGATTTGAGACATTTAAGAAAAGTATAAAACTACATGGGTAACGATGCGTAGGGTCGGGAAAACTCCCTGGAGATTAAATGAATGAGACGGATGAACTGTAAAAGGTTTTACAAAGATAACAGCAGGAAAAGAAACATTCCCACAAAGGAACAACTAAAAAAGCACTGACGGTTGAATAATTAAGATCAACCAAAAATGAACACAATAGTTACAATAAGGAATAAAAGTCTAAAGATCAATCAATTTTTTGGTCGCAGTAGGGGAGAAGATACAAAGGGAAGAGGAAACTTTGGTTTATAATAGAAGATGATCAAATACCTATCGCAGGAAAAGAATTTATTATAAGAGATCAATGTTCATGCAGAGGAGCCACTCAAAATAACTATTTAAGACTTTATAATGGGAGCTACTTAAAATATCAAAATTGAATTTAATTGAACAAATTCAATAATTCTTTCAACATTTCAATTTCTTAACAAATCAACCGATTTAAATTAGGGTGCTAGTTTTCATTAACTATCAACTTCATTTTGTTACTGCTCCGATAATTTCTGGTGCGCAGACAATACACTCAATTAGTTCGTCCGGTCAGATCCCGATTTTGACATGATGGAAGGTAGATTACTGATCTAAGGGTACAATATGACATAATCACGATTGTACTTTAAGTACCGTATCTTTCTTAGAAACGATGAATTTCTGCCGTGTAGAAAGGATGCATTTTGGTTGTAAGATCTCAGAAATTAAAGGCTCGACAAAAATTATTTGTACAAATACAGTGAATTATTTTACTTTCAGATTTGAATGTTTAGCGACTTGTGAAATGGAAAACATGAGTCGAGGAAAATAATGGCCATGGCCTGAGTCAAAGCCTTTTTCAATAGATAGCATTAAAATGTTATTTAAAACAAACACTTATGAAAATATTGAGTTCAACAATAGTATTAGAATTTAATTTTAAAGCTACAGTTGATTAGACAATCATTCAAGCATCTAAATCAATTAATTTACGCGACTAATTAAAAATTCCCTTCATATAATTATTGTCAAGGAATGGGAATTTTATTTGTCAACCATGACTGATGGCTAATAATTTAAGCGTAACACTTTTTTGCTAACCAGATTAAATTGTATGCAACGCTGCTTGGTACTCACGAAACTAGATATATCTTCGAGTCTACCAGATACCTGCTGGGTGACAAATTAAATCTAAAAAGATAGCAATTTCGAAGCTGAAAATGGAGGTTTTTCAAGGCGCAAGAAAAAAGTTCTGGGAAGATAGTAATCGAAACAACAAACCGAATCAAAAACTACGTCTAATGAATCATACAGCCGGGTTATCTCACGTAGAATGTCACATGCACACTAAACAAATAGCCAAGTAAGAGAATTTAATTTCGGGACGATGGTCGCTAGTTCACTTTGAGACCATCCCTATCTTGTAACATGACATTATCGTAGTGGGGGTCCCAAATACTAACGCAGTACGTAAATGCAGAGAGGATCCAACGCGAAGGGTCGGCACGAAGGGGAGATTAGCTAAGCCGTGGTCCAATGAGGGAGAAACAAGACTGCCGTTGGGATGAGATAAGAGTGGAGGGGTCATGTTGAGCGAGACCCGATCCTCCAGATCACAGGGGAGGAACGGGCACACGAAACCGAGGGAGCGGACGTGACGGAGCAGAAAGATTCCTGGCGGGACTGCGCTCCGGATGCGTGCATTCGGAGGGAGGGTGAGTGGGATGGGGAATATCCAGACTTGACGGGTCGCGAGCGAAATTATCGCTGCTTACATTTTCCGATACCGTTCCCCATCCCATTCGTGCATTCCCGAAAATTTCCTCTCCAACAACGCCTGTGCGGGTTGCATTTTTCTAATGTCCACGCCCGGCGAGCACGAGAATTGACAAGGTTGAAGGTAGAATGGCGGGAGGGAAACTAACACCCCCTAACTAGTCGCTAGGACCGCGACCCCCGCCGATGACCCAAATGCACTCCCCTTTCATTCTCGCTCCCATCAGCTGCGAAAAAAATACATCCTTGTCCCGACTCTCGCATTCCTCCCTTCACATTGGATCACCCGCCCGCCCCCATCCCTACCTGGCCTATGTTAAACGTGCCTGGATTATTCCTCTTATATCCAGAACAGATTCACCCCACTGATGAGAGATATGGAAAAGAACTATCCTTGGCCTCTCCTTCTCTCATTTCGATCCCTCGCCCACCTTTCCAACCCACATGCCCACACCAATCCGCCGCAACTCCGTCCTCCTTACCCTCGAGGCTTCTCGTACCCATATCCGAAACTCCTCGCTTTCCTAACCTGCTCCAGTCCTTTGCGAACAGAAACTAAATTTCAATTACGTCGACCCCTTTTGCGAAGGGGTTGAGGGATTCGACCCCGGGGGAGGGGGCGCCCTGCCAGCGGATCGGCCGCGTCTCGCCGGAGATCTCCCACCCACTTCCGCCGCCTCGTTTTTTCTTTATCTCCTCCAACAGCGCTACGCTGCCCGGCGTCTTATTTTTTAATCTTTTCTGGTAGCTTTCTTTTTAGGAATTATTTCTCGGGTCGACGAGTTCGGAGCGGGGCCGGAAGGTAGGGGCGGGCCCGAAGGATTCGGCATAAAAATACGGCTGGAAAAGTGGAGGGAACGGTCTTACCTGAGAAAGGTAAACTTCTGCATCCATAGCGTTGGGTTGAGCCGACGGAGAATATGAGACAACGCGCACGAACTCGTGAATAATACGCGTTATATCAATAAACGCGCTATTCATACATTACAGTGAACTCCGTGTCAGAGAAAAATTCATCAAAATATGGAAGAGCTCCGAAATTTCTCCTTATTTAAAATAACAGAAAAGTACAAATGTAATTAAAGAATTAATCCTTCCTTATTACTATGTCGTGAATTTTTAGTGCACCAAAAATATTCACCGACTAAACACTAACGCTTTCAATATTTATTGCGTAATAAAACTATCAAATCTCTAATTTTTTGGAAATCAATTGTTTAAGAGCTCAGAATATGAATCCTCAAACTTAGATAAATATGGACCAAGTACGGTAATAGTTCGACATTCAAGTATGGATAAGTGATGAGTATATTCACATTTCAATGAAAATTTAAGGCATGTAGAATTACATACACATGTAGAATGATATTTAACCCGAATGTGACCAACTAAAATATAACTAAGGAAATTAGAGGAATCACTATGAAAGCAAACATTTTCATGCACTACTCATTACCTAAATATTCTTGCCTTGGAGAATATTTTCGAGTAATTTCCGTAGAAAACAAGAAGCACTATTTTTGTTAATCACTAAGAATCAGACAAAGAAAAAGTAAACTAAGCTTTGGCTGCCATTCATATTCCTTGGAGCATTTTATGTCCGAAATTTTCCGCCAGTTTAAATGTTCCATTTTTTATACTTCTTCAAGTCTATAAATCAATGTCAAAAAGCGGTAGAGACCTCAACCTAAGAAACATGGCAATAAATTCCTATGCTTTAAGAGAAGCCAGGAACGCCTGTTTTAGGAACATTGTACCAGTTTGTGCTTTTTCATTAAGCAAAATTCAAAGCTTTAACAAATCTGAAATTTGGCAGAAGTGTACAGCTTTGTTAACTATTTTTTGTTTTATTTTCAAATAGCATTGGTGAAAGAGAAGTGTCCATTTTAAGTATATTTTCGACCTCCGACACTAGGTCGATGCCAATCATCATGGATGGATGCTAAAATTTCATTTATTGCATTACAAAAGAAGATCATGTAGGACGTTAATTCTACAAGAAGGTCTTTTTATAAAAAACCAAACACACCGATAGATTTACATATGTTTTTGTACCCACTACCCCTTGCTTAAGGGGGTTAGGGAAAGTGTTATTCTCTTCACATATCCCGTTCAGATAGTGTCATCTTCAACGCGTGGCTAGGCCGAGTGGCTTACCTGAAGCAAAAGAGAGCACAACTGGGATGAGAATAAATACGTCGGTGAGAATAGGGAGACTAAGGGTAAGGGTTGGAAGGGATATGCCGTGGAAAGGTGTGCGCGTGGGGTGAGGGGGTGGCCTGCGAGGGAGGATCGGGGGAGAAATAATCCTTCCGGGATTGAACAACTCATGGAAGGAGATAAAAAGGGGGTGTAGCGAAGGGAGAGAAGGGAAAATATTCTCATGGATTGAAATCGGCAAGAAAAGGGAGAAACGGATGAGCCTTTTATTTATCAAGCAGCAGCGATGGCAGCAGGATGAGAAACGACGCGGAAATATTGGAGCGCAACAACAGTTGTGGCTCGCGTACGAGTGAAGAGGGGCTACTCGAATATTTTTTTTTAAGGGATTAAAATTAAGTCCCTTGGAGATTAGTAAACTCGAAATATTTCGCGCAGATACGAAGGATATATACATTTATTTAGTAACTATTCAACTCTATACAATTGGCATTACATAGTTTCAAAATAAAACAAGATGAATACTCTTGAAATTGAGAGCATACGTAAAATCAAGTTAAAAGTCACTCTAATTGAATTTTAGTCTATAGATAAAGTTTCAGCTTAAATGAATACGCAAATGGTTCAAGAAAGTCTAGGTTAAATTACTAATGTCCCCATTATATTTGTTCAATTCCTTGAATTAAAGCACAATAATATTACAGAAATGAACAAGTCATGGAAATTGCCAGCTTGATAAAACGAAAGAATACATAAGAATAACGTGGGGCAAAAGGTTAGAAGAAGAAAGACATTAAAATTACAATGCATCAGCAGGTAAGTCTAAATTCCAAGATCTTTAAAGCGTTATTAATTATCTTGCAACTTTATTTCTTATTTGTAGCTACTGTAAGAACTGAAATGACTAGCTGGCGAAGTTTGAGATTTTCTTTTATCTACAAAACTTTCAAGGGAACCTTTCACATAAGAATTTCAAGATTTTACATTGACACTTGGACACTGATTCAGACAGTGTATTTGGTGATTGCCGATATAATATAACAGCCACAAAGACTGGGTATCGTACTCACAGAAATAAAAAAAAAAGGCTAATTTGAAAAGTTCAAAAATATAATCGTTATATAATTATATTTATAAACAGAATTACGAAGTAAGGTGTACATAAATCAATTTACTACATGGCCTTTGTTTGCCCCTTAACAAAGGCGAGCGGTCGGTCCTCTCGCTAAAGTCAACTCATCTCCCTTCCCACATACAAGAGAAATGTATAATAGCATTGTTCTCAGGTCAAAACGGTGTCCATTCGTCTCACTTCTTATGCGGAGACACGAAACTGAAGTAAGAGGTGCCCTCTGTTGCCCCCTCCAACTCCTCCCCACTTGCCAATCCGTCCCCGCACAAGAGCCTCCACCAACTCCTAACTCTCTTACACTCCATTGAGGGCTCAGGTCTTCCATCGCGCGGTGTCAAGAGTGGCGGAGATGGGTTGAGGGTGGACAGGGGTTTAGAAATCCAAGGAACCACATTGCCAAGGTGCCCGCAATGCGACCATAGAGAGACTGAGAGTAGCATGAGTGAGCGGACAATAATCAGACAAAGGAGATACGGGAGCATGCACACACTGCGAACGGTCGCTTCAAAGTGGAAGTGAAGGAGATGAGTGTAGGGACTGAAGTTAGGCAATGAATTAGAGGAAACTCTCCATCCTCAGGATCGTCTTGGCAATAAGAGGCAATTTATACGTCCTTCGGCAACCGCAGTTGCATTTTTTCATCAATTATAGAGCTTAAGCACATAAGTACGGTAAGTCCTATAGGACCACGATGGGGTGCAAATGATCTTGCCGAAAAGGATTTGTTCCTTTGCATGAACCATGATGAAAAAATAGAAGTATTGTCCACGATCTTACCGAATTGCGTATTACTTATAATGTATATAAAAATATGAAATATTCTGGCAAGACTTTTTGATAGCCAAAACACGCGTTAACGTCAATTAATTTATTACTAACATCTAACTATAGGCATTTTCTTAATCTTAAGCCAATCTTGATGATCAGTCCACAATATTTTACTCTACTCTCAACTAATGTTCGTATCACGGAAGTCTACATGATTTATAAATCTTTTTTTCAAATCATTAAAATGTTTTAATACTGATGAACACGCTGGAGGAGTCATGGCAAAGACTGCCGAGGTTGAACGTTGGTATTCCAGGAAATCTGTAGTTTGATTCCTCAGGTAATAAAGCGGTTGGGATTCGTTAAACGTCCGTTTTCATCCTTCTTGATAAGTGAAACAGATGAATGATGGCAAGATAGCGGAAATAATCCACCTCTAGGGCACACAGGTCGTTAAGCGAACGACTCCTATATTTGACTAATGTCGCTTAGAGGATTCGCTCCGCGCGCTTGAAACAGAGACAATATTTGCTCGAGTTTTCTGAATGGGTTTTCTGAACTCGGCGTTTCATTGGATATAATATCCAATATTTACATTCTCAAAGTTCTACAAATCGGAAGGGATGGAAGATTATTAGCATAATTTCTCAAAGTTCATGACTGTGCTTGGTGATTATTTCCCTTTGAATTACTCTCTGAAGGCATGATCAGATTATACAACATCTACATAAGTATTACGATGAACACATCAAGTTACAGCTTTAGGATATTTATAAAATACGTTCTTGATTTCAGGGTAGACTGTTCTTAAATAAATAATACGAACGAAAACCAACTTTTTCTATTTACATGAAATCGAAGTTTACAATGTTGCTGATAGCTTTGAAACCAAGAGTAAGTTCAACGAGTCGTGCGAGTGCTAGGTATGGACTTTTTCTGGTGCCCAAAATGTCATTAATTACGAGAAGTTTAAGTTCTAGGATGTCAAGTTCATGACAAAATTATTTTGATATTCAAAAAAAATATTAGATTGTGGAGAGGACTAAGACTTCTACTTCCCTTTAGCGGCAAACGACAGTTTCATTGCACCAATGAAGCCATCTTCATTAAAAGTAACAACCACGTAGTCAGTGATGCAGAGATGACTCACCTGAAATGAAAAAAGTATGGTTAACTAAACATTAATATTCCTAGGAAAATAACTCGTGGGATGCATAATTTAGGTAGAAAACAGTCACTCCCTTGCTTAATACTTCTTCTACGAACCAATTTACATTATAAAAAAACAAATCGATTCGGTATTTCAAATTACGTAGTTTGTTTCGGAAAGGATTACACTCAATGCAGAACCCTCACATACGCTGAATGAGCTGGCAGCACTACTAAATGTGCCGAATTATTTCCCAGCAACTTCCGCCATGCTCACCATTCCTCGACAGCGCACCGACTTCCATAGTTGTTAACTAAAGACGCCGTCCACATGCCGAAGCACCAACGAAGAGAAAGCTTAAGCATGGGGGATAGAGGGCGACGAGAGGTCAGAAGACAAAAAGCCATCCTAGGTCTCTGCGGACCGCCTCCGCCGGCACTCCACAAAGACATCCAAGGGTATCCCTTTGAGGCTAGCCCTTCTCCCGGGCGCGCACGCGAGACAAGAAACCGCCCTCGGTGTTCCGCAAAGAGGCAAGAGTTTTTTAAGGGAGGACGGGAGGGCGATGGGGCGCCCGTAGAGTGGGGAGGGGAAGACACACGCGGCCTTTGGACATCGTCGAAGAGGGGTGAGGAGGATGATGACGTTGGGAAGAAGAGGGTTCGGAGGAGGGAGAAGCTGGATGATGACGGGGTTGGAGGGGAGTTGAGGGAGAGGTAACCACCACCAGGCCCCTTCCCTTTCATCGTCCCCCGCCACACGGGCGTAATTGAAACTTCCAAGCGACCGCTGCCGGTGGATTGGCGGCGGTAATCTTTCTCGGCGACCAACCGACGTGCGGCTGGACCTGGACTTTCGGACGTTCGTTAAGGGACGTCCGTTAGGAACGTCGGCTTGGGCATGACTGTGTGTATGCGAGCATGAGAGTGCTTGGCCTTTTTGGGGAGGTGAAAATACCTCGAAGCCTAAGAGTGAAAAAAGTCCGACGGTGAGTGCATTCCGGGAATGCTTTGCGAACCGAAAATTGTGCAACGGGACGAATTTTCAGAGGATTTTCTACGTTTATCAAAGACCTCGATAGGGTTTACTGCTGTGAGTATCAGGAAACCATTCCATTTCTAACTAACAAAGAAAACTGTCATGGAAAGGAAGGAGCAGGAACGGAACATTTCAAGGCAAAAGGAAAGTTAAATGCTTATACAAGCATTACATGTTTGCATTGGCATCAAATGACCTCATTGCTTTTATTTACAAACAAACAGTATACTGAGGTTTTGAACTCACTCTTTTCCAGTGTAGATGCCCTTTTATTGCAAAATCAGAATTGGAAAAATTTATTCTTAAGGTTAATGCGGAAATCTCTCTAAAGACAGATATATGAATATAGCTGGACTTAATTCGGGATTCCTACATAGAGCTAATTACTATAAATAATACTACATCAATTATAGCTCAAAGAAAAATGTGGAGAAATGATTTTAACTAAGTGCCATTACGAAACTAATTAAGGTATATGCAAGTTAAATTGTTAAATTTAACGTGATAATATATTTTAGAATTATTTATTAGCATTATATTTCTAAAACGGAACCGTAATATATCGCAACTGCGATATTCATTTAACGTACATGATTCAGAACATCAACTCAATCTATATTACATCGCCCTTCAAGATTTCAGAAAATAAAGTAGCCCAAATGTGACTCCACTAAACAAGACACTAAAATTTCCCAGGATCCACGGCTGCTTAGAAATTCTCTTTCCGCTGGTTGTCAGCGTATTGCATAACCGTTTTATCGTGTTCCGTCAAAATACCTCTTTCCTCTTCGCACGATTGAATTAACTCATGTACGTGATCATTTTACATTGCTAAATATACTACACTTATTTTCTTTCTAAAAAAAGATAAAATAAAATACTTTAAATGCGCTTACAATTTAGTCTTTCTTGAACACAGATGTGTCCTACTTAGTTATACCAACCAAATACGAAAGAGAGAGGCCATAAAGATAAAGGTTAAGGAAATTTAATAAAAAAATAAATCGAATTCTTAACTGGAATTTTCTCGGTCACCTGAAACTTCGGTAGTTTCCATATTAGGTTATTAATAAACATTGAGTACTTGCTCAATGTTAATTTGCCTTCCGGAATGTTATAAAACTGGCGTAATAACTAGTTTGTTAAGCATTAGAGTATATAGATAGTAATTTTTAGCCATGTGAAGTCGTCCATATATAAAAACGAATATTAACATATAGTTGGTATATAATTTTTCTTATTTCATGAGTTTTTAATAAACAGATCCATGAATCACGGCCCAATAAGGAAATTTTAAAACGGGTATAAGCTATTTATTTAATAATGCGTTCTTTTACACATTTATTCGTTAAAAGAGCATTTTTCAAAGACAAATTCTTCCAGATTAATTCTGTGCTTTTTAAAACTGAGAAAGTTAGGGAGGAGTATAAGTGAGACTGTAAAATTTTAATCATGGAAAAAATATACTTTGCTACCCATTAACAAAACCGTTGTAACCCTAACGGCATTAGTAGGATATAATGGATTTTCATCCTTAAGACAAAGGAGTGATGCACACGATGAAGTACTTACATTATTATGTCAAGACGCGCGCTGTGTTTCTTAATAATCCCCTATTTCCATTAGCGAAACATTCCTTCTACATCTTCAAAACCTATCAATTCATGACAATCTTTCATTTTCCCAGCTTCAATAGCACAAATTCGGGAACTCACAATCCAGCATAAAATTGGGTAAAAAAACAGCTTCAATGAGCAATAACTTTTCTATCCTGCAATGTTATATGGTGCAAAACTCCATTCCTAGGTCTTAAAATACCAGCAAATAAATTATGCAATAGTCGGTTGGAGTAAGAACACTTACAGAGTATTTTGAAACGTGATGAGAAATGTACGGATGCCCATGGTGAAAAGGGAGCAGCACAGAAGGAGAGACGCAGCTGGACGATCACACCGAGGCTTTTCTGATAAAGCTAACTGAATTACCCACGATGGGGGTCCGCCCTCCCCGAAAGTCACGTGGTTCGGGAAGTACGGGAGATCACCTCCAGAGGGAAGCCACATCTCTCTCTCTCTCTCCTTCCTTCTAGCCCCTCTGAGCGAGGATCCGGCGTGGAAGGAAGGAGCCGGCAGACGATTCCCGGAGTCATAAACGAAGCTTGTGGATCCTCCTCAGGGAGTATGATGGCGGCGGGCTATGGCCGTTAATGACCGAGGGCTTAGAGCCCAGCCGGAGGCCACGGAAGACCATAACACTTTTCGCGAAAGGTAAATGGGGTTACCTGCTGCTTCCATTGTCGACTTGAATGATGGGTAATGATACGGAGGATTTAGTTCTCCCCGGGAGGCGCCGAGAAGGATAAATGGACAAAAGCGAAAACGTAGAGTGGTAATAAAGACAACCCAAAGTACTCCTCGCTATGCCGAAGACCGATGCAAGCATGTCCTACAGAGTTAAGTTTATCGCGAGGGGAATGCCACAAACCCATCCGATCATGAATGAAAATGTCGACAATCACTTCCTGATATGGAAGTCGGTCTTGGAAAGACGCTCTGCTCTCATAATTCAAAACCTAAAGAAAAGATGAACTATCGTCTATTTTCCAGCACTATCTGTGTTACGAAATGCCGCGTTTTAAAAATATTACTTGAAAAGATTTTTTCAAATAATGCGAGTGCAAATAATCAATTTATGCTTACAAAAGTGACGTCGCCCACCTGAAAGATCATTTATGACTTCGAAAAATATTTTGCACCACATGATAGACTACTATGAGGCCCACTAGTGACTATGAGAGACTACTATGATGGACCACTGGGTGGAAAAAAATTTGTGCTAAAAATCAACAAAACGATTTCGACGAACTTTACAGGGTTTTTTTTCAATTTATTGTTCTATTACTCGAAATGAAAGAGGTCAATTGCCCGGAAGAATAGTAACTACATAGAATTTGCCCTCTTTTCTAGCTCGAGACGATCATTGATTAAATACACCAAAGTCGATGCGGAAATGAAACATATTAGATTTGGTAAGTTGTGACCATAAAAAAGGCGAAAACAACGAAAAAACTGGTTAAGATTACAATTAATTCAAAAAAGGGACCAGGGAAAGTATTAGTGGGTAAAATGAGCAGCATGAAAGAACTTTAATAGAAACCAATAAATTATATTATATTCGTAAAAGAAACTTGGATATTACACAGAGACGTGCAAATGGTTAATAGAAACCTTCCTATATCTTATAAACGGTTGAATATTATTAATCATAGGTGCATTACTTACAGGGGCGAATTCTTAGGACTATGGACGAGTGATACAAATTACATTTTATTGGAAATATGCGAAAAGACGCCAGACTAGAATCAGAAATAAAAATAAACATAATTTATTAAAGAATCAACCGAAAATTTTACCCTCTACCTGCGAAATAATTTCTGGCCACGCCCATCCCAAAATTTCGGCGGTGCATAAAAAAATCCATCGTGCTCCATTTTTCACCGAGGACTGTACTTTCCAACCACGCCTAGCCCTCGTCTCGTATATTGTGGTGTAGCCCAGAAAGTGGTAATAAGACCACTTATAAGCTGTAACGGGGGCGGCGGGGGTAAGAGGAAGATAGGGGTAGTAATACTGGGAAGAGGGGTTTGGCCGTCTTTGCCTCCGCGGAACAACTCCCACATTAATCCGCAAGAACCCATAAATATATCTTGACTGCCTTAAGTCTGCAAACCACGACCCCTGATAACATTTTCCTTACTTCTCCCACTCCACCGTGACTCCCTTGCTCCTCCTCAGGGGCAGAAACTGAAGCAAACTGTTTCGCCATTTTTGAAAGGGCTCAAATCCTAATTAAACGATGATTCAGCATCGATGTTGCTATACGGTAGATTCGTCAGCTATTCGGCGTATTCCCCGATTCTCATTAAGAAACAGGGATTTTGGTCTTTAGTTCCATATGGACAGCTCGTGACGATGAGCATTATTTATTTATTAGAACAACAATAACTAAAGCACAGGACTTAGTAGTTGCCATTGGTATGTACGATGACTGCAATTAAACAAATTTACAAGAACCGTCACAAACTTATCCGTTCATAAAAGTCCGTAACCTTCACTCATTCTTTACTATCCTCATATTCATTAGTTACCATGAAATCTAGGACTGTTTGGATAAGCTCTCCTAGAATGTTTTACCTAAATTCTCAGCAATTTTTTAAGTCTTCATTTAATGCTTGATACATCGCTTTCTGGAGACTTTCTGTCGTATTTTAGACACACCACTTTTGGCATAGGGAGATTTGCGGATTGATTTTTTTAAAAAGAATTTTCTATTAACTTCTTTGTTTCCCCAATCTTCGTAAAAATTCATCCATCACTCTATCCGCCCGCTTACTCGCTCCATGATTTGCATGTAGCAGCACATTTCCCTTTAAATATTCGCTGATTTGCCACGGTAAATGTTTCTAATCCGTAGCGTAGTATATCCCATGCAACCTTACAATTTCTACATACCATCTAAGGTGCATGTGTTTTAAGTGGAATTTCACAAAATGGATTCCGTCGTAGACTTGTGCTATTCAACATACTCTACCATTGTTTTTTCCATTTTTTTAGGTAATCTACCGGTTAAGGTAGGTTTTTGGATGGACACAACAACCAAACAAACATTTTATTACTCCTAACGAAACACAAAATCCATCATCCTACTCTATATCAGGTCCCTCTTCATCTCTGCGTACTTTCTTCCTCCCTTCATCCCGTCCAACATCCCTATCCCGTTCCTTCCCTTTCCTCTTTTGCCCAACATTCTCCCCTCTATCACAGTCTTCAACATCCCACTGCCGGTAACGCCCCCTTCATCCACTTTTCCTGCCTGCATAGGATTTGTCTCAACAAACCCCTCTCTTCACCCACCATACTAAGT
This sequence comes from Hetaerina americana, assembly GCF_022747635.1. Lineage (NCBI taxonomy): Eukaryota > Metazoa > Arthropoda > Insecta > Odonata > Calopterygidae > Hetaerina > Hetaerina americana. The sequence goes on along the minus strand of NW_027287205.1, from coordinate 64,951,608 downwards.
ACTTCCTCATTTGTTGTCTTCTCCGTCCATTTCACCTTCTCCATTCTTCTCTACACCCACATTTCAAAAGCCTCCAATCTACGTCTATCCTCCTGCTTCAATGACCACGTTTCCGCACCGTACATAGCTACGCTCCATATAAAAGTTTTTACGAGTCTTTTCTTAACATCCTTCCTCAAAGTCCCTGTCATCAACTCCTTCCTCCTTGTAAAAGCCTCTTTGCCTAGCGCAATTCTTCTCCTTACGTCCCTACCTCATTGACCGTGTTGGTCCAAAACACTACCGAGATACGTAAACTGTTCTACCTGCTCTAGTTTTTGCCCTCCTATTCTAATGTTCAGCTTAGCCTTTTTCTTTCTAGAAAATCGCATAACCTTTGTTTTATTAATATTGATTTTCATCCATTATCCAATGGTTTTTTCCATTATCGGTACATAATCCAACCAATTAAAACACTTCCGTTTTTAGGGCATGGTTTCCCGATTTTACGCATAATTCTCAAGTCTCATGAAATTCATGCCCAAATTTTCAATTCTTTCAAAAAAAAATTCATAAATTAAGGCTTTTCTTCGCATTCCTAAGGAGCACCCATAGCTATCATGTATATTATATTATAAGCTTTTCTGAGTGATGTCGGAAAAGGTCATTGCGGTCTTTAGTCGCAAACCTTAACTAATATAACATAAATATACCGCGCCTTCAAACGGTTTATCGTAGATCCATTATGTTTTCAGAAAGGCTAGGACGTTCTTACACCATTAGAACAAAATCTATCGCATATAACCGTTTACTTCTGTTTTTTGCAACTCTAGTTTTCTTTCTGCCCGCGCCGGACACGGGAGCACGAGCCACACGTTAAAACGAATCGCAATCACGGGCAGTAAACATCTTGACTGACAACTATAACAAAAATTACGAGCAGAAATACCAATAGACACCGAAAACGATGTCAGCTTTCGTATATTCTTCTGATACCTTCAGGAATTGCATTCATTACTGCAAAAGCTACTCGAATGCCGAGAGCTTATTTGAATACACGAAGCAAAAGTACGCGACAGAGAGGAGATAGTAAGGTGAAAAATTTGAAAGAAGAATAAATTGTATTTCAAATGAAAATTAAAGAAATAATATACACCGAAGAGATTAATACTTAAGTTCTGGATGTTGCACTGAAACAGTGGCTAATGACGAAGGGGAACCGAAAAGGATATTTATGAATTTGTAAAATGTGGTACGTACCAAAGTCTTGAAGATAAGGAAAAACAACAAACAATGAACGCTTGAAATATTAATAACAATTAATCAATGAATGAGAATGGGTCGTTAATACATACACATATGCAGTGCAACTTTTCAATCCAAATCATCAAAAATAGGAGCAGTGACTGCCAGTAACTAATAGTCGTTGATTTAAAATACATCTAAATCAGAGGTTATACAGATTCAAATGATTACAACGATGCCCTTAGATGAGAATAATGCCCTAACATGCAGAATCAGTCATAAAAATTACTCACTTGTGAAAATATTTTCATAAAAATGCTACTGATTATAATTGCATGGTAATATTTAATTAAAATGAAACACAAGTGGATGTGTAAGGTAACTGTCGATAACGATGATTTTTCAAAAGAAAATTTTAGAACAGTGAACTCGAGCAGTTAGTGAGAAGTTACTATAATATGCCACATGTGGAAATCACAATATGCTCTTAATTCTTTGAAATAGTACCCCTTTATCAGGCGCAAAAGCGCCCAAGAATAAAGTATGACGAACCAAATATCACCTCGTAGTGACATCCATAGGGAAATGAGGGTGAGGCAAGTAATAAAGACGAGAAGCATGGTTGGCAACCGAAATTTCGCTATCTCGGTGGAATCAGAAGACAAAGGGCGGGAGGAAGGGTTTAGATCTCTCGAGGGTGTCGAATAAGGAGACGAACGCAAGGATGATAAGGTAGACAAGAAAGAGGGAGATTGGGTGGTGGCTTCGAGAGGTCGGGTTGGAACTGGAGGGAGAAAGGGAAGAAAGACATTCCACCCCGTAAGAAAACACTGTAAAGCGAGGAAATTTCCCGGGTTTGAAATTCGAGAGAAATTCCTGTCAAACTTTTTATTATTCGAGTGGGGGAGTGAGGGGTATTTGGGATGGGAACATTTCACCTCCGACCCCGCGGTCCCCCTCCTCTTTCTACCCAGACCCTCGCTACAGACGCGCATCTCTCCGCCGAGAGTTACCGCGGACAAATGAAGGGATCTCGAAAGACACGGATGAAGGGCGAAGGGAGAACTGACAAAAAGGAAGGGAGCGAAGAGAGAGAGAGAGAGAGCGAGAGAGATGGAGGGCGGGGAAGGAGAAATGGCGTAGAATGACGAACGACTCGGGCGCGCCCAGGCATGCTGAGGTGGAGGGGAGATGGAAGCGTCGGCGATGGGACGAGTTTTAAGTAGTGCCGGAAGAGTGGGAGTGAAGGAGGGAGAGAGAGATTGACGGAGAGGGCGTATGGGGAGGAGGAAGGGAGAGCCCCCGGGACGAAATGAAAGAGAAGGTAAGACAAGGGAAAATGGGTCTGGAGCGTGGAGAGAGAAAGAGGGGTAGGCAAAGGAGTGAATGAAGGAAGGACTCATCCATCCGAGTTTGATTATCACTTTGAATAATGATCCATGTCCCGTGCCCCCCACCCATCCGTTCCATTTATCCAGATTCCTCTCTCGCTCCTAACTTCGGGGGCCCTACTCCTCCCCCAATCCACTCCACGTAATACTTCCGCGGCCCTTTTTACACGAAAAAATACACAACCCTCCCTCCCCGTCCTCTCCTCTGGTACTCTTAAATCCACTACAAACTCTTGCGCACCTCCCCTCCGCCGTCCAAAAGCTATCTTGCTCCTAATTTCCATCCCACCATCGCCTATGGCCCTCAACTCGACCGATATCTCCATCCGAGTCGGGAGCTTTTAATTTAGCAGAGATGTTCCGGGTGGGAGTGAACGCTCGTTAGAAGGTTAGCTTCATGAATGTTCTGCGTGCACGAAGGAGCAGAGATACTTTTCTGCTTAATAATTTCAACTATGTGAGAAATATCATCTTGGGAAACCAACATTTATCTCCATCAAAGAAATTGGTAGCGCGGCGAAATATTCACTGCAAGTCAATGAAACGTTTCACTAAAACCTTGAAATTTTCAGCGACGTGCAGAGCGTGTCATCATCATTACCAGTAGTCATCAATCCTGGGTACTATTTGATGCAGAATTTGGCTCAATACCCCTATCCATTAACATCTTGTTGTCTATATATTTATTTGTTCAACCATATGCCAATATTTACCCTGCCTCACTGCAATCTCATCCACGATCTTTGAATGTATCCCGTTAACTTTTACACCCACTATTTACTTCAGGAAGCTGCATTCCTCAAACCATGGCAATTCCCATTTTACCCTAAATTTCTTTAAGCATTTCGAATTGTATTGGATGGTAATTGGATATGCCCATTCATCTCATCTTCATCTTTCTCGCGTAGCACTAATCACATTACCTCGGCTTATATTCATCATTTCACCACTCTTGACACCACCGACAGATCCGCATTGGGTGAGAGATTTTTACTCCTTGACAAAGTGTACTTCAAACTTCCTGGTTCGTGCCCTGTGCTGACGTTGAATTTTATTGATCGATACTAATATTCTTGTATCTTGGTATTTCTTGCCTCCCCAATGATATAACTTTTCCACTCTTTATAGTTTAATATACCACGGTTTCAGATTCATTACTTTCCTCATCTCCCATCCTAATAAGAAACTTAGATATGAAGCTTCTGCCTACATAGGGAGGTAACCTGAAAGGCCACAAGAAGTCAAGATGGGTTATAATCGAAAATAAACAGCGAAACCCCTTTGTGATCCAAAATACTTCTCTGAAAATATTTACTTCGATAATTAATACGGCCGAAAAAGAGATACCAAAAATAAACTCATAATCATGTCCAAAGCGAAATTCCTTATTTTCAAGAAAATGACCCAAAAAACAGGGATATATATGCAGTTAATCAATGCACATCGATTGAAAAAAATAGAAAAGACACAATTAAACCGGTCGAAGACGAAGCATGGAAGCATGGAAAGCATCATACCAGCAAGCTTGACGATTTGATGAACTAATAATTTCGTATAACAAAAAAAATTGTAACTTTAACTGGTTATGAAGTCGTAACACGCTTCAAAAACTTTAAAAATAATATAACAGAGGTAATAAAAGAGAAAATGGACTGAAAGAAAGATGCGTGTGGGCTAAGTAATTTCGCGGATTGCGGGTTAACTGGTCACATAGAACACCAAAAGCCATAAAAAACGTGTAATGAGAAAAGGGAGCCCCAAAAGGGAAAAGAGAAATTGAGAGGAATATAGGGACGGCGAGGTAAGGGGCGGCGGGGAGGAAGGGAGATCTGAATATTTTAATCTAACTAATATTTTAAATTGTATTCTCAACTCGAGGAGAGGGAGAGATAGCGTGCATTTTAACGTGAGCTGGGGGTGGGAGGCATGGTTAGGAACAAAGAGGGAGGGAATGGAGTGCAGGACCACGGCGTGGATGTGGAGCGAGGCGAAGGGGTGAAGTAAAAGGGGAAAGGGGCAGATTCGCTTAGAAATTCAAATGAGACGAGTAGATTTCCGCGGAAGTCGGAAGACCCGGAGAGAAAAAGGGATTTTGCAATCACTCTCATTGTCCGAGCCCCCCCCCCCCCGGAATGGCTGCAGATTAAAGTAAGCTTGTTCCTCCCTCCTGTTCCTCGATTCCCGAGTCTCAGTTTCTTTCCGTTCCCCAACTCCACACCCTACTCTTCCCCCGGATCCGCAGCTGCGTAAAATCCTTCACTTAATCGCCATCTCGTACGGAGTGCCGTCTCTATTCGTCGGCCATCCCAGATTTCGACCTCTAAACAGCTTAATTCCCGTTCGTTTGAAGTGGGACGATACTATCGCGTTACCTGGGACGCAGATCAATGGCGACTTGTTACTGTGAGAGAGAGGGTCGATTGGATTTCCTCGGCTCGATGATTAAGAACAGATTTTTGAAGATTGAAGAAGCGTAATGCCCATCAACGGCTTAGCAAGGTGGACAGCCAACTTATATTCTAATCCAGTGCATCCGAAACACATCCCGTAATGGAAATGAGCTTAAATCTTCTTCAAAAACGGCCAAATCATTATTTTATGGTGATGCTAAAGATCAAAATAGTTTTCCGTCACAAATTCCGTAACCGTTGGTGCTTGTCAGATTAAGTATCTTGAACAGGAAAGGCTACAACTAATCCAAACTTAATTAGTTTCATTAAATACCGAATAAAAAATAGCATTTTTAAGCATTTAATTGAGGATCCCAGTCAAAAAAGTCACAACGCATCCCATTCAATTTTTCAACTTTTGCAACCATTTAAGACTGTCACAGACTTCTTTATCGCCCTTATATCATGCCCATTGTACAATGACCCTAATGTTCCTAAAAAAGATGCATGAAATATATAATAATAAAATAAGATTTAAAGATTATTGCAACAAATTGTAATTAGAATAATTCTTAGACTTATTCTGAGCTTTAAATAATAGGGAAGAAAATCGTTTTCTCAGCCACAACACAGGCATATTTGCACTCCTAGCCAGATTAAATAAGTTTCGTAATAGTAATTTAAAATTGAAATCAATATCTATTAAAGCCGTGATATTTAATATATAACATTTATCGCTTTAAAATTTTTCCGAAAAAATACTCTTCCCTCAACATCTTCAGAAACCTAACAGAAAATCCTGTTATCACAATGACATTAACGAAAGGAAAATCGGGCCCGGTTCGAATAAATAGCTTATATCCACGTTATAGAAAAGATAAGATGCCAACCATATCCCACTTGTTCGGTTTAATCGGGAATTTATTGATTGAGTTACGGGTCTCCTCGTGAAAGAGCTTCCTATCCAAGGTGTGAATAATGCTTAGTTAGCGAGCGATGGAGAGTGAATGAAGCGAACATCGTCTCGTGTCGAATCAATGAAGCTCCCTGTTGGTCATTGAATTAACGTCAAATTTTCACGCGAGATTAGTTTATTAAGAACTCCCGGCTGAGATTTTACAGGTTCTAAAATGAATCCACCCCATGACTCAATAACCTCTAGAATAAACTCGAGGGATGAAATTTCCCGTCCTTGTCGTCATCAAAGTGGAAAGATGAGTTCAAGTAGACGATATTGACATTGCTAGATTAAATGTTTAAACATACATTTATATTTTCAGGGTAAAACTATGGTAAATGTTTTGATCCAAACAGTTTGCCTTCCTTAAAAGCCAGATACGAGTGTACGTAATTTACAGTACTTAGTTAAGTATACCATTCACAGAAATTTATTTTCTTAATGGCGGAAAATCAGAAAGCGCGACATATAATGATATGGAGGGAGCATAAGAAACAATTAATGAAATTATTCTTCTCCATTCATCCAGGTTATCATAGGTTAAGGTTAATCAGTAAATAAAAGGGCGCAACAGCGAGCTTAGAATTTGTTTCGAGGTAATGCAACAACAAACGCTTTCAAAAACATCAAAATGCCACGTCGAGTAAAAAACGGAAGGACGGTAGCGAGATTTAGAAGTATCATGGAATAAAGGTAAAACGATTTCAATTTTAAAGACATGCATTAAAACATACAGATATTCGAGTTTCGTCGATGCATAATAAAAATGATGGCGTCCATAGAAAATTTGGACAAGCCGCATCAACTACAGTGAGGGCACAAACATAAGAGGACGGGAAGAACATTGAGGCGGATGTTATCGCTAAGAAGAAGAAAAAAAGGGAAAGAGATCAGGGAATACGATGGAAAAGAAAGTGGAGAGCCAAGATAAGGGGTAGGGACGAAGAAGGGATTCACCGGAGTTATATATACCGTTCCCCCGTGATCTTCCCATCCGCGGAGGCTTCGCACCACAAAAAGCCACTTTTTATGCCCACCGTTCACCTACTACGCCACACGCCGATTGCATACACACACCAAAAGGGAGCCACCCCCGTCGCCGAAAAACCTCCACCCACCCGTCCAATTCCGCGACCCGCCCACCCTCACCACGAGACACAAAAAATAAGAGAGAAAACACTCAATCAAAGGGCCATTGTTCCGCCGACAACAATCAAATTGGGTTGGGGGTGGAGACCAGAAATAGGAACCACGTTATGTGAGGGGAGGGAGTTGAGGGGGTAGAAGGGTTGGAGGTGAAAAGGGAAAGGTTGAAACTGATGGCTGGAATTTGTGGGGGGGATTGTGGGAACGGGGTGAGGCGGAGCGGAGACCAAAACGGGGCTAGAAACAAAAAGAGGAGCTGGAGGCCACGGCTAGGACAGGGTAGGGTAGGAGGGTGGAGAGAAAGGTGAAAGAATGAGACGGATACTTATGCGGCAGGGAACGAAGCCGCAAAAAGGCAGTGCCGAGGACAAAGAGGTGGACATGTGAAGATCGGGGGAGCACTGCAGAACAGCAATCATCTCATTCTCCACCTCTCCCCCTCGCTATCCTTTCCAACCTCTCGCCTTAGTAAGCTTTTTTGCATTCAACCGCTCCCGCCCTCCAATCCGCGGCATTCAAGGCACGAACTACGGCAAACACATCGCTCTCGGTCCGAGATATGTATTGTGAGGGAATAGCCAAAATTAGGATTAGAAGAAACCGTTTTGTATTCCCCACGAATGACAAAGAAACACTTGTGCCTGAATTATAGAGATATATAATATTTTAGTCCACTTCAAACGGTAGAAATGAAACGCTTAAATTTACTGAATTTAGTCACGAAGAATATTAAATACATAACGGCGCCTACAAAAGCTGCATAAAATAACAACGTCACAATCCAGTTTTATGAGCCACTTTGTCGACTGACGTTAAAATTCAGAGTTATGAGGCATGTCGTTGACTCAGAATAGAGCATTTGGCTGCTCTTTCTGAAGATCTTGGATTCATATTAGCATTTGAACAACTGTAAAACATTTAATATTATAATTCTCAGCGGAACATATTTTTCACAGAAAACCAAAGGAAGCAGCAAAAAGAGATAAAATGTCCGAAGTCAAAAATGCACTTATTTCAAAATCAGTAGATCTTAATGCCATATTAAACAAAATATCATTTATCACTTATCAAACCAGCTTTCGGGTACAATAATGCGCACCCAAAGTATTTACAGATACGTAGGGCACACCTGAGAGAATACCGCAATAAGTGAATCGCCTATTCTGAAAATACAATGCACCGATTGCAACATAACTATTAATAAGAAATGTAATGCCCACACAGCCCGAAACGGAGGGTGGTCAAAGATGGATACGTTGACAATTATGTAAATATATTAGAGTAAAAAAACTGGAGGTAGACTAGATGCTGAGTATGACTTACCCTAGCATAGTAGAGAATATGGAATAGGTCAACGAAATCATCAAAACGAACAAGCTTAGCGATTAAAACTATACTTTTTGACCAACACATGGAGAAGTGGAGCTTTCATCGAATAGAGATAACATTAGTAGCAACATTAGTCATACAAAGATAGTCAATTAAAACACTAATTTGCTAATGGAAATTAATTTATCAATTTTGTCCATGCCCACGCTTCAAAGATAAAGGATTAAAGCAGTGGATTTAGTTGTGTTTCATCAGGCTAGATTTGTTCTCTCATTATATATGACCATTTTTTTCCTCTAAAATTTTAATTGGATGCGACGTAATATAACAACAAAAACTCCTCATTCGAATGATATCCTTATCTGATTAGATTTACATATATTATATTTGTTTTTACAATGAGGAAGTACTTGGTATGGTCGGCGAAGAGAGGGTTTGTTGGGAGAAATCCAATGGAGGCAGGAAAAGTGGATGAAGGGGGTTTTAACCGGCTGCGGGATGTTGAAGACTGTGATTGAGGGGAGAATGTTAGGCAAAAGAGGAAAGGGAAGGAACAGGATAGGGATGTTGGGCGGGACGAAGGGAGGAAGAAAGTACTCAGAGCTGAAGAAGGACCTGATGTAGAGTAGGATACTGGATTTTGTGTTTTGTTAGGGGTCACAAATTATTTAATTAGTTATTATGTCCATCCGAAAACCTACCTTAACCGGTAGATTACCTAATAATAATAATTTGTTTTTACAGCATCGCTGAGCATTTATTTACCTAGCCATTTTGCACATACGTATAATACTGTCATAAGCGATGAGATTTGCAAAATCGGAATTAATGAACGCATCACTGGGGGTTATATACGGACACGAAAACTAACCTCCAGACCACATCGTCACCGAATTGGCGATGTGCTACGACACATTCGCATCTCCATTCACCGAATACTTACCTTGAACCGTCTCATGAAATCCGAATGATGATTTGGGAGGGAGGGGTGAAAGAGCAACGAGGACATTCCTTACGTTCTCGTCCACTGATCTTCTCCTGATCCACTGCCTTCGTTCTAAGAACTTCCGCCCTCCCGGGGAATGGGCGAGGCCTCACTGGAGAAGGGAGGGGAGGCGAGGAGAGAGAGAGAGAGCCCGCATTGGGGATTTGGTGTGGCCGGCCCTTCTCCTCCCTAACACCCCACACCCAAGCCCTCCCTCAACGGGTCGTAAGGGTGGGCTGGGCTCGGCAGCGGTATGAGGGGCACCAGGTCGAGGGAGATGGCTTGGACCTAAAATGACCTCAGTAGCTCAGAAATTACTTCCCAGCGGCTTTGCGGTCGCTTTCAAACGGTGGGTTATTAATAGGGGCAAGAGCGTGGGGGAAAGGTAGAGGGGGAAAGGTAGAGGGGGAAAGGTAGAGGGGGAATGGGGTTGAGTGGGAAGAAATCGTTGAGAGGGATGGGGGAGGCGTTTGAGGACTGTGGCTATCGCACGAAGCTATTCTTCCTCGCTATTGCAAACGTGCATGGATTGCGGTCGGCAGGAAAGCTACTAAAACACTAAACTCTGCCTTCACGACGTGGGCTGAAATTTGCGTTTTGGATGTTGGCTGTGTGAAATGAGAGAAGTTCGCCAAATATTGACCGATAGAGAATGAAAAGGAGTCAGGTGCGAACCTGAATCGGTAAATTAAAAGCTCTTATAAGACCAAAACGCTTTCTTAGGACCCGGCCGTAGGCGTAGGCACATTGAGTATTCGGTTTCAATATGTGACATTCGGAAAATTCTCAATTTACCCAGACCATTATGAGCGAATGCTAACAACAGACGTCGCGTATCCTTAGCCGCATTTATGAAAGAAAAATCAGGATTATTAAAAAGGAATTAATTAATTCTAACAGGAATTTCAAATTCTGTCCTCTCGAGATGACAAAGTATTGCTGAATAAATTGGCACGCATTAAACATAACATTTAACTTATCAGTCACTACTATAAGTGACCGATTAATTACTTAAACGATTTAGAGAAAATCATTGAATGGCTATAGATAAATTATGTACGGTAGGTCAGGATTATGGCCAACTCAGAAAGAGTGAATTTCAAGAGGGGATTCGACAGCTCAGTGTCAAATGAAGCGCCGCGGTGAAGGCTAGCTAGCTGAAGGAACAAGGAAACATGCTTAACGCAACAACCGCATGTCTCGGCCAGACGACGGTGAAGCGAGGCGGGGAGCAAAGAAGGGGTCGCAAAGAGCTGACGCAGTTTAACAAGGGCTAAGCGTTTGAGGCATACCCCAGCGACTATCCCGTGCTGTGTATTTTGACAGGAGCTTTGGTGTTTCACTCGTAAATGCACATCCCGTGATTCGAGCAGTTCACCAGCTCATTTGAATGGCCAACAACTTGCAAGAGGGCATCCGTTTAAAAGTGACTCCTGTTAAAAGCAAAGCTGGCAGTAAGTGACCTACTGTACCGACCGTCTTTTCCCACTTCACATTTCTAGCCATTATCAAAGTCTGTGTGATTGACCTAAAACTTAGACATATAAACAATTGATGGTCAAAACCGACTGAACTTACGCAATACAGAAATTTAGGTGGACTTCGCGGACATGCTTAACGTCCGATAACCTCGAAATGCGAATACCATGAGGAATGGTAGTTAATATTCGAAGGAAAATCTAGGTGTCCTTTTCTGTGCACGTTACTACGAGGGTCATCCGGAAAGTAGTACCCGTTCGTGCCGCATGAAGTGCTGACGACGCGAGTAGCCGCTGGACGAGGTCAGATAGCTTCAGTGGCTTGTCTGCCTTCTCTGAGCCAAGTTGCGTGACGCTAGCATTGCCTGTGTTGTTTCTGTGATTGTTTACAATGTTTAAAAAAATTGAGAACGCCGCCAGTTGTGAAGTGAGGGCAGTGATTAAATTCCTCAATGCAAGAAACGTTCGCCCATGTGATATTCATCGCCAATTAAAGGAGGTGTATGGAGACAATGTAATGGACGAGTCGTCTGTTCGGCGGTGGTGTCGCAACTTCAACATGGGGAGGGGGAACACACACGACGATGAGCGTTCGGAGAGACCGTCTGTCATTACAGACCAACTGGTGAGCTCAGTTGACGAATTCGTGAGGAACGATCGGCGCGTCACAATTGATGACATCTGTGAGCATTTTCCCAATGTTTCTCGAACAATTGTTCATGAAATTGTTAAACACCATCTGCATTATGCAAAAATTTGTGCAAGATGGGTCCCTCGCGTATCTCAATGAGCTGGCGGCGAAGGACTATGCAGCAGGAATACAGAAACTTGTCACACGTTATGACAAATGCCTTAATTTGCTTGGAGATTATGTTAAGAAGTAGTTTAAAGTATCCTCTTTCAAATAAAATTTTTTATGTTTGTTAATATTTACTTTTGTCTTTTTATTTCACGAACGGGTACTACTTTCCGGATGACCCTCGTACGTACTCTTGAATCGTTAAATTCTTTACTACAAATCGAGAATACGTGTGAGTGACACAAAGCAGTATATTAAACAGGCAGATTCGAAAATTTCCACATGTTTACACAACTCTTTTTTGGACGAGAGACATTTAAACCTCTCTTAGTCTTAGTCAACTATTGAAGACGGAGATTTATAAATACATAATGAATGAACCATCTAGAATCATTAGCCATGAAGTGTTTCTCCAATTCTGTTAGGCTATAGTGTTGACAAAAATTAAGAATTAACATTTGTTCGGCCCTCCTGCCATCAAAACTTGACCATTGCACCTAACAATAGTGTTTATGTATAATTTTTTGTTTACTGTTTACAGTGACCCCTAATTATTAAGTATTGACTTTCAAAGTAAGTGGAAACCTAGAATGTCAAAAAAAGCAGTATCCTAAATTCTTTCGGTAAAAAAATCGAAAAGCCATAGATCAGGTAGGTATAGAATATTAATGATAACTTTTAATATTTTTAAAAGGCATACATGCATGGAAGCATTCTGATTCCTGCCATTAGGAGGGCAATCATTAGAAAAAATCTATCGGACCTACCTTAGAAACAAGTAAAAAAATTCTCGATTTAATTGTACACATTGCCTTCGAGGGCAATGGGTGATAATACCTAGCTCAATCGCGTGCCAGTGCATGGAACAGAGAGAAAATATGACAGCAGCATCGGTCTGTGCATTGATTTAATAAATTTACTACCAATAAATGCGCTGGGACAAGGGCGGAGGTTCATAAGAAGGCGGTAAAAAATAATAAAGGCTTCGATTCTCTCCCCGCTCTGACCGGAGGATAAATAGCAGCTTATTTATGGCACAATGGGTGTGCAATTAAAACATCTGCGACAAGTAATATATTTTTAAAAAGTGCAATTAGGCAATGCAGAAAGAGTGGGATCGCAATTTTTAGCCGGAAAACTGCCTTAAGATATTTCCGCTCTTTTCCGGCACCAAGCTTACGGACCAACATTAATTCAGTCGTGAGCTTAGGCAGGTTTTAATGACCCCGGGCGATTTTTCTCGGTGGTGGAGTGGCCGAAACGAGGGTGTAAGGGAGGTGACAGCAAACGGGTGACAGGAGTGATACAGACACGGAGATGGGAACGGAAATAAGAAATGGCAATTCGTACAAATGAAACAAGGACCGCGGTAATGTGGCCCAGCCCAAAGTTAGCCCGCATGTCGCGTTGTGGCGGAACAGCAAGAAAGAACTGCAGAATGAAGGAAAGGGTGTTGAGTAGATTAGAGAGGAATAGGAATGCGCACAGAGAGAAAAATAATAAAAAGTAGGAAGTCGGGAGGGGAAGCAGCGAAGGAGACGAGGAGCGGTAAAGGTGGAAGCGAGGGAAAAGATAACCTAAAATGAACAGGCGTGGAGTGAATGACTGCAAGACGAAGGAATAAGAAAAGGGTGCCAGGATATCTCTAAGTCTCAGGAGTTACTAGGTGAAATATATTCATGCTGGTGAAAAAAAATTAAATTTTACCTATTTCATTCAAGCATAAAAGAAACAGAGGCATTATCAAGGGTGCGAAGTATCAAAGACCGCATAAAATTACGAAATTAACTATTTTTTCATTATTACGCCGATGTGTAAAGATTCTTACGCTTACGCTGCACTACACTTTTTCTGCAAGACAGACGAACGCTTATCTTTGAAATGCACGAATTAGCTCAACACCTTAAGCAATAAGTGAGTGCAAGACTGCACAAGGAGCTGCTTAGTCGGTCTCTTCGAAAAGGTTTTATCTGCGAATGATTCTAAATTAACGTCCTTCTCAAATTTAGATTTCAAATTCATATGAGATAAAATCTCCATCACACTAATTACAGGTAATGCCAGCTGAAAATTAGCACATTCCCAGCCTTTTCGTCTAACTTCTTGCAGTACTAACCTGATGGGTGAATTTCACACGCCGTCGGGATTAGTACTGGGTGAACTATACCATCATCTATCAAACGGACCTTCGATTTGATTACTACGCTTATGGTTTCTTTACTTTGAATATGAATGGCAAGCGTTATAATCGTCGAGTAAATATTTTACAGCGTTTATTTAAACTGATTACAACTTCAACTCTAATTATCGTTCTCATTTTAGATAATTCTATTAGTTACGCCATTTAAAACGACTCTTTTATATAGCCTTTTCCTATATTAAGAAAAAAAAACCCAATGGAAATGCTCCAATTAGTTTCATGGATATCTATTAATAACTTAAATTAATCTTATTTTTAAACTTATTTCCTGTTGTGATTTCATTATTTTAAAAATTAAGCTTGTGCATTGAAAAATTAGGCTGAGAATGAGGAAACCACTGACGTATTGATAACATCCAATGATTCCAAACGATGGTAACTCGTGGCGGATCGTATGAGGACTGATAACAACTTGAATTCCATCCTTCTTTATGGAGCTCAAATGAATTGACGGATGGACTTCGGGGGTGCATCTGCAAACCAGATTACTACGCCTTATATAAAAATTCCATTTCCCAGGCATTTAAAAGGGAAAACTTAATGGAAATCTACCAGGGCAATATAGAATTGACAGTGAAAAATTACTTATGCAAATGGATCCCAATGGTCGAATTGAAGCAGTGAAAGCTTTAAGGAAAAATAATACTTTAACTCGCTGAAGAACTTTCACTTTAATTACGGAACATGTATCATAAAAAATTCTCTAAGGAACTTGAGCTATTATCGTCGACTCAATACTTAATACAAAAATAATACAATATTTAATTATTAATGGATTAAAAATTAAAAAAACCTGAAATCATAATATTGTATTTCTCATTTATTGTAAAGTAAAAAATGTAATAAATATAAAAATGGACCGAAGAATTTGGTTCCGCTCCCGCGGTAAAGTTCATATTTGTGCTTAAAAAAAGCACCTCATTATTAATAAGTCCAATGAAAAAAATTGTTGGAATACACACGAGAGAAACCAAATTGAAAAACTAAGTATTACATCATACAATACTCATTCGACGTAATTTTCGCAGTGAAACAATTTCATTTAATTTTAGTAATAACTTTGCATAATTCAATTAAAATACATTTTAAATACGATAGTAATTAGTATCACGTAATACAATATTTCCAGAACACATACTTTATAAACACAATGATTACTTTATTCTAAAAAGAGGAGTTTATTTTACACCTGGAAGATGGAAAATAAAGAAAAAAACTGTTTTATGACCTCGGAGATTGAGCAGCAAGTACATGTAAAGTGTATCTATCCAACAAAAATAAATCTTGCGCAATTTCATAATGAAAAATATAGTTTTAATTGCCGAACTCTTGAACAGATCTTCAGCTGATGCTGAATCTGACACCTACTACTTATTATCACTGCTCGAGTTATGATAAAGGAACGTAATTAGAATCAGGTTTCCTCGGCAGATTTTGAAATGAGTAATTACTTCAGTTTCATGACACCACAACAAAGGATGGAAACGGTTCCTAAGGAAGAACATCACAAAGGAAGAACATGACTAATGAGCCACGGAAAAAGGGTACGGTAAAATGAGATCTCCCGGATTGAATTTTCTTAATACCATGGCGTGCATTAATCCACGCATGAGCAAAGTCAGGCCGGAGGAAAAACTAGGGGACACGCCCATGTGTGCCTTTGTGTGTGTGTCAGGACGAGGGAAGGGACTGGGTGAAAAACAACGACCAAAGAGCAATAAACTGTCCACCTTTAACAACCCGCCATCTCCCGGTGGTAAGTTCAAACAGCCCCTTTTTTCCCACTCTGCCCCAACCACACACGAGCACAAACACACCTACACCCAACAACTGCAGGATTTCGAAATCATTTACATGGGTTTCGAGGGACGTGAGCGCTAAGGGTATCCATTCCCGACTCCACCCCTTCGATGAGACCCTAATAAACCACCTCCTCGTCCTTCTACTCCCTTCCTTCCCACATCCTTTCGCGAGGAACCTCCTATATACGTTCTCCCCCCAACCCAATTCCCCTTCCCACCAGCAACTCCTACTATCACATCTAGGGACTCATCTCCGCCTCTCTCTACCCGACATGCCTATTTTCCTACGTTTCCTATCCAACCGAATGGGCCATGCGGATGTTTTTTTCGCATGCAAAATCACGTGAAAACAAAGGTCGTACCAGCATAAAATAGCATTCGATTATAATGAGGAGACAGATGGAGAGAATAGATAGGTGGGTGGTCACCGGTAGAGAGGGAGAAGTTGCCTCAAAAAGACACGAGATTAACATATGAATAATAGAAGCAAATTAAATAGTCGAGAGTAAAATCGAGATTCGTCCATGCTGATTCGACAATTTATGTGAAGGCGTTCACCACTGACTGAAGGCTTGGCCCCACGCCGGTCCCCGTATCCCCGAAGAATTTCCCGAAAGCTGAATAAAAAAGGGCAGAGATGACCAGCGTTGCTGCTTGAATTTTGAGGATAAAATGTAAAAGGTAAGAGGATCACTCTGGGTCCACCACGGCCGAAGGGAACGGCTTCGCGTCAGCGTTCTTTCGACACTGCAACTCCGCGGGCTCTCATCCCGCGGTACCGACGTCTTGTCTCCTACGACTGAGTACTCGTACCCTGCTCTGACCGAAGAGGCTCCACCTATATTTTCGCAAAAGCCCATTCTCGCACTTGCTTAACACTAATTTTGCCCTACCGTTGAAGAAACTAGGCTGAACTTACTGGGTTGATCAGTCCCAGTCTAGTAGACAGCTACCAACGGAAAAGGGATTACGTAGTGGTGGTCCACATATTCGATAAATTTAAACCTTCTATGAGATCACACATGCATGATTTAGTCATAAATTTCCCGCAAAGGGAACACATTATTAGATTTCATGATAGCTAAAAATAGTAATATACGTATGCCTCTCATAATTGTTCGCTTCACTACACATTCATTTCTGAATTGATCATGACAACAGTTCATTTTTTAAACATGTATCAATTTAGGCAGCCATGTGAACCAGGAAAAAATTAATTTATTGAAACAAAACATAATACCCAACTTTATGCGATAGCTTCCCTGGTCTGGTGTTATCACCCCCAGGTTACACACCCTAGCGGTAGCTTATAAGGAGACACGTATGCATGTATAATTACTTGGTAGGACAGAACGAAGTGAAGAAGAAGAGGATGCCAGGTAGATACCCGGAGATACCTCCGTTTACCCAACAATCCGCAACAGTCCAAATAGTTAACCTAGGCTATCGGCTTGGAGGCGGGTGTGATGATAAAGGGTAGACCTCTCCCTCTATTAAGTCAAATACGCGCGATGGACAAACATTAGGCTCGTGGGGGCAGTTCATTCCCTGTGCGCGGTATCCGAGGAAGATCTAGTACTCAAAACATCACACAGCTTGGGTTAAGCTGGGAGTACCCAGAGGTAACCAGCGACTGAAGCGGGTAGTCTAGTCAGCAGGTCACCTGTCAACTCGTTTGAGCTACTAAACGCCTAAACAGACAGGCCAAATAGTGGCTTTGTAATTCCACACGCTTTATTTAAAAGCACAACCCAGGTTTCGACGTTGTACGTCGTCATCGGGTGGTCCTCATAGAAGCAAACTTGGCTATATGCATCCGGAACGGGGGAGGGGGGTTGGTCAGATAGGGAGGGTATGGGAGGGTGGAGGGGTTAAAAAGCTAAAATATAGCTGTGAGGAAAAGAAAATTACATTTTTCGGTGTCAATCGTTGACTTACGAGGGTATTATGTCAAGGAGTGAGGAGTGAGAGGGATACCAAGTTTCGTTCGCAAGTTCTTCCTGGCAAAGAACGCAGCTAAGCAAATTCCAATAAGTTACGCCGGAGACAACAAATTTTTATCAAATAGTGGCATTTGGAATGTACCATAGACACGATTGAAATATATTAATTATTCGGGAATTACACATAATAAATAAAAGAAATAATTAGTCAATCAGTAAGCTCAATGTCCAATGAGTATAGAAGGATAGATAACATGCGATTTGCTAACATCCATGCAAAACTTTCAATAAAATGTAACAGAAAAATAAGGAGTTCCTTCTTAGAGGCTCTAGATATCAGCAATAAAAGAACTTGTGAGGCTATCCAAAGTTGAAAGAAAACTTCTAAGTTCTTTATCATTAGCGTTAAATAAAACTGCCCAACACATTAAATGAGATGGTCGTTCATTAACATATCCAAAGCAATCAAGGCACGTGTTCGGAGTGATGGGTTTTTAAAATACATCCAATAGCAACGTGAAGATCATTTTTTAAAGTTTGTATTAAAATATCTCATTAACGACTTTCAATATTATCTCGCAAGCAATGAATACGAAAAATGATTAAATGAAAGAATGTAGTAGCTTGATGTGATTTTGACAACATTTTATAAGCCGCGGTACAGAGATGATCGGGGCTGAAAGCTATTTCACCGGCAGTTTCTTGTAGGATACTCTAAACAGAAGAGATTTGCGTCTTGCGCACAACTACTGTCACGAACAGAGGCAAAAAATGAGCAGTCAAGAAGCGACCAAATGTAATCTCGCAAGGCGATAGATAACTCTAAACATGAGCACAAAGTCATTATGTCGACAGGGCAACGGATTCGTACGGACTGAAATGTATCTGATTCAAAAGTGGGCCACAGAATGAGAGCAGCAATCACATACACGCGAGTACATGAGTGACGTGCAATAAGAGGGGAGAGGTGAATAACAGGGGCAATGTGTTGGAGAGGTCTACACGAAAAGAGGGGAGGGAGAAACGGGGGGGGGGGAAGGGAGAGAGGGAGTAGGGATCGGGAGACTATGTAGGGTGAACACACAAAACCAAAAGGGGTATTGAAGTTTGCAGGGATTCAAACTCGCTCAAAGTATACCGGGAGGGGTAGAGAGCTAAAAGGACGCGCGTCATGAGGGTCTAGAAACAAACTCTCTCTCACTCACTCACACACACACACACACGCATAAACGGGAAGCAAGAAGTCCTTGAGCAGAAGCGTGATGGCGAGAGCAGGGGCATAAAGATCCCTTAATTACCAATTCCGGGGGCCAGCGGCGGCGGCTATGCCCGCACAGGGTCTCCTCCGCGAGAGACTGGGAGTGCTGGGGAGAGAAGAAGAGGAGGAGGAAATGTGCTCCCCAAAATCCTTCCTCGACTCAAGACCCCCAGACCCGAAATACCGACGAACCTTCTCCTTCTCCCATCCACCCTTCCCGTCCTGCCATCCCAAACCATTCCCGACCTTAACGCCACCCCTCCCCCCCTTCCCGGAGAACAACTTACTTCGCAACGCCGAGCTTCGGAGTCATATAGCTCGCTCCCCCAACTGATAAAATTCCCTTTTGAGCGAAACGGCGCGAACACATCCCTGGGTGCGAAATCTTTCGCCCTTAATGACGGAGGAGAAAAATTCAGCGGGGTTTTTGCGAAGAGAGAGGAGAAAAGGGCGAATGAATATAAAAATATAAACAAAATCACGCCCGCATCCCGAGCAGACGAGGCACTAGCATCAAACCTTCCTCCTCTCCGCTTTCCATCCGTTTTCCTGAAGCCGCAAAACCGCATCATCGAGCACGCAAACAGAAAGGGTGGGAGTGGAATGAGGGGGGAGCAGGAAAAAAGGAACCGCCCGGCCCGACCCCAAAGCGCGCGCCGCTTCGCTCCCTACTCCACTCCCCAGCTCCACCACACCTCTTCGCAAGCTTACCGTCGTACCCTCGTCTCTCCGTTACGAGAGGAGAGAAGGGAAATCAGGGAGGGGGCCCGGGATGCCTCCCTCACTTCCTTCCCCCGGACCGAACCCTACGTCACTTCCGGCAAATTTACACCCTGCGGGCGTACTTCGCCGCAAGTGCTTCTTCCCATGGGGTCGGGAGGGAGCGAGGGGGAAGACCGGTGTCGGGGGGTAAGAGAGGGATCAGCCCGTCTTTCGGTTTCCTCAAACCCACCCCACCACCCAAAAACCTCCTCCCCCTCCTTCGGCTAAGGGAGCTGTAGCTTTTCCTTGTCCTGAAGACCTACAGCGCTCACTCATCCCCTTTGATGCAAGGGGAAGAGAAATGTGGAGATGACTCGCGGAATGCCTCCCTATACGGGACCTTCGGGAACCAAAAATCCACGAAACTGAAAGCATCGATTTCTTTTTCGGTGGTTCCTAGGAGGAAAGAGATTTTGGGGTTAAATAAAAGTGGCTTACTCAGGAAAAGTCGAAAGGACTCGCGATAAGAAATTTCCATAAAATAAAAAAAAAACGCCTGACACCTCTTCCAAGGATTTCGGCATAAAAAAATTAGCAACGCAAGTGACATGTCTTTTATTGAAAATGCGCACGTCACCGATATCCATGCATAACATTGACCTTTTGATGCTAAAAAATGGAAATAAAGAAGCCCAACAACATAACATATGAAAGTGTATGGGACGAGTCCAAGCCATTAACTACGAAGCATTAAAATGCATAGGGCAATAAAAATGATATCGGGGATAATGAGTACAATAAGACCTTATTATTGGGTTCATCTTTGTATTTTAGAAATAAATATCGGTAAGGACCAACCAAAACCTACCTTTCAATTGGTAAAATGAATGAAAAAGTTTATAAGTACTGTTCTTCAGGTACATGAATGCTTAGAAATACATTAACACGGAATATGTTGGCTGAATCGCTCAAATTTAAACTTAGTAGAATGTAGTAGAATAGCATTAAAAAACAAAAACCCAAAAATCATTCTTAAAAGGTAAATACTCTAAACTGAAATATTACCGCAACAAGTTTGAAACAAGAAAGGAAAGAGCAGTGTAATTGAATAGGTTTATACATCGTCATTAAACACAAATAGTCTAGTATAAAGTACTTAACAATTAATATGCAAGGGGGAGCATGAACTCTATGACCGTACGTATCGCCACCATACTTCACTTTTCACACTGGGGAAATTGAGGCAATGTGCGATGCTTGCATGAATAGCGTGTGATATATATGCGAGGATGTCCTTGAAATTCCATTCGCTGGGCGTTTAAAAATCATTTAACTATTGCTAGTTTTCTAGAAATATGAGAAGGGGAAAATAAGTCTGGGAGAGATATGATGGTTTAATTAAGAATGGCGGATTCACTCTGAAAAACCCAATTTCTTCCACTAAATTGGCAAAAATGAAGGAAAACGAAAACAATACAACAAAATAATAAAAACATTTCGTAAAACGTTGATGGCTCATCTGCTCCATACTAATTAGCCTTGGACAATGCCAGAAGAACCAACTAACTTGTTTGTTTCTGTGATTTAGCGACGACACACAGTACACGTAAATGGTGAGCACTCGGCGGATGAAGCAATCCACATACCCGACACTCAATTACGGAGTGTGCGATCTGGTGATCCTAAATGTCACGCAATTAAATAAAAAAAGAACGGTGAAGATAGAACCGAAAGTGTAGTGAAGGAAGAGTTAACCAGACAAACAAAAAATGCATAAAACCAAAGAAACTGAAAAATATGCAAACCGATGAAATTCAACGCGGAAACAACGAGTGGGCTGGACTGAATGAAAAATTAAAAAAAAAAAGAATTAAGGCAGCAAGGCATATGGAGTTACTGGAAATCGGACCCGTGGAATTGTACAAGCCTCGTAATTGCTCTCGTTTGTCTAACATATGCAAATGAAATCATGTGAAGAAAGTTTATCGAATTTCGATTCATACTTCACTTGTTTTGACAAGTGCGAGTGAATTCCTGGAAGAAAAAAGTATGAGCGAACGTCCGCATTTAGGACCGACTCAGTTTGTGATCTGATAATTTTGAAGCATCTTCCTTATCGTTTTTAAATGTTGTCGGAGGGAGAACCGTTGTCTTTCGCTTTGGAGGACGAAAGAGTTTCCTTCGACGCATGAAATACGAACAGTGAATCGCAAAGTTCTCAGCGCTTAGAGGCCAAACTGATAGATAAATCTAAAATAAGTGAATGTACTGCGAGCCAAATTAAAAATAAATTATCATTGATTACTCGCGTTCGGGTTCGTCCCATTCCAATTTTCAGCGTCAACATGACTGCTTCGGGCTTTTACGCCAAAAATGACAATATTCACTTCTGTTTTGCAGGGAACCCCATCAGCATTTGCAGACATTTTACCGTTCTAAACACTTAATGACCACAAATCGAAAATTCCAATGGATTCCAAGACAATTTCACTCAAATCCCGTACTCGCTCTACCGGACAAATTCATTTTGTTGCGCCCGCCATGAAAGCTCAAAGTAATATTCGATAAATAATTGAGGGAAAAAAATCGGGCCGTTTGTATTCATATTTTGCTACGATTCACGTTCAACTTCCGCACCGATTCTCTGGGGATGAATTCATTGGTAATATACGCGCGCAGAGCATATCCACAAGAGGGCTTCCTTTGACGAGCACAAAATCCCTTCGAACGCCCCTTCCGATTCGAACAAATGGGTCGGAACGGAAGAGGCCCAAACAAAATGTGAAATGACAGATAAACGAAAAAAATATGTTCATGCAGAAAAATCACGGCATTATTTATGAGCACATATTCATGCTTGGGGTTTATACTGCAAATATCTTATTTATGGGGCGAAGGTCAGAGCGCGGAAAGAGGAAGATACATGAGCAGGATTAACAGCTTCTTTTGGCGACGCATCGACGAGCTTAAAGGAAACAAAGGAGGCGTGTGAGAGAGAAGAAAGGCATTTTGGCAATCTATATCTATATTCAAAACCTCCCGTTCCATGGAAAAATAACCCTTTCCCTTTTGTTAGTCATTCCCCTTCGACAGATTCGAAATATATTCGATGGTATACAGGGCCAAATGTACAGTCACGTGGCCTAAAGTTTAAAATATCTGCCTTGTTTAAGACGCTTTGGAGCGTATAGAGGCAAAGCATGGAACAACGGCGAACGAACCACGTCACCTTTACTAAAAAGGGAGGACAAATAAAAATATCTTCTTTCTTCTATTTCCTATCTTCGAGAGCATGGAGGGCCTTAAAAGGCATATCCTTCCCCCATTCCCCGACTAGTGATCCTGAAACAGAGGGGAAGGAGATATTGAAAATTCTTCTCACCCGATATGCCCCTCAATGGATTACAGGAAGAAGAGGTAGGTGGAGGGAGATAGGCTGAAAACTGGAGAACGGAGGGCGAGTAAGTAGAAAGCGAGATTGGAGGGGGGTTGGATTTGAGGAGGAGGCGAAAAGATGAGAAGGGGCCTGGAGGCAGGAGCATAAGCGTGTGGGACCGAATTTCTTGTCTTGTGCTCACGGGTCGCCGATTCCTTTCTTCCTTTCCTTGCGAGGGCGTGTATTAACTGAATTGGTATCACACGACTACCACCCTTCAAAGAGGTCGACCCACAATGCCCTATTTCATAACTGGTCCAAAGTGCGATCTTCGGAGCAAAAAATAAGTACGATTCTCTAAACCACGTTGTTACAGAACTTGGGCCTACCCTCTGAGATCCTTTCCCCAACGCACAAAACCGTATTCACAAAGATCTTCTTAAGATTGACATAATGTTGCTGATGGGGTGTCGTATAAAAGCTTTGCTGAGGATAATTCAAATAGATACGAGTCTAGGAATTTCATGTGGGAATTGCTTGTTTTACTAGGTGTTACTGTTCACCAAAAATACTAACTCAGTGACACCAGAGAAAAAGGGCAAATATTATTGTGTACAACTGAACATACAATTAACAAAAAATTAACAAAATTGTCTACCCTACTACAAAGAAAGACTTGTACTTTTCCACAGATTTTATTATATGGTACAACGCGTTTCACCGACTTGCGGTACCTGATGATGCGGAAACGCGTTGTACCATATAATAAAATCTGTGGAAAAGTACAAATCTTTCTTTTAAGTATAGATATTGAATACTTCCACGAAGTGAAGCCTGAAACAAAAGGATGGATATATATATATATATATATATATATATATATATATATATATATATATATATATATATACATACATACACATAAATTTTCTACTTCGCAAAAACCGGCAAATTAAAAGATTCATAAATCATTCATTAATAAGGTCACAGTTAGTACATGAAATTTTCTACGAATAATATTGTTTCATCTGAACGACTCAAAAAAAACTGCGAAAGGAAATTGTTTCAAAATAACAACCAGCGAAATAAACATACGTAAAAACAAATATACGCAAAAAATTCTAGAATTTCACTGAGCAAAATCATTCGCTTTGATCAGGATTTGAACCCAGATTCCAAGCCTAAGCATCTTAACTTGTGAACGCACTCACCCGGAAATAAAGGAATCCGGGTTCTATTCCCTGTAAACGCGAGATATTTGCATTATAAAATAAATGCCTTTCATTATCTAATACCGGATACATATTTTACATTAATTGTCTGACAACTATTCTTAACTAATTATTTCGTGAAAATGTGAGGAGTGCCACGCTGACAACCCTGTCAGAAAGAAAACTGAATACCGCTTGGAAAAATAGACAACATTGTAAGTTAATGACTCTAAAAAGAATAGACTAAGTATTTGAATTTGGAATAAACGTTACACTGAAACAACTGTAGGATTCAAAGGCAAGGAGTTCTCGAAAATTATTCAAGATTTGATTACAACTGCTAATTACAACTAAATGCCTTTTTCCTAACGCGGCCGTAAAACTAAAATTATAGGTATTACGAATAGCATTACTATTTTAGAAAGTAATTACTTCCTTCATACTACGACGTAACGAAAGAAAAGATCTCAACAATCGCAACAGTAAAACAAATTCGTTTGCCATTGAGCCTAAAAGGATAATTACGTTATTTTATGAACCCGAAGTTCTTATTCAATTAAAGACTTTCACGCCATGAACGTGAAGACTAAAACCTGGGTCCTGATTATAAATATAGAAACAAAACGGATACTCGAGTCACGTGGGACTAAATGAAGCAAAGGCCACTGCGTGGATCGAGTAGTGGTCGACCGGAATGAGGAATATTAAACCATAAGAGAGTAGGTACACATGGAGGCCCGAAATCAGGTCCTGCGACTCACATACAACTTCCATCCAAGGCCCTCAGGGTGGAGAAAGGCTCCCCTCCGACCCTGTCCTTCAGGACGAGGATAAAGGCTAGGAGGCAGGAGGTGAGAGTGAAGCTTAGGGGCAACAAAGGAGCGCGGCCGGCTTGAGACAAAGACCAAGGAGGAGGAGAATGTATGCTGGGGAGGAGTGCGAGGCGGAGCGGCTCGGAGGGTAGAAAGGAAAGGGGGAAATAGATGGGAATAGGTGCAGGGAGGAACGGAAGGGGAGGGAACGAAGGTGAAATTCCCCACCCGGGTACTCGCCGGCTCCCACCCTAGGAAGAGCCACTGCGAGGGGTGGAGAGGGAAGGTGGGGCGTTGGAAGGTTAGCGGGGGTATCGCATTAATATTCCAGCGAGGAGAGGCTCCGGATAGCGAAGGTGGAAGTGAAAGAAAACGGGAGGAAGAGGGAAGTGGGAGAACGGGCGAGCGGCCGGGGAGCCGGAGAGGGGTGAACTGGGGACCGGCCCACCGGCTGCGTGTGCTAGCAAACACAGGGAACATATTTAGAACAAAAAGCAGTTTGAACTGCGCACCCACACTCAGTTTAGCGCTCTTTTGTTTCGATTCCAGTTTTTTTTATCAACTGCACAGAACACGGGAAAAATTAAAAATAAATACGCGCCTGAGAAATGAGAACATTGAAAAATCATATTATTTTTCACCATACGTTCAGATACCTTTTTTGTAGGTTAAACCAACCACGATAAATTTGAAACAATGGGATTTAATTACATTTCGGTGAGAAAATTAACTTAAGTAAAGTCAGTGAGTGCAACAGATGATGAAGTAAATTTCAACGCGTGTTTAGACTGGTCCCGACATATTATAATGGTAACTTCTAATTCGCATTAATCTAAAAAGATATTATATAACTGTCGATAGCAATAATTTTAAGTAGCAATCAAAATCCTTATTCCAGGATTGGAATTAATGGTTTGAAGAGCCTAAAACTATTCTATTTTACAAGTGGAGTCAGAATGCATAATCTATTTTTCAACAGGTATAGTTTACAAGCAGGCCATATTATATCAAAAAATAGAATTGAATTATTTTACTCTCTCAATGAAAATTATGCGTATGATCATATATTTTAAGACATAAAGTTATGTTATTCTTTCAACAAATAGAACTACTGATAATTTTGGTTACAGATATCATTGACAGAAAAATTTGATACTGCAAATACCGAAGCATTTCAAAAGTCAAAATATAATTTAAAATATGGTAGAAATTAGATGCTGAAATGAATGGCATGACGGATAACTTCTTACACTTAAAATAATTACAACGCTTTACTTTTACCGAAAAATTGAAAGGACACAGTTCGAAAACATTTCAGCAAAAATTTGTGTCCTAAGAATTATATTCCAATTGCACAGACCTGTATCTATTTAATTAAATAAGTTCAAGGTTATTTAACGAAATTTCTGTCTTCAAAGATTTCCCAAGGCTGATATTCAGTTTCCCGGGTATTTCATATTTGACGGGGTTCCATTAACCAAGGCACCTATACTCTAGGGAACGCGGAGGAACATTCCAATGTGATGTGACCCTAGCACCCGCCTGGCCGCACGTTTCACCCACGGATCATGGAAGGGGAGCCTGCTGTGGAGCACACCGGAGGGGGACGTTGCAAGGAAATAGGGAAGTCGCGTCGGGGCAAAAATGGGCGTACAAGGGTAAACCTGCGGGAGGGGATGCAAAAGGAAGGGGGCGGAACAGAAGAGAGGACTAGATGAAATGGTTAGAGCCGGAGGCATGTAAGATCACACGAGAGTAGAAGGGGTATAGTGGAGATGGTGGAAAAGGGAAAACAGTATTTGGTCATTCTGACGATACAAGAGATATATGCATAGTTGAACAGAGGCGGGGGTTAAGGATGAGGAAGGGAAGCTGCGATATGGCAATGGAAAAAATCAGAGTGGATAGGCGATGAAACAGGGTAAACAAACGGGATGGAAAACAAGTGGAGAGGGGAGGTGTGATGGAAATTGATGGGATCAACGAAATACGCGTCGACTTTATAGATTAGATATTGGGATGGGTAGAGTAGAGAGTAAAAAACACTACGTTACGTGAATATTGGTGGGTCGCTATGACACCAAATTCGAAAATGACTTTTCTTTCATGCAGTTAGTGAAAACTGGTTAAGATGCAAACTTCATTTGACCAACCGCTAACAATACCACTCCATTATGGATAATCGCTCGAATAATTCTCGAAAATATTTTGCACCATGTTTTAACACAATTACTTTCAATACACAAAGATAAGGTTATTGGGGTAAAAAAATAAATTTATTCAAACAAAAATTTCTCGAATATAACCTCATTTTAAAAACACGCCCAGAATTTATAGAAAACCTTTGACATTTGAAAATATGCCCCGATTAAAAAGAATGTTTGTTCAAGAAATTAATACTCCTGCGCTAAGAGCAAGACATAATGAAAACTTTTAATAGTACGACCACAAAAAAATCGCCATCTGAAAGGCAAACCTGACTGGTGGTGGGGAAAAGATACTCCAAGACGAAAAGAAAGAAATATCAATACGGCGGGAAAAGAGATATTTTCAGGAGAACCACTTGGGTACGTAGGTGGAAAGGTGATCTAAAGTCAGTCTGGGAAGAACCGTAGAGAAATAGAAGTGGACACACTCGAGGGAGAGATAGGGAATGGTGAGGAAAAGAGCAATTAAAAACATATCAATAATCACTCGTCGACCGTATATCTGAGATCACCTTGAGTGTCTGGGACGACGGGCCACTGGAGCTCAAACACGGAGCCCAGGAGTGATTGGGACAGAAAATTAGCCGGGGATGATTAAAGGGAAGGGAACGACGGAGGACGCGAACAGAAAGAGAAGCAGTAAGGAGGGTTGAGTGGTGAAACGAGGGAGGGAGGATAAAGGGAAACGACTATTGAGGGTATTTGCACACGATCTGCAGGAGAAGAAAAAAAGTAAGCAAGACGGCGGAGCACGAGAAGGTCAGGATAAGTAAATAATTGAAGATATTGGCGGGCGAGGAGGTCGGATCGAAAGGGATGTTAGGGAGGAGGGGAGTTCGGACGGGAGGAGTGATAAATTAACACTGAGGTCCAGCGTGCGTGTGTGAAAGGGGAAGCATAAAGCGAAGGATTCCTGCGGGATATGGAAGGGGGAAAGACACACAAACCTACATCAAACCGTTCTTCCCTCCCACTCCAAAACGGTATGAGACAGACAGAATGCGAGGCTGCTGAAATGAGAAATGCGGTTTCGTGCACATCGCTGAGTATGAGATAGAGTGCAATGATAAGCGGAGCTAACGAAATGATTCCCATCAGGGCTTTATGCCCGAAATTAACATTTAGGCTAATTTCCAAATTTGACATTGAACAACAGTTACAGCAACATTATATACGTTAAGGAACGTACATGTAAAGTAATGAGCACAAGTGTGCCCTGATTTACGTTAAAAAACCAGTTTCCTCTTATAACAGTTATTTAAAGGTTAACAACGTAGTTAATGCCTACTGCCAAACAGTTCAAAATATTTCTTTTCCACAGCCAACTTTCTGGTCAAGGGAAAAAGTTTACAAATCTAAAAATTTTAATTACAACATCAAGACAGAAATAATTGCAGGTAAATTGAAATTTTCGGCGGTATTAGCAAATGATTTTGGTTCGAAGGGGATTAAATGGCCAAAGTAATACCTACTTCGTTTTAAAAAGGCCCATTCCCGAAATTGGATTTAAATCCAAGGTCGTGGATGACACCAACATACGAAACTACTATAAACAGTTCTTCAATATCCAGATGCATTACACCTACCGTCATTCCGTTAAGCATGCATATTCTATTTCTACCCCTTCTTCGTTTGCATAATGTCGACTCCCCTCGACTACAGTCATTACAATCCCACCGTAAATGTAAAGTCTCTACCATCTATGACCCATTTTTGTTTCCATCAACAAACCAATCTCCTGCAACACCCTTCCCTGCACTATCTTTGTTTTCTTGCCTTTCTATTACCCATGGACTAAAACCTTGACGCAGTGGAAGACCTTGCGCATTCCGATCAACCCTAGAGCTGTGCTGGCAGAAGCAAATATGATTGCTCCCGGTAACCCATAGTCGAAAGGAAGGAACCAAACGAAAGGTAGCCAGCGGAGCGTATGTTCCTCAGAGAGGCGGAGGAAGAAGCGTCATTCTGACCACTGTCGGGCGGTCACTTCAGTGATGTTTTCACGTTAAAAACATTATTGAAGAAGGCAGAGGGAAACCAGCTCAACTAATTATCCCACGAAACAATTGATGGAATAGATATACAGGATAAAAAGTACAACAGACAGCAAAAATGTACACAAAAACAAAACATTGAAAAGAAAGATAAATGTGACACACTTGCATAACCCCATACATTACATACCCAATAAAAGTAAAATGATACAAGCACGTTAAAACAGCAAAAATTCGTATCAATGTAAATAAGGCACTTCATTTCTAATTAGACAGGCATTCCCGAAAAAGCAAGGTGAGAGCAACTAAACCTATTTTATCCCGACTTGTAGTTATATATATATACATACATGACCTGCCCTGATGTGTGAATTTTTCACACGCCGTATAGGGCTTAGTACTGGGTGAACTCTACCGTCACCTACCAAACCGACCTTCGGGTTGATTACTGTGTTTATGGTTTATATATATAACTACAAGTCGGGATAAAATAGGTTCGGTCGTTACATAATTTTCCGGAAAATAATTCCGATCTGGCAAGGAGAAGTCAAAAAGAATACCTAGCTTTAATGCAAGACATGTTGTTGCCAACACTCTAACGTTATACACAAATCTATGTTATAAAAGAGCCTAAAAAAGGTAAACGTCTCCGCAATAATACACTATAACATACCCGCATCAACAAACACCAATGTATTAATATTTTACCTTCTAATTCAATTATGAATGAGGAATTAAGCTAGAGAGAATATGAATAAATAATAAAGCCACTTAGAAACCCAATGCAAATGAAAAACACACTGCATAAAAAAATGTGAAGCATCTCCTTTATCAAGAAGTAACTTTTAAGAGCATGTAAGCACAGTATGATAAATATTAAAACTCCACACTAAAAAGTAAAAAAAGGGAGATCTTTAGCGCCTTAGGCAAAATAAATGTTGAGGGAGAGCACAGACGCACACGGATTAAAATCCTTGAGTAGTGAAGTCAAAGGATTCTAAAAGAAAATGGTGGGCGAGAGAGGACAGAAAAAATTTAAAAGGGAAGCCTGAAAAGGGGCGGCCATCCGTGAGTGTTCACCGGTTACTAAGGAGACGGAAGATGCGCTTTCGCACGGTCGGGAGCTTAAGGAATATTCCGTCTCGCAGTCGCAATGTTACGATACGGAGGGGGCATATGAAAGGAAGAGGAAGCTAACAACGGAATGCAAATGAGTATCTTGTTGGCTTGTAAAAGGGAAATAAAAACTGAAAGGGGTAGAAGAGAAATACAACTAGCGGTGTGGACGTAGCTTACCTTAAAAGGGAAAGAAAAATATGAAGAACTTGGCCACAAAATAAATATATGAGCCATAGACTGTTAATGTATAGATACATACGAGACAAATTGACTGCTGGAGGTCCAGGAGGTGTGGAACACCATTTGTTAGTTTTGGACGAAAATTATTCTTACCTGTAAAGAGAAATATTAAATAAAATTAGCATTCAGATAAAAGAAAGTTAAACCTTAAGATTAACATAAATTAAATATACTAGATGATAATACAACATTTTCCATTCAAAGGTAAAGGGCTGAACACGTTAATTACAAAAATTGGCGAAGAGGGACACAATGGTTGGCTTAGCTTTACCATCCTAAATAAGCACAGAGGTCAAAATATTTAGCACGAAGAGTACCAAACTTACCCTTGAAAATCGAATCAGAGATTAACTCATGAATGTTTAAATTCATTACTTACAATCACCTAAGGTAACGGTAATAAGTTTCATTCACTTTTTTCTTTTTTATTAAATAACAACTTTGAAGTAAACCGATGATTTTGCCTGTAGTCAAAAGATCTCTACAAAACATCATAAAGAACACCAATTTTTAAACACCATGAATTTGCTCAAGCTGAGCAAATTTATGCTAAAATATGCATTAAACATACGAGATCTGTCCAATAAATTCGCGAGCAATGGCCATAAAAACTTTATTTGAAAAATCTTGGTCTAAATCGATTTTGTCCCCTTCAAAGTACTCTACATTCGTTGCCATACACTTTTTCCATCTTTTGGTCCGCTGTTTAAAACACCATCGTATTGCAGGAACCATTGCAATTAATAGAAAAATAAACAGGTATATAACCTAAAGCTCAACATTTTCAAGAATTCTGAGCGATTGAATTTCAATACAACTAAAAAAGTTTTAACAATACATATCTTTCAAATTCATCACGAAAAGGCGTCGAAGATTTGAACGTACACTAAGCAACACTTTTCTTCCACAAACTTTTTCTCAAAATATCCTCAATCCGTATATCAGACCGACAAGTAAATAACGAAGGTCATGAAAATAACGCATGTTTATGGTTTAAAAATGTGTCTACTGTTTACATATGAGAATAAAATTGCAAGTGATTGATAAATATTTCAGAACAATAAATTGTCTTAAAGGACCGCCTTCCCATTGAAACATATTTTGAATATCCAAAGAAAAAAAGATTGTCTTATAGAACCGCCTCCCCGTTTAAACATATTTGAGCACCCAAAGAAATAAAAGAGTGATTCCTCTGCAAATATACAGCACATTTTCATGCTTAGTCCACTCTCCATTTGATATCAGTACTTTCATTTTGCATCCAAAAAGTAAAATCATATCTAAGAAATAACATACGGCGAAAAAATATGAACGGAAATATTTGATCACAACGAAAACGTTTAAGCCGCCTGCTTCAAATACTTGCCATTTACGTCAAAGATAGTTCGCCCCATTTCCAATTCACGCCAAATAAAACGTTCAAATATGAACAGGCCAACTTAAAGGCGGCCGGTGTGTACCCAGGACGAGCATGATAAGGCATTCATTTCTATACTACCAGAAGAAAGGGAGGATTCACTTCACTCCTTGAGGAAGTGGTGCGTAGAGTTACACTCAAACAGGGTGAAGAGGCCATACAAACTGCGCCTTTCTAAAAACGAAAAGTGGACAAGAAAGGCGGTGGCAGAGGAACGCAACAATGGCGAAGTTAAGGAGTTTATGGCGTAGTTACAGAAGTTAACGATTTGCAGAGAGCAAGGCGTTTGCGCGAGGTTGGTTGGCGGTGGTCGCGGAGGGGGCCTAGGATGTGAGGGAGCAAAAGAGGAAAGATATGTACGCGTGGAGGGGTGGGAAGCGGGGCACAGGGCGTTTACGACTGAAAATGGGCGGGAGAATAAAAGTAACAGGGATTAGGGATGGATTAATCTCCCTTACCTTTCCAAAACCCCACACTTATTTCCCTCCACCGTACCCCAATCTACCTTCTTCAGGAGGCAGGAACGGCCTCATTAATGGGAAGCTCTAGACAGACTTTCGTATTTCATACTACAAATTCTCGAAGAGTGATGATTGTAACAAGATATTGTTTTAACGAGCGGATTGGCTACCAACACAATATCTCGTTACAACGAAAGGGGTCCCAAGTAATTACCAACTGAGTACAGGGCCATCAATTATTGCCGTTAAGACTCCTCAAATGAACGAAACCATTTACCGAACGACACAGAATACTCAACCAAGGACAAGGTATGCCTACTCTAATATTGCCGCAATATTGCTAGATTAAAATACAGATGTCCATGAAAGGTTTCAATGGATTACTGAAACGTAGTATTGGTTTTTAAACGAGGTGACCAACAGCTGTAACTTACGCCATTAGAAATAGGCGATTGGGAAAAAAAAGCCATTGGAGATGTTCAGATTATGTTATAAGGGGAGGTAAACCTGGCGGGAGCATTGAATTGCTCCAAAACACTGGGGTCCAGGGGTTCACAGTTCAACATCGTATGAGACGAACGGCGTACTAACTTCAAGTGCTCCAGACATCTCACATTAAGTAGAGATCGGAATACTGCCGAGAAATACCACCAACTACGATTTTAGAACCCGGTACTGAAAAAACTATGTGATTAAATGAACATTCTGTGCGAATACGGATATGATACAATAATTATTCAATGATTTTAACAAAAACGGAGTAAAACTACATAGTGCCAAATTTCCAATGAATAAAAGTGTCAAGAATGATATTAATACATGTTATAAGAACTGCCGTGTATTTGGACGAGAAATGGCAGGAATTTAATTAATGGAAGCCCGTAGTCTAGTTATTAGAGCGTTAGACTACAAACCGGAGGACTTGGATTCGATTCCAAGTGACGTCTCAGGTCGTCCTACACTTAAACCAAGCTGCGTAAATTTTCGAAAGGGAAAGGAACTGATCGCCACCCTGATGCTTGAATTTCACTCGCGGTGGGCTAAGTATCACGTGAACTCTACTCACATGACTATCAAACCAACCTATGCGTTAATTACTAGTTTGATGCCACTAATTGAGTGTAACAAAATAAAAATACTTATAATCCACACGGACTTTGAACAAACGAGTCTTCTGATTTTGCTCTCAACTGCCCTATCAAGAGCATCAACTATTTCCAGAACAAATGCCGGCACTAAGGCAAAGGCAATGAAACCGAAATAAAATTACACGAACTACAAGGAAACAGTCAGCTTTCTATTTTTCCTAATCCTTGACAATTTTCTGTCTATCATAATTAATTTTACGTAGAAATTTCCAAGAACTAAGCCTCGACCATAGATATCGGCTTAGTGTAATGTAAACATTGTCACGCAAATATTCGCTTCCCCAAATAAATGATCAATTAAAAATCAAAGCATTCTTTAATACTAACTGCGATCTTTTTAAATAAAATTGACATAAATAAGCATAGAAATAATGCATTTCGCAAAACAGTTCGGGGTAGAAAAAGCTTTATCTCATACCCAACTAGTTAACAGAAAAATACATATTTTGGAATGGTGACCATAATCGATGTATTCATTTAATATGTGTTTTGTTAATTTACGTTTTAAAGGGATCAAACCTACGCATATGCGAGGAAATGATAGTTAAAAATAGTTACACCTGAATCACAATGGCACACAATATCGATATTTTGACACAATTACATCGACACGTTATGCATAAAAGCACACAAAGGGATTCAAGTTAAAGTTATGAGTAATAGATAGGATTTCATGACTATCACCTAAATCGAGAAAAGCAGGCTTTCCAAATATGCTAAACTCTCAATAGATATTAACAGAGAATACAAAAGATATGCGTCCTTGAGAGAGCATTCGAATTTTATTCTGTCGCCAAATAGGTATATATAACTGAAACTGTTGTTACTGAAGCCGTTCACAAAAAAATAACAGCTTGTGATATAAAAAATGATTAAAGTACACGGCTCATCTACATATAAATGCAATTAAGCCCAAAGAGATTCAACGTACGTACGTTTAAACGTTTACATAAAATTACTTAGAAAACTAAAACATAAAATTAGAGCTAATATAGGATTAATATGAGCTCTTTCTTAAGGTGAACTCAATATAAAAAAATAGTTTGATAATTCCGTAAAATTGATTTAAATTATAGGCCCACTCAATCATTAACCGTTGACTGAGGGGCATGAATACACTTTCACATTGGAGAAAATATGAAAATTTCTCCCGCCATTAGATTTGCAACAAAAAGTGGGAAACGCCCGTTCGCACCGCCTACGTCATTCCCGCGGACCCCACTCCACTAGGCAGGTCTGACCGGTCTTATCCCCGATCCCAGCTGGGAATTCTCCCCGCCCCTTGAAGCTCTTGTGGGAATCTGATCACGTCCCATTTAGTCTCGTAAATGGTCGATCCACATCATACCCACCTAAAACCTTCCACCCGTCCCATTTCCCCAGACGATACCATCCCCTTCCTCAAGCACCAACACCAGCGCTACCTCACCTTCCTACCCTCCATTCGCCTTACCCCACTCCCGCTTGCCCCCGGAGGGTTTTCCCCTAACACCTGCTCTGGGAATTATTTTCCTCGGAAAAAATGGCCCACGCTCTTTTGAAGAGTATGTTCCGAACCGACCCCGGAACGCCCATCCCCCCCGCCCACCGCTTCCTTTGCTCGTAGGCGCCACCACCACCTCCCCACCACCTACCCTCCCGATGCGATCGCGAAACCCCGACGCCCCTTCTGTCAGCCCGTGGACAGGTTCTCGCCTTCCCCGCCGACGATAGCTCGCCAATCCATGCCGACGCCCTCGAGCTCCGTCCTCCCATCCCCCTCCGGCAGAAAACTACTCTAAGCCCACACAAATCCTCGCGATCTACCTACGCAAGTGATCGCTACTGCCTCACGTGCCGCACCACAATAAATGGACTTCACCTGCCATTACGGAATCAATAGAAAATAAATTTCTTTTAGTTGAGTCGTGAGCACGAGTCGAGGCTGGGTACTGCTCCCTTGTCTGTGAGTCGGTCCATCACATGGGCTCCGAACATTATTGATTGAATCCCCCCTTGAAAACCCTAATGTAATAACACTTTAATAGGAGTCGATTCATACAAGGCTACGATATTATAGTAAATAATTTATGACCTTTAAAAATATAGAATAGTTGGTATGAATAATATTTGATAAAGAACACCAGGTTTGAACTAACTGATTTAAAAATATTTAAGCATCAACCCACTCAGTAGTTTCATGAAAATTATACTATTACAGAAAAAACTTAGGTGAGTTCCAATTTTGTTCATATTTCCAGATTTAGGGAACCCATGCCAACAACATTCAACACAAGAGACCTGCAACCAGACAATTTGGGAACTAACGGTCTATTATCAAATACATGCAGAAATAAGAGCGAAAGAACAACCTAGTAAGGACGACGCTGAATTTAGCTGACGGTAGCGGAGAAGTACACTTCTGACTTATGTTTATCTCAAAAACAATGATGTTGACAGCATAGTTTATTAATACTTGACAATAAATTAAGATACATCTGCGAAAGTTTAACTAAAATAGTTCAAGACTAAAAAGAAGAAAAGCCTTAACAGATATAAATCACATTAGATTTCAAAACATAATATAAAACATTTGTGAAAAGATGGTTGACAAAATATCCCAGGTAATAATTAAGATACAAATGTTCTGTCTTTTAAAAAAGCTCCCATGGAGGGCCAATTACCTGCATTTGAAGAACACTAATCCCCGACACAGGTCTATAAGTCACCAAGAAATGTATCAATTCGGGTCATTCTCCCCCAAATATTCCGCTAAGTGATATGCATGTTCATTTCAGCGAGTGCCAAACAATTATGCCGAAATTTCACTAAATTAAATCCTACCTTAAGTTGAAATAAATATGTCGAAATAAATATGTCAATTGATTCTAAATGAAAATTTGAAAAAGTGGGTTTTAATCAATTATTTAGATGCTAATAGTACAAGCGGATACAGAGTACTAGGGAAAACGACTCAGTAACTGTATTTGCACGAATACAATTTGCTCTTGTTTCATTTTGCGGTGGGTAAAGACTGGAGTAGTATCATGTCATTGAGTTATTACATGTTCAAATAGAGATTGTACACTTTCAATTATTACTCTCCTTAAATGTTTAACCAAGAATTAAAAATAATCAATATGTAATAAATATAGACAAGATACCATTACGTCAAGCCAAGATAAAGCAACATCATACCTTATAATCTATCCCTCAGGGTGGGTTACTGGAAATGTAGAACGGATTGGTTACGGTGTTCCAGGAATAAAAAAGATCTTAACATCTAATTATTATGAGCTGACATATCTCGAGGAGAAATGGGGAAAAAAATGGTACGAAACCACAGCTAATGTAGCATGTCACAATGTTCGGAAATTAGATCATATTTTCTGTTCCCACTACTTAAAAGCGCCACTATATGAATTTTTCTTTCGGACGCTAAAGGGAAAAATTTATTACGCATGCCCTTGGTCTTTTAACTCTGGCTCCTACGACGAGATAAAAGAAGAGCCATCCCAAAAAGCGCTCAAAGCCCTACACTACCGTGGCTAAACCTCCAAATTCATAGTGAGGCAATGTTGCAAGCTGGAGTGCAGGCAAGCGATTCCAACCAATGAACGCCTGAAAACACGACCGTTTATGTAATCCGCATTGCAGCCATGCGCTGCCGGAAAATGGAGAAATGTTAGCTCTCGCCAAGGGTTGAATGGAGTACTTGAATGGAAGGGATGGGGTACAATATGGAAATGGGGATTAGTCTAGAAAGGACCATCGAGAGCCTGGATTGAAAAAGAAATGCCAGGCATGATTTTACCCCTAGGGATGTAGGTACACGAGAAGAGTAAAAGAAACTGAATAAAAAATATCGGACTACGATAAAAAAGTAAAATATGATTCTAGACTACTTCCGCATTTCGCCTCGTTTAGAATATTGACAAGGGAAAGAAACAAAAGGGCTTAAAATAAAACCATCACCAAGTGAAAAAAAACTACGTGGTCCTTCAAAAGGCCTCGTGACATGTTTAACGGTATAAAAACTCTGCATTATCTTTTGTAACTTACATTAAAGGAGAAATAATGTTTTTGCCACTCGCGCGTCAATCGCGAAAATTAAATTGACTAATGTTTGGACTGCAAGAATTCAAAAATATTTTGACTTTTTGATAACTCGTGTTGTGGCCTACATATCAATTGAATGAAATTTTTTAACTTCCGTCAAAGTAGGTTAATATTTACGAACTGTCTATGGTTCCTTTGGAGTTTTAAGAATGGCGGGGCAAAACCTAACGAGATCGCCTCAGTGCAGTTACTCACGTAATTGCATGGCCGCAGTGGGGCATTATCCCAATACCACAACAAGGGCACGGAAGCACACAAAACTACCCGTTTAACGAAAACCAAAGCATGAACTGTTGTGGTTGATTCCATTTAACTGACTTACTGTCATACTAAGGCAACAAAATACCTCCATGCTTGAGGCTCATTTAGTATAAGTATGGTAAACTAGAAGTACCGTCCCGTCATCAGGTTGATGCATATAAGGTTACATATTATTCCAACAGTTTCATCCCTGATTCAAACAAGAATGTTACAAGATAGAAAAAAAGTGTGTTGATTTTTCTTCTACGTTAAGAACTATAAGAATATTGAAAACAGAATAATAATCACTAAGCTCCAAATATTATGCTCGGTTTACGTCTATCAATTAACCATTCTATTATAGACGCTTCGTATTTGGCACACATAAAAGCAAGAAAACTCTAATATCTTCAAAATATTGCAGCATGAAAACTAAACACTGTCAAATCATACGGCATCCCTAAACCGATTAGATATGGTATTACAATATCGATAAGACACGGTATCACAATACTGTATAGCAATTTTTGCAATACGATAAAATTTTCAATTCAAAATCCAAATGTGTATGCCTCAACATTTTCCAGCTCTTTACACCGCTTCCTATTTTCTACTTAAAATATAAAAGCAAGTTATTTTTTCAGCGGCAATGAATGCAGGATCCGATGATTCGAATTTACTCGAGTAGCTTTAATGAATGAATACACAGCGTAGAAAATAACAAAACCTTTTAAGATAAGACGTTCATTATAATATCATATTTGGGTATTACAAACCATTTAAAATCAGTATTTGTTGCTTAAAATATTTGAGCAAGCATAGTTTTATTTAAATAGAGTGAATCAACAAATAGATTTCCTTATAATGAGAATCGTAATTTTTGCAAATGAGATCCATAGACTAGATTTTTTTTTAATTAACAAACTACTCATAGGAAAAGAATTAATTTTAATTATAAAAAAAGATACGAAAGCTTCTAAGTTGGAATTTAAAATTTCAAAAATCATTTCGAAGTGCTTAATTTTTTTCCAGTACTCAGCTATACTGTGATATAATATGACGATTTATAAGGTTTTGAAACATTTTTGAAACTTCCTTATCAAAAAGAAGGTTTCCAATATTAAAACGGTAGGATCAAAAGAAAGATTATAATACAGATTTTAGCACTCTTGAAAAATGTAAACGAATTGAATTCGATAAAACTAATGAGTTTATGCATCAATCTTTCTCGACCGTGATATTAGAAATAAGGATAAGCAGAACTCATCCGACTGATTAGTTCCGAAAAGCTGTCATCTGCCATATTTAAACCGGGTAATTATTAACAGATCCAAGAACGTCTCACCTTTCCCGAAGACAGAATGACTAAGAGGTCTTAAGTGGCATAGTATGGAATATATTCGCAATATTAATTTGGACGAATGAAAAATAAGACACAATATTACCGGATGAAATATTAAATTCCGGATTGCTGATTAAATGAAGTTAGCAGAAGTAACGATACGAAAATTCCTAAACCAGATGAAGAAGAGGACGAGCACTAATCTCTAAGTGTTATCAGTTAGGGATCATAACTACGTATTACACAAAAATAGCGGTCACAAATGCCCAGGGAAAGGTGGTGCGCAAACGGAAATTCCTACAAAAATACTCGGGGATATTTTTAATTAAGGTAAAACGATTGATCAATATTAAAAAGGGAACTTACAAGAATTAAAAATTATTAATTACTGTAGTGAATCTCAGTACTCAGTAAATAGGACTAGAAAACACGGATTCATTTCACGTTATATTTATTTGTCATACACCTACGTAGTTTCTGACGTTCATAAAGAAAGGTTGGCACAATGAAGCAGTTTAAAAATACCATTATTCCTACATACATATTTCGGATGCCATCCAGAAGTTTCACAAAAGGTAGCTTTTTATACTTAGTGTTGACTTTTTTCCATGAAGCTCAGCGTGTGAAGTATAAATACTTTTGACGTCAAAAATAATAATTACAATTGCTATAAAATGTGATAGCACTAACGGAATTTAGAAAAGGACAACGTAAAAATGGTAAAATCATTCACAGAATTTTACTAAAAAACTAGAAATATAATAACAACTTTACAACATCGACTCTTCATTTAGTCCTTAGTCAACGACTTCCAGATTCATACTTATCATTAAACTCGCAGACTAATATATCTGGAATCCTGAGTAGAAAGCTAAATTAAACTAGGTAATTATGATTTCCCTTTTGATAATTTTTCCCTAATGGCGCCCTGTACTCGAAAAACTCAGAATAATAAAGCGAAAACAACAGAGATCAGAGTTCATAACAATCTCAGGTCAGCAAATTGCCAAATTGTGGAACTTTATAAAGACCGAAGCAAAAATACTATGCATGCTAACCGTAAATTAGGGCAAGTGAAATGGAATTAATTGAACTTCTGAACTTTTATACACACTAATTCCGCATGAGATAGACAGACATATAGAAAAATTGCAA
Organism: Hetaerina americana; assembly: GCF_022747635.1. NCBI lineage: Eukaryota > Metazoa > Arthropoda > Insecta > Odonata > Calopterygidae > Hetaerina > Hetaerina americana. The sequence goes on along the minus strand of NW_027287205.1, from coordinate 64,911,183 downwards.
GCCGAGGAGGGATAGAGCAACACAAGGAGTAATTACAGACTTTAAATAAAGTCGCCGTTATTACCGACCATATTTCATATTAAAGTTAAAATTTAAAGAAAAATCAATAAAAGAGTATCAGGATGGGAGTTAAAAATAATGAAAGAGTATCAGGATGGGAAATATTTTCAGGTATCATTAAAATGAGGCGAATAACAATTTAAAGCCTCAAGTAAAAGGAATAATCTGTGACACTGGAGCAAAAATTAACTTAGTGAATTTGACCACTTGACTTCTCGCGCCGAGCATTATTTACCATTTTTAATACTGGGAACATCTATACATCCAAGTTTTGCACACAATTAGACGAAATCATGGTCGGTGAAAACACAAGATGAAAATTTACGAAGTTATTTACTAACAAGGATATTAGAATATCTCGCCAGTTGATTCCTGACATTTAAAGCAACTATATTGGCAATGTTGAATTTTTCCAAACACCAAAAGAATATGCTGAATTCTCGAGCAGACAGCATTTGCAAAAATTCTCGAGCATTTGCAAAAATGCAATTTAGTCAACGTTTCATGCTTACTTCCCAACTCGAGTCTCGTCATCATTCACTTTTGACGGGTAAGCCTTACTGCTAATAAATAAACAGCCAAACCCTTTTGCTTTTGACCATCCTCTTCGTTTTCCTGTTTTCCCCTTCTATTTTACTTTTCTATTAGCCCCACCATGAAATTAAATCAAGGGTACAATAAAGGCCCCTGGATAAGAGTAATAACTGCAAGAATTTCCAATTTTAAACCAAATCCAAACCCATTACATTATATAGGGAGTAGAGGGCTACGAAGAATATTAAATGAACTATAAAAATATACCCATGAAATTTCAAAGAACGGAATTATTCAGACATTTTTTTATTGATATAGCGAACACCATTTATTTCATTTAAATCATTGGTGCATCGAAAATAATGAGCCAAATGAGGAGAGTAATCAAAGCGAAATATTAGCATTAATCCATTTTCACGAATTCGAATTAGAGGAATGGCTTACGATATTATTATTATTAAATAATCTACCGGTTAAGGTAGGTTTTTGGATGGACAAAATTACTAATTCAACAATGGGTGACCCCCAGCGAAACACAACATCCCACTCTACATCAGGTCCCTCTTCATCTGAGTACTCTCTTCCTCCCTTCATCCCGTCCAACATCCCTATCCTGTTCCTTCCCTTTCCTCGTTTGTCTAACATTCTCCCCTTAGTCTTCAACATCCCACTGCCCGGCTAATACCCCCTTCGACCACTTTTCCTGCCTCCATAGGATTTCTCCCAACAAACCCCTCTCTTTGCCCACCATACTAAGCACGGCTTACGACATATGCACACAATTACAAATCTCTAAGGATCAATTAGAAATTCAACACTCAAATCCCAGCGATGTCAAATGTTTTTTTTAATCTCATTATATAGACATATTAAAAAAACATAAGCGAGAGAGACTGCGTTCACAAATTACTGTATTGGACACGTCTCAGTATTATTTAGAAAAGAATTGGTCGCTAAATCCCGGGAAGGAATCGATGGTGAGACGGAAATCAAACGAGGGATACGAAGTCACCGGGCATGATTCATTCAGCAATTATCTCAATTCCGGTTACAATAGATGCGTTCGAGGGAAGAGCTATTGCCATGACGTTCGATTTCATGTCCTGAGGATAAAGAGTCGGTGTGAGCGATAATGCGTTAGGGATGTGGAAGAGGGTTGGGAATCCAGGGCAGGCAATATGGCGGGGAGAAGGTTCTCTAGGGAAGGAAGTAGAGGGTGGTAGTTGAAAATAAGGAAGAAGGGTGCAAGAGGTGGTTGGAAGGCCCGAAGGGGGGTAAGAGAGGGTTGAAGCGGAAAGCGGTTACGGGGAGGAACGAATGGAGCCGATGAGAACCATCCACACTGGGAAAATGAAGGAGAGTGAGGGAGAGAGTGAGAGAGAGAAAGAAGTTTATCTCCACCAACACTGGAAGGATTCCAAACAGCTTGTACGCTATATTCTCCATACATGCACGGTTTCGTCCCCGCCCTTCGCCTGTACTTAAAGTCTCATGGCGCTTTCCCTCCTCCTCCCTCCGAAAACGGAGTAAAAAGGTTCTTCTCTGGATGATTTGCGAGGGCGAAGGGTTGAAAGATAAGGGCTAAGTGGAAAGGATGTAATTTAAAACCCTACTCCGTCGTCCTCCTCCCACTACTCCAGCTCCATCTACTCTACTCGCCTCGAACTATTTTCCTCCCCCCCATCCCCCGCCGAACATTCGTCCCTTGAAACCAATAACAGAGATATTAAAGGCGTATCTCGGCGCGTCATCCTTTCAAAGACGAGTGCTTTATATTTTATGAGTGTTACTGCGTTTAGAAAATTCAGCCGCATCAATTATGTCCCTCTGTTTATATATCATTTGCGTTTCCTGGGTGGGTTGTGATTTAGTTGTAAGCCGTTGCGGCTTAGTGCCCGCGAGAAACTTTGCCAGCCCCGTAAATAAGAGCAAGCAAGGCCTTTAGCGTGAGTTATTGCTGCACTCGACACTTCACTATTGGGAAAACTGATGTGATTCCAATGATTTTTTTTAGTTTAAGCAGGAACGGTATTACGAGAACGCTGAACAAATTTCTTTGTAAGAACAAAAATGAAAAAAATTACAAGTCGTATACCGCTATAAAAATACCAAAATTTACAAAAACAGCCGGAAACCACGCTAATCAAAATTATTTGTAAACTGTCACATTACTCTAAAACTAAGAGGAAAATAACGAAACAAATCAGTAACTTGAAACTAGAAAATAACGGACCGCGTTTAAATACTGCATTTTTATATCCGTGACCAACTCCGCGGTGTTTAGATACAGCATTGGCATTGTACACTGGTGCACGTAATACCATCTTGGAATTAATAAATACTTCAGTGAATCGTGACAATAATTAATCTCATTAACAGCTCAGCACCTCGCAAGGACATTTCACCGACTAAACAGGAAGCAGATTTTGGCCAACCGAATGGATGACGACAAGGAGACACATCCGATACGATCGCTTCAGAAAAGCAATTAAGAAAACAAGTTTGCTCTCAAAATGCCGCCTTGACAAAATCCCGAAATCCCAAAAGGGGCAAATCCTGCGAAAATTATAAGGAAAATCACGTTGAAACTGGTGACAAACTCCCTCACGGAACACTCGTTTAACTCTCCGCCCGAGGAAGTTAACATGCATTTATCTCAGAGATAATCTTCTTCCGAAAGGAATGGGGAAACCAAAGTCATTTGCTTGTGCTTTCGTAATACGGAAAGACTGAGATGGCGAGAGGGGGAGATAGGGGAAGGGAGAAAGAAAGGAATTGATACGGAAGGCGAGGCCTTTCGAGGGTGAAAATGGGCATGGTAAAATCACAAAAAGTCTTGATAGAATTTACTGCGCTAAGACATTAAGACGAAAAGGTAATGAGACAGCGGTAAAAAGCGGATCGACGGATGGGAGGGAAAGAGAAATTGCAGAAAAAGAAAAAAAAATCAGCGTGATCCACAGATAAAAAATAAAAGAAAAACGACCCCATCTCACACTTTTTTGCTCGCCAAAAGTCCGACAATTGCTCTGAAAGCATACATATATGTGTATAAATCTATGTGTATACATATATATGTATACATATCCGTCGGAAGGAATTCTCCTGGAAAATGAGCCAATCTCGATAAGGGGAGAAGGAGGTCAGGAGAGATTTGAGGGACGCTGGGGGAGGGTCGGTGGCTCTCCGAGTGTGTGGGAACTGTGAACAGGGGTTGGAGAAGTTGGAAAATCGTCCTGGTTGAGGGGGGGCGAAAAAAATACATGCTACAAGCCCGTATTTATGGGAGTCAGAAAGTTTCGGGGCGCTGTGGAAGGAGGAAGAATCTGAGGAGGATCAAGGGAATAACATGGGGAAATACAAGCAGGTCGGCCAGTTTTCATTGAGATGTCTATGAAAAACGGAAAGATCCTAAGAAGCAGGACTTGAAATAAATAAGAAAATGGTACACGAAGGGGAAACAATGCAATAAAAGAGAAGAGTAGAAACTTTTTGAAATGAGAAGGAGCGAGAGAAATCGAATCATCCTATCTACTAGGAGATTCATCATTCCTCGACTATTTTCATTTTTTGAGAGAGAATCATCCATTTTTTCGTCCCGCCCGGAGAGGTCTGCAGCGCCTAAGATTGGAGGATAGAAAAAAGACGAAGAGGAGGAGGGTACAGGATCTTGAGAGGTTATATCGCCGTAGTTTTTAAAAGATTTTTTTTGTCTGGCAGATGCGTAGGAAGTTATGAGTGCGGAGCATTTCGGAGTAAAAGTGGGGAATACGAAGATAGGGTATCGGGGGAGGTTGGAGAAATTTTGAGCTGGGAAGGGGAAGCTGAGAGTAGGACGGAAGACAAAACCCAAACCATTATTGTCCAAGGCTTTAGCCAAGAGAGTACTTCCGCTACCATTTGTAGAGAGAGAGAGTTTAAAGCGGTGCGACAGACATGGAGATGGTAAAAAAGGAGTGTTACCGCTTGTCATGGCTGAAGAGATATCGCAGTGATGACGTGGGCAGCGTAAGTGGCAGGTGGTTGATAGTTATGGTAGAGAAGGAGGCCTACAGCGGAGGACTTAAGTGAACTGAATCGGAGAAGTAATACATGAGAGGATTCTGGTATATTGAACATAAGGACCTCTTGCCATTACTATTACAACTCAAAAGGCCCAGTCTTCTCAGTCGAACGCAACTTTTCTTAAGTATTTGTAGCACGATTGTCAATTCTACTGATAACTACTATTTGTACCTAATCCCTCGAAAGGATTTTCTGTGGGCGGGGTATGGAGTAATCTGATTTCGTTCTATTTATGGAAAGATTTCTCTCAAAATAAACTATGGAACTCTCTTCGTGACAGATTACCCAAGCATGTATCGCTAATGTAAGAGGAAAATATTTCAGCTCTAATACTAACACTGAGGAGAATCTTATTAACATTCAAGAAGAGAGTGAAAGATGGAAGGAGAAGCAAATTGGAAAATAAGGAATATTTTATGAAATGATAAATAAAGGATTAACATAAGAAAAGTATGGGAGCATGATTATTTTAATAGCTAACACGATCACTTGTGAACACAATATCGACAGTTAGATTCTCACCTCGGGAATAGGTCATTTATTAAGTGTGACCGGTCTTGCCTACGGATAACTAAAAGCACGCAAACAGAGATTTATCAAAACCCAATGGGTTCCACAAAATAATCCGTGGGATAAATTTAAGGGATTGTGTAGCGAAAAGAATGGGTAAATAAGATTGGGTACGGTATTTATTTCGGCAATGGTGATAATACTTTTGTCTCGTTTTGTTCAATATTGTACGATATCCTCTCTACAGTACTGCACTAATTGGCTATCACTATAATTTGACATTAAACCATACCCTCCATTTTACAGGAATTAGGTTTAATATTCCTCAACCGATTCACAGCGCATATATGATGGAAGTATTGCTAGTATATAATCTCCATATCCGTTGGGCAAGACTCTTCAGGTATGATCTCCATACATTTCGCTTACTAGTATATCGTGGCCGGATGACATCCACAAATAAATAACGACAATTAAAACCCAATCGACTAGGTGTCACAAATGCAAATTGTGAGAGAAAACAAATTTATTTCCAGGGGTATATGAAAACAAAAACTACAAGAGACTTGAAAAATAGAATTACCTGGAGCTTACAGGCAAGAGGAACCGAAGGGAGCACTGGAGACAACAACACTTCCGGGGAGAGTGGAGGGTGACGCAATGGAGTGGCGCTAAGCACGCTTTAAGATAAGAGGATAAATGAGAATTTTTGAGAGGCACGGATACCCGAAAAACCTTCGCTAATTTCGCTTTTAATTAAAGAAGTCAATCCGCTCCCCGGCCCAACTCCACACCTATCGCCTACGAGGAGGGAGACAGGCGCGCTTCCTGCTTTCAACTTCGAGACCTCCCCGTCACCCCCTTTCCAGGAGCAACTCCCCTTAGCCCCACTCCCTTCCACAATCCTTACCCCATCCCCTGCCCCTAACCCCCCCCCCTTTTCCCCCAACCCCTCACACCCACGCAAACCTTTCCGTTAACTTCACCCACACCATCTCCTCCTTGATATCGGACTGCCTTTGCGCGTCTCACATATTTCAACCGCTTCTCTCTCTCCCCCCCCCCCGCTCTTGCTCGGCCCCGACGTCCCGGCAAAAATATGCTTGGAATGCCTCGAGGTGCTTTCCTAGAGAGAGGAGGATGGTGGAGCGGAAGAGAGTGTGTGTAAGGATTACGGGGAAAAGCCGATGCTTTAAAACTTCACCTCCGATATATTTCACCCGAGTATCATCAACCGGCAGCTTTACGTATCTAAAATGTTCGCGAGAGTTTCGTGCTCATATACTATATTCCTGGCTCCCCTTCACTAAAAATGGGCATTATTTGAAGAAATTACGGGGGGGAATGGAGTATATTAATGAACATCATCACGTATCATTTAAACATGAACTAGCAGGGCCTGAAATATCCTGCTAATACACTGCATGACCAAGAGGTTTTATGGAAACTTGGAATCGAAAATAAAAGATGAGAATTAACTTGGAATGATCTAGGTGCAACGGTAAAATGAAAATTACACGAAATACTTTTATACACTAATTACGTAAATATTTATAAAAATGCAAAAGACAGGTATAGGAGAACCAACGAAAATAATTAACCCTATAAATGAATCAAGCAGTCTGTTGAAATACACGTGTGGTTACAGACACAATTTAGATAGTAAATGTATAAACTATTTTATTTATGAATGAAAAGAATTTCTGATTTATAGTAAAATATGTCCCTAAAAAGTTTTATGCACTTACCCATCATCAGAATAAAATATGAAGGATAATTATCACAGCTAAAAATAGACCCGCGATAAAGCAATCGTCACAGTGAGAAGTGCGCCTAATTAAATTGATTCTCAGAATTACTACGCGTCACTGACGTAATTCATGAAAGCGATAATAACAACGGCAGGTGGATTAAATGTTTTAATTAGAGTTGCCGCCACCATTTATAGCTAAAGAGCTTCCTTCTAAGGAGAAATTTTGCCAACTTCATTAAATAGCAGCAAAAAAAATAAATAAGCTAACATAGTAAGGATGAAAATTTCGAGTGACGGTTCCCTTTTTTCAAAAAGAAAACCAGGCATCACTGGCATACAACATTTTTTCCTCGAAATTACTCGAATACAATTTTGTGGTGAATATCTTGATTATCACCCATTACTATCAGATAACAATTCATTAAGCCCCGAGAAAGCAGGAGCGTGAAATATTGACGCAAGACGTAAACTGAGTAGTTTTTATCACATCAGGAGAACACAACGGCGAAAATGAGAGACTTGACCGAGGAACGAGCTAATTTCACCGCATTAATGCCCGGGGTCATGGAAACCTTTGCCCTCTTTTGATGGATGTCGAAACAAAATGATAGAAACAAAGGACACATCACGGTGGTAAGTAAACTGAGATAAACACAGGCGAGACAAGGAACATGATTCATTTTATAACATCAATTTGGGACGTGGGGAAAGACACCACGCCCTAAATAGAAACGAAAAGAATTCTTTCGGGCCCGTTCCCTTATTGCTCCAAGCGGTGACCATCGGGATGAGACAGGATGTCTTTTTATGCCTGCACAACTCTCAGATTGCCTTCCCCATCAAATCTGCTTCCATGCCCAACAATCTGAAGCCTTCAAACCGGTCTCCTCACCCTCCATGCCGACCTTACGCTTCATACTCTTCTACCCTCCGTTTCGCTCCTCTCTCAAGCTTGTTCGTTCCTCCACAGCTCTCAGAACCCTCCCCGCACTTCCCGTTCCACCTCTTGAGCCCTCCTCCCCCACGTCGAATTTCACCCTCCAACCAAACCGTTGTTTTCGGTTTTATCGGAAAATCCATTGTACCACACTACTTGACGTCACGAGATACCCTCCATTTCACCCTGAAACTTCTCTCTCTATCTCGAACTCTTCCCCGCCCTCACCCCACTACCGGCCGAAAACCACCCCCACTCTCTCTTCGCACCCCCAGGTCTTCCTCACGCCCCTTCTTCTCTCCCCCCGCATCGTTCGGCCCTGTAACTGAAACGGAGCCCTCCACAACGATCTACCGCCTCCCACGTTACTCTCTTCTGCACCCAATCCCCACTCTCCTCCTCCCCGCTTTTAAAACCACCCGAAACTAATGCTCGGGCCGCCCTCCCTTCCCATACAATTCACCTCCAATACAGGCATTTCCATGGTCCCACCCCAAAGCCTCTCCGCCACCCCAACTCACCGCCAACTCTCCTTGGGTCCACTCCAGCCTACCCCTTTCCCCAATGAGCGCATCCCGTCCTCCCTCCACCCTCTACTTCACATCCCAGGGACTTCGCTCTTACACAGAATGAAATGAGAGAAGTAGGGTCATCAGTCTGAAGGGAAAAAATATAAATACTTAATCAGACTTCCCTTATTCGTGTTACTTTCATTGGCAAATTTAACGCTGTATTGAAATTTTTAACTTCGTCCGCTGGATTAATACTTCATCTAGGTAGCAATGAGTACGCCAGTCAAGTGCCGGAGGTGAATCAAACCCCCACAATAGAGTGAGTTGGAAAGACCATTCGTGAGTCATTTTAGCACATAATCCAGATTACATCACAAAGCCGAAGCTTGCGGGATAATTTTTCAAGCAGAAAATACAATGTTTAGTTTAGGAACATATCTAAAGGAAAATTCTCATAATTTAAACTATTTTCTCAATCAACATTTAACAGATTTCTGAGAACAGAAATATGACGGAAGTGAGCCGCGAGTTCTCGTAAAGTTACGATGGTGATGATTCAAAAAAAAAGAGGCTAAAATGATTAAGCTATGTATTACAAACAAACACACTTCAAATAGTGCGCAGATAGAGTACTCAGCTGTTATCTCCAAATAAGGAAGAGAAAAACGATTCCAGTATAGGATAATTATCAAATGGAATTACATTTCATGCTTAATAAATAAATATTTTCAACGCTTTCCTTCAACTGAAAAACGGATGCTATCATGCATACGCCTCCTCCCAGTTAGTTGCACCTTGCCTTTCAGCAGACTATCTCCCCCATTCCCTCAATCCGAGCCTCCCATTACAGGAAAGGACCCTTTAATTCGTTTTCCTCCTTTGCAGAGCACGCCTACGCGTGTATCAGAAAATCCCCGCTAATGTCCGAGGAATGAGAGCGACCGTGCGCGATAAGCCGGCGTAGGCTCCGTGAAAATTCGCCCGTTTCGCCGCTCTCATAACTGAGAGAATATTTAGGGGAGTGGGGGAGGAAAGATCGAAATTGGAGAGAGGAGGGTGGAGGGACATGTACCGAACGAGCGGATACGGCACAAACGACAGCGGACAATTTACGGACTTTACAAACGGAATTTTACATGGGACACGCACTGGGTTAGTGAGGTCGCTCCCGTAACAAAAGGATTTACTCTCGGCTTCAAAAATAAACTTCGGTTTCTCGGCGAATTTCATGTTTGATACGATTCTAACCAAGGGAAGAACCTCATACTAATGAATATGATCTACTGCATTTAAAGTATCCCTTGTCCCGGAGCCTTTTCATATAAGAGCTCACTTAAGACAAATGGAGCTCAAAAGTCACTGTAGGCTTCACATCCTAAGTTCCCCGAGGAAAATAAAGTGGATATGTCTCTCACGCGGCTTGAGCTACTCACATGCTAATTACAACTCGTCTCATTAGTTGATTAATGTAAAGATTATTATTCTTTGAAGGCATTTTGTGTTAAAAAATGTATCCCAAATAATTGCCAACGAATACTGTAGCATCTCAGACTTGATGTTTCCGAACTATCCGCATTCAAAACTATATCGCGTGTACAAAATATTAAAAATCATCTGATACGAGGCTACTTCAATTTTAATACAACACATATTTTATTATAGCAATTTCATTCTATACAAATTTCGCCCTAGATACATCGATTGCCATTGTTAAACCAAGAAAGTAATAAGAACGCCTACAACTTAACTTGAACATATTTCCGTTCCGCTAACTAGTACTGGGACAGGGGAGGACTCATCGAGCCGTATACAAAATTAACTAGTGCCATCCTCGTGGAGTCATAAAGATCTCTGCAAGCAAAACCGTCTACCATAAATTAAATGGACTTTGAGCCGGAATCGGAACGGTCCGAGCTTTCTTAATGCAGAGTAAATTTAGTGCCTTTTAGGGTAAAGGATGAAAAGATAATACAAGGAAAATTGACTCAGCTCAAAATAAAAGGAAAAAAGGCCAAGATATCAATTCCGACGACGAACGGGAAGGAAACACCGATTCCACCCTCCGAAGATACGATTCCCACAGCGAACCAAGCGCATAACAATACGAAACATTCCGGCACGCTCGCGACCGAGCGGGGGAAGCTTGAGGGGTAGGGGAGGAGCATGGGACATTCCAACTGCGAAAGAAGGTGAACGCAGAGAGTGAGGGAGGTGAGCATAACGGGGCGGGGGATGGAATGAGAGTGGTGAGGGGGGATGAGTGTCGGGGACTATTCTCTTCCCTTCATTCCCACCCACAGCGTCCGCCTCATCCAGCCCAAAACCCACCTTTCAATATTCTTAGCATGCGCAACACTTGCATGAAATGCACGCCTCGCCGACCTTAGAACTACTTCCTAACCAGCTTCCATTCGTGTAAGCGGAGAAGACTAGCAAGGGCGAGGGGTGGCGGGTATGGGACTCATGTCCGGGAAGGAACCGGGAGAACATGGGAAGGGCAGGGATGGGAGTTAGGGCATTCTTATCCGACTAAACATTCCCAGTCCCTGAACCTCATTCCAGTTGGAGGAAGCGAACGACTGCTACTACTATCACTACCACTCCCTTCAAAAGCACCCCCAGGGCCCCATCCTCACCCTACCCTCTCCATCAGAAAACTCCCCCCAACACCCCCTTTACCTTCCCTCACTCCCACCGGCGAGTCCCCCCTTTACTTCCACCTCGTTTTCCAAATTAACAAACGCAATGGATTTTCCGATGAAATTTCAACGGAGCGAAGCCAAAAAAGGTTTTTCGGGAGCGCCTGGGACTCCCCTCTTTCCTCCTCCCTCTCTATAAGAGCTACGCGGAGCGATACGGCCGCTCTGAAATTGGGGACGGTGAAGCTGTGAGAGTGGGAGGAGGATACAGGGGTTTTTGGGGTGAGGGAGAGGAACAGGAATTAAACCAGATTGGGGGGACGGATAAGAGGGGGATAAGCCATTATACGTGTGTGCATAAGGTGGATTCGGAGGGGTTCGAGCCTTGACTTTTAAGAGTTTTCTGAATATTTGTGAGGGAAACAAAAAAATATACTGCACCTCACGTACCCACGGCGTCACAACACCCACTAAAAAGTTGTAATGCTAAATAAATCGGACTTTGTTAACCTCCGTATTTATCCGTGGGAGTTAATGTGAAATATTATTTATCTCCCCCTTTGCGTGGATGACTAACCTCACTTCCCCTTATCTCCAACTCTACTGCTTCACTTATTCCCATCAGCATTAACCCCCGCGCCTATAATCTGTCTTCATCCAGAGCGGTCTTCATGAGGCTTTGTTTCCGATGGTTCTCCTTTTGCTTCCACCCATTCGAGTTCAAACGATTTAGCATTTCGCGCTCGAGTTTGGCCTCTTTCCACCTCCCTCTCTCGTATTCCTTATTCTTAAGTAAATTACAAGTCAAAAGAAGTTTAGAGGCTAGGTAAAAGCAATATTTCTCTAATTACAAGACGCTAACGATTAAAAATTAAATTAATTATTACGACTTAGGAACCCAGAAGGACCGGAAAAGGTATTAATTAAAGACTTGAATGCATCGTAAAAATCCGAGAATAATTAATCATTCGCGAGCAAAAAATTTGGAAAGGTACAGACTGCTTAAATGTATTCTTAAATGTAAAATTACGCCATTAAAACCTCCGCAGGAGCATGTGAATAATTAAAAAAGAACATTTCCTTTAGCATGTTTCTCACAGATTACCACAGGAGATGAAGCATTGGATTACATTTTAGATGTTAAAAACGTAATAGAAAATAAAATAACAGCACAGGATGTACATTTGCCAACAACAAAGACCTGAGGACCCAAGAGTCTGGAACGGTCTATAAGAACATATACCTAAGCCATTGATTACAAAAAAAGATGATTAGGAGAATGAAAATCGGGATATAATAGAAGAACGAACGCAAAACTTCCGAAAGGAAAATGTACAGATACGTACATAAATGACAAAAATACGAAAAAAAACAATATTGGAAGAAAGTATTATTGGGAAAGAGCAATGCGATGACAATAAGAAATATCAGAAACAAACTGATGATGCAAGTACGATGAAACAAAAATAAGGAGGAAGAAAAGGGAAAAATAACTAATTTCAAAGCGTTAGATGAATACAGGCTTACTTTGGAAGACAAATATAGATTAATAAGAGAAAAAGTACAACAATTTAAAGATCTTAGATAAATAAATAAATAACACTTGCAATAAGCGTATCTTGGGTGATGAGATAATCATTAAAAAGAAAAATTATTAGTTTAGGAAATAAATATAAACTTCAATTGAAAAAGAATAATTAAACTAGTCCAAAGAAAACACTTTTCACAGTAGAACGCATTTTACCGTTCTATGAAATCATAGGAAGTGCGTAAGGAACCATTACACAACCATTTTCAGTGAACCAGAATAATTATATATATATATATATATATATATATATATATATATATATATTCAATCACTTAATTTCAGCGAAGACGCACAAAATTAAGAACCGAACCTAGCCAAGAACCCAAATTAATTATCAAATCATTATTTCTCACAAGTCCCTCGATCAGTTGTATTAAGAAGTTATTCATCGGAAAAAACATTGACAGGATTTAAGTAGCATACAAATTTTCTCGGCGTCAGGGTGGTTAATTTTTTTAATGAAGGTTCCGACTTCTTGGAGCAAGAGCCGCAAGCGGATTACGTGCTTCGGAACGAAGCAATTTATCTAGTCGAGTGATATTCGTTTCCAAGATTGAAGATTTATCTTTCCTCCTCGTTCGTTTTTTTTCACCCTCCCTTGCATTACTTGAAATACTACATCAGATTATAAAAATTAGCTTATCATTAGTACAGTGCACACAAAAACTTCAGTACACACGAAAAAGGTACTTCATGTCAGTTTTAAAGTAAATAGAAACCGAGCTTAAGATGACATTAACAAAAATAGCTTCAGTATGAGAAATCTTGAGGGATATTCAGCGAAAATAAACGGTAAAATGATATTTCGTAATTATTATTAGTAAAGGAGTACCGGCTTAGGGAAATGTTTTTAGGGATCCTCGGAGTACACATCACTGTACCCTTAGGCCTAATATTACATATAATAACATTACACTGGGTACAACACATTACAATAGCTCATTCCTTAGCTCTGAATTATCAGGTTTTCAATTTATTTCTTCTTCTAGTTTAATTAATTAATTTCTCCTGGTTAGGTTTAATGTTCTGGTCTAAGCTAAGAAGTCTTTATCTGTGAGCAATCATGAATGACCACCGAGTTAAGAAATACCCCTGATTTACAAAAGTATATATTTTTTCTTAGAGTATAGTTGAGAAATTCCTATTAAATGTAGTGAAAACTGTACAAATGAATTTCAAAAAGATATATGCGGCGCATGACTTTCTTCCTGCACCTTAAGAAATTACTTATTTTCTTTCATCAGAATTTGAATACGAAATTAAAAATAAGAAAATCAGGAGTCTCTTGATCTACTATATTTCATAAAATGGTGTTTTAACAAGAAGGACATAACGAAAACACAGTTGTATTTTTACCAAATTTAACCTAGTTGTAGCCCTCTAAACTCACTTTGACACGAATTATTTCCATCGCGGCATAGAATACTCGATGGAAAACAAACTTTTTCCAGTAGAATTCACACAACTACGAGAAATTTTACCCTTAACGAAATGCTTGCTCCAACGGAAACAATAATTCTCCCCCGAGTCAAATCTGGGCAATTCTGACGCAGCGAACGCCGATCGGCAAACTTGTTGATGCATATGCTTCGTTACTAAAGGAGGAAGGAGATTCGTTCGAACGGAAGAAGGCGTCGGGTACCACCGTTCCTGCAATCTTGATCACCTAAACGAAACCTTTCATGCTGCAGGAGATGGAGTGGATGGAGAAAGGTTAGAAAATACGGTATGCCGCCCAGTAACAAGTCTGCAAAGGGTCGATCTCCGTCTCAGATGTGAAAAATGCGACGCACGGCATCAACTTCGCAAGAAAAAAAACCAGTATCTGCCGTTGGGATATCCTACCCGAAATGGGAAGGAGAAAAAAAAAAGAGGGTGAACTGCTCGCGGATGGGGCAAGTTTATGCGCGCAACTCTGAGATAATCGTGCTCATCCTGGGGTGTGCGGCGAGGGCGTTTGGGGATGCGTAAGCAAACTCAAGGTTTTCAAGTTGTGTTTGCCTGAGCGTACAGTTAATGGGCCGAGAAAATTTCATGCGGCTGGCGTGGAGGGGGGGGGGGTGGTTAAGGAGAGGGGAGGCGAAGTGCCGGAACAAAATGGTATAGGGGGAGTGAAGGACGACAGCAGTTTCTGTACACATGGGAGGGTGGCGAGAGGAAAGACAAGTTGTTGAGGGGATGAGAAAAAGTTACCTTGCAGGGGAAAATAGGTGGGGATAAAGTGAACGCGCCAAGAATCGGTTGCGGCAGTTAGGTAAGAGAAAGATGAGAAGAAATTGCCGGTATTAGGGTAAGGGGAAAGGTCGAAAAGATTATCATGGGGAGTGAGAGAGTGAAGTTAGGTGGGGATCTAGTGACCCCATCGAATTGAATGCGTAAGGTTCTTTCAGGGATGCAGAGAAATACTAGGAATTCGCGAGGCAAAGTGCCTCATTAGCGTGGGTTTTCGGGGCAAGGCGGCAACTCGGAAGATGGGGATCTCGAAAGCAGGGGGGGCAGCATTTAAGTTCTCCGTTAAAGTGCACGGGAACCAAATACATGCTCGGCCATAAATTGTTACTAATTAATTATCCAAACGAGCGTATTTCGCGAGGCATTCGCTATTTTAGCACTATCCAGTAAAACTGCAGGAATTAGGGAAGAGAAATGTTCTAATGGCCTATTCTACCACTTAGTAAAACCAGGCTAACTTAAATTCTTGCATTTGTTCTTAAACACGAAATTCTTTAAAAAATATGTAAAATCGAAAAAAAGAATATTTTCCTTTGAAGGTGAAAGTCAATGCAGCTTTATTCTCTAGGTGAAAAATATACGCAGAATTTTGCATACATCCCCCATTATATACGGTAAAATAGATAAACGAAAACTTTAATACAGGTGTATCATTAGACACATACCTATGCATAAAAAATAATTTTTTTGGTGTCGCAATACCATTCATTTATTTGTATTTATTATAAGACAACATTTGATCTACGAGTATTTCCACAATAACCATCCCAGGGCAGCATTTCGAGTATTTTTCAATTCAATATTCAATTCACAAAAACATTTTAAAGGAAAAAATTGCTACAAATCTTACTCATAAACCGGTATTATAAACAAGGAGGGTTTCATTTGAAATAGGGCAATTTCCTTTGAAAACTGTAAAAAATACCAAGGAAATAAAGTTATAGATACTTTAAAAGAGAAAGTAGTAATGGTAAGGATATCATTAATAAATTTGTATTAATCGAAGGTTTTTATACTATAACAAATGGAAAAAAAATCTTTCCACTAAAACGATTTTTAATCAAATGATAAGTCACAGTGGCGAAAATCAGTCTACACGTTTGCATCAACCAGTAGCTCCCGGCACGAATACTGCAGCGGCAAATATTTACCAGGGAATGGTCTTCATCGACAAACGGAAACCTAATTACTTTTTTATGCCCCGCCTCTGGGTTGAGGTGACGAAAGAAAACACTGGCGTTAATTGGCTGCGTTTATTGAAAGACATCATCAAACTAGAACGCCTCGACCAATTTGTTGCATCATTAGAGAGTTTTCACGGCGAACAAGACGACGATAAACAAGTTTTCGAGACGGAAAGATGAAAGAGCGACTGAATAATTATCGCCAAAAGAGCAAATATGAGGGTGTCGATGAAACGACCCGACCACTGCGTACAAGCGCCATTTTGATTGGTCAAGTCAAGGAAGAACATTCAAATTAAAATTTCCTCGCAAAATCGTTATTAAAAATGGCGGAATAAATACGTCGTCGGATTTTTGTGTTCGATGGAGCATGCAAAAAAGAAAGGTTCCCATTTCAAAAATATCGATAAGTGTAATTCAATGATATCCTAAAAAACTTGAAAAAAAACAGTGAACGATGTTCTGACCTTAATTTATGGACTTTCCGTTCGAATTGATCGGAGTAAAATCAGGTAAAATCAAATAACAGAGAAACCGAAAGATAGTAAAGTATATTATGCTAAATTAGAATCCGGAAACCGCTTTGGGGAAAATCATATGATAGAAAATGAGAGAAGAGGTGGCATATTACCAAACTTTTTTTGGCGAAAAGATTTCCAAGGATCGTGGGTTTGACGTTGTTGGGAATTGTCTCTCGAGATTATGGAAGCAAAATGATAACCTGTGGAAGATGTGCGATGGGAGTTTGCGATGAGGAAAGTGCGGCAAGTGGGAGGTATGAAAAAAGAAGACGAAAGGGATTTTTGCATCGGAAAGGGATACGAAAAAGGAATCCCGAAGGAGAATAAACCCCTCAACAGCAAAAGAACAAAATCATCAGAAGGTACAATATCTCGGGGAAATTAACTAGAAAAATTCAAAGTTTGCATTTCCGCACAAATATGGAGGGTTTCTCATCTGTACATGAAGCAGTGATATTCCTTCAATTACCCTGAAAGAGACGATATTAATTTCATGAACGTCACAACAAGGATAGAAGGCAGAATAACAAATTATTTGAATTGAAGTATACAAAAAAATAATTCCAACTAACCACTCACAGAAATTTTCACTTAGAATTTTAGTAAAAACTACGAATATTTCGTGAATATGTTGCCTACTAAGGAGTTTTATCGCAAGAAAAAAATATTTATTGACGCATATTTAAAATATTCATTGATTTTCACCCTAACATATGATTACATAAGTTCCGGATTAAAAATATACCCCAGATTTATCTAGAAATTTCAGGTTAAAACTTTCCATCAGCCCTTTTCCAGTGCAAGGGGTAAAAGTGATAGTCGTAATTCGTTTTATCGAAATTTATTGATCATTAAAAATTGCAGTTGAGTGTCAGATTAGCAATAAAAGGAAAATGTTCTAGTTGTGAATATTATGAGTTGACAAAGTTACATAGTTTATTATAAGAAGACCTAAGAAGTCTAGATTTTTTATTCTGAAAACAACACCTTATTCACGACACCAAGTTCACCCAAAGTTAGACATTTAAAATACGGATGAAGAACTTCCACAAGCTTTTCTATGCTAACAATTGAAACGCATACTTAATATAACTAATATTCGAGGTTTTCATGCTACATAATTGTATAATACAAAGAAATACTTCATGCAAAACTTGGGGTAACTGCTTCATAGTAAATGAAACAGACATAGTTATTCGCACATGCATAATAACCTGTACGATTTCAATATAAAACTTCGATTTCATCGTGGTACAATATCATTACGAATTCATCTAATTCAACCATAAGAAACGTTCTAACATCGACCGGCTCGTATGTGAAGCCACATTCGGGGCAGCAAACAGACAGGTCTTAGCCATGAGGAGGATAAAGTCCAATATAATGAGAGATTCCTCTACATGGCAGTCAAATTACAGAAGCATATTATCATTGATGGTATAAAAGATTATTTCATTTCAAAGAGGTAAAAATAATTGGAATAAAATGTAAAAAAAATACATTGCAATCCTATAACTACTTGCACTAGGAAGTAATCTTCATTTCTCATTGTTTTCACTGTCGGCGAGGTCAATTTCTATTTTTCTTTGGCATCCGACAACTGCCAAATTAAATGATGAATGAATTGACGATTTTCATATTCATGGCAATGAACAATTTCAAGATTCGAAGATGGAAATTATTTACTACCAAAAGAAGTTTCCCTTAGATAGAAAAACAATGATATTTACCAATGGGCTACAGAGCAGTCGAAAGACTAATCACCCATGAATAATCTAGATAAAACATGCACCTTTTAAAACCTAGTTTTCCTGCCGGGTAAATGAGGACGTTGAGGATTGAAAAATTATTCCGCCAATATGAAAGAAATAGGCACATTCTCGACAAGTCAATACAAGGGAAAGCAAAACATCAACCATCTCGCTTAAAAAGAAAGTAGGACTGTGGCACAGAGAATTTAAATTTCGGGGAAAATTCACGGAACGAGATAATAACAACGCAGGAAGAAACGAGGGAAAAGAAATGTTATTAGACAAATACTACTGAGCCAAGCGATAAAAATGAGGTACGGCGGGAGCAGCAACGGCAAGGCTCTAAATGGTGATGGCAGAGATACGGAACTTAAGGCAAAAGGACCAGAAGAAAAATGAAGGAGGGAGAGAGACGTCAGGGAGAAGAAAATGGGACGGCAGGAGATGGGCAGGAGACGATCCAAGAATTTGAGAGGTTGATGCGTGAGGAGGCATACAATAATTTGAGTGGCGGGGCAGAAAAGAAATTAAGGACGGGAAATAAAATTAAATCGACTGTACACAAATCACGGACACGAATCGATTCATGAAAAAGACGTATCCAAGTATATTTGAATCGAGCTAACAAATCGTTATTAATGTTCACATTGGAATACAAATACACACACGCATATATACATAAACACACATACCTACATATATATATATATATATATATATATATATATATATATATATAATACATATACATAATATATTTTTGTATGTGTGTCCCCACACGAAGTAGGTACGAGTACAGTGCGTTCTAAGGCATGCGAAGAAAGGAAGAAAATGAGCTATATATATGTATTGGCCATATCTTATGGAAGCACGAAAACCCAGCGAAAACTGATTCGGATATAGACACTGGGATATGCACACACAAATACATGAAACACATGCATTAAATATTATAAAATATTGAAAAGTCTTAAATTACCTAGAGGCAAAAAAATGGCGATTTACTAGAATCGCCAAGATAAGGAAATGCCTGAAATGGATTCACATCACATTGCCTTAGCCTATAGAAAGGAAAGAAAATGGCGGATAGATATAATCGAGTCGTAATCGTAAATAATAGAACCAAATAAGACACCCTGCCACAAAGAATTAAACTGTCATCACAATGAATAGAAATAGGATAGGGTAGAATTATTCGATTCGCATTATCGTAAAACATCAAAGCATCGATTTTCTTAACAATCCAGTCGGAACTTTTCAGAAAAAAAGGGAAAATGTGGTATAACACTTCCACCTTTTGAGGAAGAGAGTCAAAAAGAAAGGTGTAAAGATAAGGAAAAAAAGAGGAGATGTTTAAGGAGTGTGTTTGGAAGGTGCTTTTATGAGAAAACTGACAAGCCTTACGACGATGGCATGGGATAGGCGGTGGTTGAGGGAGGGATGAGTCAAAGAACGAATACGATGGGGAATGGGAATAATTGTTGTGAGTGTGGGATAGAAGGGCAATGGGTGAAGTAGGAGGATGAAAAATAAGGGGCAGTTAAAAAGACAAGCGACTGAATAAATGGGAGATGAGGAGAAAATGGATTCGCGACGCCAGGACATAAAGGCGTGAAAGTCTCCAGGATCCATAACAAAAAAAAAAGATTTTGTGTATCTTTTGAACACGGCTAAGTGTATGCCTGATTCCTCAAAATGATATACTACAAAAGAGAGTATTCTTGTTACCCATGCATAAAAGAAATACCTTGTACATTGTACACTGCCTTTTCACAGCTTAAAGGTTTACCTTGCATAGCATTCTAACTATACAGGCGAAACAGAACGTTTATAGTTACTGGCGTTTATTGATTATTACTGATTGATCATATGATCTGAGGTGATATATGTATTCAAGGTCCACCAAAGAAACAACTACATACATGTATTCCATTAGAATACCTGTACAAACCTCATACCTTGAAAATTCCTACTCAACACAATGACTACTGTGATTGTACATTTAGCATAAAGGAATAAACTAAATTTTAGTAATTGTTTAAGCTTCGTCGCGTGCGGAGCATATGTACGTTCAATTTGTTGATTTCGCATTCGGCACTTTGAGTATTATGAAAGATGCCTGCTGTATCATGAGAGAATCGGGAAGACACTAAGTTCTCTACACGTCATGAAACACGAAAAATTATTTTAAGCATCACAAAATCGCTACGAAGGTCTTCGGTGGAAATTAGCTGCACTGGATGTAGCACTATACAATTTAAAAAAATGATCTTTCACTGGGCAAAGGATAATTCCAAGGGATACGAATAGACATCTCAAAGCAAAGATTTCTACCGTTAAAAAATCTCATAATAACTACACTTGTATTTAATTTCATTAAAACATTTACCAGAGAAATTACGTTTTTTGGTATTCAATAACACTTTTCAAATTTAGATACGTGAATAGTATGAAATATTAGTCTTGGTATCTAAAACATAAAATGAACAACGAGTTCATCCTCTCTCTCATAAACAGTTATTGAATAATATTATAATAGCTTCCGTAACAACAAAGAAGAGTCACAATACATTTATTTCAAATGTCTACATCAGACTACCAATGAAAAACAATCATTGCCATTGCGCTATATCACATCTAGAACACAATGCTAATTACGAAAACCTAATTAATAAAATACACAATGCATAATTACGCAAAAATATCCTACACCAAAAAACTAACGGCCATTACCAAGCTATAATATTCAATATAAAATTCAAAAAATTAAAAACGGGATAAAGAAAAAAAACAACGACCCGTGAATAATTGAGAAGTCGATTTGAAGTCGGAATCACGACCACGTAACTTGATATCGTGTCCACCGACGGCACTTTTGATTTTGCGCAGGTGAAGCTCCCGGATTTTAACATTGGTTCAGACGACTCCGAGGGCGACACGAACGTTCGGCACTGATTTATTCGAAAAAAAAAGATGGAAAGTGCCCATGCGGAACACGCGCAAGGGAATAATTCTGTTTGCGTCGCAAGGACGACGAGGAGGCATATAGGACTGCGGAGAAGGGGAATTTTTTTAAAGGGTTCAATGTGCAAGAAATCCCTTCGCGGAAGCGAAACGAGAGGGGCGAGCTGAGCGAAGGACTGAGGCGCAGTGGTGGAGGCAAACGGCTTTTTTGGAGGAGAGGAGGCAAGGAAAAACTTGAGGGGGAGGATAGGAGGTTGCAGGAAAAAAGATCTTTAAGGATGCATGGGAAGAGAAACTTCAGGGAGTAAAAGAGTCGACGGGAGAGCTTCTCGAAGTTTCTGCGACTGTTGGGGTGGGCGCACGAGGTCACGGGGAGATGTAGGGAAAGGGAGTTATGTTTAAAGGATCCGAAGGGTAGAGGGAGGAGGGTAAAGGGCGAAGGGTGGAAGGACGCGAAGATGGAGTGTAACGATGTGAAGGTTAGATATGGAAAGAAACGTTACCGAAAGCGTATAAAATCGAGCCTCTCGGAAGGCTGCGGGCGGATGAGAAGAACGCCCAGCTAGGCCCTCCGACTACTTCTTTTCATCTCGTGGTAGGGGGGAGAACAAGTAGAGAGAGTGAGAGGAGGGAATGGTACCAGATAAGGGAGGCAGGGTTCGATAGAAAAGGATAAAGGGGGAAGGAGGTGGCTGCGGATTCGCGCCTTTAATTCCTCCCGAGAAGTGCATTTTCTCTGGTATGTGGTTGAGAAAAGAGAAGGCAACACATCAAAGAAAAAGGAACTCCCTCCCTCCGACGATGTTCGGGAGTGGATTGTGGGATCTTGAGACGGGGAACATAAGTAATGAACGACGACGGAGGTTAAAGGTGTACGTTCGTATCTGGTCATTGGCTATGGGTCGTAGGTTGGCGTAAAGGATAGGTGGTGGAGGGGACAAAGATACCCAGGACTTCGAAAACATGAGGGAGATAAGTGTGGGGGAGATCTTTCGTCGTTTGGACGATGATGATAATTTGCGGGTTCCTGAGGAGTTTCTTTTCCTGCCCTCCCCCCACACTAACCACACCCCAAGGTAAGAGAGGCCGACAGTAGGAGAGAGAGAGATAGAGAGGGAGACGTAAAGAGTAGTATAAAATATGTAATCGAGGGAGAAATGAAGATTTGGAAACTTTTGGCACCTTTAGATCCTCTCCCGTTTCCTCAAAACTGTCATCCTTAGCCGATTCCTTTCCTCCTTTTTTATATCCCCATACCCCTCCTTCCTCCCCGCAGCCACTCCTCCCATTTTTACCGTCCATTTCTCCCCGAGATAATTCTTCTCTTTTCACCCTCATCTCCTTAGCATCAACTTCCTTCGTTCTTTCGAAAATCGTTTTTCTTTACTGCGCCGCATGAATCCGCCCCCGCCTTATTCCATTTTATCACGCTCAAAAACTTTTTCCATTCGATGGCAATGTGCAAAAGCAATTATCGCCGCATGCTTTAGGATTGGTACGACTCGGGCATTATGTTTCTCACCCTCCGCCTACCGAATATACGATATAGTCCCCAATGGCACGGTGCTTTTAACGTAACGACAATCAAAGTGGCAACGAATTTTTTCAAATTCCCAGTTTTACACTGGCCATTTGTGCTCGATATTTCTTGCCGCTACATGGGACTGTTTCTCATGTCGTGTTTAAGCCTTAACTTCCACTTTACCACAGTTTCCTTTCCATTCCGGATCAAAAACTACAACTACTGCCTACATATGAGCTTGCCAACTAACTCAAGACATAAAAGCGACGAAGAATTGGGATTGAGGTTTTTTTAACTACGACGATCCCGGAGTTACGTTCCAATTTTCTTCCAAACGCGAACAATTTCCACCACCTAACCCAGAATCAAGAGTCCATAAAGGGGATTAATTTATCATATTTTACCAGCAAAATTATTTGTAGACGATGCCACAAGGCAGTTCTTTAGGTGTTTATTCGTAGATGCGTCCTTCACAATGACATCGACAAGTCGGTAATAACTTAGCTTACAGACGCAATGTCTTTTACTCTAACATATGGAACTTATGCTCCGTTTATCAAATTGAATGTGTTAAACAAGGCATCAAATCAACAAGAACGACCAAAACCAAACGGCAGAAAAAATTCATCGATTGATTTTATTAGTTCGACTCTTAACACCATGCTTACAAGTATATATATATATATATATATATATATATATATATATATATATATATATATATATATATATATATATATATATATATATAAATAACCAAAGACAAAACAGCGAAATGATCCACCCAACTCTATATATATATATATATATATATATATATATATATATATATATATATATATATATATATATATATATATATATATATATATACATATACAGAAACAGATATAAGGAAAAGGGATAGGAACACACATAAAGGACGAACACAATAGAGGTGGTGAAGGCGGAATCGAACGGATCACAAGAGTAAAAATATTTCCTTGACCGGGACTCGAACCTCGGATCTTTCCACTTGCCGGGCGGATGCTCTTAACCACTTGAGCTATCGAGGAAACGTAATTTACCCTGAGATCCGTGGGTCTAATATGTCGCCAAGCGCCCCGATTCTTTAGCCAAGAGATGGGGTCAGGGGGCTGTTTCACCCACCAAAGGAGAAATAGACAATACACAAGAGGAAAGGACAGTGGGTTAGATTTCATACAACATCATACAGGAAAGCAACAGTGCGTTTCGTGGCACGCATAGCCAGAAGAAAGAGATGAGCCACATTGGCCAAATACACATTCAAACACGAAATCCCGCCAAACGGCGAATAAATACTCATATATACAGAAACAGATATAAGGAAAAGGGATAGGAACACACATAAAGCTCAAGTGGTTAAGAGCATCCGCCCGGCAAGTGGAAAGATCCGAGGTTCGAGTCCCGGTCAAGGAAATATTTTTACTCTTGTGATCCGTTCGATTCCGCCTTCACCACCTCTATTGTGTTCGTCCTTTATGTG
Source organism: Hetaerina americana (assembly GCF_022747635.1). Classification (NCBI taxonomy): domain Eukaryota; kingdom Metazoa; phylum Arthropoda; class Insecta; order Odonata; family Calopterygidae; genus Hetaerina; species Hetaerina americana. The sequence continues at coordinate 64,886,901 of NW_027287205.1, read as the reverse complement.
TGTTCCTATCCCTTTTCCTTATATCTGTTTCTGTGTATGAGTAATTATTCGCCGTTTGGCGGGATTTCATGTTTGAATGAGTGTATATATATATCTATATCTATATATATATATATATATATATATATATATATATATATATATATATATATATATATATAAACTACCTTGATCAAAAAGTTCCCGGAATAACCACCGTGTGGCGCTCCCATCGTTCCGATTTGAGTTCTGTTTTTTTTGTTAAATTGGTACATCTGTTGTTGATATTCCCTTTAAATCTTAGTGTCATAACTTGACATTTGCAAAAGTTACGTAGCCAAGAGTACATCTATCTCTGTGTGTGTTGGCTATTTTTTACAATTGCAGAAATGGATTTAAATTTGCAACAACGAACTTGTATTAAATTTTGCGTAAAAAACGGATTTAGTGGCGCACGGACGTTGGAAATGTTGGAAAAGTGTTTCGGCAACGATTCTCTAAAAAAAACGGTCGTTTACCAGTGGCACGAGCGGTTCAGAAGTGGTCGTGAGTCAATCGAAGATGATGAACGCAGTGGCAGACCATCGACATCGAAAGTCGGTGAAAAAATTGATAAAGTGAAAGAAATGTTGGTCAATAACCGCAAATTAACCATCAGAGAAATAGCGGAGGACTTGAACATTGCCTATGGATCCGCCCAATACATTGTGGTTAATGATTTGGGTTTCCGTCGTGTAGCAGCAAAGTTGGTTCCAAAAGACCTCAATTTCATGCAAAAAAGAGACCGTGTTGACGTCGCAAAAGACATGATTTGCGAGGCTGAATCCGATCCCACATTCATCAAAAGGATCATTACTGGAGACGAGACGTGGGTTTATGAGTACGACACGCAATCCAGACATCAGGCAAGTGAATGGCGTTCACCAAATGAGCCGAGACCAAAAAAACCACGTCGTTTTCAGTCAAAAAAGAAGGCAATGCTGACGGTTTTCATGGATTACAACGGTGTAGTGCAACATGAATTTTTGCCAGAAGGCCAGACAGTAAACAAAGAGTATTATTTGGGCGTTATGAGACGTTTGCGTGAAGCAATTCGCCGAAAGAGACCAGAAATGTGGGCAGAAAACTCGTGGATTTTGCACCATGATAACGCACCGTCGCACAGTGCTATCATTATTCGTAATTTTTTGACGAAAAATGCAACAAATACCATCCAACAGCCACCGAATTCACCTGATTTGGCTCCCTGTGACTTCTTTCTGTTCAATCGAGTTAAAAAACCATTACGGGGAACGCGTTTTAGCAGCCGAGAGGAAGTAATGGAAAAATCGCAGGAAGCATTGGTGGACATACCGAAAACCGAATATAAAAAATGTTTCGAGGATTGGATCAAGCGCTGGCATAAGTGTGTTGCAGTGAATGGGGATTACTTTGAAGGGGACAATATAGATTTAGATGAATAAACTTGTATTTTTAATTTTCTGAATAAATTCCTGGAAATTTTTGATCAAGGTAGTATATAAGAAAGAGAGTTGGGTGGATCATTTCGCTATTTTGTCTTTGTTCCATTCAAAAGAAAGTACTGATTCTCAGGAAATAATATTTCTGCGTATATCTGCGGGTGACTAAAAGGATCATCCGGATTTCAACACGGGATTCTTTGACAAAGTCCAAGAAACCTCGGGAGATGCCATAACACAACAGTAACTTTTAACAGAGTCATCCGCTACTATGTATTTCAATGCAACAATTTCAGAGTGTAAATATCATTCGAGAAGGCGAATGATGTTTACACTCTAAAATTGTTGCATCGAAACAAGATCCTTCGGCTGATATTGACCGCGTCGCTGAAAAATGAACAAAATTAAAAAAAATTATGAAGCCATTATTTAAATTATAATTTTGTTGGCTTTCTACCTAATTAATATGCTTAGACATAAACATCCAACTACTTTCATATTCGATCATCTTTCCGAAAACGGTAAACGCATTTTACCGATATACCCAAATTGCCTTTAATCCAAGTGAATGATAACGCAAACATGACCAACAAAGAAACCCAACGCATATATGAAATATAACAAAATATCTGCTAATATGTTTTTGAAGCTTTATCAGAAGTAATACCTTAAATTTTAGATGTGATTGCCTATGAGGAAAGCACAATATCAGCAGCTCAGTCTCATTTCTGGATGTTCCATTGCCAATGCTAAAATGCCTCAAGTTCTTCATGAGAATCGAAGCCATCCATCTCTCTTTATGCCCCAAATCATTCCCATCATCCACTTCCTCTAATTCTTCCCGTCACTCACCCACGAAGCGCCCCTCCACAATTTCCATTTCGTCCTATTACCATTAGTTTCACTCTCTCTCGCGCTCAAACCCCGCCTCGCGGCATCTTCCCTTCCAAGCCGAAAAACAATCCCCATTCGGCCTCACACCATTTCCATAGCTCTCAAGTGCCGAAGAGAAATGTCCCTCGATCACTCAATCCCACTCAGCAACCAACCCGCCGTTCCCTCAAGCTGCGCCTCTCCTTCCCTCACCGCGCCTAACCTCCCATGCGACCCGCCTCCCAGAAACCTCCAAGGGCACACCCCACAGTCAATCCTCAACCATCCGAAAAAACATTCGGAAATTTACAGATTGCGTCACCCATTCCCTTCCAGAAACTGAAGCCACTTTCCCTGCCAGGCAACCTATATTATTATATAAATGTGCTCGAATTGAGACGCGTCGGAAAAATATAAATGAGCAGGACTCACTTTTTCCATTCCGTCTTATTTTTCTCATCCATATTTTCTTTTAATGGGTGGCACCATCTCAACGGAGATAGCTTGAAGAACATACGTGCTCATTATATTCAGTGCAGCATCTATTTGAATACGCACAGTTAAAAAATATAACGAGGGCAGTTGAAAGAAACCGGCAGTTTCTCGTTAATTGAACCTTACATCAAGAACTGCGAGCATTTGGAATTAATCTAAATAATATTTGATTTAAGTACTGAACGAGATACACGAAAGAGCTACATGACCCATGAAATTCACCCATGAAAAGACACGAAGCAGAAACAAGAGAAAATAATCCGGGCTAGAATTCCTGGAGCCAAAAAAAAACTCGAATATGAAGGAATAAAAATAGGTGTTGATTGTGCGATTTAAAGTGTGACATGAGGGAATAATCCTTTGCGTACCCAAGGGGCAGGTAAAAAAAAGCGCAAAAATTAGAAAATAGGAAAATATTCTAACGAGTAAAAGAGAAACCGTTAATCCATCTAAATGGAATTTTATGACAGAGCCACTTAAATACTAATAACGTTTGTTCAGATTTTTTAGAATACACTAAAGCGATCACGAGAATATGATTGGAAATTCTCTTACCCTTCAAAGGATTTTCCTATCATTAATTCATAGTTACGCCAGGAAATGGCTTGATGCCGTGGTGATTTTTTTCCATACTTTAATCAACAAGCATCAAAGAAGTATAAAGGACACTTTTCTGTTGGAACCTGATTTCCAGAGAGGCCCAATTAATACAAAAAAACATGACTGATATCAAATCAAATTATAAAAAAATAATACTTAATGAATAAAGAACAACCAAATCCGTCTCTGGGTTAAAAACCTGTGAAACATACAACTTCCATTACGGGAAATAAGTTTTTAAATTGCATCATACAGTTAACATCGTAGAACAGGACAAAAAGCTTCATTCTATTAACGCACAATGGCTTGTTCGTGGTACATTCCATTCCATTTTTGCATAATTTTATTCTTCATATAGGAATATAAGAATTTTCCTTACTTTCAGAGAACATCTCCTGAACATTTCCAAATTTCAGGGAGTGAAGATTTTTGATTGACACATTTCGCAACGCAGAAGTCGTTCGAAGTAATAAGTCACACATTCATTCATTCGGTGGCACATCTCTTGACTATTGAGTTGTAAAAAATAGCAATTTCACCTTTTTTACCAAACGAAGCAAGCAAATCCGTCTAATGCACTCATATTTTGTACTGATGTAAATACATTTCAGTTTTCAGGAACAACTTGACCCTTACCATTTACTTACGACTAAATAATGATTTAATCAACGTAGTAGAAAAGCTAATTGTTCCACAACCCTCTTCTCGTAGCAATTGCTAACGTGATCTGAAACCACAGGCTGGGATTTTCGCCTCAGTAAATAAGTGGAATGGGCTCTGAATAAATATATATAAACGGGGGGGAAAACAAAGAATCAGGATGAATCTCGAGAGGAGGGATTCCATGAGGGGAAACAGGAAATGGCAAGGAGGGGAAGCAAAAAAAATCGATTGACCAATTCTGTTAATTCGATTGGGGGTCCGTAAATTATTTTTCCCTCACCTCCCGCCCCCCATTGTCGTCTCCGACACTGGCATAATTTATATATAGGGAGAGGAGCGACGGCTAGCAGGTTTTTTCCGGTCCCCCTTTCAGTTCTTAGAGTGTCGCACATCGATCTGCGCTCCTCCAACTCGTCAGTCTGCGGCGCGAAAACAATTGGGGAGTTGAAAAGGGGTTAGAGGGTTTGGAATTCGCCCATTCTTTAATCGGAAGCTCGCGGGTCCACTGAAATTCACATATAAATATTTGAGAAGAATATTCAGGGCAAAAACCGGTTATTGGAGGAAAAAGTATTATTCACACTTTCGGTAATGTGGACTATTTTTTTCCTTTGCTCCTCGCTTTAATCCAAACTCCAAAGAACATCGCTCCACGTGGACCAGAGTTCCAACTAAAGCTGCTAAGCCATTCCTACGCGGCGTAATAGCGTTTCCTAACAAAGGGAGTTTTAAGATTTAGGGCAAGAGATGGAAGCCGACTTGCGGTGAATCCGAGGGTCTCATTTTTCAGTGGCTGAGAATCTATAGCTGCAATTAAGATGCGGTGATACTAGAAATGAATCTCGGCGAAATGCATTCACGTTACCCCCTCACGCCCCGACGACCCTAAATCAGAGTCTACCACATGTTTGGCCAAAAATTAATCAACACCTTAACGGAGTAAGTAATTAAATGAAATTATCTTATCTGTGCATAAAATTAATCGAATTGAAGCAGAAATCTTTATAAAATCAAAGAATTTCTTAAATTAAACATGACCTACAACATATGCTAACAGCATTTATTAAAATTAAAGTAATAAAATTTTTCAAAACGGAAGAAAAGGGTCCACCTAACCAATGTAGTACCTATCACGAAAACTAAGGGTGATTAAGTCATCACAAAATCGTTCAGAAACTGAATCATGAGGGTCACGGAAACAAATGTTTTTTTCTAAAAACATACGGGAATAAAGTGTGCCAAAATGAGATAAGTGTCGCAAATTACAACCAAACAAGAAGGGCAGCTCAGCAACTATCATTTTCCCACAGATTTTTTTATCAAGGAAAACCAAAACCAGAGGAAACAAAATCCATTTCCACAAACTGAATCACGAGCTGGTGAAATAAAATTATGGGTAACATCTGATAAACCATTTGAACTTAATCTTCGCTCTCAGGGCTTTATGAGTCCGCAGGGAGGGAATACTAATTAAATAGTACATATAGTGCGCATATGACCTATCATTCATTCTAAGTATTATTAACTTAAAAAAAGTTATGAGGGATATTACTAAAAGTCACACACTATTTAATCACTCGTGGAGTCCGGCAAAAAAGTGATTGTTGAACCTTCCACTAAAGAGTACGCATGAGCAAAGCATGACGCAATGAAGAATCCCAACAATTTCAACCGTGAGGGCGGCTACACCCTGACTTCCAAATGGAAAAGGGTGATTCCTATTCGCCGCCAATAAAGAGCCAAACAGAGAGCTCCAGGCCAGTCTGCGTCTCCTATGTATAGGAAACAGCTCTATAACAGCCAAATCGCGACGTATAGTATATCACTTTGACCTGAAGTCGCCTCCAGGACTAGGGGCGAAACAGTTATCCATCAACATATCTGAGCGATGGTAATTCTCGGAAGCAGCATGGATCCTTCATTAACTCTCTCAAAAATCTTATGGAGTTTACTAATCGTCGTTTAAATTCCCTCAAACAATGATCACAAGTCAGTTATAGTGCGGAACTCTTTTTTAAGACATAAGCTTTCCAATACTCCGACAGCGTTTGATACAGGAAATGAGATGGATCTCTCCTGTTCGAGGATAGCATAAGCTACTCGGTGTATCTGAGAAGTAAAACGACGATTCAATCTTATTTTTCGATAAGACTCTGACTACCAAAGAAACGGAATAATTTAATTGAGTATCATACGACCTCTAAAACAACTGTCTAAATAAAGTCTCGTGCAACAGATATGATCAATAAAAAATTTCCATCAAAAATCATATTAATTAATAAAATTTTACCCCTAGAAAAAAAGCTGTTTTTAATCAATGAACCAAAAATGTCTAAGGTACGTCAATACCGTTCAATTGGCTATTATTTAGGAGATTATCCAATTAATTTCAAATATATATTTCTTAACCCTCCAGAATTGTTAAAAATATCTTAAAACCCGGATCAACTTTCATGCAAAGCATGATATAAAACTATGCACTAACTATCCTCTAATAAAATGTAACATTCAACAGAATACAGTATTTTTTTGATATATACGAATGAGTTCAGTTGGCCGATTACCAGAATTAAAGGACAAGACACATCAGAGTAGTTAGAAGAAGGTGTTCCAAAACAATGAACTCTAACTTAAAAATGTACATTAAAGCTCATTAAATAGTAATTTTAAAACAACTGTATCCATTTAAGCTATATTAGGCTTAGAATTCTGGTATCAAAAAACCTCAAACATCAACAACACGCTAGTAAGAGAATGAAAATTCACGCATCGAGGCAAGGGTACATTTTTATCCGTCAGTGAATGAGATCTCGGCCTGACGTAACGGGCAGGAAACTCTCAGGAACTGCCTGCGGAAGGACTCGTTTCGGCACCCTGAAAATCAGCATAAAGGGTACATACATCAAGCCGCCGCTTTAACCCCCAAAACCCTCCCCCACCCTCACTTTCTCGCTCGATGCCCGAGGGATAAAATTTAAGGCAGGAAAAAGAAGCCAAAAAAAATTATAAAGCCTACAAAATTGAAAACACTGCCTCCGAAAATACCACCGCTTCCGGAATACCCTGGGAATAAAAAGGGCTCCAAAACCACGTCCACTAAACGATTCAATGAACTCATTTACAGATCGTGGAATTTGACGGAACCGGCGAAGATGGAAATGCATAAAAAAGAAAATCAGGAATTTCAACCGTAACTACGAGAGGCACTGAGGAATTCCAGGCCAGAGGACTCTCGCGGAATTGATGCCGGCCTGTGCTCACGAGACTCCCCGGGCGCGAGAAATGTTACTAACACCCCCAGGAACCCACATTCTCTCTCTCACTCAGACACATACACACCCCCGTAGCGAGACACTCCACGGCCATCACTCCCGATTATAGCGCCAGCTCGTTTTCATTAAATCTGGCACGCACCTGGGCCAACGATTGGCGCGTCGAGCCGTGCGATGAAGGGATGGAGGGCAGAGGGGTCCAGTGGGTTTTGGGGACAAAACAAGAGGACGGGGCGTTCGGGGAAGAGAGGGAGTGGGCAGGCATGGGGACCGTGGGATCAAAAGGAAGAGGGGCACTGGAATCCACCCACGGGAACCCCCAGATACATATACCAGCTCACGGCTTCGTCTCTCGTCACCACCAATGGGGATCATCCAGAAGCGAGGGACGACTAAACTGTAGTTCCGGGTGTGATAGGGAACGGCATGGGAGGACTGCAAAACGTGCGTGGAAGCGGGGGAAGCGATAAGCCAATGTAGCCGCGACACGTTCGACTGAGAGCGATGCAATCCTGAAGGTTCCCGGAGCTACTGTCTGTGCGAGAGTGACGCACGCATCAAAACACGCACGTCGATAGACCCCCTCCCCTCTTCCACCTCGTCAACTGCCTGCACACCCTTTCCCTTCGGCCTCATCTCACGCATCCCCGCTCCCGACGGGAATCGTGCTCCATCCGACCAATCCCGAGCCCTACGCCACTGAAATATCCCCCCCGACACCCTCGGAGCACTCGCGGCAGGAGAGTTTCGCATAGACGATCCCGCACGAGGTTTACACCTGATCCCGGAGATAAACGAGCAAGCGTAGTGAACAGCGAGGGTTTTTACGGAGGAAAATGAATATATATAGACTGCAAAAACATAAGCCAATGACATCCACTATCATCTGAGAAGGTTGGAAGTTGTCGAAGGAAGTGGAGAAGTGGAAGGGGAAATGTGGAAATCCGATAGTGTTTCCTGTCGTTTTCGCGCTTCGACAAGTCTAGCGATGGTCCTTTCATCCTCGTGCCGATAAATCACGAGGCTATGGAGAGCGTATGGCCCAATCTCAACATCCAATCCACGTGTGTGACCCCGAATCCATAATGGCGTCTTTTTAAAGCAAACGTCCGCCGTTAGGCCATAAGCACACGCTCCATAAACCAGATGCGAGTACTCACGCTTGGATTGTTAAATGTAGGTTCTCGGTGAAATGAATTTCCTAAGAACCGTGAAAATAAAGTAATTTCATTTGTAAACAGGGTTATAAACAATCAACTCCATAAGTATATGCCCATAATGGTATAACATCTAGGAGCGCTAAAGCCTTTTGTAATTTTAAAACTTCGTAATTTTTCTCATAAAAATAATTATTTTTCAGAATATACCCTAGTAGAGAGTCGCTCCGGTTGGCTAACTTTAACGTGAAACCGGATGATGGGATTCGTAGCCTGTAACGGGCACAAGTCTTATTTGAAAGTTCGTAAAAAAGTTACGATTTACCATACATTGATTGAATGAGATGTCCGATACTTACCTGTTCATGTGACATCGCAATACGATTACAGTCTGACGAAATAAGTGATACGTTGCGTATTGCGTCATAAATTTGAGAAAACCGTCAACGGAACATAAACAAATATTAGCACTCACTCAACGGAAACGTTTTCTTTATTTAACAATAGCAAATAAATAGAAAAATGGACTTTAACAAGGAAATATGAAATACGAAAATATTCACAACATCAAACTTATCGATGGAAAAGATAATACCTAGCCATAATACGGACCAGCAAACTCTATTCCGAAAAGAGTCGCCATCGCAATAATAACATTAAATGTTACACTGAAAAGCGTAAATTTGTATACGCTCCGCGACATCTCAACTAAAATAAATCACTTGACAACGTTGATCTCTGCTACTCTTGCTCAGCGAGGCTACGGATCCCCGGACTATAGCTATCCTAAAGCTAAAGTACGATACGGAAAATTAATTTTTAAACATTTTTTTATATTTTACCCTTTTATTCTATTAAGACAATTTCATAGGAATTATAGAAATGTTTTACAAATGCATGAGCCAACATGCACTACTAGTGATCAACTTTTTTAACAGGGTTCGGAACAGTAAAGGAATGCTAGAAATCCATTTTACTATGGCATTAACTCACAAATTCAATGCACTGAAGATAATATCCAAGACTTTAATGGCCAGCACATCACAACGAGCCAAGTTTTTATTTTATAAACGTAAAAGGGTACATAAAAGGGAAATAATCCTATTTCTTGGGAATGTAAGCATCAAACGACATCGAAATAAATATCTCGCGATATTCCCCTGCAACACACGAAAAAGGTGTCTGGCAGGAGGTGCTATGGTACGGATTAGCGATAAGGGAGAATATGGGAGAAAAAGGAAAAATATTCAGTAAAAAACTAACAACTAACGTGCCAATGTCCGACGCTAGTTCCTTGATACGAGCGGGCATTTTTTCGGCCCCGGATGATTCATTAGGCTTAATTGTTTCCAGCAAACGTTCTACTCCATCATACGAGATTTACATATTGAGCATCGGTGGGCGGGAACAAATGATTACGCTATCTGACACATTCGATGAGACATTAGTGAAGACACTTTGAAAGAAGGCAAGTAACTAGTAAGGCCTTTCCTGCTGGTTACTCTTTCGCCATTACCATTTTTGAGTAAATTAATAGTAGACATAGTTTCCTAAACCTCTGTGACATACAATCACGACTAAAATTTTATCGAGTCCTCGTTTAAATTTTCTACTTATCTTTTCATTTTGAATTAGCTGAACGCTCTCCGAAATTCCTTATTGGCCTTCTCCCTAGATACGAAGGTAATTTGAAAAGTTATCGGAATGGAACAGAAAAAAAACGACTTACCTCAGTGAAACTTTTTTATTTTTCAATGTAGTCTCCCTGTACATTCATGCACTTGTTACAGCTAGGTTCCAATGGTTGGGGTATCGTTTCAAAAAATTATTTCTCAGAAATAACAGTGATGCCTGGATAAATTTTACTCTCCATCTTAATGAACATAATATTGTTAATTGCAGCTATTTATGTTGATTTGTTTTGTTCAAGGAAGCCGCAGATACAAGTAATTGTCAATTTGGAGAAGATAGTGATCAATTCCTTTACTTGCACAGTGCCCGGAAAATACATGGCGAAATAATGGTTGTTTAAGAAAATGACCACCCGTCATAAGTAACAATTTTCTGGATGGAAAATGGATTTTCAAACTAGCCGCATGTCCCTCGAAGACTATCCAAGATGTGAAAGACTATCACTCACGGACGATGCTGCCACAGTGAATGAAGTTGAGTACTTGGCTCTATTAGATCAAAGAGAAATAATCCAAATGATCATGAATGCTAATGATCTTAAGTACGGCAACGGTTGGAAAAATTTTCACGGTGAACTGCACATGTCAAAGGTGTCAGCACACTGGGTTCGACTACTACTGACTCCTATCCAGAAGGAAAAACTGCGCGACCTGTCAAGGGAGATTTTGATTCTTTTGGAGAAAGAAGATGAAGATTTTTAGGGCGTCTGGTAAGACAGTATGAATCTTGGATCTATCAATATTATTCAGAGACCACTGCGACTCACTTCCCCCGGGAAGGCTGTAGTAAGGTGTAGCACTTGGCATGGAAGGTCATGCTGTCTGTTTTTGGGACTGTCGTGGCGCCATCTTAAAAGACAATCTTAAGAAGGGTGAGACAATAACCGGTGCCTATTACTACATAAAGAAAACATTACGTGATGCTCTGAAACAGAAACGGCACGGAATGATCAGCATCCGTCTTATTGCCGACAATGCACCTACTCACACATCTCGAGGTGTCTTTGGGGAATCAAAGCGATGTGGCTTTGAAATTTGGCTAAAACCACCCTATTTTCCCAATCTCCCTCCAGGGAATTTTTCTAAATCCTTCCAAATTCAATTCATTGTTCGGTCGGAAATTTGACAGCATATATGACGTCATTCAAAAGGCGGAAGAATGGTTTCCGAGGCTATCTGCAGAGTTATACAATGACAGTCTTCGAAAGGTCAAGAAATGCTGAGATATTTAAACAACTCTGGATGGTGACAATATAGAGAAGTCTTAAAAATAACAATAAAAATTAGGTTTATTTCCACATTATTTGTTAGTAATAATGAAAGCTGTACGATAATCCAACGTACGGAGGAGTTATAATGAAGTAAGCTTTAACTTTCCACATCACACTTGCAGCAAGTATGTCATCAACCTAAAAATCATAAAATACCAATCAGAAATGACTCTTCTATGGAAATAGTCAATACGATCCCGAATCAATATTGTACTGTTTCTATAAGATCAAGCATTAAAATGTTTAAACTATATAAATATACTAAAAATCAAATAAAATACTTATTACGTACAAATAAATGTCTTCACTTGAACCAAATTAAAACATCAGCTACTAATATTAAGATTATATACATATATATCGAGAGCATTTCCCCGCCTTCCTATACGTCAGAGACGGTGAAGATAGCTAAGTAAACTTTAATTTTCGTTTTTCATAAATCTATCCATTTTAAAGTCGCAATCGTACTCATTACATTCCACAATGTTTTGAAATGCATACTCTTAAAAACTGCGAGACTAATTCACGCCATAGTGTTACGTCTCTCCAAAATCGGACGAGCGGCCAGGTCACGAGTGAAGCAATCGATCCCCAAAAATTATACCGGATGGATGACCTGAAATATATGAGTATGAATATTACTGAGTTTAAAATTACGTTAAAGATATTATTAACATTTGGCCCGATCTGCTAAAGCATATGGCCGTATTAGTAATCAAGCTAAACCATGGCTTAAACGAATGCATGTGTTTGTAGTGGCAATACCCTGGATCTACGAGAATATCGTAAATATTTATACATATCCATCTATTTGCGTAGCCAATTTACAATTTTAGAAGATAATTCAATACATTAACAACGATTTTATTACTTATCAAATTTATTATCCCCCTAAGGTATTTTGCAACAAGGCAACATTAGGATCATCATGTACGCATTAGTATTATTTTCAGTGAACTAATTCGGCAAACCGATTCCGTATCAAATACAAGTATTGTAGGTACTTGTACTGTAGGTTTGAAAATACTAATAAAAATTGTGGGTTCTTGAATGCCCCACCAATCCTAAGGAAGAGAGGAGTAGCTTATTGAGATGCTAAGTCATGGGAAGAAAAAGGAGCAAAAACATAACACTTTATTAATATCATTCCACCTCCAAATGAATTGTGAAAGGGATAAATGTTTGCGGGGTAGGTACAAAGACGGCAGGAAAACTAGATAAAAACATTATCAATAGAACTTCGCATGCATTTACCTGCTGCACGCAGAAGTCAAGGACTTATCGAAAAGAATTAGAGGAAAATATACAATGCCATTAAATTCTGTTTCTAAATATTTGATTTCTTTCAAGTTTCGGTGACGCTAGACGGACATTATGTGAATGTAAAGTTATCTAGGCCAGCCCCAATTATCGTGCGGTGAACACCAGATCCACTCCCTAACAAACTCAGCCCATAATCTTGCTACTGATCGCGTTACCATCGAGATTAATATAACATGCATAAGTTAATATGTTTAGCTCTTATATCAAGTATTGCGATAAAATAAAGTTAAGAAAAAAAACTTCAGTCAAAATTGGGAGTTTGGCACCAGGAAATGTCTTGCTCGTCATAAAAGCCTATGTGCTAATATCATTATGACTAAGTCAGTTAATTATACAATTCAGCATCCAGCGTTTTCATTTTTTCGTACTTGAGGACAAGATTGTCCTCAACAGGACATTTTATTTCACTCGCACGTACACGCTTATTTTGCGGAAAAAAGATGCCAACTACCATTTGGAAGGGTTAACAATGTTACAACATCGCCAGAAAAAGCGTATCATCTTAAAAGAAGCCTATGTTGAAAATTAAAAAAAAAAATGTCTCGTTTATTTGTTAGATCGGAAACTTATCACACTACCCTTATTTTATATGCAAAAAAACTTTTAAAACGTAATATGGTGTCAGAAATTATCCAGGGCATACAAAAATGTTTCCTCCAGATAGATTTGAGAGCGGAATATGGCTAATGCGAGAGGAGGAAGGTAGAAAGGAATCCACACACCTTTCTCGGAACATTCTTTACCCAGAAGACGTGAGGATCGCACCACAGGATATCATCTACGTTTTCGCAACCAAAGACTCATCTCTCGGGCTTAATGCTCTGCAAAACTTGGAATCCAAGCCTTGAGCTCCTGTGCGTACTACGATCTGAATATGCACACACACACAAGCGTACACCGCCTCGGATCGACGGGGGTTTTGGGGTGGTGGGCGGAAATGGCAAAGGAAAATCCTCCCACTGCATTACACCGTGCCGCGTGAAATATAGTGCCCGGGATGGATCGCATAATTCCACACACCTGCTCGCACTGCGGAATGCGTCGCACTTATTCGGACCGAAAGGCACAAAAGTAGATTCCGGCGAAAAGGAAGCCCAAGTTAACAAGACGAACACGGAAGCCGGGACAGCGGCGCACAAAACGTGCTATTTATGAAGGGGTGGTTAAGGGGTGTGAAAAAGGGGGGAGCCACAAGATGCAACCCCAGGAAATGAAGAGGTAATGCCTCCAAAAGGATTCGCAAAAATGAAGCCCGTAAATTTCTCGGGGCGGGAAAGTATTTACTTCCCTGCGGCCGGAGTCCAGTCAATGGAATGACCTCGTTTCTGCATCTGCTAACGCCCAAAGAAAGAAACCCGCGGAACTCACCTAAAAAAAATAGAGAAAAAATAATTAATTCAACATATTTCAATTGTAAGATCCAAAGATTAGTAAACCAGAGAGACAGGCATGCTTGTCAAAAATACGTGAAAACTCTGAGTCGGACACAGTTTTCGTTTTATAATAGAATCATCTCATTCTTCCAAATCAGCAGACTGAATTATATTTTTAAACATATGTTAAGTTTTACATTTAATTAATGAATATCAGTGCGTATGAATGTGAAAAAGAAGAGAATGGGATGATGAAGTAACCGCATTAAGAGGAATATAAGTAAGTGATAAGAGGAACGGTTACTGAGCAAAGTACGTAACAGTGACATCGTTTCACTGTTAATGGATTCTAAAGCGAAAATATCATTAAAGCAATAATATACCAAAGTAAATATAATTTATTTGGTTTCATAAGTATAACCACAAGGTACGGAGGTAAGCAGTTTGAAACGGTGTTTATCAAATGATCAAATTTCTATCAATTGAAAGTTAATCGATGGTAGTCTAAATACAAATATACCTTCAAGGCTATTTAAATGACTCCTATGACGTCAAATATCGATAAATGTATGGAATATTCATTCACGACATGTTAGAGTAATAGTAAGAATTAATATTCAATGTTACAGTAATTCTTCCCGAAAAATAAAAGTATTACGAACATACTCAGCCATATGCTAATGGGGACATTCCTAGTGAGACCGAAATAGTGAAAAAAAAGCTGATGCTAGGATTGAACGACTACGTAAGTACATAAGCACGCATATATAACTTAAAGAAATTTGCTGTGAATACTTATCTTAATATAGCAGCACTGTAGCATATATTCTTGAAACATAATTGATGCTAATTATACTATAAAGCTGTAGACTAAGAAATAAGATACATTAAAATTTACTTTCTGGCACTTAATAATACGGTGGCGTGATCATCGTTAAAGAATTTCATACCTGAAAACCCTGACATACGATGGAGTGCACGGTTGCGAAGGTTTTGAGATTGCTTTATACCGTTAACTCGTAAGGGATTACTCTTTGGGGGAAGGAGTACCAATAAAATGAAAAAACAGTGAAAAATTTGCCTGAGAGAAAGGAAACTGCCGGTGCTTATCGAGGAAAGATGGAAGGAGCAGACATAAGAAAACTAGTCACTTCCGGGGAAGAGGGATAAAATGAAGGAGTTCCTGATCCCGTATTCAAACCAGTGTGGCCACGGCGTGGCCGGCGGGCGACGGGATTGGGGGTGATGCGACGCGACAGCGATCCATTGGGATCCAGTCGTCTCATTATTTGCATCCCGGCTGGAGCGCGAGGAGCGAGCGGGGGCTCACGTCTGCCGAAACCGGGTGGATGATTATAGCCGGAGAGGGGGGCGGGAGAGAAAGTCTCGCCTGCGAGGATGGTGGTGGCACGAGGGAAGGCCAGACGGGTGGCTCGGTTGAATGATTACGGGGAGTGGAGGCTAGAAAGACCTTTGTATTTGCTCGCCCGACTCCGGAATGCGATGCGGTGGATGCGGGGGTGGATCCCGGGATTGGATTCACAAGAACGCCGCCTTGTTCCCCATCCTTCGCCCTCACCCTCCGACCCAATTGACCCCCTTTCGCCTACGCCTCGATGGGCGGTGGGTTTTGCCTTCTCTTCACGGATCCATGACCTCTGGATTAGGGGTTCCGAAACGTGGCACATCTGGATCGAATAGTGCGGTGTCCAAGTGGGGTTTCATTCTTGAAAAGAGAGGGGGAGGAGTATGCATCCGACATCGAAGTCGGACAGTTCTAGTTCTTCTTCTTGGAGAAAGGAAATCGGTTAGATCTTACAACACTTGATAGTTCGCGGTGGATTGTTATTTTTGGAGGTACGTGCAACAGTTTCTAGGTCACCTGAATCATTTTGAAAATCTCGGAAAGTGAGTGTCAGGGAGTTTTCTTTTTCATTTTAATCGAGGTTTCGATCGGAAATTTATTCTAGGATGGTTTGCAACTGATACGTTCTATTAATCAGATACCACCTCTGCGTAGAAGTCGATATTAGTATGCTTATACCACAGCCTAAACTTTTGTCCTTACCATGTCGATTTTATATTCAATAAAGAGGCCATTGTATGCATTTTATAATATGGCCATTTACACTGCCGCGAATTGTGAAGTTCGTAGTTTCAAGCTTGACTTTGTGGAACTTATCTATTACGAAAAGATAGAAACAGTTGAGCCAATTCCACTTAATTTTTAAAATTGAGTGGGATTAACATGACCACAAAGAGTGATTGATAACAGAGTTTTATACGGAGCATATCGCTTTTCGTCAGTTTTTAGGACTTATTGCGGTTCGAAATACCGGTTCCCATAGATGTGAAGCTACCCATTTTAAAATTTGTTGTTTAACATATAAACATCCTTTCTCTTTTGGAGCCAATCCCCGGTGTTCTCAGTAATCAGCGGCTCCATTATTCGCTTTCCACCGCTTCATAATAATAACACTCAAACAATTGGGGGACCATTTTAGACTTCGTTGAATTATGATATCAAATATTTATGCGCAGCGTAAAAAACATTCGGTGTTTCATATTCCGACCTAATACCTGGAGGGGAACTCACGATACCGAGCGAGTAAATGTAAAAGTAAATGTTGCCCTCATTAATCAATTTCTTTCATAATATTTCCCATTAATTATCTGATGAAGCCAAACTTTTCACAGTGGCTTTTTTTAATTTTATTCGAACGCGTGTTCCCCATGTTCAATATGCCTGATAGATTGACATCTCAGTAGTTTGCTTAGTTCGCTACGCTAATCACTAACTCTTCGAGTGTATACTTATAGGTGATCTATTTTCTTGAAGAGAAACAATATTTTTTCACATTAAGCACCACATTTCATTTTTAACTTGAAAAAAAAATACTTTTGCAAATGTTTTAAAGTGTACAACATAATGTTACACTAATTCTTTCATACGCAAAGATCCGCAGATGAAAAATGTAACTGGTTATTTAAAACTTATTTTCACTCGTGCACAGGAGGAGTGAAGAAGGTGATCACGTTTTCTTTAGCTGTCTTATTACGCACGAAGAGGATATGGGGCCAGTAAAAATAACGCACAATTAAATAGTTACTCTTGTGCCGCGTTATTCTATTTCTTGCGACTAAAAACGTCACGTAAGGTTTGGCCCCGATTATGGTCCTACTTTCATCTACTAATAAATTGTAAGCTATGGAAAAATAGAATACCAAAAAGAGGTGGCTGATAAGGGGTAGATTCATTAGCCCTCTAACTAACCGACAGTTTCTTTCAGAGCAGTGCTTTTTCAGCTTCGTCAGAATAAGGGACGAGAAAAAGCAGCAAAGTATATTCTCTTACCTCCCGATTTTTAAGGGGGAGGCGGTATTTATAGCGAGATACAATAGACAGCACTCAAAATACAGCCCACTGCGACAGGTTGATAACATGAAAAGGTCCTTAAAGCCTTGTGAGCACTGGATTAATGAATATTTCACTTCGAGCACCGTGGTTGTGACGTCACTTTAACCCAACGTGCACTGGTGAATACGACCACACATTCATCACCTAACGAAAAAAGGCTAAATTTTCGAGGCAGCACGACTCCAAATGCTTAAAAAAAAGAGGAATTGGGCAGAAAGCAAGCAACAGAATCGATGTGCTGAGAAATAACGACTTAGGCTACTTCGAAATATGTAGGGCCACAGTGAAAATGTTCCACAAAGCCGGCTACTCATTCAAATTGATATAAAAATTTTCTGAAAGTATCCATTACTAAAGATATATTCTTCATTTTAATTTAAAAAAAGAGCCAAAATGACATCAGAGTGAACTTCATCTACTTTCATTAGTAGAAAAGCACGAGGAAAATTATTGGCTAAGTATAACCATGCAAATATTTGGGATAAACAACATCTCTTAATAATGTTGTTTAGCAATTAATTCTTACAATTCTAGCATATTGTTCAACAATCAAACCAGCGAAACTCGAATAACATAGGAGTAATTAAAAAATGATTAAATATTTCACCTTTTCAAAACCTGAAATTATGGTGTCGCACATGCCAGTTCTCTATCGTGTAGCATAGAAGGGAAACCGAGGAAAAATGTAAAATACCGTCTCACAAGCTAATATATAAAGAATACAAACAAAATGTACGAAAACCTTTGAAATGAATACATTTCTGCATAGTGAGTCATCCTGATTTTTTTTCCAACCCGAAAAATATATATTATACATACTGAGAATGAAAATGCCCACAAGAAAACACAACCTCAAGAGGTTCAAAAGTTAAGTTGAATTCAATGGTTGTAGGGCCACGCTTTTGATATTGCATATTAATGATCCAGTATAAAAACAAATTTCATAGGCCTTTAAAAACAGTTCCAACCAGTTGAAACCTAATAAAGACTTTTACTCAATCCTCAAGACTGGATGAATGTTGTGCGACCAAAACCACATTCTAAATATTTCTCTCGGTAAGAAGTGTAAATAAAGCTGAAATTAGACCGTAGCTCGTAAATTGGTGCAGGGTGGACCACCTATTTAAGCTATGAAATCCTGGGTATTATATTCTACTAACCCAAGAGCAGAGTATCGAAGCGGATGAGGAGGGAGAACTTCGCGGGACGACACGAGGGAGTGGCGGAGGGAGAGTTAAGAGGAGCGGGAGTGACACTTCCTCCGCAAAGCTTTTTGAATTCCATCCGTCTCCCACATATAAAGCAACGAGGCCCCCATCCCCTCCGCAATCGAAACCCCCCCCCTTCACACGCACACATATTCCCTCCCGCCCACCTCCCGCTTCGCCCTACCCTAATCCCACCCCCTCTTCGCCTCCTCCCTCCCGGATAATACTCTCCCATCGTCAGATAGCTAGCATTTCCGAGAGTTAAAAATTCTGAGCACGGAGAGACGTTTTGGAAGAGGGAGGGAGGCAAAGAGGGGGATGGAGGAGGAAGCACAGGGAATGAATGGGGAAGCGAATAGATGGATGGATAGATGGATATAAAAAAACGTAAGGAGGAGGATGGGAGTCCGCCTGCAAGGAGCCACTTGCTAGTAATTTGCAGGAAGCCCGAGTCACGTTCCGAGTGGAGGAGAGTAAAAAAATGTAGCTTTTTTCCCTCCAACCCCACCCTTTTCCCAGTCACACAGAAAGATAGCGTCCTCTCTTCTTTTTTAATTAAAATGCGCGGGGAAATTTTGCAAAAGAAATCACCCGAGAGACGGAATGTCTAGTCATAAGTTTGTGTAACTTGTCAACAGATTAATAAATTCATGAGAAAAACTGCATGAATCATATTCAACTTGAGATGACGTCAAAATAAGCATTAAAATTCTCATTATCTTAAGATAGAGCATCAAAGGATGTCATAAAAGGCTTCTAATTTAGGCACTCCTTAACTCTTCCAAAATATATGAACCTAGGTTATTAATTTCAATGGACTCCTAGTGAAAAAATAAAGTAATGATGTAATTTTCCTTGCATTCTATCATAATTTTAAACGATAATTTCTAAGTGTGACAAAAGTCCGCTTTTGAAAATACTTAAAACAAGGCGGAGGGGAAGACTACTCATAACGAAATTAATAGCCGGCAGGGAAAAAGAGCAAATTGATTCAATTTTTTTACATTCGGATTTGAACTCCGTTATGAAGTTCAAAATCTTTTTCACCTTATTCCTAAGGACTCGTTTATAATTGAAGTTCAATTAATCGGGTAATTTTTATTCATCAGGAGAGTCCTCTTTTTCCAGTTTTGGAAATCTCGAGTTTCAAATTTACACACTATTAAAAAATTAATCATTTACACTAATTACGAACACAAGAAGGAATGGTAGCGGCTTAACTTAGCTACCAAATATCACCGGGTTCGTTAATCCAGGCTCTAGTCAACGTAGCAAATGACTCATCAGAATGTGCTTACCTAACAGAAGGAGCAAGAGGAGCTGAAAATATATATTCAAATAAATACTTCGGTATATCTTTAAGAAGAATAACTCACTTATTTGCTTGCTTAAGGGACAATCGCGTTATAACATTTATGCCTGCTATCAAACAATGTTCACCTTCAACACCAGCTATGCTAGAAGGGCACAATGTTCGCCGTGCTGTATTTTAAGTGATAAGCGTGAATAAAAAAATCATGGTGCAACTAGAAGGACTACAAATAGAAACAAAGTTCAAGAGTATAGGTCACAGAGATACCAGACACTCCGCCAGAATCTGTACAAGACACCAACGGATAATAAATGCCCGTTTTTAATAGCCACTTCCTTCACCCTCAATTTAATATTTATATTTAACTTACCTAAAAAACGCATCCGATCTGACGAGGGTCACTGATAACCTACAAGAGAGCATCACGGCTGCATGCCAGATGTGAGGGTTTATGCAAATGACTGAGAGTTAACGAAAAACAGAAACGGAAAAGAGATGAACTGGAAAAGAGAAGGATAAATTTAAAATTACTTAGAGAAGCTTAAGCTACGCCAGGTAACACTTTCCGTAAATTTTTCTGAGAGCTACTTTCTTCATGGGTGAATTTAATAGGAGAAAAAGAGTAAAATACAGCGGATGAAAGAAAATGGGAATTTAATCTTAAAAGCCCAGAAGTATTTCCGGGAAAAATTTTTGGAACGTGTAGAAGGGTTAATGAGATGGGAAGAAAATTTGTGATCGGAATTCATATCGAGAGATGAAAATAAAGGAATGATAAACGTCTGTTCGAGACCTCCGTATTTAATGGAGACTGTTCCATGCAAGATCATGGTGGTCAGAAAATATATATTTTTGCTCCGAAATGTGGTAAAATATCGGACTCTTGAAATATGCCTCAGGCTTCACATTTTCGCGTAAACGCTCGTTCACACAAGCGAAGAAAACATAATATTGATTTGGAATAATTATTTTCAATTCTACAGGTAAAACGACCTTCAGATAAAGTAAGAAAGGGAATTCATAATACGTCGCTAAAAGCTGAGAAACTTAAATTCTAACGCAATTCGTATCAATTGAAATGATACCAGATAAATAAATAGAAATGCTATTCTGGAAGCTCGAATGGACAGCATAGAAGATTTGATTGATCTACAAAAATGTCTTAAGAGGTTTTCAAGGTAATGGACTTATTTAATTATACTATTCTACCAGTGAGAGCTCCTAATATCACAAGATCTCAGTTGGCTAAGGCTCATTGGGATCTGTAATCCTCCAGTCAGCATTTTCAAATTTTACCACACATGAGAAATATTGATTACGCAAAGAAGGCAAACCACATTTAACAGTTAGCGTTGAAAACGCACTGCCGACATTCAAAACTCACAGATGAACAAAAAGGTACTCCCTACCTTCAGAGACATGTAAAATAATAAAAAAAATCGCACTTCGGGCATTGACGCTGTGTGATATAATGCCTATAGAATGTGATGTGTATATAACCCTAACTGAAAACGAATAACGGTGTTAACTATGGAAATCAAGGGGTTATCAATGATCTTCAAGGACAAGAAAGGCAATGGCGGAAAATATTTAAGGTATGAATCAGAAATATTCAATCGGAAATCGTGAGAGATTATTATGGAACAAACTACAATTTAAACGTAAAATGAATAAAATATAATCATATTTTCGTAGAAATTACGCATCTTGCGTTCATAATTTATATTTTTTGTTACCAGCAATAATTGAAAGTAAAAAAACCTTATTAGACATTTGAAAAATTGAATTATTCCTCGGGAACAACTTCAATATGAGGTCAATTGAAAACCAATTGTATGAATATGATCTGACTATTCCTATCCAACCAATAATCCAGTGGCGTGGCCCATTCATAACTACCCCGACCATTAAAAATATCTGGCAACACCACTTCTAGGACATAAAACACAGAGAATCCAGTGACCCGGGCTTTCTTTTAACAGAAGGGTGACATGAAGGACGGCGAAGGAACTAATGACTAGCAGCACTGCATGGAAGCAAGATCCACTGTACTCATCGAATCCCAGATGACTATACATAAGGGAAAGGGCGAAAGAGATGAGAGCGGGCGCTTTTACGAATGGCGACCACAAGGGAGAAACTCGCTGAGAGCGAACGAATACAAGACCCTACTCATACGGTCGTGCCGCGGGTTCCCATGTTACATTCGATCCGAATTCAACGAAATTTTCACTTTCTTCCACCCACGCTGAACGCACTAAAAAAGAAACAGGAACTATAGTGAATGATGGATACCTATGGATAATCAACACGTACATAACTAGGGCCAAGATAAATCCTTTAATTGGCACACATGGGTATTTATCAGGATGGAACTTTAACATAGAGCCACTATGCATTTAGCATACATTCTTTAAATGTTACATCCGTGGAAATAAATGACGGCATCTCCTATTATTATCACCATCTCCCATTAGCTAAATTTGATATCACATACTTATTAGAGAGAGATTATAAAATTAAGACAGAAAAATATTAAGTGGAAAAAAATCGCTAGGGACGGGATAATGAGAGAAGGGATGAGACGTGAAACGAAGGATATTGAACCCCGAAGAAATAGTAACTAAGCTGAAAATTAAAATAATAGGATATTAACCAGAACAAGGTGGTATTTTCATCAAAAAGGGAAGTATTTCAGACAATACAATGAAAATTGTTAACGGCATAAAAAATTTCGTTATTTAAGGAAGCATTCGCAAAGAGTGAATTAAAGACGAGAGCTTTGGTAAAATGCGTGCTTAAAAAATTAGTAAATACTTTTATGTGGAGAGTAGTGCTGCCAGGCTCCTTATCACGATCATTGACGCTAAACCAGAGTAAGTCGGATATTTCAGTGAACGCGGGTTATGTAGCAGAATGGAAAATTTATGCAGAAAGAAAAAACTAAGAAATGTTAGTAATTTTTAGTGAAGAGAAAATATTGTTCGGAGAAGAGCGAGTAATGGAGAAGAAGAGGGAGCAGGACAGTTAAAGTGACAATAAACAACTGACGATTGTGAGAGACAAGTATGGTTAGCAATTCAAAGGGAGGACACAATTAGGCTTGATGGACAGAATAAAGAAAGGGTTTTAGTCAAGAAAACGTTTATCGTAATGTAGGGTGTTACGGTATTTACTGTCTCGTTATACTCGTGGAGCTAAGAAGAGGACTGCTTATTTCCAATAAAAACGAAGTTTAAACAACAAAGAACTGTTAAAAGGAAAGAAGAAATTTCATAGCACATATCATCATAATATTAATACCTTTGATTACCAGAGTACAATTTAAATCACCTATTAGAGCAATGTTAAGCAAACACAATTTGGTCAAGTACTGGAGAGCATTAGCGACGAAATCAGTGAAAATTAAGATACTTTGAGATGAATAAACGGAAGAAAAAGAATAATGAGCATAGATGAGGAAAAGTAGCGTCTAAAGAGAAAGTGAGGTCACTATAAAATCAACAAAATCTGAACCATCAGTAGTTGCAGGGATGCAAAGTTCACGACAAAACATTTAGGACAACAGGTAAACACAAGCGATTAGCGCAGTGAAACTAAGTAACAGGAATGGTTAACTGGCACCTTCCACACAGCAAGGGCAGAGATGGAGAAGTTGAGAAAAAGGGAGAATGAGATATACGTTAAAGAGGCAAGGTTGACACACACAACAGAATGAGGAGTTCTTCAAAATGAACGGGTCAGAAAATAGCGAGAAATTATAAAAAGAACGCCAAGAAAATAAGGGAAAAGGCGGAAAGGAGGAAGGCATGGATGGATGGAATAGAGCGCGGGCTGGGTTGGGGAAGAGGACTGATGTCCCCTTTTAAAAGATTAACAAAAACGGTAATGTCTGTAGTTAATGCGGGAGCATGGATCGCTTCGTTGGATGGCCGGGAGAGTGGGCGAGGAGGCGGAAAGGAGGTTTGGGGCTGTGTGGAGTTAAAAGGGGAGAGGACGAGGAGTATATGGTGGGAGCGAGCAAGCGAGAGCGAGAGAGTAAGGAGCGGCTAGCGTAAAGGCGTCAGCGGGAGTTGGAAGGGCGGCCTGTGCGGGGTTGGGGGTAAGAGAGGAGTGGAAGGGCGTTAGAAGTGGGATGAGAATACGGGAGCAACCATGCGAGCCCGAGAAAATTCCCGCAATTAGGTAGGGAAGCTCTGCGGGGCGGGAGGGAGACCTCAGAGCTTGGGGGGGGGGGGGGAATGCATGGGTTGGAGTTCAAGGGAGCGCGGGGTGGGATTTTCAGGGGGAAATTAGGAATACGGGAGGAGGGTGAGGGAAAAAGGGCTGAGGGAGAGAGAGAAATTGAGAGGAGGACGTGAGTGAGATGGTCTCAGTAGTGGGATTGAAGAGGGAAAAATAGAGGGGCAGGGAGAAAGCCGGAGGGGGGGAAAGAGGAGGTTGCAATGCTGAATTCTGGCCGAGACCGCACAACTTCGGACAGAGTGAATTGTGGAATAATTAGCCACTCGAAGGCTCGCCTTTCCTCGACGTGCGGCGGAGATGAGTATAGGGGCTGCAGGAGGGAAGGAAGGATGGGGTGGCGGGGAGGGTTAGATGAGCAGACCTCCTCCCCTCGTTGGGTTGCCAGGGGAGCGAACATGGTGGGCGCAGGTGGAGTGGGCATGTTGCGAATTGGAGAAGGAGAGGAATCGAAGAAAAGAAGAGTCCTCAGGAGCCGGGAGGGAAAATTGAACCAAGTGCACAGGGTAGGGTGGAGGGGGGGAGGAGAGAAAAGAGAAAGGGAGAGGGGGGTGGGGAGGGCGTCGCGGAGAAACGCTAATTTGATGCTTATTGGCGACGCTATGCTTTTTAGTCTTTTAGTAGGTAAGAAAGAATAATAAGAAGCACCGCAAAGAGCTCAAATCGAAGACAAGCCAAAATCTTAAGGTTGACATTCGCAAGGTTTACGGCGTATGCTATTAATTACTTACCAATACATTTCAACACTACCTTCGCGGGAATTAAGATAAGAATTGAGAGAAAAGATCGGCGTATTACTTCAGATTAGACTGATTCATGTATGACGTCAATTTTTCAGATATCCTTCACGTATTATAGGCGTATTTTCGCATTTCTGAATAGTGTTCAAGGGCAATAATTAATAAGTCCCGATGCTCACTTTCCTCTGACCCTTATACGTCTAATTAGGCAAATTTCCTAAGGCATTTAACTTGGATTGCCATAAAATTAGCATTGAAGGCAGGTTCAGAGCATTTTTAACTTGATTCGAGCATTATTTGATTTCGTGTATTCGAAGCAGATGTAACTCCAATTTATAACTGAAATGATTAATGTATAAATGTTTACTAGTTCCTTGTGATTCTGTTAAGTAGTCATACGTCAATAAAACTAATCGCATAATTTTGGATTTTATAAAAAAATAATACAAATTGAGGGTGATTTTCTTGGTGACGCATTAGAACTCTCAAGATATTCAAACATTTAAAAACACAAACAGTCTACGTAGAAATAGCCTTTCCTAAGAAAATAGCAGGGTAGTCAATAGCACATGTAAATTTTATTTAAAAACATTACATGAATAGTAAGAAACATTAAAAACAGATAAAAACAAACCAGCGTCACAGATTTTGAGGTGCCGACGAATTAGTGACAATCCCGATCCTAATAACAAAATAAAATTTTCAAAGTCAAGACATGTAAAATTAAGAAGTTAGCATAAATGCTTCTAACTAAATTGCGTCCACAATGCTGCACCAGGCGACCGAAAATAAAACTTTTTAACAATGGGCTAAATTCCTCTTGGAGCGTTATCATGCACGATTTGCATCCACTGGCATCCACACGACTGTTCGGAGGGTCAACATTGCGGTTGGGAATAACCCATTCGGAGAAGGGTATGTTAATCCCAGAGCGGATGCGGAGAAAGCTGCCTCTTCACTCATGAGACAGAGAGATATTGAGAAACTCAGATAACTGAGCTAACTAAACCTATGCGAAGTCGAAATTATTTCGTCCTTGACCTAGACAAGTTCAGTATCCGCATCCTTACTTTCGTGTACACTCTTGTAATTTTCGCATTGTTTCATTTTCAGTTGGGAAGTAATATGGTATGTATGTATGTATGTAGGTAGGTAGGTATGTATGTGTATATATATATATATGTGTGTGTGTGTGTGTGTGTGTGTTTATATATGTATTCAAATAAATATCTCTAAGTGTTTCTAGGATACATGGGGAGACATGGAAGCCACGATCCATATCCATGCAATAAAACTATTTTTAAGAATAACTCAAATGTTACTAGGGTAAAATTTGTCATCAGAAAGTACACAGATGCATGGAGAATTAGGCAAGAGAGCGCGAATGTTGAAAATCTTTCATGCATGGATAAAATAATACCTAAAATTTAGATTTCCCGCCACACAAATTTACAGCTACCTTTTTGCGATGAGTGCAACAACATCATTGCTTTCACCGATGAGCTGAGGAATATTTATTTGGAAAGTCAATAGTATTCATTAGACAACGGTGGAAATTAAATAGTCGGTGAAACCTGGGTTCTGGCGAAAATGCAACGTATGTTCAGTTGAGTGTTTGCCAGTAGTATATAATTTTACTCAATTGTCAAACGCTTTCCATAATAAATGATAGAATCAAAAAATGCATTTACTTTTGTAATAAATGTTCTAATTGACTTTAAAACGGGCAGGCTCATTAATATTGGCTGCATTCACTTCCCTAAAGAGTTCAGTAATGAGCTAAACCATTTTTTTACAATTAAACACGTATATATAAGGATTTATTAGAATTATAAGCTTACAAAGGGTAGAACTTTTTTTCATGACAAATTTTTTTTACTCTTCTTCTTTGAAAATATGACTTCTATTTAATACATTTCGAGCACAAAGGCCATTTTACGAAACGCGAGCTACAGTAACATCCAGAAAATGACCTTTGACCAAATTGAAAAGTGCAACATGGTGTAACAATACATGCATTTAGATTTATGAATTTAATATTTAATTTTCCGATGAAGCTGTAAAATATTAATCATTTGGAGCCTTGCGTTAGAGAGGACTTGAAACGACGCGACGTAGGAGTAGCTTCATGCATGTCTTTCATAATGACAAAAGTATTTTAAACAAAAAAGGGGAAATAAAGAGATTTGAGAATGGGTAACTCACAATTCGGACAAAGACGAAACATAAAATACCTGCAATGAGATAAGGAAGCCCTTAAAGCGGTACTGCAAATTTCTCTGAAAGATTCGGTTAGTGAGACTGAGTTTATAGCTGGAAGAATAGGGAGTGGTAAGTTAGATACGTAATTTTAAGACATGGTTACTACACGATACATTAATGGACCGTAGGGAGCGTCGTTCGTTTACGAAGAAGTTTTAACTGCTTCCCTACCGTATCGAACTCGTCACACAACAGGTTTTAAGCTCAATATACCACGCACCTACACAAAGACTCAATTTATTAGTGTTAAACTTCACCCTGAGTCCCCAGAAACACTGTAACCCTGAACTTAAACAGTTTAGGAAAACAAGTGATCCTTGAAAATTTCAAAGCATAAACTACAAAATTAACTGCAGATGCATCTAGTAATACGTTTAATGCGCACGTAAGTCCACGATTAAAAGAAACATGTTGTTAACTGCACTCGTATGTACTTCTCGTTCCTTAAAATCGCCGAGAAACAATCGTTAAGAAACAACGCAAAAGTGTATTGAGAATTAATAGTCAAAATTACACAGCTCCATCACCTAAAAGAAATGCACGACATTTCAATTACAGTAACTGAGACACCTTTTATTCATATCTTAATCCTTGCGCCCTATCTCTAGTGGAGCAATGATAATTGATCTAATACTTTGTAATAAATTATCGAAACAGTGACTTAGAGATAAGTTTAGAGCGCGTGATATGATTAGTCCATGTGCGAAAATAACTTCCACAATGTAATTTAATATTAAAGTTAAAATTCTAATATTTCTTCAAACCCTGTTATCCTGGGATGCCTTGAAATCAATAATATTTAGAGATCATTTGATGCAACAAATATTATCGGGGATGTATATTATCACAATTAATTTATTGAGTCAATTATTGCCTCCCTTCCCACAAGAGACACACGGCTAAAACTGAAAACCTTATTGAAGGCAAGGATTTGTCTCCTGGGAGCCTACTTGGACCCTTGGACCTTGGTCGCTTAGGGCTGCACCCTTCTCCTTCCCGTAGATTCCCACCCCTGTCGTTCAACCCCAAAAACCTCCCTTCCCCTCCCCTCTCTCCTTTAGCTCGTCACTCGTATCCCGTCTTCTTCCTTCCAATGAAAAAGGTGGTGGTGCCACCGAAATATTAAAACCCCAAATGTTTGAGTGCCTCAAAGTGCAAACACTTTAAGGCGTAAAAATAACCAGGAGTCATCACGGTGAAGACTAGAAACTTTTACACTTCGAAATTGTTGCATTTTAACGCATTAACTTCGTCTAAAGTTACTATCGCGACATCTCTCGCAATTCTTTGAACTGTGAGGATGTCATTATTTTGTATTTCTTAGTTTTATATGCCATTACCACGTTTGTGACAGACATTATTACAAGGTCAGTAACAAGAGCGGTGTAAATTCCTCCCTATTTATGATCTGACTACACCAATGGCATACCACGTGCCTATCCTCTTCCATAACCACAAAATATCCACTAAGTATCATTTGCCCTCCTCTCCATCCTACAGTTGATGATCCTGCGAGACATCAAACTTATTGCTCTGTAACCTTCATAACGTATGATGTAGAGTTTACCTTTTTTGGAATAGGAACCAACACTCATATCACTGCCTTACGGTCAGATTCCTTTAGCATAAATGCTACGAATTAGCTCATATATTCTTCCTCCCACACTTTCCTAAACCTTTAAGGAGTTCCGCAGAAATTCAGTCCATCCCCACGATTATTTGATTTCATTATATACATACGTGCGACAACATAAGTTCCTCTTTTCAAACGCAAAACGCTTTCAAAAAAGGAAAGGAATATATGTTGCCTTACCCTGCATATGTGTACGTATATATGTATGTGTGTGTGTGTATATATATATATTAATGCATATATATGCAAATATAATTGCGTGTGTATGTGTATAAATGTGTGTGCATGTATGTATATATGCGCACATATACATGCACACAATCTTTCATATTTATACGCATACCGAATGTATACATGGATTTATGTACACCTAAGTATAGCCCGCAAGGTAAAAAAAGAAAGATCAAGCGGAACACTAAATCTCCGGCTCACTTGAAGGGATTCGAGGCTGAATTGGACAGGATTGGTCGGATTGAAGTGGAGGAGAAGGACGTAGGTGCCAGGGTTTTTCGGAACGACGAGCGGGAAGGAGAAGGAAGGTGAGCGGGTAGGGAAACGAGCATAGGAGATTGGGGAGTGGAGAGTAAACGAAAAGAGCTGGGTGCGGTCGGATCACAGTAGAGTCTCAAGGAGAGGGAAAGGGAAACGCGGGGCGGGGCGGGGTTCGTCGGGTGGTTCGGTGAGGGTGGTTGAAGGAAAATCTTTAAAGATCCCATTCAACTGTTTCGCAAACTCTCTTTCTACAGCACGGGCCTCACAAAAGAAAACCCCGCCATCTTTCTCCGTGCCGCCATCATTTTTTTTAAGTCGCCGGCCCCCGCGACGTCACTTGCGTGTTCTTTAATTTCCCGTTGCCACTTCCACTGATTGGTTATATTCATCCCTTCGGCAGATGAAAGGGCCCTTGAAATGGAAGCAAGTGATAAAACGATGAGCGTTCCTCCGGTCCCACCCCACTAGACTGGCTATCGCGGCGGCTCTCCCTCGTCTCGATGCGGGAAATACATTTGCTGTCACTTTGTTATTCCATGAATAGAACATCCTCAAGTCATGCCTCCTACACATTTCAATCGTAGTTTCAAGGGAAAGTTTGAAGAGGTAGAAATGCTAAGAACTGACAGCCAGAAGGGGAAGTAAATCCGACGATCACATTAAAATGGCTAACTCAAGTGTTTATACATATGAACAGTAAACATGTCGAATGTATGTAGCGATTTGATTTCCTGAATTTTCGCCGAGGTTATAACAGCAAGAAAATGTTATGGAAAAAACTTGTAATTGAAAGATGCAGGAATATACAGATGTATTTGGAGATCAATAAACCTCTTTTCTTGTGAAATAACTAGGAACAAAAATTACTTTCAATGATTGCAGAAAAAAATGTACCAGTAAAAAAGTTAATTTCATTTAATGCAGCGTTATCACGAGAATAAAATGATAAGATTCCTTTTCTTTTGAGAATAATAGTACGATTAAAATCCAAGGAAAATCAGAGAACAAAAATACTGATACATGAGCAAGATTTTTTAACGAAGTTGAATTGGATGTAGCGAAGTGTTTTAACTTTTAGAATATGACCCTATCTATAGGCGTGCACGCTATAAAAGTAATTTCCAGGTCCGTTACAAAGTAGTATTGCAGGCCTACATGGAGTTTGGGAGCTACAAGATTTATTAATCATCATAGGATACGTGCTCTAGTCGTCGATACGGCAATCTCCGTTTCTGCTGGTATGAATGCTTTCCAATCAATATAAATAGTAAATTTGAAGCCTCGAAATCCAAAAAGTAGGTGCTGGTATCAGTACTTGGATTGGAGTGATCACCTCTAATATACACGAAGGGGGCATATGAATATGCTGGGTCAGATCTGGCCGTCGGTCTTAGTCAGGAGTACCATGCACTGGTCAGAATGGAGCCTCAGGAAATGCCTAGCGGAACCAAAGCCCTACCGTTAAACGTGGAAATAGCTTACAATATTCGGGAGTTCGGACATGATTTGGGCTTCGCAATAGAATTTGTAAACGAAGAGAACGACTGCAGAGGAAGCCAAGGGTAAACTACAAGAAACATTCAGGTCGACGTTGCGAAAGTAACCATGGAGGAATCATGAGACTGGCAAGTAATAACAGAGAAGAAAAGCTATAATTAAATCATCCTAGAATTCGATCATCTGTCATAATAACGAAACTAAGGTGTTGTGCTACCAATCTGGATGGATGTAAACGAGCCATCCCTGTTTTACCTTGTATTCATTCCTAGGCGTACGTAAGCTATTATGAGATCAGAATAACACTAATGCTATGACTATGACCAATAACTACTACTGATGATGGTGCATCGTTCATTCACAATGAAAAGGCACTAGCCAATATATTAGAAAATCTGTGAATTTCCAGTCTTTTAAACTAAATTTAGCCATTTTCTCTAGCGTTACCGAACAAAACTTGGAATGAATACCCTAATTAATTTCGGATTCGTATATTGCTGTTATAATCGCCAAAATATATCGCAATAAAATGACCACAAGGCTGTGTGACATTATAACATAGGTCATGACGTATCTAGGTAACAGGAAACGCGTCCAGATGTCAAGACGAATATGGTGTCGCCTATTTAGTCAAATCCAAGACATTCATTACGAATAGCAAACGAACCTTAACGGTATTCATGTCTGTGATCACAATTTCACCATCAGAACTCGATTGACACTATTGTTCTGAAAGGGAAATTGTTTCAGGCGTGAATTCGTGGAGTTGGCTAAAAGAATTAAAAAATTGAAAAACTCTGTAAATTTCGCCTAAAATAAATGCGCGTGGATTTATCAATGCCTACGAGTTCTTATAAACCAATAGCTCCTAATGCCATAAGCACATTCTTTTCACCAAATTATTTGAATAAATAATGGGTCGATACTTAAAATAGTTCACGAAATCTCACAAATTCACCCACAAGCAAAGCGCTTACGAGTCGCTCTCAACATAGTAATGACAAAATACATGAACACATAAAATTTTATTCTTTAAATGAGAAGATGGTCCGCATGCGAAAGAGGAATGCGTCAGTCGCGCGAGGGAATGACGAATGCTAGCGGGCCGAATGATCTGGAATCACTTTCCCCTTTCCCCCTCAAAAAAAATGAAAAACAACCCGGGTAGATAATACCGGCTAATAAAAAAACTGCTGAAGATCATCGGCACCGAAAACGCCCCCTTCTCAATGGTGGCTGCGGTTGAACACTTGCCCTCTTTATAGGGGATGGGGTGCCGGTGGCCCCCTTTTCCCTCGGACCCTTCAGCCTGCGACCAGAACACCAGAACGGCCAACCTCTGCCCTCCGCCTGCCCCAAACCCAACTATTCCGTCCCTCCGACGCTCCTCTAGACCAGCCTCACTCACTGCCAACACACTGAAAGGGCAATGTGTATATCGTCAGGCGATGAGCGACAGTTATGAGATTAAAACGATTTCCGAGCCGAATCCGTGACATTCGAGGCGCGCTCATGCAGGAATGGAAACAGAAAGCAAAGGACCACTGCCCCATCTCATATCCGCTCCAAAGGGAAAAAGATGGAAGGAGATTGGCAACATGATTAACTGATCCTTTGATATCTAGCGCGTGTCGGTAACTCGAATGCTACTAAACCCGAGAGATTAGCACTGAAATCCTTCCCTAAGGAATTTGAAAGTATTCGTTAAATATGCAAGTGAAATGAAATTTTTCGACGGGCGAGCCTATCAACGGAGCAATAATTTACAAAAGACACTATGAGAGAAAGAGAAATTCCAAATAAAACTTTAATTCTGTAAAATAACCCCCAATGATTAGCCAAATGTTCAATAAAATTTGGTGGAAAACGTCCATTTAAGGAATTGATCCATAAAATACAAGTCTTGTGTAGCGTACGCTAACAAAAAAAAGTTAAAAGAATTAATTATAATTATACATGCCGTACGTAAGCATTGTTACTGAATCGAAAAGTTTAATAAGGTCATTCGGGTACTGCAGATCATGAAATTAACATTAACAAAGTTTCAGGCGTAACACGGTAGAAATCCTTCAACACGAAAGAATAAACTTCCCTTTTCCACAAAGAATATTTCAACTAGCAATATAAAAATTATACGCGGAGAAGCAATGTCTTCTTTCATCAATATAAGAGATTCGTGTGTTATACTTGCACTCCATAATGGAAAAATTTTACAATCGAGTCCTATAAGATATGTGAATTCAAAATTCAGACCGTAAAATGATGAAGAAACTTGTTAAAGGAGCACAAGGACATTTTTATAGCGAAATGTATTCAACGAAGTAGAGTAAGCGAAATCAGATCAAAAAGGACACACCACCTTCACATATACCATATAAACTACGGCTTTAGTCAACCTAATCATCACGTAATAATTCACATGCTGTCCGTTTCATCCACGCATGTGCTCTTGGTTCCTCCTGAATGAATACAATTTTTGGAAGAATTATTATGATAACCGTTTCCACATTCGTTGTTTTCGCAAAAGATGAACACAGACAAACCAAGACATCGACCACTAGCAGAGATGTTTCAGCTAGTGCGCGGTCTAACCAAGTGTGACGTATGTAAAAGTACATATTGCGCTTGATAAATGGTTTTCGTTCACATGACTTCATTGAAATTTTACGCGAATCAATAACCTATTGCAATTTTTATTACCCATTTTTATAGAATCGTCAAGGTATTCATAATGTACACAAAGGAAATTTTATTGGCAATGATTAATTTTCAAAACAGAGTAAGAATTTTCGCCATGAAAGTTTGGCATAATATTAAAAATAGAGCGCATTGATTTCCGGCAAAATCTTATTATTGATTTGAAATTTACCGTTGTTTTGAAAAGGTAATTAACTCAAATAAAAATCTGTGGATCAATGCTAGCTTGCACCCATTCCGGGAGACGCGAAAGGAAATAAAACCGTGAGAAAGGGATAAAAAATCACAACGAAAATTGGAACGAACTGTATCTGGCCTACGAGATTCATTCCGCCAATGACAAGGAAAGCGCGGAGCAAGATAAAAACGAATACTCTCGAGGGAAATTGTCGAGCAAATCGTTTAAAATGGGAAAAAGGAAACAGGCCGAAAACGACTGTAGGGGGAGGCGGGTTTTTTTGAGGCAAAGATGGGTTTTTTTTGGGGAGAGGAGGATGACTGGATGACATTTGGGCACATCTCCGGATTGATAAATGTATTGAATGGTGGGTAGAATGGGGAGAGGACGAGATTTTCGAATTGAAGCCAGAGGTGATAAAAAGAGGTCGTGGGGTGGGAGATGGGATTTCTGGAGAGGAGAATGGAGACTGGTATAAAGGAAGGAGCAGTCTCGAAGCAGCATGGACGAACGGATAGACGCGAAGATGTGTTTAACAGGAATATTATTAAGATGGTATGGTCCTTCATCACATTCCTCAGCAGAAAAATAAAGGGTAAAAACAAAGCACACGATAAGCATACAAAATTATTCGTCAAAACTCCATTTCGCTTATCAATTAGATAAGCGAAATGGAGTTTTGACGAATTAAATTAAAGTCCGATTAAAATTTCGATATACTAGTATGTTCATTGGCAGCAAGTCTACCGTTAGATTGTATTTAAATCATACAAGCGAGTTAACTGAAATAATAAGTAAACAGAATAGCTATGCTCTCAACGCCAGCAGAAAGCGGACCATTATACAGTTTAAAGACCAACGATTTCATATACAAATGACCTATCAGTTGATTCCTGCTGATTACAATCTAAAGTTAAGCACTGAGTTCCGACTCGGATTTTAGGTGTGCAGGAATGGATTAAAAATGTGAAAATGAATTATGAATTTAGGAAATATCCAAGAAAATATAACTCAATTTGACTAGCATATGATCAGAAACTAAAGGATTTCTAGTTAGATCAGAAATATCGAGGATTGATTAGACAACACATTCGCTTAACACAAATGATCAAACGGGATTGATACTGGGCTAACGAATGCATTTGAGCAATGCATGGTAAAATTAAAAAACAAGGTTTCATCAATTTTGCATTATTTCTATAGGGGAATGTTTGAAACAAAGAAATTCTGAAATGATTTTTCCATGGATCAAGACAAGGAAGCGAAAAAATTTTTAATAAAAATGTAGATGAAAACTTTTAATAATTTAGCCCCAAATCCATAGTAATTACATTTCG
The DNA here is from genome assembly GCF_022747635.1 of Hetaerina americana. Classification (NCBI taxonomy): domain Eukaryota; kingdom Metazoa; phylum Arthropoda; class Insecta; order Odonata; family Calopterygidae; genus Hetaerina; species Hetaerina americana. Next base: position 64,851,728 of record NW_027287205.1, on the reverse strand, counting down.
GAAAAGCATATTATAAGGTAAAATAATTGATAGCGCAGAAAATAATTTAACTTGATAATAAATGCGGATTATCAGCATATTATAAATTAACAAAGATGTATTCATAAATGACTTATATTGATCGGAAATTTGAACAGCATTATTGCTAAATTGAAAATCTTGGAAAACCAAACTTAAAAATTAATTAATTAACACCAAAAGCCATTTAATATTGGCATCAATTATTAAATACTTTAGTAATTCAAATTTGAGTCCACAAAAGTAAATGGTAAAAATGTCATAGAAAAAACTAGATATACAAAAGAGAGTCGGTGTTCATAAAATTAATTAGCTTTGCGGATGATAAAGCAATATTTAGCCAGTCAGCCGTAGGATTAGTCATTAATAAACGCATTGAATAAGTCAGTGTTAGCTCTGGAATGCGAAAGAAGAAGAGCAAAAACTAGATTTTTGAGATAGAAAAAGCTCAAGTACAAATAAAACTGGACTGGAAAAAAATTAAACAAGTACAAAATTTAACGAATCTTCGAAGTACTTTGGAATTACAATAGGAGTGCCAGGGATAAAACGAGAAGACTTAGGTTATGCCAAGAAACTTTGGCAAAAAGAAGGGAATTGAACACAGGGGCATTAAGTAAAGAAGTTTAAAAAAGAATAATGATAACTTTGAAATGAGGAGACGGTTTTCGTGTCTTTACAAGTCTTACGAACTTGATTGTTGAAGCCAAATGATAGGAATAGGAAGGAGGGTTACGAGGTGTGGGCGTGGAGAAGGATGGAAAAGACAACATTGACGGATGAGAAATGTATTAAAAACAGTACATAAGGAGGCAGGTTATTTTGATTAGGGATGCAAAGCAGAATACTGAGAGGGAGGGGATAGACAATACAATTCTTGCATTTCTTAACCTCATTTAACAAGACAAAATGTTACACCCCACCACAGCAACAGCACAGTTACAGCAATCACCTGTTCTTTTTTATCATGCATTCTAGTTCCCTTCATTCCATCCAATTTCATTATCATTGCTATTATTAATTATTAATTCCCGGACATCGCTTATCTAACGTGCATCCCTCTATCAAAGCCTTAAATATTCCATTGCAAAGCGAAATCATCGGCATCCATTTGGATCTCCACTCATTACCCTCCGTCCTCCCCCACAACTTCTTGAATTTCGCTGGTTTTCATTTCTGTCCATTTTAGGATGGTGCAAATCCTTCTCCACACCACGTTTTAAAAGCCCTCTTTTTCTAACACGTACATTAATTCTGTAGAATTAACTCTACTAACCTTCTCAAATTCTAGAAAACAAAATATATGTTTTCATTTTTTCTGTTCCCCTCTATCAGTGACCACAGGACTAACATCGCTTTACGAGTGACTTTTAACCTTTTGAAATCAAACTGACTATTCCAAAAGTAATCATTTGCCCTCCTCTTTTTATTCCCATAGGTAATACATCGTGCCACTTTAGCTGCCTGTGAAATCAAAATTATTGATCCACATATAATTATATAAAATTATTATTCTCACATGCGGTTACCTTTCCCTTTTTGAGATCGAAACTAACACCAAATCCAAAGAAAACTTCGGCCAAATGTTTCCCTCATAAATACTACCCACTTAGCCCATAAGAACATATAGATTGTTTAAACTAAAAATCAGTACCCAACTAATCCTATCTACTCCCACGATAACATTTGCCTTCTCTTCACATATTTTCTCTTCCATTCTCTTTCTCTTTCGTAAGCAAGTATGCCTGGACGTAATCTATTCCCATTTACCTCATATTCTCAATATATGTCTTAACAAGTGGCCTAATATCGCAACCACATAGGTCCACCATGAGTTCTTTCAATCTCTGTTGAATATATCTTGGATAGATTTATATTTTTCCGGACATTTCTGCATTGGCGTGCAAAGTTTTTATCTTTCTTTTTCATGATAATTCTTTCACGTTTTTGTTCCGAACACCCGTTTCTCCCTTCTTTCGTAGCCTCTCAATATTCCAACCTCTTCTACGATACTTTCCACTTCAAAATTAGGCGTTTCTATTCTTCTATTCCCTTCCCACTTCTATTATCTTAATCATCACAACTGTACTCCGTGGTTTCCTGCATTTTCTCATTTATATTGTCTAAGTTTCGTTCTCGGCTTTCAATATTCTTTTTTATACATGTTCCCATCTTTCAACTATTGTACCAGTATCTCTGCCTCACAATTTTCTCTATTGTCACCCGGTTCTAATTCTTTTTGCTATTGTTATCGCTTCTACATGCAATGTCTGCATTCGCCTTCCCTGTTTTTCTCCTTGAACCCGATGTTACACATAATTCATACCAAATTATGTTCTAAATCTGCAACCGCTCTCGTAAACAGTGCAAATGAATCACATTGCTCATAAATCTGTATCTAACCATAATGTAATCTAATGCCTACACCTATTGTGGGGTTTCAAACCGTGTACGTTAATATTAAACACCGCCTCTAGCAGAGTTCTACAGCTTTCTCCCCGCGGTAATTAGTTGTTCCAAAACAGCAGCCCCCTACCTCGCTACCAACTCTCCTGACGCCATCCTTCGCGTTCCAATTTCCCTTACAGGAACACCCGTAATCATTTCCCTCTAATTGATCTAATACTCAATTTCTTCCTCCTTATGGTAACTTGGCAAGGAAACCTGAATAAATACCAGGTTCGTATGCTTTTACTTTTTTTTACAGCTTTTACTTCTACTGATAATATTCTTCTACCTACCTACTCCATGCTCACTGTGTTTTCCGCACCTTTTTATTCAATACAGCCCCAAAATACATTTATTTTTGCTGTTGTCTTTTCTCACCATTGTAGAAAAGTCTTAATGATGTCACTAAAAAAGCACCACTATACAAAATATCGAAAGAAATGGCCATTCATGTCCTGGGGACTTCGTGATGCATCTATGCAATGTGCAATGAAACATATTTTGAGTAAACCAACAGAAAATAATGCTATAAATCATCGATAGTTTAAAACAGACTCGTTATTAAAAAACTCCTAATATTCATTGCATCGATCTAAATATAAGAGTATTTATGAGTCCATAAGTTTCAACATCATTACTCGTCGAGACAGAAGACAAGCAAATATTAAAATAATGAGATTAGATTTAAAAATTCAGTTATCATTATATGAGTAACAATAAGGAAACCATACCCCTTTAGACGTTACGTGTGTCCCATTTGTAGCGATTTGTCGAGAGGAATCAATGAATAGGGATGCAATTGGAAGACAATTTAGGGCAGATTTAGGAAATACTATCATGAACCTACGTTAAATACAGTGCCTAATGTTTGACGCACAAGAAAATCAATTTAATCTCCAAACATGAGCACACAGAAATGTAGCCACCTTCGGGAAATCGAAACTGGAACATAAGCGAAGGAACCCGCGGTGTCAACCGACATTATCTACACACCCTGAGCTTAGGTGAATAGCAACTACGCCATGAGCCGTAAGACAGGATTCACAATGCAACATGCCCTTTCAACCAGCATTGTAAATACTTATCAGGTAATTACGCACCATGGAACACAAGCAAGCACTTTATGTACTGCGAAGGGAGTGTTCAATATAACCACAATGAACAATTAATTCCATTTCAAACATGAATATCTACCCTTTGATTAAATCGATTATTTGGGCAAGAATCTACAATAATTTTTCAATACAAGTAACTTAAAGTTCTACGAATAAATGAGGATGTGATAAAAAACTAACGAATAAAAATCACAAATAGAAGTAGACTATAAAGCGCACTCAGAGATCACGGGCTTGGAGGAATTTCCAACGAAACAGACAAACGCGAAAGAAGAAAATAGTGATATTGTTGGATAACCACTTGCACCAAAGATACGCCTTATCTTAAACAAAAGCTTATAATAGTTTTGAGGTGATAATATCAACCTTGGTCAATCACAACTATTGGTATACAATAGGTAGAGGAGTATAAGGCGTTATTTTCCCTATGGGAAACTCCTTTGGTTGTGAAAATAAGATAAGTACATATATCGAAAACCAACGCTAGAAATATAATTAGGAGCTAGTTCAGAGGCCAGAATCATTTTATTAGGATTTATGAACTGTAAATACAGGGGTTGTTGTAGAGACAAGAGTCGCTTAAAACTGAAACATCATGTGCAAATGGTTATATGGTAAGTAAAAGAAGCAATTAACCGAAATTGTGAGAGCATCCTAAGAGGGATGAAACGTAAAATTCAGTTTAAGGACCCAAATATGAAAAGATAACATTTTTCTTCAAGAGAGAGGGAGAAAAACAAGGACTGCCAAAGAAAATAAGAACGAAGTTTATGAAATATTCAAGAATGTAGACAGCGGGTGGCGCTAAAAGCAGTAATTAAAAAGTCGAGAGCTCGATACGCTAAAATATAAAAGTTAAAAAACATAAGTACAGGAGAAAAAAAAGCACCCAGGCACAAAACGAAGCATTTTATTGCACAGACAGTTGTATGCGAGCAATTCAAAAGGAAAGTAAAGCAAGAGTATAAAAAGTCAATATTCAGGTGTATATAAAGACATTTTATTCCAAAGAAGCACCTACTATTCTATCTTACTTTATTATTAAATGTAACACAAAAATTTGGGACACCATTATTATTATTATTATTATTGTCGGTAGTCTATCATTTTTTGTAAGGGGACACAGAATGATCATCACCACACTTTCCAGCTCCGTCCAAAAAGACAGTCCAAAACCCCACACTATTTTTAACTGTCCCTCAATTTCAAATACAAACTCTTTTCATTCTGTCCGATCTCACTATCCTTTTCCTCCCTCTACCTTTCTTGCCTTGCATCCAAACCTTCATCAGTATTCAATGCGCCATCGTCAATAAAAGTACACATATGATACACCTTATTTCTCCGCCACCGTTGGACCTCTGGAACCCTTTCTCCTCCACCACTACGCCTTAACACTTCTTCGCTGGTCTTACTTTCCATACATTGTAAATACGTACATGACATATCCTTAATTTTTACTCCCATCGCATTAACCTGAGAGTAACACACAAATTTGAAGTAATATTACATGTTTTGAAAACATAAACCCAGAATATTAAGAAAATGGAAACCTAAAATAATTATTAAAAACTGCAACAGCGACATTAAATCAAAATATTCTAATTGTTTTTCTTGAAAACTGTAATTTTCTGGGTTAAAACTTAGCAAACGCGTTGACTAAGAACCAAGGAGTTTTCCCTCATTTATGTCTCCATCATTTGACAAATTCACTCTTCATTCATCATATGGTAATTTTTTCTTTAAAATCCCGTTTACTAGAGAGAAACGGAATTAGATTTAGGATCACCATCTTTTTTTACGAATCAGGAAAATTAACATTTTTCTGTATAAACCTTAGTTGTTAAGAGTTGTTGTTAAAAAAAAGCATCCTTATTTGAATAAAAAATGTGAACATTTATAATGCTGGGCATTTAACTATTAGGGCTTAAAAAAATTTGTTAGCTCGAGAAAAATGAGCGCACAGTATGGAATCACAAAATATCTGATAAACTCTGGTCAATAAGATTTTTCAAAATCAACTTGAATCAGCCACCTTTTAATCAATCCCTCGCGAAAATAAACATCTAAAACTGCGAAAGACGTAGATAAATTCAACAGAAATATCATCACCCACTTCACGAACGAAATTCACCATTGCTGATTAATTTATGACTGCCAAACCTAGGAGATTCCATCTCCAAAATTACTATTCCAACACTTCCAACAAAATATATTTAATGCAACCCTCGTGGAGCTTTATAAAATAGTGACTCCATTGTTCCAGTCTTACCAAAACCCAAGACGCAAATCTCACGAACTCATTGGGCCATAAACTACGGTCGGCAAAAGAATATTCTAGCCAGACTTTAGGTATAAGATTTCACCTGGATAGGAGATAGGACTAAAAGAGGAGAGGGAGTATGAGTTGGGACAGACACCACACAAAAGGAACGCGAATCTGAGGGCAGAGAGGATGAAAAAGGAGGAAAAGTCACGGGGAGCAATAAAAAATCTCAAGGTTTTTGGCCGGAGTAATTAGGCGATGACTAATTTCGGCGTACATTTTAATGAGGGCGTGATATATTTCTACGGAGAAAACCTGAGAGTTTCGTGGCGATGGGAAAAAGGGTGGCGGCAGATTGGAGCGGTTGACGACGGAAAGGGGATTGAAGAGGGAAGTTAACGGCAGTCGAAGGGTAGGGATTGCTGGGAGAAGGGTCGAGGGTCTGGGACGAAGTATGAGGATGGCTGCGGGCGTCTGAAGAGAAGGTGATGATGGTATGAAGAGAGAGAGAAGAAAAAAGAGGAACAAAGGACTAGGGAAACTGAGCTTATATAATAAGAGCTAGGCCAGGGAAGGGAGGAGTAGGGAGATGCTCTAAAGGAAAATAAAAACCAGAGGCAGGGAAGAAAAAAAAAAGTATCGTCAGAAAATGGGAAGCCGAGACCAGTGAAAGTTACGTGACAAATACAGGTATAAACGGCCCTCACAGAGCAAATTTATACTTTCCCAGCGATGGAGAGATTTTCATTTAAGAAATATTCAAAATGCGTAAGAATCGAGTGAATTGCTATTGATTTAAAATTAGCAAATAAGACCACCCTCGACAATTATATTAGTGTAATACAGATATTCTAAGAAACGAGAGCTACAACCGATGAAAAAAATTTTAATTCGACGCGAATGGACCTGAAATTAAAATCTTAGAAAAATAACTATGCAAGTATGATAATTGATTAAGCATTATTTCTACACACGCCTGTGTAAGGAAAATATTTCAGTCTCAAATTACGGTGGAAACTATGAGAGACAGGAATGAAGGTCGATGTGGACATAATGCAGTACTTAATTACGTTACAGGATATGAATGTCCCTAGATAATAATGACCTCATCCGCTGGCAGCAACTGTGAGCCAATACCACACTATTTCCTTCACAGCGGCGCATCACACAGGTTCCCAAGAGAGGCTAAGGGTGTATGCCCTTCGTATTGAATAATAATAATCCCTAATGCTCAAGTGACGCCAGGTTAGAGATCTTTAGCCACCGGTTGCAGCTCACGAGATATTCTGAATGGTTAATTGATAACACTCATTTTCTCAGACAAAGATGCAGCATTTTTATTTTGAAAGAGATGGAGGACGTTTTTTTCTTCCACATTTCTCTGCTAGATTAATCAAAGAGCAAAAAATAACCAATACTGAATAAAAGACGAAAAATGGAAATGACAATGCACGAAAATTACAGCAGCCGCACATTAGGTTGCTAACGAAGGTTCTTTTAGATGAGAAATGCTCAAAAAACTTGAGTGGGGTAGTAATTAGACAACATGCGGCAACTGAAATTAATGACGACATCGTCCTCGGTACAAAATTCCCAGCCAATGGGACAACCACAGAAAGGTTCACAGAAATATAAAAAACTGATCTCGAAACATACCTGAATGGGTATACGAAACATCTACGCATTGTGTAAATTCATTTATTCAATGACATGGAAATCTCAATCTCGCCAATCATTGCAGTAATAACCATAAACTTGATTACAAAAATTTATCCTCCTCGATATTTTCAAATAACGATAGCAAATGAAAGATGCATTATATTTCATTCAAGAACACCGTACATTCAACTAATTACGTCGTAAGTATCATTTAGACCACTAAAAAACATTTATATCACAGTAATTAAAGCTTTGCAGGAAAATTGAATTACGTAAAACAACGCAAATGTATCACATTTCTATAATAATCCTACGGATATTTCAAGCAACTAGAGTTACAACTGATCTACAATTTATTGATACCTACTGATATAAAAACCAAATCCTATTAAAGTCTCTAGAATTATACATCTACTCAACGTGATATTCTCGAGAAGCAAAAAAAGGTAATAACGGGTTAATGTCATTTTATTGCCATGCAGTAAAATCAAATGTCCCAACCAGAAGGATGGAGGGAATAGTCTAGGCAACTAGGAAATAAGAAGGCACAGCGATGACCTAAAATAAGTGGAACGCAACAACCTAAGCGCTATTCCCAGGGCGAACAATAAAAACTGCTAGAACTGAGACACGGAAAAAGTAACAAATTTTTTCAAAAGAGATGACGATCGAAACAAAAGCCGCGAACAGAATTTTGGTTTTGAAAGCAACGCCCCCTCTCTCATCCGTCAAAGCGCACGCAAGAGGGGGAGTAACGGAGAGAGAGAGAGAGACATATATATATATATATATATTTATATATATATATATATATATATATATATATATATAAATAAAAAGGAATCGACGACCATTGACTCCAACCTGCGTTTGCATATTGAATAGTACACCGGCCGGCCAAACAAAAAAAACAGCCAAAATAAAAGAAAATACTAACATAATTCTTTTTTTCCTCGCGTCCACTCTTCGTACCTGTCGTCTGAACTCTCCGACTACGAGTTTTTATCCCGTATTTGAAACCGAAGGGAATGAGAAAACATCGCAAAGAGGGAGGGAGAGAAATGGAATCCAAAAACATTTAGGGTTTGGGGGAGGAGGAAAAGAAATAGCTTCCAGGGTTCCACTTCTCAACCCCTTCTCCATCCTTAATGCAACCTAAGGGCAGTAACCCATCACCAACCACTCGCTCACTGACTGTTCAGTCGATATTTTGCCCGACGAGGGCACGGTTCTGGAAGCTCGCGCCATATTAGCGCCGGTGCGCGTGCAGAAGATGATGAAACGCCCTCATAAGGTTTACCTCCTCGTGAAGAGCGTACGGAAGGAAATGTAAAAGTAGCGAATGGGGGGAGGGGGAATTCACCACGACTTCCCCCCCATTCGCCCAACTCCTTTCTAACACACACCCCATCGCCGGTTGGTGTGGGAGATTGCAGTGAGCATTACGGCTGGCGCTGCGACGATATGAGGCATCGTGCCGCTGGGAAATGGACCGGCATATTGATCACGTGGTACACCCGCCCATAAATTATTCCGCCTGATACGCTATTTCACCCCTCCCTCCCATCCCACCTACCCACCCTACTCCCCCGTGTTCATGGTTAACGCCCCCCTAACCTCCTTCCCCTCGCCAGTCCAACGAGTCGTCGTCCTCATCCCCACTCCCAATGATATCACGAGGGCCGACACCCCTCCCTCAATCCTCCAGTTCCCGCACCAGTCCCGACAACTCCAGGACACTAACACCGCATGCACACACCCAACGCCCTCCCTCCTCCCGTCCGCCACAACCCCCACCACCATACCCCCATGGCATACCAGTCTGAACTGGACACGTGCTCTGCTCCTCCCGCGTCCCCCCCCGCCAACCGCCGCTATCCCTCCGCCGACTGATATATTCCCTTTTCTGCACGCCCGCCACTCAACCTTCCTTCCCTCGCCCCCAACCCCCTCCCCGCCCGGGCAGGACGTCAACCGCCCGCTTCCCAACAATTCCCAGTGCCTTGCGCTAAATGCGCCTTGTTGCTCGCATGACCGCAGTTGCACAAATACAAACCAGTAAAAAGAACCCCTTGTTTTAGCTTCAAGTACCCGCTTAAAAAACGAAAAGATTGTGCACGAATACAATTAAAAATTCATATGCATTTTTCCGAGGATTAATTACGGCCGGGCTTCATGGTTTCTCGCCATTAACAAGCATTGAAACATTGAACTGACTATTATTTGATTGAAAGTAAATTACAAAACCGATTAAGGGTTATTTATTTAAGTCAGAAAATAAATTTTACAAAACGTGCGCGTTGCGTAATAACAACAAAATCACTTAAACATAAAAATTTACCAACAAAAAATTTAAAAAAATGAACTTTCATCATTCCGGTGCATTACCATAAAACAGTAAGAGAAACACGTGAAGGTATGATTGCAGAGTTTAAACCGAAATTCACCGTCATAGGGGTATTATTCCGCGAAAAGTGAAACGGCACAGGGGCTTATTTCAACTCCAAAGGCCCATCAAGGTAAAATAGTACTGGAATGCAATGAAACTAGTATCCAGTGAGTTAGATGACTAAGACTTAGAAATGGCAATAGGCGTCAGTATTAGCTAAAATGCAACCGAATATGAAATAAGGTAACATTGATAGTACCAAAAGTTGTTATAACACCATAACTTATGGCAGATTGTCAAGAAAACCGTGATGATGACGAAAATGATACATTAACTCTTAACACTAGACCTATAATGTGAATTACAATATCGATAAAAATGCGTTGAATAAATAAGTCAAGCTCCGACGGCGGAATCGGACAACGCATTAAATTTTTACGCCTGTTATCTTTAAGCATGTTAGCAAGAGCCGAAAAGTACATTCCAAATCTCCAAGCTAATACGGAGCGAATGTGTAATTGGTTTTCTATTTATCCAAATTATAGTTAACTCAAGGTCAATTTATCATCCTTGAATGCTTTGTACGCAAATATTAACAGGCTATGTAATAATTCATTATTTCTATCATCTCCTCAAATTTAAATATTCACGGAAAAAAAACATGGCCAAAACATTGGACAGGAAATGTGTTTAGTAAAAGTAAGAATGAAGCAGTGTAAGCAGTTCAGTAAAATCGAAAGAGTATTTTAAGGAAACGTATCAGCGAAACCAATGAAAACAAACAGCCTCTGCGGTTCTTGTAAACGATGAGTGAAATAATGCACCCGAGGGATTCCCCAAAGGCGAAAATAGATTAATGTTCTTCCCCCACATGTACGACCAAAGCTACGGGCTTCCGCAATAACCTCTTACCCACTTGCCACTACGCCATTACCTAAGAGAAGGAGACCTGCAAGCGATTTGGGTCATGATTGTCTTAACAAAGAGTGCCCCCTATTGCATGAACATCAGCTCTTTTTTCGTTCTCTCCACCATCATCCCTCGGTCCGTCCTCGGACAGAAAACGGAGATAACCTCTATAAAAAAACAATTCCAGTATCTCCATAACATTCGAAAGATTTTATTAATCAATAATTTGAAGGTGCACGGAAGCTGTAAAATTCGGTGAGCCTTACTTGCAAATTATTTATGAATTAATACAATAGATATTAATGAACCATAAAATAAAACTGATTAAAATCGCAACAAGCAAGGAAAAAATGTGACATGGAAGCCAGTAAATTCTTAAAATCTTTTAACGAGAAAACAATGAAAAGATATGCATTATATATCCTTCATGTCAACATCGACTCTGATCTGAAGGCGCCAGATTTCGGTCATTAGTACCATTTACAGTGCTCCTTACGTAGAGGGTCTGTAAGAAGATCCAAGGTATTGAAAATGGCGACATCAACGAAGATGGACAAAAATGAGTAGTTTTCATGCATCTACTCATCACTCAGACCAGAACTCAATGTGCCATTTTCTTAAAAGTGTAGCACAAAAATTGACATAGCTTTAACGTAAACTTTATTTTTTAATAATCTTAACTAAGGTTACTACGGAATATTTTTGTTTTAGGGCAAACATAAATGTAATACCATCTCGTCCTTCCCATGTCCCATGATTAGAATACAAAATCTGCTGACTGAACTAGGCAATTGGTCAATTCCATCGCAATAACTTCGACATCAACTCTATGTTAATACGAAATTACTTAACTGGAGAAGAATAAGAATAAAGTATCTATTTGATATTCGTTCACATTGATCAATGACGTCAAACCAGAAAATTCCACTCAAAACTATTAATTGGCAGCAGTTAAGTTATTTCATAATCGCTAAAATTGAACATTCAAAATGCAATTTTATAGTCGATTATCAATTCTAACGTTTGAAATGAAGCTACTTGATTAACTAACATAACTGCTTTGGTAAATCATGGAAACAGAATATGAAATGATATTTAATTAACTTGAACAGTGTGCTCTTGTGATCGTGAAAATCGCTTTTCACCTTTCACATTCAAACCAACAAACTCGGGGGGATGGATTTACACACTGCGACATGATTTCTCCTTTAATCGTAAAATTTTATTTTGAATTAATTAAGCTCACGTTTTATAAGAATTGTGACATCAACCGGAGTTCCAACCAGTAAAATACCGATATTCAACTACTAAGGTGATAAAAGGACATCATGACATTCAGATGCCACTATGTATTCATAAACATTGATTATTATTATCTAATAGACCTACCATAGTCGTAATTATAATTTTAGTATCGCATTAGGTTGACGGAAATTACCGATTTCTGATATTGAAATAAATTAATAAAAATAGCAATTAAGTACATAAAATCGCAGAAAATACAGGAGTAAGGCTTGAATATAGGTATGTGATCTACAGACCTTATCAGTGTCGTTGAAAATATAAAATAAATATTAATCATTAAAACAGGCTTAAGCTTCTAACTTTTCTGAAGTCTTCCATGTCAAGGCATTACCCACTGGTTTGACTGGTTGCCATAAGCTCCTGACATCTCTGTGTAAACAAAGCAAAATAAATATGTAATTGGTCCCACGTACCACTTCAAATTCCTTCAATTATTGAAAAACTGTACATTAGAAGTTTCTTAAAAAAAAATAGGTTGTAATACAAACAAATGATGCACTGGATGGACCTTTTTTGGGAAAATTCCACGCTCCCACGATACCTCTTGCAAGCAATGTTTCAAATAAAACCTACCGCTTTCATTAGCCTTCAAACTTATTGCTTCGACCAACTCACCCCATCCAGATCAATCTTAGTTAAACCTTTTGCTGGAAAAGCGGCAATACCTCTGGCAAAGATTTCTTCAATCTCAAAAAAATATATTCAAACGCCGCACTTACTTATTTTACACTCAGCCTTAAACCATTGTTTTACTCGAACCTTTCCTTGTTGTTAATATTAATGGATTAAGAGGAGCATCCTCCGTCTTTTATTCCTTCCTGCAGGGAGACTATTGTGTGAAATATGACTCTCAAGCGTAATACGTCAGATATTTCGAATTAACGCGCAGCCAGTGAGCTTAATGGAGCAAAAGGAAGAGGAAGGGTGTTGAAACGAGCTGGAGAAGCGAAGGCGAAACGGTATTCTAAGATATGTAAGGAGCGAAGGTGAGAGTGGGTGGGAATTGGAAGGATAATTAAGATATGGATGTATACGGCGGAGAAAGATTTATTAATACACGCTATGGAGGGTTAATTACGTCCATTCCATGGCAGATTAAGGCGAAATCGTGATGTTTATTTCTTGGATGATACTCATGGCCTCAACGACATGAGCTTATAAGCCGAGATACATCCAAAACATTTCGTTGCTCATCGGGAACTTTGACATTGGAGAAACAGACAATGTGAAGGAGTTAAAGTGAGGTTAATCAACATTGGATTTCTCAATGAAAATTTTTTGAATGCATGCCAAGAAGTACACTTAGCTCGGTCTATCTTGAAAATGAAAGAAAATGATTTGTCGTGCTGGCATATAGAATGAGAAATATTATAAACTTTTCTCTCATTTAGACACTTTAATTTAGCATTCAAACATCGCAGCCTTTATCATAGACGTTAACATATTTTCAAAACAATGAATAATTGATCTGTGTATGAATGCAACGCAACGAGTAGTAACTATTTCCAATTGTTAAATAATAACTATAACTGGAAAAATACTACAAGTCCTTCAAAAAAATTAAAATCAAAAAAATTTACGATCATTTTCAGGAGTACTGCATGAACATGAACTACAAAATATTATTTCTACTATTTATCACAAAATAAGGTGTTTTTAAATCAGATTCACGCATAGGCTTCTACCGATGGATTACCTCATTTTGCATGCATAGGCGTAAATGCAACCGAGTGTTTTTCTACGTTTCTACACCTATGAATCTGACAAGAACGGGATAACAATTTTTCAAAATATTTTAAATTGCGTTTTATTCTATTAGAGATGAGGTTATTTAATTGCTAATTATCAATGTTTATAAGACTTGAGCATCACCTAAAATGCTTTGTTTTTAAAATTATGATCAACGTACATCTAAATTCAACAATGTATTTCGGCTGTTAAATTTATTCCGTCGAGTGAAAATGCAAGACTTCCACGGCTAAAGGGGATTTAGATCCCTTGAAAATATCGATCACCTTGGGAGCAAATAAATTAGATTCGGATAACACTCTCCAACACTGCGCTCGTAAAACACTTAGATGTTCGCAGGCCACTCAATCTCGGAGCCATTTATAAGACGCGAAATTAACCTACAGTGACAGCGTTAGGTTGACCCGGGTTTTCATGACTCGCGGTAAATAGCGGAGGAAATATAGTGCGGCCGAAGGGATATTTTTACCTCCGTTACGTTAACTCGAGAGAAGGGATGGCTTGGGGGAAGGGTTTGTCCAAAACCCTTCTCGCCTGAAAGACGCCCGACGGCAGGCGGCAACGAGTGCACGCCAACACCATAACGACCTTCCCAACCCTCTTTGATTTCGTCGGCTTCTTCTTCACAAATGGCAGTGCGCGAAAACGACGTGGATGGCACAGGAGATGAAACTGTTGGAACAAATGGAAGGACGGTAGATAACGTGGAAGGAATGGGTTGAAGAGGAAGAAGGGTATCAGGCATGTCCGAGGAATATTGTAATGGGTGAAAGTGAGCCGGTCGCCGGAGGACTACATGGGAGAGTTAAGAGAGCCTTCGCGCACGCCAGTGGGTAAAGGGGGGGAAGTGATGTGTCTGTGTGGAGGAAAATAGAAGTGATGGGTATAGGCAAGCACGAGCAGCGGACATTCCCTCATTTCCGTGGCGTAATTACCGCTTCCACCAAGGGGACGGACAGAGTGGAGAAATGATGCGGGTGCGAGAAACTCGGGGGGCGAACGTGAAAACTCCCGACGGGATAGGGACGGAAGAAATGAGCTTAGTACGATAGTGAAGAAGAGATATAGAAGAGGAAGGAACCAAAGGGGAGCATAATGAGAAGAAATGAGATGCCGGGGACAAAGAAGTTATGGAGTGGAAGCCAGCGATCGTGGGTAGACGGAAGCTCTTCGGAGGTCCTGGGCGTGCATGCAGCCCGCATGACTTTCAGTCGTGCGGGTTGCACAAACGATGCCGTAAAGGCCTTCATTTTCAAGAGCTGGATCGGAAATAGCGACGTCTACGTAGAATGACCGCGAGGGACTTGCGGGCGATAGAAGTACCCACTCGTTTATGAGACCGTAATTCACTTAGATAAACTATTCACAAAATCCCTTCTGTGCTCCACGGCTTTGGATTCCATGACGACGATTCACAACAAAGGAAGCGGCCTGAAATGCACCAAAACTGCAATCGGTAACAACCCTTACCATCTCGCAAACCAAGATGTGATTTGATTTTTTTCACAGATACCGAAATTACAAAAAGCTTCTAAAGAGGAGCATTATGAAATAAACACTGCTTTGAGCGACTAAGATATCAGTGCAAACATTCTAACATAAAAATCAATGGACATCGTGAGAAAGCAAATATGCTTAGGGCTGCAATATTCACTGTAGGAACAGCTTTTACGGTGTGATCAATACTATACAGAGATAACAGTAGCATAATTAACCGATTCCGCCATCACATTACTTTTTTCCATTTGTAATAAATGCCTCTTTTTGATTAATATCAACATGTAATAATTGAAAATAATATTGCACGAAAATATCATATGACCTCCATTATTTGAATGATGATGACATAATCATTTTCTTTAGAAAATATAAACTTAAAACACTGATGAAAAAAAACCTCATTTCTTATCACTTAAAACTAACTATATTCGCAATTTCCTTGATAAAAATATCTCACTTCATTATGATGTCTGATAAAATGATTAAAGAAATAACGGCATAATGTTGTGAATTTGCTAGTTTCCTAAGTAGTACCGTCTTGCTTACCTACTTAGATTCTTAAAAAAATAAAATTTTATAACTGGGTGCCATGAAACCTCCTATACTACTATAAATGGAAACAAAATTCCAAATAATATAAAAGATCTCTTACAGAGTCACGTCTCTTTCCCCTTGACTGTCCAGATGCGGTCCTATTCAAAAATTTTAAACAAGTATTTGATCAACGAATAGGAAGCGTAACTTTTGTAAAACGTGTCAAGATGAAGTGAAATACTTTGAAAATTAGAACATAGGTAAATAAATAAATAAATATACATATATATATATATATATATATATATATATATATATATATATATATATATATGCGAAAAAGAGTAAAAATTTTATTTCCTATAAGATTCAGTGAACAAATATCAAACCTGTAAACCGTGTTTCAATGTCAAGTGAATCACTAGGTATCGCTCACATCACTAACTTTGTGTTAATTAGGCCCAAAAAAATCAACTTCACGAACGCATGAACCCAAAAAGAAACTATCGGGATAATTGCCAATACATTTCGGTGAACTAATATGCGTACTTCCGCTGGATTCCTTTTGTCGTAATTTTTTTCCAGAACATTCTTTGACCTATGGTATATATAGACTAATAAAACAATTTAAGTCACTTGTTTTACATATTAATGATACCGACTATAAACTTGCCAATACCAAAGTAGTCTCGTTTAGCTCCGTTAGCCAGTCGTCGAATTATTAGGGAATTCCTCATTCACAAATTTGATGAGGTGCGGGATGAAATGGGAGCTTTTGGGGTTAGCGTAAGTTAGGCAGTTTTTTTAGGCATGAGTCGTGACTTTGAATACATGGGACTCATCGCCAACATTATTACCACACTATGGTAGGGAAATACAGCAGGTGTAAACATGGTAGAGCTGTAAAGATACGCAGATGATATAGGAGCTCTTGGCTGCGGTCGAAGCGGTTGGTAAAGCGGATATCCTGGATCAATTACCAGAAGAGAGATTAGTTCTACGTAATAATGCACACCGCTGCACGAAATCGTACGAGGCGAACACAAAATGGTGTTATCTCTGAGTAGGTATCATGTAGAAACTCCTGATTTATGACGAAGTGACTTTTCATGTGGCGAGCGAAAGAAAATTCCATAGGAATTGGACATGCTATTCAGTCGCTTCACATGGTATCCAGCCTTCTGGTTGTCACTTCATATTAACGTAATTAATAATTAGCGTTTTCACGCCCTAAATTCATTATGAATCCAAATGAACTGCACGAAAAAAATTTCGATTTCTGTGAAAAACTTCGAAGATCAGTAAATTTAAATTTGTATAATATTGCTCCATAATAATGTTTTAAATAAACATATTTGTCTACATGGAACTAAACTGAAGATTTTGAATTGAACCATTACTCATTTACAATCCAAGTTTTATAATTTCAGAAGTAAGCTAACGAAATAAGTCTCCCTTAACCAAAGATCCACCCTAAGAAAAATGTTACTTTGCTTTCAAGTACCTCATAATTTTTCATAATATTAAAATCAACAAGATGATGTTACATATAGCAATATAATCATTCAAAAATTGAATAAAATTTCAATAAGTGGTTCTCGGACTGAATACCATCTACTTTTCAAACCTACACGACTAAATACACTAGCTACCGGTTATGCCTTAACGAACATGCGATACGATGTCGCAAATGAAATCAGTCTAGAACTGGAACATATGTTGACAAATGTTAAGTAATTGGCAATTACTCACTCGATTGGAATACAAGTATCTGTAAGTTGATATATTTAAAGTGAAATGAAAACTCCGAATGAAGTGTAGATAGCATCGTCTAAGGAAACCGACTGGGCAATGATAATTCAAAAAAGCCGTAAAATCCTGAGCCATAGAGAAGAGAGCACTGGGCCCATGACGGGGAGGAGTCGGAGGAGGATGGAAGTGCGAAGTGAAGAAACCTCAAAGGGAACGGAAGGGGGGCAGAGAGATAGATGGCGACAGAGAGAACGGGAAAGAGGGACCTAGGGTGAGGGGGAAGGAAGGAACCGTGGAAAAGGTAGCAAGACCACAGCCCTTGGTGGAAATGAAAGGACTTTGGTGTCAGAGGTCAGGAGGGATGACGCCAAGGGAGTGGAAGTGGGGGAAGGGGAAGATTGCGGCCGACAAAGAGAAAGAGGGAATGTAAAGGATTCCTTCAGATGGCCGCACCATTTGGAGGGAAGTAGCGGTGTAAACAGCACAGAAATTAAGACGAATTGGCCAGGTTAAAAGGGAGGAGGGAGAGGGAAGGATGTTAAAGGATGGCGGTACGTTGGCCAGGTACGAATTCTAGCAGGGAAACGTCGGGGAAAGGAACGCGGGTACAGAAAGGTAAAGGAGAAGACCTAATCCCCTTCGATCAGAGCAATAGTGAGTAATTCTCCCAATCTGACCATAAGTTCCATTCCTCAAAGATTCCAAGGCACAAAACCAAAAGCAAAGATTTACAAGTCAGGGTTATATTTTTGCTAAGTCTATCCATTCCTAATTCACAGAGCCTACTTTTTTAAAGGCTTCCTGAAAAAAATATTGACCTTAGGTTCCCCTTTGACTATTAGCACCACCTATGACACCATTCAGCAGAGAGGCTGTACCAAATGCCAACGATTAAGACAGGAAGAAAATTGGAATCTCACTACGCGGAAACCTACATAAAGAATTTAAGAATGTAATTATTTAGTTTTGGAACTTTTTAAAATAATGAGATTAATGAACAAGAGTCAAGGTATGAATTATCCAGGGGAAGGAGGGCGGTAAGCAACTGCATTAAATTTATTGCAATTTCTCGGCTAATAAACGACACTGAGACGAGTCTTCCATCGATATGGGTTCAAAAGTTACTAAAGTAATCAGGAAGGAGGATTTTAATTAATGCTTACCCGCATTACTTGGACGAACAAAATTAAATTTGGTACAAATTACACCCAATGAGTGAGTCAAATTCTGCTTTTCGCCTCTTTTACTAAATGAATGAATCCAATAAGACCATGATGTTACTAAGCTAATAAAATGTCGAGGGCAAAATCATATATTGAAATCCAAACTCACGTGGTTAAGGTGAACACAGAACAGAACACTTTGAAGGAAATTTAAAATCGTAAATAATTTTAATATCCCAACTCAAAATATTTATTCATTAACGTAATTTACAAAAGCATTTAATAATGACGTCGAGCGAGCTTACAATCTCTGCTTGCTCCGAGAAATTCCACTTTTACCAACGATAGCTGAATTTCCACTCAATTCTGCAGATAAAACTTATAAATAGGCCCCAAAGTCACAGAGAGAACAAAGGATTAATGAGAATGGACGACGAAACAGACGTGGCGGCAAGGAAAAGAGGTGGATGAAAGGAAAATGGGTTTGGAAATGAGTTAGTACCCGAAAAGGGTGCGGAGGAGGTTGGGTGTTAGTAGGCCGGCGTGGATGCGTGATGAGTGAAGTCCGAAGGAGCAGAAATTAGGCCCGACCCGCTCGATCCTCTAGAATCCAAACCCCTGCCAGTAGAGCGTGCAAACTCAAGATGGGGCGCCGGCTAATTTTAAATCGCCTTCCCATGGCCAGCCGGCCCTGCTTAAAGTGATATAACCCCCCTCTATGTATCGTCCGAAAGGAAACGTCTCTGGATTTGGATTTAGCTCAGAAGGAGAGGGCGAGCTTGTGGCCTGGAAAATGGGGAATGTGGGCATAAGGATTTAAGGCCCGAGTATCACTCAAAGCAGTCATAAGTGATTTAAAAGTACACATAGGTATGTCCCCCGATCTTTTCCCGGCTTCATGAATGTCTACCTCCTAAAATACCTTTCATTCTCAACATTTAGAGAGTTTCAAGAAAACTTTGGGAGCAGGTGACAAATCCCACAACTCTCTGGGCCCAAATATATTATTCATAGCCCAGGATTGATTGCTACGCGGAGAAAAAAGGTGCCCTTAATACTTAGCCCAAAAATTTTAAACACTCATTTGATACAAAGATTTAGGAATATAATTATCAGCGAAAAATGGTTACACTTCTTCAAGCATCTAATCGTAACCAAACTTACCATGATAGGCTTGCAAAGTATTAATAATTTAAACTGCCTCGGGGAAATAGAAAACGATTGTTGACAAAACCCTTAAGTTTTTCTATGCTAAGGAAATTTTGGGTGAAATCCCAAACTGAATATTCATCCAACCTTCTCTGGCTTAAAGGAGCCAATAAATGTGATAAAAATAGTAGCATGATGAAAAACATAAAAATGATTTCTTCCACATTAGTGACGTTTCGCAACCTAAATCCAAAAATTAGAGATTTATTAACTGGTGGTTTTGAAAAGCCAAGAAAATAAATATCATCACTAAATGCTGGAAATGGCATCTGACTAATCTGGATCTGTTTATTCCCGAAATAGAAATTACTAAATAGCGTAATTTCCAACTTTTTTCAAAATAATATGGGCGCAAAAAACGCAATACCTTAGACTGGTTTCAATGGACTCTCGGAGTAAGTGCGATAAAAAGTAATATGATTTTACACAAAACGTGGGGAGTGAAATATGGTAAAGGAGCGAGGAGGCATCACGATCAGGAAGAAAATGGGAGTTTATTGGCGAGAATAGGCCTGAGAGAAAGCCGTGAGGGTGATGAATTATGAGAAAGGGTCACACGAATTTTCCCCTTACTTATTTAATTATGCAAGAATTTACATGATGGTTGGCGTCAAGAAAGTTTCTTAAGAATTATTGAAGCCAAATAAAATTAATAATTTTCTCCGGCGATTTTGGAAAAAAATAAGGAATAGAAGGTAAGGTAGCGGCCGGAAAGAGTTAGCCCGAGCCGAACCGAGTTGAAAGGGCGTTAAAGAGTTAAGACTGCCTATGAAGCATGGAGGGGAGGCGAGGGAAATGATGGAGGCAGAGGGTGGAGGATTAACAAAGATGGAGAAGGAGCCTAAGTGATGCTGAATAATGGAGGGTTTTAAAATTGACATAATCTATTTAAAATTTACATCCTTCGTAAAAATAATAGTGCCACATTAATTCGTTCCTTCGAAATTAGCTGTGGAAAATAAAACCTTATTAAACCTTCCTTTCGGAGTTTATAATAGAGTTATATCGAAGAAGAAAATTACGACACATAAAAGATGCGGTTTTTGTAATGAGCTTCATTATACCATCTCATTTAATCACTTCAAAGAATAACAAACAGTAAGTACTCAGGCAACTAAATTTTACATTAAAGATTAAAAGTAAGTGTCCCGCTTAGAGCGAAGTACCTACATTAGAAATCAGGGCTTTAAAGGTAATTAATACGATCAAAACTGGAGATTTTATTCTGAAATACCTCTTTCGGTTACGAGTATTCAGCTACAAAAGTTTAAAATAATACTTGATAAATAGAGATTTTGAACATCTCTCTAAAGATATTAAAACAATAGATGTAATCATTACTTTACTCCATTTAACTAATAAATTTACAAATAATTGTCTAATTTATGAAATGTATATTGCAATCAAATTCCACTAGAACAAACAAAATGCATATTTAATTCACGAAAAAAACACCAAGAACAAATAAAACCATTATTAATTATTGACAAAATAAAAACGGCCTCTCTCACTCACACACATCCATACGTTCGAGCAACATACTGAAGGGAAAGATACGCAGTCCCTCACCGATCACTTTCGTCATCAAAAGCATCGAAAACGACCAAAATTCTACACCACGCACCCTCGCCCGGCAGCCTTATTGGGTCGATAATTAGTAGCGAACCTGATGGACTAGTGGGATAAATTCAGATGAGAGGGGAGGAGGGGTGAGATGAGAGAGAATTATAGTAGTTTTTGAGTGAGATTAGCATCTATTTTAAGGGGAGTTTGAGGAAGGGAGGGGTAGACTCGGCGCGCAAGAGTAGACGGGCGGTCCTGAGAAAGGAGTAAGGGAGAAGGGACTGAAGGCGGATGGAAGGCAGTGACTCGGATCCAGAAGCTGAAAGAGATAGGAGAAGGGCGTAAGGGTGAGGGTGAAGGAAGGGGGAGAAGAGAGGGACACACTATGAGGTACTGGGACACCAGAGAAAGGCAACCTCCCATCCCAATTTTCTCTCTTACCCCCCTAAAAGTCTGCCTTATCCAGAACTTCCAGTTTGTTTACCCTTTAAGGACTAGAGGGATAAGGAGGGGGAAACGGCCGGAGAGGGCAGGAGCCTTGAAGGAGGGAGAGGTGGGCGTGGAATGAGAAACACGGTCTCGAACGGGGGGAGGATAGTAGGGGAGGTTTTTGAGTCGCCCCCCACTTCTACTCCTCACCTTCGTCCCACACACCGCCACTCTACCCCAACCCACTTCACCGACAATTTCTACGAGAGTATTACGATAGGATACACAGTATTCCGACACCTCTTCCTCGGCCTTCCCGCACCCAACTGCCACCTTCCGCCCTTCCACCATCGCTCCTGCGCCACGAAAACCAACTCATGATGGCCACAATTCTCTTCCTTACTTGCCAAGAGGGGTCGAACCACCCTGAATTTACCCGAACGTCCTTTAAAATCTTCTTGCCGTCGACTCCTTCCTCCCCCAACGGTCTCCTCCACCTCTCATACCCCCTCTGCGTCCTACTCAATCTACAGCTAGCACCCTCCACGACCCCCTAAACCTTTACCGCCTGTTTCCAACCAACGAAACGCTCCACTTTGATACTGCTGTCCCACAATGCGTCTCCAATCTCCTTTCCATCCCTTTTCCCCTTCCTATGGGGGGTATCCTACCCCCGGCCAAACATAAGCCTTCCCCCCCGGTTCTATTCCATGGTACGCCGCTGCGAACCACACTGAAGCCACACGCAGTCTACTTCACCCCCTCCCGGACTCTTAAATTCACACACACAGGAGCACCAAGAACAAACATATACACACGTGCAGGGACAACCGCGGCGGAGCACTAGGCATCCCTTTAGGGGAAGAGCCCTTAGTCCCATTCCACACCCCCTATTCTCTCCCCTAGAGAAAACCCCTTTTAAGCCCTCTGGGAGGAGAGGGTAAGTTCCATGCGATTTGCTCTGACCATCTTAAATCTACTTAATAATCCTCACCCTAACCTCAGGCGGAGTAAGAGGTGAGAGATGGGAGGCGAGACGAAGCGGGGGTGTTGTGTGAAGGGGTTGGAGTAGGTTGGCAGAGCCATGATCGAGAAGGGGTGGGAATCGGTGAATGTTTGAGGGGGGTTGAGGAAAAGGGATATTGAGGGGAATACAGGAGCGGGCCTAAATGGGCTGGGTTAATGAAGGGGCAAGGGTGGGTGGATAAGAAGGCGGAGGAAAGATGAGATTGGTGCTAGGAAAGTGAAGGTGTAGGAGGGGACTGGAGGCGGGAGAAGAAATCGAAAAGGATTCTGGGACGACCGTGGATTGACTGCGATTACAATGGGACACGCCCTTTGGCCGCCACCTGCCGGATTTATTTACACCAATTTCCTGCCGTCTTGAACGCGGACCATTTGGAAAATTTGTGGCTTGAGAGCTGCGGAGAAAATTTTAAATTTGGAAGAGCTCACCCTTCTTGAAGGGCGAAGGTATCAGTGATTTCAATCCAACTCCGAACGTGGCCCATGAACTAGGAGCCGAACCTTTTAAGCTCCTACTATCCCCCAAATTGTAGCATAATTTATCAGATTTTGTTCGTAATGCACCAAACTCATTAAAGTAGATAAGTCTCTGAAAGGTTGGTAATTGAAAGAAAATTTGTTTAAATCCCATGAAATGTTTCAATTTCATTTGTAGTAAACCGGAGAAAAATATAGATCGCGGAACTAAAAGAAAAAAATAGGGAAATTAGGAAAAAATTAGGACGGGAAAATAACTTATTATCGCATTAAGAAGAATTTGTCATGAGAGGGGGGAAGAAAGGGAAATTAAGTTACCAAAAAAGGGATCGAAAAAAAGTTACTTTTTAACAGTAAATTTGACTCCCGCAGCATACTCGTCTGGCTTCTTTACAGGGAACCCCTCAATTTCACGCTTAAGCATAATGCGGAAAAGCAACAAAAAAATAGGCATAAAATCGTTCAAAAAACCTAACGACACAATTAGAGCATCACAGGATGATAATAGAAAGGTTACCATTAGCCGAGTTAATGATGAAGAAAAATAACATGAAATGACAAAGAAAATATAATTCTGATTTTAAGAGTCCCAAAACCGATCGAAAATGGGTCAATGGAAATATTTTTAAAATGACGAAACAAATTGCGGTCATTTTCAACAATACTCGCGATTTAAATCAATATTCAACAATTTTTTAAAACGGATCAACTGAGAGTTCAATGGTGAATTTTCTGACAGAATAGCACACTTGACTACGAATAATAAATAAACTTCATGAATCTAACCAGCATCGTGCACGATGTTGACAAAGGATGAAGAAGAGACATATAGAACAAATATTTGCGTTAAACAATGCAGTGTCCTGGAAAGGTAAATGAGACATTTCGAGAGTGGAGAAGAAGTTCGTTCCTTCAAGGACGCCATCATGAAAGCAACCACGGAGTTAAATTATTACCTAAAGTGCAATCCTTCCTCACTACTGAACGTGTAAGTCACAGAGGGCACTTCACTTCTGACCTCAGCGAAGGTGGTCGCACAGCACTCACGAAACAGCATTACGCCGTTAAAATAGCAATCACGCAACACTTAAAGAGAGGGCTTTATTATCAAGTAAGCATCTCATAAGAAACTTCCCCATCTCAATTACATGACCTTTAAAACTTTCCTCACAGTCATACATTCCTCGTCGAGTGATCCATAAAATCCACCTTAAGGAATAGCCCTTAGGGGGTAAATTTTCCCTAGAAGCACCCTTGTTCAATAAAGAGAAAATGCTAAGTGGGTATGAGCTAATAGGGTAGAATGGATTAAAATTAAACTAAAATGAAAAAGTCATGAAAACTTTGGTAAAAAGCCAAGACTTCGTAAAGTGGAAATTGATAAACTCGGGGCCAAAAATTCGCCTCAATTATCAGAGTGAAAAGTTTCACTAGGTCGACTTCCTGTTGAAGCAAAAATGTAAAAATTTTGCTCAACACTCAGTGTCGCCATGAAATCCGGCTTTCCGTGGCAGACAATATTAGTAATTTTTATTGTCATCAATTCAAATACAGGTAGCATTTTAAGAGATTCAAAAATTAGCTAAAAGTTCAAATAACGCCGAAAAAGTCAAATATTTGAATAATGCCATCACGAAAACAAAGAGGTTAATACATAAGTATTAATTTAAAATATCAAAACCTTTAGAAAGACCATGCCAAACGTATATTTTTTGTGTTTTCTATGTTTTTCCTTCACTCATGTGTCTTATGTGTGTGTGTGCATATATATATATATATATATATATAGCTTAAGTAGAAACACATACAAGAGCAATATAACATTTGGACGGCACACTAAAACACAAAAAAATAGATATTATTAAAAGGACACGCACATAGTAATTGTTTGAGTTTGTGAGTGTCCTTATAAGGGTTATCTATTTGATGTGTTATATTATGCCGTCCAAATGTTAAATATACACTCATTCACATGAAATTAGATATTTAAAAAAGGGATAGGAATTCATGTAAGGACGAACACAGGAGAGGTGGGGAAGGCGGAATCTAGAAGGTCACAAGGGTAAAATATTTCCTTTACCGGGACTTGACCCACGGATCTTTGGACTTGCCCGGCCGATGCTCTAACCACTTGAGCTATCAAGCAAACATAATTTAAATGAGATCTGTGGGGGGTTTATCCAACCAAGTGCCTCGATTCTTTGGCCAGGAGATGGCGTTAGGGAACTGTTTCAACCATCAAAAAAGAAATAGACGACAAGAGGAAATGACAGTAAGGAAGCAATCATACAACGTCATAAAGGATAGGGACAGTCTTCCGTGGCACGCATTGCCAGAAGAAGGAGACGAGCCACATAGGCAAAATACACATTGAAACACGAACACCTGCCATATGGCGAACGTATACTAATTCAAAAACATATTATATACGATACATATTTACACGATAGAACTACAGCTAAAAAAATTACTGGAGGATAGATACTAGAAGTGTCCATGAAAATCTGCCTTGACAATGATCACCACATGACGGCTAGGTTCGCATAACTTTCAATAATCGTCTATAATCAATATGCATTGATCTTGTAATATTGCGGGACCACCTTTACCTTCTGTTAGTAGAATTAATGATTCTCAAGTTACAAAAAAAAAATTTACGATTCCGAAGCAAACGGCGCGGTTGAATGTCCTCCTCCGGAAGACCATTGAGCAATACGATCGGATAATTGTTAGAAGGACGGTAAAAGATATGTAAATTGAGCAACAATTTAACCACCAAGTGTTATTACGATTAAGAACTTTTAATTTAAATAGTTTGGAATAAACAGCTGAGGAATTTCAATATATTCCACCAGTATGTATTAATGTAAAAATTTCCAATAATATTCATCATTCTGAGTTACTAAAAACTCGAGTTTTCATAAGTTTAAACAATTAATAACACGCTTTAAAAATTAAAATTGGTACAAGAAACCCCGAAGGGCCTTCTAATATTATTCACTCTCTTATCACCATAAATTGAAACACTAATTAAAAAAGAAAAGTGTGCAATAGCTGTGTCTACAATGAATTACATAATGTTTAGTTCGAATTCATTAAATACATTTTTTTCAATTTGAAAAACCGTTTGGTACTGCTTATTAAAGGGTAAACGAGTAAGATCAATTTCTTATGGGTTGTTTTTACTTTTAAAAACTGATACTTAACTACGAAAATGTATAACATTAGTAAGAAATATTTATGGGACATAGAAAATTATCAGGGTAAATACAGGATGAAATTATTTGAAAGGGTGCAATGTAATTTTAAATATGATGATGCTCTCTTAAAGCCATACATTTAAGATTAGAATGCGAGGTCTAAATTATTCAACAACAAAAAACATCATTGAAGTGCAACAATTTCAGAGTGTAAAAATCATTCGCCTTGACTGGGATTCGAACCCAGATCCCTCAATATCCTGTCGAGTGCTTTAGCCACTTCAGCTACCGAACCTATTGAGGGATCTGGGTTCGAACCCCAGTCAAGGCGAATGATTTTTACACTCTGAAATTGTTGCATTGAAATGCACATTAGCGGATGACTCCGTTAAAAGTTACTGTTGCGGCATCTCCCGCAGTTTCTTTGGAATTTATCATTGAAGTGGATACTTTCCTTCCGGCTACGGACAGCGTTTGAAATAGAAGGTAGAACCTTCACGAAGTGAAACTCACCTGGGAAAAAAAAGAGAAAAAAATATTAGTTATTCGAAATGCGCAAACTATTCTCATAGATTAAATTTTAAATAGTTTAAAAATTGAAATTTTAAATATATTGTTTATATGATCAAGATTTCATTTAATAAAAAGCTCTTACAGTGCCAAGGCTGAGTTAATGTTACGGTACTTGGCGGAATCTCATTTCATTAAACTTTTCACTCTTCGGTAGGGGTATTTTTGCCTCTATTCTTTCAATGCATATCACAGACTAATCGCACTTCACGATAATTTGTTCTTTTTCTTATCTTGCATAAACTACATTTATAGAAAACACCACTTAATCTCACCCTCCTTACAATAAGCAGGCTATATCAATTAGAGTTTAAGTTAAGCTTCTTTTAAGATTAGTGTGGACTCGTATTTGGTTAGGAGTCTTGAAGGATGAACGAGGAAATGAGAAACAAAGAAAAATCGAATACATATTACATGGGAGGGAAAGTGAAGTTAGGAGGGAACAAGGGAAGAGTTGAAGTAAAAGGCAGTAAACAGTTCCTCACTCAAGAAGCAAGAAAGGGTCCTTGGAAATCCATTCCCCATGCGAAACAAACCACAGCTGTGGAGTTTTTATCGTAAGGTAATCTTATAGAGGCGAGGTTAATCTCAGTCTCATATATTTTCGTCACTGTCCACCAGATGACTCCCTTCCAAATCAACCCCGTTAGCACCCTCAGTTTTGTTCGTCATGCAAGGTGCCGCGTGCTCTTTCATTCGAGAGAGCTTATAATGATCTGGGTTCAAGAACCAAGGGAGTTCTACCATTTCTCATTGAAATAACACCGAGATAATTATGAGATCGGTGCTTTTTGGTTCTTCTTTGAATTACTTTAGGGAGGAGGGAATAAAAATTAGAAACATTTCTTGACAAACTCATAATTGTATGAATTGGTATTCTTAACTGAGGGAATCCATATTATTTCATTATTTTTCATTCCAACATTTCATTTCTGGCCTTGGGTGAAAGTAAGATTCACCAGCTAACTTAGAAGAGAATGCTTAGTAATTTCAGCACGTTTTTCTCCATCCTTAAAAGTCACATAAGTGATTCAAGTATTTGTAAATTTAATTGCCGAGAAGTCCACTTAAAGGAAAAGCGATCATATATTGTTTACAATATTCATGAAACAGATATAAACATGACACATAGCCATCTGAATGGTTTTCCTCTATACATGGTTTAACTTCCCACAGCGTATTTTATCCATACTAAAAGCTTTGCATGAACAAATGTTTTGAAATACACGGAATAAAATTACCGAAATTAAAATGCCAGACTCATGGGTGAAATTATACAATTTAAGGAGACGCGAAAAAATCAAGAGGAGCCCCAGCTTTCTGCAATTTACAGGCATTGAGAAAAATTGCAGGTTTCATGTGCACTAATTCCATACTAAAAAATGGTCATGTACTAAATTCGTAAGGCGGTTTGGATAAAATATTGTCAGGCACATGTGCAAAGTTTCTATTACATAGAGCTAGAAGTACCGATTAAAAGTATAAAATCAAAGCATATAACCTTATTCTGGCAAAAAACAAAGACATGGGAGTAGATAATTAGCCTGACTCGTGCTTTACAGAATTAGTAGTGGCTGAAGGGATTCTTCCAAGGTAATTATCGAAATTCGATATCTAGTACCTAAGAAAAAGCTACTGCCAGCGGAAGATTAATTTAGCGAGTGATCCTGGGTGATTCAGTGTTACCCTAGGAAGCCGATCAACAAATAGCTTTCTGGAAACCTTAACGGTGGCTATAATCTCCCCTTACCTCTAATTTCATAAATCAGTAACTTGATAAGCAATCCGTGTCAATGAAACCACCATGCCAGAATAAAATTAAACAAAAAATAACCGAATGGAGTACATGCATTGACAACGAATTGAACATTTATCTGCACATCTTGGATTATTATTATATTAGTCAGCAAAGAATTGGGTGACACTCTATCCCATTATGAAATATAATTTTAGAAAAAATAATAAAAACAAGAGAGGAATAATAGAGGGCACTACATAGAAAGTTGCGAGGTTAACTTTTGCCTATGGGACCGATGGATGTAAGCTCAACTACATTCATTTATGCATGGACATTTTACCGGAAGACATTCAGGCCCACACCCTCTATAGAGCCGATGAGTGAATTATTAACAGAACGCCACAGAAAATATGTTTAACGTATGACACAGTTCCATAACAAGCAATGGGAAAAGAAAAAAGATCCCGAAAAAAATAACCAACAGATAATCAATCGGGTGCGACTTATTCGTGGTCACAATGTTTCATAACTTTCCTCAATACGGATAATGAGTACGGAAGAGGGTAATTAATGACGAGTGGGAGCAAGATATGGAGACATTGGACTGGAACTTACGAAGACTGATGTGGGGGCTGCGCCGTTGGGACAGGGTGAGTGAAAGAGAGTCATAACATAGGGAACTCTACCGTAGACGAGAAGGCTTGAGGGAAGGTGGGGAAATTACAATGCCATTGATTTTAAGCGAATAGACGGGGAGACGACAGGCCCCGTCCAATCAAAGGAAGGTGTCTTATATCGACACTCGATCCTCACAAACGCCTTTCACCAATCCATGCCTAGATACCTCGCCTTTCTCATTCCTTTTACATTCCCTTTTCCCTGCCATCCCTACACGACATTTCGTGTGCGTTCCCCACAATACGATGTGTGAGCGCGCGGTTACAAAGCCAGTTTTGTATCAAACCTCTCAAGGAGACCGAGCGGAAAATTGAGGAAGGACTACTTGGCTTTCCACCAGTTCCACCTAAAGAACGAATCGCAGTTCCTCGTACACCAAAAATTCCAGGCGTTATTTCTGAGTATTTTTCCAGATTACTCTTTTTGTTCGTATGGAATAGCGGGAATGATTGTTGCGCATGCGCCAAGAACGATGGCTTCCTCGTTCACCGCTCCTTGTTCGTTTCGGTTTCGCGTTAATCTGTTGAGTCTAATTTTGTCATATAAACATCCGAGGTGGGTCTAAAAAGTAAGGTGCCTTTATATTTTTATGAAAAAATATTTATCTATTCTTCAATATTTAAGTTGTCCACTTCAAAGTAACCCCACCCCCAGACACAATACACTTGTGCCAACGCTTTTTCCAATCTTCAAAGTAATTCTTAAGCCCTTTTTGGTATAGCCTTAAGCTCTTCTAGCGATGCAGTCTTTATTTCATCAATCGGTGGATATCTCTGCCCTTTCATTGGTCTTTTCATTTTTGGGAACAGGAAAAAGTCACAGTGGGCCAAATCCAATAAATATGGTGGCTGAGGCAGGATTAAGGTGTTGTTTTTCGCCAAAAAGTCTCATTAGCAACGATGAGAGAGCAGGTGTATATCGTGATGCAAAAGCCATGAATTGTTTTTCCACAAATCCGGAAAGTTTTTTTTCGTCTTACTTCTCGCAAACGGCGCATAAATTCTAGCTAATGCTCCTTATTGACCATACGACCTTATGGTAATAATTTCTAATGCAATACGCCACGGTAAGCGAAGAAAACAGTGAGCAAAACGTAGAAATTTGATCGAACTTAGCGTGCTTTTTTCGTTCTTGGTTCTCCTTGGTTCTTCCATTGGGACGATTGGGCTTTGATTTCGACGTCATAACTATATATCCACATGATTTGTCACCAAGTATGATCCTTTTGAGCAAATCAGGACTTCGATCATCATTGACTTCATTCAACTCCTGAGCGATGCTTACGCGACGGTTCTTCTGTTCAAAATTAAGCAGTTTCGGAACGAACTTCGCTGACACACGTCTCATGCCCAAAACATCCAAAAAAAATTACATGGCACGAGCCAACCGATATGCCAATAACCTCAGACTTTTCTCTAATTCGACGATTTTTCAAAGCAATTTTGATCATTGCTCCAACATTTTCATCTGCTATTGACGTCGTGCTAGGGCGTCCAGAGCGAGGTTCGTCATTGGAATCTTCTCGGCCATCTTGGGAGATTTCACCACTTACAATCATTTTTTTAATCCAAACAGACTTACTGTATGCCACTGTCGACATTTTAAGGGTATTAGAGCACTTACTTCCATTTTTTACACATAATGCAAATTCTATGTCCCATTATTTATTATAGCGGAAAATCCCCGAACATTTATTTCCATGTGAATGAATATTTGTGCGCCATTTGGCGGGATTTCGTGTTTCAGTGTGCATATATATATATATATATATATATATATATATATATATATATATATATATATATATATATATATATACACACACACAAAACAATATTTGTATATTTATACATTCAAATGAATAATCAACCACCCAGACTGCTTTAAAGGAAAAAACATGATTTCCACGAGAACGTTAACAATGCGAAAATGTTTCATTCTAAATACTGAATGGCCTCTTCGGAAATACTAAAAAATTCCACACGGAAAAAAACCAGTGCAGAATTCATCCTTTAATGCGCGACCTCTTCCTGACCGATATCACAGAATAACAGTCGCCTGGCTAGTTTCGTGGGGGGTAGGAGATAGCATTATTCGGTTGTTTCGTGAATGTTTAGAAACGCAAATCATAATATTACATTTAATTAGAGAATGATATAAAACAAGTAACGATCATGGAATAAAATGTCAAAGAAAACAATCTCATCATTAAACGGGGAAAATACGAGGAAAAATCAATGAAAATTCATTTGAGGACATTCAAATACGAATGGGTAAAAAAACACTACATAAAAGATTTAAAGTTGAAATGCACAATGAAAAAATAAGATAGATATTGCTAAATGCAGAAGGAGTATACAATAACGAAAAACACGATATTAGGCAAAGCGAAATATGTAAGCTTTTTCCTTTACCAGCCAATATTTGAAACAGAAGGAGGACTCAAAAGGGTAATTATGACACTTTTTCCAGTATCTATTGCAGTCTACTAATGGAATATCAAGCTACCAATAAATAAGCAAATATTATTTCAATTGATATGAGTTATGATTTGAAAACACAAACTACAGAGAAGTAATCGGCTCGATGAAGAAAATGGGCTTGTTTTTATGAATGAAATATTGATTACACGGATGCATAAAAATAATTTCACTGGAATGGCAGAAATATGTTTTAATTGATCACGTTTGAGTGCTGCCTAAAATCATCAATTTTACGTAAAAAGTTATTTCAGAAGCGTTGTAAATTCCAAGGAAATGGTAGAAAAGTCAATGCAATGACAATAAACAGTAAACGATTTCACAACGACATAAAACT
Source organism: Hetaerina americana (assembly GCF_022747635.1). Taxonomy (NCBI): domain Eukaryota; kingdom Metazoa; phylum Arthropoda; class Insecta; order Odonata; family Calopterygidae; genus Hetaerina; species Hetaerina americana. The sequence goes on along the minus strand of NW_027287205.1, from coordinate 64,819,214 downwards.
GATAGCAATGTACGAAAAAGATAAAATAACGATTGTGGTAAATATAATTTGAAACTTATTAAACTAAGTCAAAGCAATAGCGTTAACACCACGGTGTTTGCACTAAAACAGAATAGTCCAAAAAGTCAATAAAAACTTCAGCGAATAGGAAGTTCGACAATTAACTACAAAATCGAAAGATCTCTTATTGAAATGATTTCTTCCGCATACTTGGATTACAATAAAAACTCTGCTATCACTAGAATTAGTAAAGGCCAATGTTCTTAACCACAGTACATGAATATCAGAAAAAGGTTTAAATAAACGAACATAACGCAAGTAACATTAACCAGAAAGTTTCTAGTTATCGTTATCCAGTTAGCGAAAATTGGTTTTCTCCTTGTAAGGAGCAATAGCTGGGCACCAGGAACGAAGGTTATACACCAAATAGAAATAAAAAAAATATGTAAGAATCGCATGGAGAAATTGAAAGAACCAACAGGATGGGTAAAAAGTCAAATAACGAATTTAAAGAAGAAATAGAAAAAAAATATGTATTTAATAAAACATATCGCGGCAATTCAAGTTTAAAAACTGAACTACGAGGAAAGAATATATGAAACAAAAAATATCTGTGAAGGAAAAGTTTCAGAAGAAAAAAGGAAAGGGACCCCTAAGACAAATATATTTTCACTCAGTACAAGTACAAAACCTCTAAGGAGATGAACACAGTGGTGGGACAGAGAAGCGACTCCTCGCGGCGACAAGGGTTATTATTCGCAAGATAACTGATGAATTGGAGATATTAAACAATGTAAGTTATAAAAGGCATCCAAACATGCAATGTGACAAAGGATATTACTTGGAATCCCTCGTAATAACGGTTTCATACATAAAACGAATGTTTTACAACAAGCTAATTTTTTCACCATTCGAACAGATATAAAATCAGGAAACGAGTGGAAACTAATCCACTTTAGGAAACGCTCAAGTTGTTTTTCCTGCTCTTTCATCGGCAGTCTAAAAAAATGAAGTTCGATGGGATTTCACTTCCCAAAGAAAAGAGAGCAAACGTTCGGGCAGTTTGAATCGATCACAGTCGGAGATGAAAATAAACTATTCCGAGGGAGGAGGGCACTTCCAAACCTCAAAAAGTCTTCTTCAACGAACAATACCAACTCACACGTTCTCCCCGACTCTTGTCTCGACCGGCACTCCGCTCCTAGCCACACCCTCTTCCCTTCACCTGCTTTCCCGCCTCCCACATTGAAAAAAAAGCCCGCCCGCCTACGGCCGCGCCCAGCCTCCCGCTAATCTCCCTTGGACCTCACCGCAGAGTTCCCGTCGCCGCCCCATGTGTATCGCCACACCGTCCATTTCTCTCTCCAATTCTCACACGTGATGCCTTTTCGACCTCGCGCTTTAATGGGTTATCTCGCCCCTCCTCTAACCCCCCACCCCCATATTTCCTGCTCCCTCCAGTCCCGTATCATCACGCTCGGCAAGGCTTGCCAGCTTTTGAACCCTGACATTAAAATTTCAAGCGGCGCCCCATGGGATTCAAACCCGGGAGGAGAAAAGGTGGCCCGGACGCGGGGGTCTAGGGTCTGAAGCGGGCGCAAAGTCAAGTGTGAGGCCTGGACTGTGAAGAGGTAAGTACGGGGAGGAGGAGGGGACCGGGCTGAGGAGAGACCCTGGGGCCCACGTGAATTGAGAGGCGAGAGTAGAGTGTGGACCGGGCAGCTTGCAGCAGGAGTAGGACGGAGGTGAAAACATAGGGAAGGCGAACGAGAAAGGGGTAGTGAGGAGGAAATGGATGGGCTAGGAACGATATTACGGACGGACTGGGTAACCCTAAGCATCGATACCTTATCCCACGAAAAGAGAAATAATCGGTGACCTCGCCGTTCACCGAGATTATCTTTCATCTTGTGTTTTCCCCACACCCGTTTTCCAGCATAAACAGAATCGGAGAGAGATTTTTTCCGTAGCGTAGTTAAAAGCGCAGCGTCGCCAACAGAGTGAATTTTTCGAAGCTGAGTCCAATCGTTCCGGACCAGAATGGAGTTTTTTTCAACACTACCCAGCCCTTTGCATTGGCGAGGACCAAAAAATCGTTATTAATGTTATCAATGCATCTACGGAGTTTGTGCTCCATTCGGGGAGGAACTAGCAGACTATTAAAATTTTCTTCCGATTCCCAATTATCACACTGTGAACTACATTCTGTCACTCTTGACAACTTATTGAAGTCATTTATCGTACAATAACGTCACCCACTCCGCTAATAGCCGCCGTGGGGGAAGCTAACGAATCCCATCCGCTTCCCTCCGCCCCGAATAGCGGCAGTGGTATGTGGTTCTCAATTCCTAAGTCTTGCAACCCACACGGAAGTCCGGGTCGCAATTTACGACAGAACAGTAGTTTCATGAATAATAGCAACACATGAAAAAAACGATGATATTCTTAGATCTTATTTTCTACGAAGGAAAAAACGAGTGCACTGATGCATACAATGCAGCTATGACTTGGTTCAAGACAAGAGATTTCTCATCAGTAAGATACTAATTTTAAACCACACACAATCCAGATGCATTAACTTTACCAGGACTTGATCAATGAATTATTGCTGTGATGGCAATCTTTCTAATGTTTCTCATTACTTTCAAATGACTATTGGTTCGTCGACCAATTAAATAATTTAATCGCAAAAAAAAGGAAACTGAATTATTTAAATTAAAAAACTTTTTTCCGCCAAAATGTTAACTCATGAAAATAATCTTGTTTAAAGCAGAAAAAACTGAAAGTGCCGATAAACATATCACATTTCTTGGAATACAAATGATTCGATCTATGTGGGCTTAATTTTCAGATCGATAAGCCAGGATAGAGAAAAGTTTAGTCCTTGCACATTCCCATATTTTACTATGCGTAGTTAAACTCAATATCAAGGAAAGAAAATCAAAGCATGAGGATCATTGATGCAAAGACTTTAAAACTACGCTTTTTGAAAGATTTTACAGCAAGAAGGCATTTAATTTCTTAAAATGTTCAAGTTTAACCATTCATCATGTTCCATGAGGTAAATAGAATGAAACATCAGGTCGTTAGTTCCTCAAAACTCAATACCGAGACGTGACATCTATCCATTACGTTAAATGAAATTGGCAGCACTTCTTTTTTCCATGGAGCCTAGGCTATTTCATCGACCTTCGACTACAAATGCAAGCTAATACAATTCTTGTAGGCTAGTAAATTGCCATCGTAATTCACTCCATTCCATTTGCGATGTAAATCTTAACATATAAGTGGCTTTTTAAGTAAAACATCAATAAACTTAACGGTGCCTCTCACGGTGATGTCCGTTACAACCAAGACTAGGGTATAACGGCAAAATTTTCCTTCGAAATGCCAAGCGAAGAAAAAAGGTGCATATGATGGTGAGAAAAAAAAGGTTGGAGAGAAAACTGTGAAGAGACGAAACGTAACCATGAACGTTATGGCCCTGATAGTAGAATGCGAATGAGGGAAAAGGATCCCATGAGGCAAGTTGAGGCGCTATAAATGAAAGAGAGGGGTGAAAAGGATAGGGAATATGAAATAAATATTAAAGGAAATAAAAAGTCGTACTCGTAGGCACGTGGGTGATGCAGTGAGAAGGAGAAAGCCAAAGTACACCAAGCTATCCTTTCACAACGTCAGCATACTCGTGCGTGTTTTTCCTTTCACAAATCTCAGTTTTTATATTATGGTGAAAAATAAGAACAAAATAAATTAGGAATACTTTTAAAATTGCGATGGAAATCGAAAAAGGAGTTGATTGTTAGCTTGGAACATCACCCAGAACCCAAAAGCGTCGACACAAGTTTGATAGTTTAACAAAATAAAACTAATACCCCTTAAAGATTTGGTCCACCGGCCATCTTTTATTTATGTCTTGAAAACTGACAAGAAAAGAAAAAATATATTTTAACGTGACTAGGAGGAATCAGAAAGCCTAGAAATTTCAGTCATAGGAATTCATCCGTTAGATTTCATGTTTTAAAACTAATTCTTAGTAGGAAACTCATATTAAATTTTTCTACACTTTCCATAATTTCAAACACTTCAATTGGTTATCGCTCAGGATCAAAAATATCTGCACCTTTGGTCTGAAACTCTTAGCCGCTAGAAACCATTAAGGAGATGGCTTCAAATGGGGAGGAAAGAAAAATCCTGTATACATACATATATGACGTGGTGGGAAAGGCTAAGATTAAAAAACCAGAGATGGCAGAAGACAGGAAAGGAGTACAGAGAAAGAGAGGAGATAAAGGGGGAGCGAGAGAAGGAAATGGTCGCAGGAATTGCATGGCTGGCGTTTTTCGCCATTACGTCAAGGGGAGTCGCCCTTTAACGCGGATAAGTGTAAAATAAATTTTCCCCGTTCTCCCCGGGCCCGTCTATCTATTGTCCATTCCGTTTGATATTAGCCACGGTGACCGCATAAAGCGGCAGTGGGAGAGAGATTTTTTCATACATGAAAATCGAGACTTGGAACATAACACGGAGATCGAGGCACGAGGAAAATCCCTGGATCCCATGGAAGAGGCGGAAAAAAAGGATAGGAATAAATGCCCAGAAACATCAAATTTGATACATTCTGCTTTGATAATATTTCGTCACAATTATTATTTTAAAGGTGTGTACCGCTAATATCATTCAACTTCGTGATTGATATCCTTACCGGCTAACTCAAATTTTGCCGAAGCACCAAAATAAGTGTTAAACAGAAGAATAAGTATCTAAATATTACGAGTAATAACAGAGGCGAGCTTTAACTACACGCATTTTAACGATGCCATCCTAAAGTTAAATGCTCTTCAAAAAAAAGCTCAATTTTCATGTTATAATCAACAGAAAATAATTAAATTTAAGGCTTAAAAGCGTATCGAAAATCTTAAAAGCGAGCAACGAATATTTGACCCGCCCACATTTCATCGAAAAAATCAATATTTACCAAATGACATACCTGTAGGTATATCCAAGGTCCCCGCATTAAAAACATAACTTAACGTTAAAAATCGATAAAAACTGGGAAAATAAAAGCAAACTTCCACGGATATTTATTGTTATTATTTGCCATTTTAAAAGCCTCATTCAACAATCTTGTGTATGGAAACCGAAAATCATTGATTTCCTTGATCAAGAAAGCCATAAGAAATTGTCATAGACAATTACCAGATTTTCATGCCTGGCCGGAACGAATTCCAAAGTTGGAATAAAAACATTCCGGGTACAGTGCGTCAAGCTAGGTAAACTTCTCTGCACACAAATTTAATATTTTTTCAGTTTAAATAAAAGCGATAAATACAAGTCACTGAGTCAAAATTTACATACATTTTCAATTTGACGTTATTTGTCATTTTAGCACTAATTTTATTTGCTAATGGAGTCAGTGAAAGAATACCATAACTTTGTGAGCTCGAATAAAAAAGCTAGCAACGTGAGGTTCTCGTAGAACATTTTATTAGTCAAAAACAATGACGAGAAAAGCGGTAACAATTTGTTCCTAAATGGGATAAAAATAAGAAGAGGTACCACAACAAACATAATAAAACTTTGCGCCCCCCCCCCCTCTCTAACACTAAAAGAAAACGGAAAATGATATCGGATAAGCCATTTCACAGTCTTCGATCACGAGAACCAAGCCATCGACCACTCAATGGAAATAACATTCCGCGGATGAAAAAAAATACCTTCTGCAGAGCTTTAGGGTTTCCGGAATACGAAATGAAATGAATAACGGCCGCCACCATCCCTTTAAAAAATTTAAGAATTACTAACTTTTCGTTGAATGCCATGGAGGAAAAAGATTGGTTCTCTTTTTCCCCTCAGCAATACTGTGCCATAAAAAACCTTTACGAGAAGACGTTTTGCAGGGATGAAGGGTGAAGGATAGCTTTTGGAAAGCACTTTTAAAAGAGAGATTTTTATCAGCAGATTCCGAAAGACGGCAAGAAAATAAATACGGAGCCACAAAATTGAAACTAACCTGATGATAAACATTGATCAATGCATCATATTTTGTCGATAATACTGCGATGTTCGCCCTGGGAACATCGGCAATGGTGAGTTTATGCAATCGACGACTAAAATTGAGTGAGTAACTAATCGGTGATTTAATTTTGAAACGGGGTCTATCGATGTATTGAAATTATATTGCGATGTAACACCACCTTGCTTTGAGATAAAAATGATTCCAGGTTATTTAGAAGTTTTCTGCTACAGTAAAAATATTCTAATAAAAACTATGTTCATTAGCTCAATATAAATTTTTTAAATATTTTGAAGAATACTTGTGTTTTCATTTTTATTTTAAAAAATAAATTTTTTAAGCTACAATAAAAACTATACTTCTTACGAATGAAATATATGATTTTAGAGCAATACTACTATCCAACTACCTGCAGGGAAAGAGTTAACGTATTATTCCAACTATTTTCAGGCGAATAATGTTATATTTAAATACCGTCATACATTTCCTTCCGATTCAAGATTTCCTCCAGGTGCTTTATAGAATTTTTCCATTCCTGATTTTTAAAATTCCCGAGGATCGCTCTACACCCTGCAGAGCACAAACAGGAACAGGGAGAATCGAAAAAATGGCGAGGAACGAAACGAAGATATTTTCCGTTGCCAGCCCTTCGCAGGACTTACGGCGACTGCAGTTTGCCTACGCTAATTTCCCTCCACCCAACTTTACTCCCTTTTTATTAAAACTAAGAACGTGGCCTCGCTCCCCTTTTGCCTGTGCATTCTCCTAGAACCCGACGCGGATGTCACGAACGAAAGGAGGGAATGAAATGTGTGGGGATGAGGGTGGGGAGGGGATTCTAGGAGAAGGGGCGGTGAAAATGTTAAATGGGTGAGGTGACGAGTGGAGGAAGGACCAAAAAGGCTGCAGGGGCGTGTGTGGAAAGGAGGGGAGTCGAAAGAGCTGAGGGAGAGGAGGAAGTGGGGGTGCAAGAGAATGAGAGAGAAGCGGGAGGGAAGAAGAGGAAGGGCCAGGGGAGAGGAGGGCGGCAGATCTCTTCTGGCCATATCGATCCAGCGAGAGAAGCCCAGGGAGAGAACCCCTTCTCCGCTCCTAATATCCATATTACTGCCGGGACGGGATGGCTAAGGGTAGGGTAGGGGGTGGAGGGAAAGATGATAAAACAAGAAAGAGTAGAAAGGGATAAACTGGGGTATGGTGGAGGTGCGGGCGGGAAATGGGAGGGAGAGGAGAGAGATGGAGATAATGGTGGATAGGGAAACGTGGAAGAAAAACAAGCAGGGTGAAAATGGAAAGAAAGAGAGGGAGAAAACAGATAGGGAGATTGTTGAAGGCCACGGTACAGGCATTATCGCCGCGCGATAGAGAGGATAATAAGATAGAGGATATATAAAAGAACAAAAAGGAAAAATGAAAATAAAGAGCAACGGGGGGCGCATTGGAAAAAATAACATTAGAATAAGCAAGAGAAACGCGCTTATTACGTGAGGGTTGATACGTAGAGATAAACCCTCTTTCATTAGGCAAAGAATCTTGGCCAAAATTTGTATTTACATACATATATATCGTTACACATTCTTTAGTTTTAAAAGCTCGACATTGAAAACACCTTTATTTCAATTCATGAATGTTCGATCATGTAACTTATATTAAGTTTTCAACGGCTGATTAGTTATTTTTAATTTAGATGCAGACGCGACCTAAGCCCCTCAATACAAATAAGACTAAGAAAATTATAAACTAGTTGTTCACCAGCAATTGAACTTTGATAAGGAAAGTGGCGCATACTAGATGAGAAATTCAAGGAAGGCGTTTCACAGTAGCATAGAGTAATATAAATGAAGTGGACTAAATTTTTAACAGGGGGTAGAAACCAAAAAAGAAACCTTCGAGAAAACCCAAAAAAAAGGGAGAAGAGAGAAGGAGAGAAATAAAAAAGGAAATAACAAGGAAAGACAGTAAATGGGAAAATAAAACAGAATGAAAGACGTAAAAAAGGAAGATAAATTAGCTTTTGAAGGACATAAATAAAAGTTGCGAGGCATAAAACAACGCAAAATACTCGATTTTGACGACGAGTGGAACAAGAAAAAGGAGGGAAACGAAACGAACCGATAAACCCAAAACAAAGAGGAGGTTTGGACCAAACGCGGAAGAAGGACCAAAGATGAAGGAAAGGGCCACGGCAAAGGGTAATGGAACGAAGGAGGGGAAATTAAAACAAAGTCAGCGTCGAGGAGATGGGTGGGGAGGATGATGAAACAATATAATTAAAGAGCACGGAGAAGATGAATGTAGGAAGGAGAGTAAGTTGTAAGGGAAGGGGAGAGGAGTATGGAAAAATATAAACGTGCAAAAAACTGAAAAAAGAAGAAAGGGAAGACATTCTTCAGGTTTAGGCAGTGGTGTGGAGGGAGATAGAGTTTAAGACTAGAAAGAATGCAAGCCAGAAGAATGGGTCTGCGACAAGAAAAGAGAATTAAAAGGCAAAGAAAACGGGACTAAAAAAGGGTTATCCGCTCAACAATGGAAAAGGGAGAGTAAGCAGAGGAAAGGGGATGGATAAAGGGAATTTGCAAGGAGGGGAGGGGCGATTGAGGAAGAGAACCAAGCAAGGGCATAAAGCGGAAGGGCAAAAGAATTCTCATCGGGTCGGAAAAGAAGAAAAATGGGGAGGGACGGGGAGGGTAGGTGGGCCTTTTTTGAAGGCAGCTGTGGCGTCGCAGGGGGGTGGTGAGGGATGAAATGTAATAGGAAATGATTAAAGACTAGGACTATGGTACGGTGAACAGTTATGAGAGCCGGATAGCATGGGAAAGAGCCTGCAGGAGGAGGGAGGACTTAAGTAATCGAATAGGTGGGGAGGAAAAGCGTAATACTTGGCGAAAGAATGAAGGAAGTGCATAACGGAGAGGTGGATGAGAATATATGCCGTAGCTGCGTGGGTGTGACGCATGGAAAAGCTTAAAGTCCAGAAGAGAAAAAAGATAACAAAACATGGGCCTGAACTAACATGGAGCTTTATTAAAGATCAAACGGGAAGGGATGAAAACGGGCAAGGAAAATACGACCTCGCATTGTAGAATTTCATAACGCTGAGAGATCGATGAACTAGATAGATGAACTACCGCTTTCCGAAAATGAAAGAGCCGTCATGTGGGTACACCAGCCCGATTGATTCGGGCTTGTGGAATACGTAGTGAATGATTTACGAGAATTACTCGTCGAACAACGGCTTCGCACTGGGTTGAATTAACGCTGCCTGTAGAATTAGCGATGACCGGATCAAATGACCAGGAAAAAAAATTATGCTAAATGGGATCGGCTCAAAACCGAGCGTTGCAGCACAATTCACACTCTAAATGTAATAGGCGAGATATTGGAAACGTTTCACCTCAAAATCACAAGACTCCATTGTAAAACGAATAAAAATTTGTTTCTGCCCTCATCGAAAGACACTGCGAATACCAGTCGGTTCAAGGCTGAAAATATACGACTGGTTCCAGGTAAAAGCAATTAGTAGAATGAATCACACCACGCTAATATATGGAAATAATTATCGCAAAACTGTGATTTTATTCAATTGGACGTGAAAGCCCATTCGCAAAAATAATTAAGATAGTAAGTAACAATATTCCCTTTAGCTGTGACACTGAGGAAAACTGTACAGAAGGATTGCGTATTTAGGGAAATGATTTCAAACAGCTTAACTTATTCTATGCGCATCGACGACATTAGATATTATCTTGATACACCACTACTGTATTTCATCATTCCATTACGCCGAGAACCATGCCACCACAACACATCAAAAAGTAAAGAGAAATTCCAGCGACAGTCAATCTTCCGATCTCAACACTTTTTTTTTACCCATGAAACACTTTCGATTGAATTCCCATAAACAGTATACCGTTGAGTCGCTACATAAGTATTTATTTTTTTGCGGCCCAGCAATTAGATACGGCGAGCTTGGTTTTAAATATACTGATGGCAACTAAAGCATTCTGTGGAGAAGCAATAAAATCAAAGTGTAGACGCTAGTTAAAATCGTAATCCATGAACAGTTAGTATGCAAGTACACCGATTTTATTCGCATCCCATTGCTAGGAGGGACCCGTGTTCGATTTTACGGCCTTAAAAGGGGAGGATTCCACACCAAGTTAATTGAAAACTGACGAAGCTCAAGGAAGCATGTGACACAGGGAGGGAAGAAAGAAGAGAGAACGATTCGATAAAGAATGCTATCAAATTCCTAACACTCAAATTCCTTATCTGCACAGTTCTTACACAAAGCTTTGGGGGATATATATCGAGAGGAATTTCCTGTCCTACGCTCTCTACCGAGTAGAGGAAACAATCGTGAGGGCTGCACAACCCAAGACGACAAAATATATATAGAGGAATATTTCGACTATAAATAAATAAATGTACGTAGTTTTCTATATATATACATACAAATATGTATGTGGGTATATATATATATATATATATATATATATATATATATATATATATATATATATATATATATATATATATATATACACACACACACATATATAATAAGTTACCACTAGTGGACGAAGACAGAAACACAAAAAAAAAAGAACATTCCTGGGTTTCGAATTTTCGGTGATCCACGCCACCTTTCTCAAGGCAGAGAAGGACAGAACTGAGCAGACAGGCTCAATGATGAAAATGATTAAAAAGGCAAGGGCAGAACCGGGGGAAGGAACAAAAGACGGCCGGGAGTTCGTAAAATCAGTTGAGCTTGCTGATGCCCAAGCTTTAGTTTCTTATTCAGCAAAAGGGTTGCAAGCATTACTGAGGGAATTGAAAATTCAGTGCGATAGATATAGGATGAGAATCAATATTAATAAAACTAAGATAATTCGATTTCTCAGAAAGAAAAAGGTTAAGTTTAACATTAAAATAGGAGGGTCGAAACTAAAGACGGTAAAACGGTTTACGTATCTTGGAAGTGTTTTGGGCCAACATGGTCAAAGCAGTAGTGGCTGGAGGAAAAGAATTGCGCTAGGCAAAGAGGTTTTCACAAGGCGAAGAGAGTTGATGACAGGGCCGTTGAGTAAGGATATTAATAAAAGAGTTGTAAAAACTTCTATATGGAGCCTAGCTACTCGTAGGTACGGTGCAAAAACGTGGTCGCTAAAGCAGGTGGCTAAGCGTAGATTGGAGGCTTGTGAACGTGGAGAAGAATGGAGGTGAAATGGATTGAAAGGAAAATTAATGAGACAGTACTAGGTATGGTGGGCGAGAAATCCAAAGGAGGCGGGAAAAATAGATGAAGGGCGTATTGATCGGTATTGTGTACTGTATTAGAGGGGAGAATGTTAGGGAAACGAGGAAAGGGCAGGAAAACCATAGGATAGGATACTCCACCGGAAACCTCCCTTAACCGGTAGTTTATTATATATATATATATATATATATATATATATATATATAATTATATATATATATATATATATATTTATATATATATATATATATATGTATATATCCCTCCCCGGACTACAACCTTGACGTGGTGGAAGGGCTTGTGCGTTCCGATGACCCCTAGAGCCGTGCTGGCGGAAGTAATAATAATTGCTCCTGGTAGGGTCACCCATGACAGACAGGTCGAAGGTTAGGAGCCAGGCGAAAGGTAGTCCACGAGTGAATTGGAAATTCAGTGCGACATGTATGGGATGAAAATCAATATTAATAAAACAAAGGTTATGCGATTTTCTAGAAAGAAAAAGGCTAAGCTTGACATTAAAATAGGAGGGCAAAAACTAGAGCACGTAGAACAGTTTACGTATCTCGGTAGTGTTTTGGACCAACACGGTCAAAGTAGTAGGGACGTAAGGAGAAGAATTGCGCTAGGCAAAGAGGCTTTCACGAGGAGGAGGGAGTTGATGACGGGGACTTTGAGTAAGGATGTTAAGAAAAGACTCGTAAAAACTTTGATATGGAGCGTAGCTATGTACAGTGCGGAAACGTGGTCATTGAAGCAGGAGGATAGACGTAGATTGGAGGCTTTTGAAATGTGGGTGTGGAGAAGAATGGAGAAGGTGAAATGGACAGAGAAGAAAACAAATGAGGAAGTGCTTGGTATGGTGGGCGAAGAGAGGGGTTTGTTGGGAGCAATCCTATGGAGGCAGGAAAAGTGGATGAAGGGGGTGTTGACCGGCAGTGGGATGTTGAAGACTGTGATTGAGGGGAGAATGTTGGGCAAACGAGGAAAGGGAAGGAAAAGGATAGGGATGTTGGACGGGATGAAGGGAAGAAGAAGGTACTCAGAGATGAAGAGGGACCTGATGTAGAGTAGGATGTTGTGTTTTGTTAGTAGTCACAAAATATTTATTTAAGAGCTGTGTCCATCTAAAAACCTACCTTAACCAGTAGATTGCCTAATAATAATACTACCTTGATCAAAAAGTTCCCGGAATAACCACCGTGTGGCGCTCCCATCGTTCCGATTTGAGTTCTGTTTTTTTTGTTAAATTGGTACATCTGTTGTTGATATTCCCTTTAAATCTTAGTGTCATAACTTGACATTTGCAAAAGTTACGTAGCCAAGAGTACATCTATCTCTGTGTGTGTTGGCGATTTTTTACAATTTCAGAAATGGATTTAAATTTGCAACAACGAACTTGTATTAAATTTTGCGTAAAAAACGGATTTAGTGGCGCACGGACGTTGGAAATGTTGGAAAAGTGTTTCGGCAACGATTCTCTAAAAAAAACGGTCGTTTACCAGTGGCACGAGCGGTTCAGAAGTGGTCGTGAGTCAATCGAAGATGATGAACGCAGTGGCAGACCATCGACATCGAAAGTCGGTGAAAAAATTGATAAAGTAAAAGAAATGTTGGTCAATAACCGCAAATTAACCATCAGAGAAATAGCGGAGGACTTGAACATTGCCTATGGATCCGCCCAAGACATTGTGGTTAATGATTTGGGTTTCCGTCGTGTAGCAGCAAAGTTGGTGCCAAAAGACCTCAATTTCATGCAAAAAAGAGACCGTGTTGACGTCGCAAAAGACATGATTTGCGAGGCTGAATCCGATCCCACATTCATCAAAAGGATCATTACTGGAGACGAGACGTGGGTTTATGAGTACGACACGCAATCCAGACATCAGGCAAGTGAATGGCGTTCACCAAATGAGCCGAGACCAAAAAACCACGTCGTTTTCAGTCAAAAAAGAAGGCAATGCTGACGGTTTTCATGGATTACAACGGTGTAGTGCATCATGAATTTTTGCCAGAAGGCCAGACAGTAAACAAAGAGTATTATTTGGGCGTTATGAGGCGTTTGCGTGAAGCAATTCGCCGAAAGAGACCAGAAATGTGGGCAGAAAACTCGTGGATTTTGCACCATGATAACTCACCGTCGCACAGTGCTATCATTATTCGTAATTTTTTGACGAAAAATGCAACAAATACCATCCAACAGCCACCGAATTCACCTGATTTGGCTCCCTGTGACTTCTTTCTGTTCAATCGAGTTAAAAAACCATTACGGGGAACGCGTTTTAGCAGCCGAGAGGAAGTAATGGAAAAATCGCAGGAAGCACTGATGGACATACCGAAAACCGAATATAAAAAATGTTTCGAGGATTGGATCAAGCGCTGGCATAAGTGTGTTGCAGTCGATGGGGATTACTTTGAAGGGGACAATATAGATTTAGATGAATAAACTTGTATTTTTAATTTTATGAATAAATTCCGGGAAATTTTTGATCAAGGTAGTATGTATATAAATATATGTACATACACACACACACACACACACACATATATATATATATATATATATATATATATATATATATATATATATATACACACACACACACACACACACATACACACATTCAAATACGAAAATCCGCCATCTGGCGAGCATATACTCATTCACTAAGGTACAAGAGAAACGGATAGGAGCACATATAAGGACGAATACAGGAGAAGTGGTGAAGGCGAAATCGAGCAGATCTGAAGTGAAAAATACTTCCTCGACTGACACCTGAACACTGGATCTTTTGACTTGGCGGGTCGATGCTCTAACTGGTTCCGGTGGGGGAAATATTTTTGCACTTGTGATCTGTTCGATTTGACTTTGAAAAGAACTTAAATGGTGGTGATGAAGCATTACCTCCAAAAATTAGAAGATCAACTATCTAAATACAAGTAGGAGTACATCAGTACGTCTGCTATTACCAAACAATTAAGCTAAAATATTACGATATTAGACCAAAGGAAAGGTAATAAACTGCGTTGGAATTGAGAACTAATTGCTAGTCGCCATGTTGATGAACTGGTCATTTCAAATAAACAGCTTTAGAATGCTGCAAGCATGAGTTTGGCAAATTTGATCTTATCGACGTACCAGTATTTGCTTCACATACGCAAGTAGCAAATTACCCATTTTCAGGAAGCTTTCGCTGTTATTTTATGGCTTTTAATTAACTAACGTAAATATTGCTCTTATTCCGACAGCAACCCCTACCTTATCAAAATGGAAAGTTAGGAACTGAAAATCATGGTCCAATCAAGCGTAACAGTCATTAAAGTTGCGGAAAAAGGTTCCTGTTCTCTGCAGCAAATATTACAAAATGATGATTGTCTACTTGTTTATCTCATGACAGGGAGTAACAATGATAGGACGAGAACAGAAACATAATGGATGGAAATGATGTCGTTTCCGAACGAAGAATTAATGATTTCGTCAAAGCATATTTAACCCACAAATCGGCGACGGCAAGTTGAAACCGCAAAATCGGTGAAGGCATGCAAAACGAGAACTTCCTCCGTCGCCCCTATAGCCCACGGGTGCGGGGTAATCAGGAGGGCGGGGGTGGAAGAGAGTGAGACCGCGTGCCCGAAAACGGACCGCCGGCTTAAAGGAGTCCGGACCAAATTAGAAAACGTTAACGTCGGAGCTTGCAGGAGAGAGGACGACACGTTACGACAATGAAGGGAGATGTAGGTGGAACGAGAAAGAGAGGAGGAGGGGGTAGCGACGAGGAGGACGGAGCGACCGAAAGGAAGACGGCGAGGAGAGTGTGACGGCGAAGAGAAGGGGCGTGCGGACGGGGCAAAAAAGATGAATGGGCGAGAATACGGGGCGACAAGACGTGAGGGAAATGGTGGGATGGCAAGGGGGAGTAGGAGGAAGGGTTGGTGGAAAGAGATTGAGAGCGGTGGAAGAAGTAAGAGTGGCTGGTGGAGGGGCGGGGGCGGAGAAGCGGTGGGTTCTTACATTAGATTAGGGAGGCTTTCTCGAAGGAAGAACAAGGAAGCCCGAGAAGGAGAAGGTGGGTATAGGGACGTCTGAGGAGGGCCAAATGGAATAGAAGGCATATCCCCTCCCCCCACTCCTCTTGGTAATGCAAGCTCCGAAATCCCTCCCCCGCAAATTTAACTCCCCCCCCCCGTCTCCCGACCCTCCTTATACCACTTCACAAACCCTTTTCCATTTCCTCTCCCGCGAGAAGGAGAGCAATAGCAGTGAGATGTGGGGGGCGGAAGGAATTAAAAAACGGTTAAGACAAAGTGGGATCTTCGGGTGCGGGCAAATGATAGGGGAAATAGTCGAAGGATGTATACTTATGTGCTTCTCCCTTTTTAGGCGTTCGTATACAAGCTAACACACACCCACTGCTCACACATCATACAACCGTCTACGAAAAAATACTCCTATATCAATACGCCTTTATTCTTTTGTACTTTTTTATACAGGGCAACAGACGGCTCATAAAGATGGCAAAATTGGATACAAAGAAAGCTGAAACAAGGGACGGAATTAAAAACTTAAAAAAGATGAAGGTGCTTTACGAAAAAACCTGGGTTAAATACATTAAATGGTAGATCTTATCCACATTTCAGAAAGTAATTATTAAAATCTGTGGCCATGTAAATGTGAACTAATCCTATTCTCCATGATGAAATTAATTGAAAAACAGCAACGCTCAACGCATGCAGATATAAGGAAAAGCAGAGAAAAGATATAAAAATGCATGAAATAAAATTTCAACACACTGTTCTCCCGTAATGTATATCAATCATGTATACGAGTACATAAGAAAACAATTGTTTGATAATAATTATAAAGAAAAGGATTAACTTAATTTTAACTACTCCTTTCAATTTCACGATGTTAACGATTTTTTCGCTATCGAAAATAGAAAACGTTTGGTAGATTTAACATCAAAGTTTCACTTCTTGATAAAGCGCATAATTTTGAAGAAGAAGAAAACATTTATAAAATACTAATCCGTCCCCTCAACATTCGATGTTGTTAATTCCTGACAGACTCCGCTAAACCTGATCTTAACTTCCCAGGAAGTGAGTAGATAAACTACTTTCTGGAAGAAAAGGAGGAAGCCGATGGCGAAGAGCAATAACGAATTAAAAAAGACCTTTCTGAAAGTGAAACTCTCAAGTAAATTTCCACCGCATTGTGCCTTACAGGGCATTTTTCATCACGCAGCTTCATTAATTCCGACGTTAAAATCACTTCAAAAAAACTACCGATAACGTAATCTCGGGATGAACATAGTATGCTCTTAATCTAAATGCATCGGGAAAAGCCTGTAAATTGAAATTAAATAAGGAAAAAATTAAAAAATCGATATTGCCCCACGCATATGATTATGTACCACTGAAAGCTTCCAATGAAAAACGAAATACAGAGTCAGTAATGAAACTTGGTTACTTAAAGATCCGCACAACCACACACGCACCAACAGTATCGATCCTTTTTTTCATAATAAGGCCCATCATTCAAATATCGGAAAATGGTCGGAATGGCGCCTTTAATATCATAATAATATAAAAATGAAAAAAAGGGCGTAGAAGAGAGGGAGGGATCCCTGAGGGGAAGGAGTGAATAAGGAAGATAAGGGTGTCGAGGAAGAAGAATAAGAAGTAGAAGACTTGGGATATGAGCCGAGGTGTGGATGGGATGGGGTGTGTAACGGGAGACGACCAATGGGATCACTTTTAATAAACTCTCCCGGACCAGTCAATGATGTCTTATTTTTAATGAAAGCTGAAGGATGTGATGAGCCGAGGGTCCTGGGACGCGGTGTAGAGGTGAAAAATATGTATTATGAGGCAAAGAGATGGGAGGTTAGCCTTAGAGGAGATTAAAGTAAAACCATGGCCGAAAAAATTTAAGCAATTTATCGAAAAAAATTCTATGAGCTCAAACGGAAAACAATAACTTCTTTCAAAAGCGATGGAGCACTCTGAGGTTTTTGCATATCTCTTAAGCAGCAATTTCATTATTAAAATAAGGAGATAACTTTAACCTGGAGCCACATCCTTTTCTTGGAAGGCATCAAAAGAGAACTTATGATAAGGATTTTACTTTAAATGTCATTACCATTAACTACCTTTTTCATAGTTTGCGTCTGCTGAACTAAAGAGAAAAAAATAAAAACTCTTAAAAATTATTATTTACTTTATCACTTTGATATTTTTGAAAGTTTCTAATGCCTTTATTTCTTAAGAGAAACTCAATTGCCATGCTAGGTAAATTATAAACACTCTTTCTTTGCCCATAAAATATTCAGGAGCTAAACGTTCAAAATCTTCTCAGCAATGCCTATGCGAGAAACATGAGAGAGAATATTTCATTGCAATATCAACAAAAAGTTACGTAAAACGAAAGTTTACCAGCATTTTCGGACAAAATAATAACCACTCAATGGAAAATTTATATATAAGCATACATAATATGCTCAATATGATTGGATAAAGAGGAAACTTCACACAATGGAGTACCACAAATATCAAAAGGTGACATATAACTGGCGGTTGAGACAGGCATTGAGTTTTTTCAGATTGACGAAACGGAAGTCTACATACGTACATTTCTATTGCACACCTACTATAAGGTGATTGCTTAAAATGGGCGATTTAAACGTTCCCATTATTCAGCTTAGCATAGGTCTAGAGGTTCGAACGGCAGTGTAACTTAATTAGTAATTGCAACTGTATTAAAGAATAATTAAAAATAGCTGATGAAGTATATTAGATTCAAGCATTCCTTTAACGATATAGTTCTAAATGAAAAAAATATCCCTGCTTAGCAATATTTTCAAAACAATTACGATATTTTCTTATCTACCCACAGTTTTATAAACGCTAGTTCTCAGACCAGAATACGGAATATGACGACTGGAAGCAATCTGCGGAGCCATCTCGCCATCTCGTTGAGTGTACATTGCCGCGCTTGCTATCTCAATACCGCTTCAGGTTGGGATAAAAACTATGAGCCCCGAGAATATAGCGCAAACCATTCGAGATTATCCTTGGTGGAATATGACGCTACTCATACATGATTAAATCAAGAAATTCTTCTGGGTCACCAAGACAAAAAACGGTGGCGACTTAGGTTCTCCATGTACTGCAAGCAAGAGGGATGGGAAACCAATCTATTCAATTAATTAGCCAAAAATGTGGGATTGAAATGAGCAAACAGTCACCTGTCTCCATTTAAATCTGCGGTAGTTATCCCCATAATTTTATTACAGCACACAGTCACGGTTACGATCATCTCATGGTGTTTCAAACGCTTTTCATGGATTAAAACGAATAACATCCGGAACGAAACAACAAAAAATCGGTAAAATAAACGTAATCGAATTTTGATATCCCATCAGCTATGATAATTTTTTTAACAATAATACATTTTAATATTCCTGCAACCACAATGACCAAAAATACATTGATTTTGAAGGGTAATTTTTAATTTTAAATATTTATTGGTGGTTAGGTTTAGGAAAAAAAAGAGGAGATAGTGCACATATCCAAGAGTGTTCACTATATTACTGTAACTTCGTTTACTCAAAAGTGTACAAGATCTGGAAACATCACTTGATAAGTTAAAAGTTTCCATCCACAAACACTACGGTGGGTAAGCAATTACGCTTTATGCACGAAAAAACATCTTATACCGAGATCAATGAAAAGAGTAAAAAGTAAGCCAGAAATGAATTGCGTGAACTGGGAAGAAACTTATAAACTTTTTCAACACTTTGGAAACGGAAATGAGAGCTATTACGAGTTAATATCAAGATGTATTTTTAAGTCAATGAGAGACTGTCAAATAGTGGGGACGATATTAAAAATGTAAGGGATACTCAGAGGAGGATAGCGCTGAGAAGAAAAAGGGTGCCACAAAGACTATCCACATCAACGAATCGAACGAAAAGTGGGCACACCAATTACACTCCCGAGAAAGCGCGCAAGTACGCAGTGTGGTGAAATCAAGGAGCGGAATGGAAGGTGATGAAAAAAAATACGACGAGCAAAAATCATGGGTTATAAGAGGAGCGATAAGGAGGTGAAGATGAAAGTGTCCTCCAAAAACGCCGAGAAGAACCCTGTTTCGGAGAGAAGAATTTAAATTTTATTCAGTTCGAGAGTTGATTTGAAGAAAGGGCGAGAAGAAGTAAGATTCAAGAGGAGAAAAAATAAAGGGGAGGAGCGAAGGGTGAAAAAAATGATAGAAGGGACGAATAAAGATTGGGTTTCTAGGGGTTGCTCTCACAACGGACGAGAGGTATGTGACGGAGGGGGTGTAGTTTCGATGGTAGTGAGAAAAAGAGAGGTGGTTGGGGAGGACTGGGCAGAAAGATGCGGGGCCGAAGAGATCGGGGTAGGGGGGACGAACTGGGGGAAGGGGTGGGGAAGAATGGGACTGTTCGAAGAGAATATATATGTGGTCGAGTGCAAACAGGAACCTGGCAGGGAAGGGTGTCTATGGCAGAGGCGTATGGTGCCCCCTCGCCGTCCCGAGATTCAGCCATCGCAGTTCTGCACGATCAAAAGCAGCCGGGCTACTTCGCACGGCTAACATCCCCTTGTGCATTATTCCTCCTCCCCTCTCCTCCACTATATATCCCCCGCGCTCGCCAATTTGGGGACTGATACTCGGGCCTGGCGACGGTGGATTGATTCTATCTTCAGGCGATGACTGTGATCCTAAAATTGATGATCGAAACGAATTTCACTCAGTGCCGCACTATTTATGCACCCGCTCCGCTAACTATGGAGCATTTAATCATCCATCGTAATTTTTATCTTCTTCGCGGATTCATTAATGTTACAAAAATATCAAAATTCACAAAGGGATATGATGTGATAACTTCGATAGCCGGGATAATTTGAGTTCCAACAACGCCATTGACCGGAGCAGTGTTCGACGAAGAAAACTGAGATAAGGATAAGTTTTTCTCAAATGGAGGAATTGAATACCATTTGCACTAAACCATTTCCAATTATGGATATAGAGATCTAAAATCACGTAAACGACATGCGACATTTACCGAGAAGTAGGAGAAGAATTATATTATATAAACTGATAAATTGAATGAGTAAAATGGTCGAAATGATTAAGAAAAACAAACAAATTTCATTCAACAACGATTATGACTTCGAAAATGGGCTCTTATGAATTAATCATAATTAAAGAAATTTGACGTAAATATTGGATGGGACCCTCCCCGGACTACAACCTTGACGTGGTGGAAGGGCTTGTGCGTTCCGATGACCCCTAGAGCTGTACTGGCGGGAGTAATAAAAATTGCTCCTGGTAGGGTCACCCATGCCAGATAGGTCGAAGGTTAGGAGCCAGACGAAAGGTAGTCCACGCAGCGTCTGTTCCTCAGTGAGGCGGCTGCAATGGCGTCTGACCCCAGTGGGGCGGCCAGTAAGTGATGGTGTCACGTTAAAAACACTATTGAGGAAGGCAACGGGAAACCTCCTCAATTATCATTCCCTAGAAAAATATGATGGACAATAGAGATATTTTGAGTCCTGGCAACCACGGGGCTCGGCCCAATCGGCCGTGTGTCGTGCCCGGCAGCGGGGGAGGCAAGGCTTCCGCGGTCGTCATCCCACGAAACCCTTGCAAGGGAAAACCAGCAGCAGCAGGACAGAAGACGCAGGAGAAGAAGACCAAATTAGTTAGAATAGGAACGTGGAATGTTAGGACAATGATGAGGACAGGGAAATTGGAGAATGTTAAGCGAGAGATGGAAAGGGGAAATATAGATATTTTAGGTCTATGCGAGGTGAGATGGAAAGATAGCGGGGATTACTGGAGTGATAAGTATAGAATAATATACAGCGGTGGGGACGAGAGCCAACGAGGGGTCGCCATAGTATTAAAAGAAGAGGTAGGAAGAAGCGTAGTCAACATAGAGCAGGTAACGGATAGAATACTACTAGTGGAGATAAAAGCAGAACCGACGAACTTAGTTATTATCCAGGTATACATGCCACCGAGCAACCATAAGGAAGAAGAGGTCGATAGGATATACGATCAGTTAGAGGACATGATTGCATGTGTTCCTGCAGGGAAACATTTGATAGTGATGGGGGATTGGAATGCGACAGTAGGCGAAGGAAGAGATGGTGATGAGGTGGGGGACTACGGTTTAGGCACGAGGAATGACCGCGGGGAGAAAGCAGTTGAGTTCTGCAGGAGACAGGGGTTAGTTATCACCAACACTTGGTTCAGACACCACAAAAGACGCAGGTATACATGGAAAATGCCAGGTGACTCGGGAAGATATCAGCTAGATTATATCCTGGTTAGACACAGGTTTAGGAACAGTGTGATAAATTCCCACAGCTTCCCGGGAGCGGATGCGGACTCAGACCACAATTTAGTTGTTATGAAATGTAGCGTACGTTTTAAAAAGATAAGGCAGGGGCGGCGAGTTAGAAAATGGAATGTAGAAGCATTAAATGGGTTGAAAAGAAAGGAATACAAACAGGCGGTAGAGAAAATCATGGAGGACGGTAAAGAGCTAAGTACTATTGAAGAAAAATGGGAATGTATCAAGAAAGGGTTGTCTAAAGCGGCAAAAGACACTATTGGAACCGTTAACGCTAAAAGGACTCGTAAACCATGGATCACGGATGAGATGATTACAAAAATGGATGAGCGGCGAAAATGGAAGAATATAAATACAGAATTAGGCAAAATGAAGTACAAAGAATTGAACAATAAATTGAGGCGGGCAACAAATAAAGCAAAGGAAGCATGGTGGAAGACGCAGTGCGAGAATATGGAAAGTCTGCAGAGGAAGGGGGAAATCGGTGCGCTTTACAGCATAGTTAAATCTTTATCGGGAAGTAAGAAAGGGAGATCAACGATAGCAGTTAGAGATAAGGCCGGTAAGGTAATAGTTGACGCAGGAAAGATCCAAGAGAGATGGAAGGAATATGTAGAAGACCTGTATAGTAAAGAGCTTAGACCAACAAAGTTAGACATTGAAAAGGAACATGACGTAGAGGAAGATAGCTTAGGTCCAGGCATACTAGACAATGAGATAGAAAGGGCATTAAGGGAGATGAAACTAAATAAGGCCGTGGGGGTAGATAACATTCCCGTGGAACTTTTGAAATGCTTGGGAAAATGTGGGAGGAAGAGGCTATATGGGCTGATCCGTAGTATTTATGAGGAGGGAATCTGGCCGGACGACTTTGTGAGATCAGTTTTAGTTCCTATTCCGAAAAAGGTAAAGGCCACGTCATGTGAGGACTATAGGACAATTAGTTTGATATCCCACGCAGCTAAGGTTGTTCTCAGGATCATAAACAAAAGGATAGAGAGTAGGGCAAATGATTACTTAGGGGATGATCAGTTTGGGTTTAGGAAGGGGAGAGGTACGCGTGATGCCATTGCAGTAATGAGGTTATTAATCGAGAGGAATATAGAACACAACCAGGAGGTATTTGCCTGTTTCGTAGATTTCGAAAAAGCGTTTGATAGAGTGAATTGGGAAAAACTAATGAGTATATTGCAGAAAATAGGAATAGATTGGAGGGAAAGGAGGCTAATCCGCAACCTGTACATGTCTCAGACTGCTCAGGTGCGGGTGGGAAACGGGGAGTCAGGATGGGCAGTGTTAGGAAGGGGTGTAAGGCAGGGTTGCCCATTATCACCGTTGCTGTTCAACCTGTACGCAGAAGAAATGATCAAAGAGGCATGGGAAGAACTCGAGGTAGGAATGAAAGTGGGCGGGGAATTCGTAAAATCAGTTAGGTTTGCTGATGACCAAGCTTTAGTTTGTCAGTCAGCCAAGGGGCTGCAAGCATTGCTTAGTGAATTGGAAATTCAGTGCGACAGGTATGGGATGAGAATCAATATTAATAAAACAAAGGTTATGCGATTTTCTAGAAAGAAAAAGGCCAAGCTTAACATTAAAATAGGAGGGCAAAAGCTAGAGCAGGTAGACCAGTTTACGTATCTCGGTAGTGTTTTGGACCAACACGGTCAAAGTAGTAGGGACGTAAGGAGAAGAATTGCGCTAGGCAAAGAGGCTTTCACAAGGAGGAGGGAGTTGATGACGGGGACTTTGAGTAAGGATGTTAAGAAAAGACTCGTAAAAACTTTGATATGGAGCGTAGCTATGTACGGCGCGGAAACGTGGTCATTGAAGCAGGAGGATAGACGTAGACTGGAGGCTTTTGAAATGTGGGTGTGGAGAAGAATGGAGAAGGTGAAATGGACAGAGAAGAAAACAAATGAGGAAGTACTTGGTATGGTGGGCGAAGAGAGGGGTTTGTTGGGAGCAATCCTATGGAGGCAGGAAAAGTGGATGAAGGGGGTGTTGACCGGCAGTGGGATGTTGAAGACTGTGATAGAGGGTAGAATGTTGGGCAAAAGAGGAAAGGGAAGGAACAGGATAGGGATGTTGGACGGGATGAAGGGAGGAAGAAAGTACTCAGAGATGAAGAGGGACCTGATATAGAGTAGGATGATGGATTTTGTGTTTTGTTAGGAGTATTAAAATATTTGTTTGGTGGTTGCGTCAGTCCAAAAACCTACCTTAACCGGTAGATTACTTTAAAAAAAAAAAAAAAAAAAAAATTGGATGGGAATGACATTCAGTAATTCAGTACGTAGTGAGTGCACAATAAAACAATTCATATTGCACTAAAGTTTACCTGTTTTTACAACATAACAAAGGAAATTTTGAGATCGTATTAATAAACCATTTTCGAGTAGAATGACGGGAGTTAGATCCGCATAAACAATATCCACTGCCATCTCAGAGGCAAAGAATAAAAAATATAATTTCTCTTCCACTGAAAAACGCACAAACACTCCACAATGTCTTAAACATGAAGAGAGAGAACTGGGTTGGACAGGATATAAATGCATCACTTCATATTAGAATCATTTAATGCTCGGAGAGAGGAAACACAGTTAGGATTTCCTTCATCTTAATACAAACGAATCGTAAGAGTTGACACTGGACCTCACAGACTCCTTAATAAAAAATTTAAAAAAATATTTAAACCGAAAATAACTTTGATGCGCGGAAAAATAGAAACAGAGAGCAAGAAATCGATCGTATATATTAAAATTATGACCCTTCATATCACCAGTATACTATATTCATAAAAACTCAATACTTTCATAAATAATATTTACCTTTGTAGCAATTTTGGTTCCTTCGATAAGTAATAATCTGCGTCTGTGTAATTCAACTAAATTAATGGACATATCATTTGTCATAAAATATTAATCAACGGGTCGCAATACTGAAACGGAGTACACAATAAAAATCATCAATGAATATAAAAATGTGGGATACTGAAACATTGTAAATTTTCAGGTCCACATCTACATTGTAATTATAGGTTTTCCATTATTTAAGATAGGTTGTGTATGGACAAAACAAAACCTTTAACATCATTACTACATTATAATAAAGAAACAAAGGGCCCTAAATATTTTCTCCTAACATTTTAGAGCTCCTATCAAAGCACGCCATCTATACCCTGTTGAAAATATCAAAAACATTGGACCTTGAAATTCAAAAAAATAATCTCCGACAGCCATTCCTAACTCCCTTTCCACCGCCCTTCACCCCACGGGTTCCGTGAAGAAATTCTGGTGGCGCACTCATACGGCAAACATGTAATCAAACGGAGGTTCTCCTAAAGTACACAAAGAGATTGTGGCGGAAATTGGTGTGGAAAGATGGAGGTGGAGAGCATACGCGGTGTGGTGTGGAGAGGACGGGGTGAGTGGAACGCCAAGAGGAAAAGGGGGAGAAGGGTGGGAGAGTTTGAGCGACGAGTCCGAAGGGGTAGAGTAGAGAAAGAGGTATATTTTTGATTGCATAGGAATACGGAAAGAGGTGAAGGACAAGGGGAAGATAAAGGGAAATGGAAACATTAAAGAAGAAAAGGTAAAAGGGAAGGAGAAAAAAGGAGCGAGATGGAGGAAGAATGATAAGTTAGAGAGAGGTTAAGCAAACAGCGATCCTTCTCTCACTTGGCGTGATTTTTTCGGCATGTTTTATTCCATCGTATCTCTCGGAAGGCACAGTAAAATTGGAACGAAAAACACCTAAGTAAAAAAAAGGAATAAACCTGATGGCGAGTAAAAAGATGAATGAAAATCAGTTGAGGCATTCCGAAAATTTATTCCTCGCACAGTGGGAGCAGCATTAAAAATTTTTCCCAGAACTTTGTTGGTATAGGATTAGGATGATGAATTTTCACGCAAAATTTCCGGACGGAGAGGAAAACAAGGACGGCGCTGGCCACGGAAGTAAGACTTCAACCTAAGTAAAGAACGTATTTTCAAGAGTTACATTGTCTGGGAACTGTATAGTGTGGCAATTCATACGATTGGATAAATTATAATACATTTTTCAAAGAATGATTTAAATTGCTTAAGTTGCTTTTCTTTCTGACTGACACCAATGGTGGAACCGGCTGCCCAATGGATTCCTGATAAGCGCTCACCTCTTATCTAATTCCACAGAAGTCGTATTTAGCCCAGGTCTTAATGTGCAGTAGTTCACCAGTCCCTTGTCCTAGCACACGGTCTGCCAGCAGGACTAACCTAGCAAGCAAGATGATTGCTCATTCACATCATGACTTTTGGGTCAGAATGAACTTGAGCAAGTTACTATCAGGTACCAGATCGCAGGTTCATAGAAGGCGTATGAGAAGGGGATCAATTATTTCAAGATTCAAAAAATGCTGCGATGCAAACATATCGATTCATGCAACTACATGTGTACAACGATCATATTAAATGGGTGCATCACTTAAATAACAATACGGGTGTCAAAGCAAACACCTAATAAATTGGTGTGCCATTCGCTAAAAAGCTTTACCAGGAAATATTTATCTAAGAATCTTCATTAAAGTTTCCTTTTATACAATATGCCTACAAAGTATTATTTTCATACGGTGCACTCGAGTCCTACAATGTATGAGTATCGCGAGCTGCTACGGTTCCATATCGAACTAACGTTGAACAGACACGCTGAGATATATGAAGCCAACAAGCGGGCATAAGTAATAAAATCCCCCAGCTCTATCACAGAAAGTTGCACGGAACTCTAAAGGATTATTGAGAAAATAAATCAATAAGCTCACTAAATTTTTACCGTGATTTTTATTATTTTCAAATCAAAAATAGCCCGAAAACAATCGCTGAATATCCGAACCCCGTAAATCGTAATTGAGAACTATTGCATCACGACGACGGAAAAAAATACAGAGCAGACAGAAATGACCTGTTTTCAAGATTTAAGATGAAGGCATGACTGGCGAGCCAGGAATCGTAAAAGAAAGACACGAAATAAAAACTTGTATAATGGATTAAAGAAGAAGAGGAAAATGGCTGCCATGGAACCGGAACAAAAAGAGACAAAAAAAGAAGAATAAGTGAAGGGGTTGACCTTCTTCCACTCCTTCCGACTTTTCTGCCTTCACTCTTCAACCCACCGAGCATGTTATATATAAAGGAGTGCAGAGGGTTAGAGGATACGAAAGCCTTAATATAGGTCTCTTTCTGGTTCCCCTATCGAAAATGGGTAGGAGAGAAGTTATGACACCCCTTTTATAACACATTTAAATATTAGCGAGGTAGGAGGACAAAGGGCGGAGGCTAGTTCAAAGAATAGATTTGGCAAAAGGCAAACTAAAAAAAAGAAAACTTTTAAATATCAATACTATACCAAGGAAAATGAAATTAAACGAATCGCACTTGGCACCATTGTTGATGCCCTTTGAATAATTATGAACCATAATATATATATGCGAGTATGATATCAAGACATAGGAAATCTGCGCATAACACTTGATTGATAACATTTTCCCTGAAATTAAGCCTCTTGTTTATCATCGCGGATATCCGCATGCAACCTGATTATGAGCATGACCATGCTCTCAATTTGCTCAGGAATAAAGTTCGCTAATAAGATTACGGAGAACGTGACAACCTGTTCAGATATTATCATACTTGTCAAAAAGAAAATGGGTTAGGAGCCTGTTTTAGCTGCAAACATATCATGGCGATAAAATCCGCGGAAGTTAATAGCTACGATAATATTGCAGGAACATGGAAATAAGTGAACAATATTACATGCGCAAGTGCTTGATTTTTTTTATGGCTGGGTCTTTTAGTTATTGCAATTTACATAAAATTTTCAGTTATTTCTTCCGCACTTGAAGTCAAATCCTCACACTGAGAATCGCTAGGAACTCTCTGAATTATAGTAATTTTAACTCAAATGTTTCTCAGCAATAATTCCGTTTGGATTATACCTTATTAAATCAATATATAGTCGAAAACTTTTATTTAAGATGTCACGGAATTCTTTTGCCAATATGAAGACGGGAGCAATGGATAACGCAGTGCTAACTAGGAAAATGTCAGTTATTGTTTTCATTCACTGGAAATATGTGAAATAAGCAATTACATATATATTTATATAAATAAATTACAATAAAAATTACGATATTTTTCGTTTTAGCGTATCTTAAACACAAAACCATTAAATACTACACATTACATTCATGACATATGAATACAAAAAAAGGACAATTATATTCCCAAAACATGGGAACGAGTTTGTTCTGGAAATATTCAAGAAAGGTTGTTTCAATGCATGAGGTATAAAATGCCAAAACGATCATAGTTCCGAAAGAATAAAGAAAACATTGGCCGTTAAGTAGATACGCTGTTATCCTCCGCGTTCATGTTAGAAAAAATACCATGAATGTCACAACAGGAGAGTAGTTGCCATTTTTCCAAGGAATAAATAGGAATTTAGCAATATTACATAAGTACGAAGAGAAGGTAGTAAAAGGCCAGTCCCTTACACTGAGCATAGAGATCTGAGTTTTTTCCCAAAAATACGAGGGTCATCCGGAAAGTAGTACCCGTTCGTGAAATAAAGACACAAAAGTAAATATTAACAAACATAAAAAATTTTATTTGAAAGAGGATACTTTAAACTACTTCTCAACATAATCTCCAAGCAAATTAAGGCATTTGTCATAACGTGTGACAAGTTTCTGTATTCCTGCTGCATAGTCCTTCGCCGCCAGCTCATTGAGATACGCGAGGGACCCATCTTGCACAAATTTTTGCATAATGCAGATGGTGTTTAACAATTTCATGAACAATTGTTCGAGAAACATTGGGAAAATGCTCAAAGATGTCATCAATTGTGACGCGCCGATCGTTCCTCACGAATTCGTCAACTGAGCTCACCAGTTGGTCTGTAATGACAGACGGTCTCTCCGAACGCTCATCGTCGTGTGTGTTCCCCCTCCCCATGTTGAAGTTGCGACACCACCGCCGAACAGACGACTCGTCCATTACATTGTCTCCATACACCTCCTTTAATTGGCGATGAATATCACATGGGCGAACGTTTCTTGCATTGAGGAATTTAATAACTGCCCTCACTTCACAACTGGCGGCGTTCTCAATTTTCTTAAACATTGTAAACAATCACAGAAACAACACAGGCAATGCTAGCGTCACGCAACTTGGCTCAGAGAAGGCAGACAAGCCACTGAAGCTATCTGACCTCGTCCAGCGGCTACTCGCGTCGTCAGCACTTCATGCGGCACGAACGGGTACTACTTTCCGGATGACCCTCGTAGTTGGTTCATTCAATACAGAATTTTATTTCAGTCATCGTATGGATTTTCTAAAGACCAGAGAAGTGACATATTGTAATATATTAAACTATAACTTTTGAAAACGGAATTTGATGCCATTTTTATTTCCCCTTTAATTGAAGACTAACTGATTTCTTTCGAACTTATGCCAAATCCGACTTGCCTGTAGAAACAGAATTTTTCACTGAATTATTACTCGTAGTCCGAGAAGAAGAGACTGTAGAAAACGCATTTCTCAATTGAAAACTTAATTCACATCAGGATTGTACATTGCAGCTCATTAATAAAATAATAGTATTAAGGTTAATATCCAAACCCAGGACATTATACCATCAAAATATAGGATCGAGACATCGATCTTCAGCATTTATGCGAAAAGTCAAATATCTACCATGTGAATTGGAGCATGTTTATGCACCTTAGCACTCTCACGCAATAACCCTTGGCATCTAAATTCATTCTCTTAAAAATAAAAATTACCACACAGCCTTCGGAAGGCAAGGATATAATCATAAAAATGACTTAATGAACAAAAACACATTCACAGCGGTAGAATGTGCACATTAAGTTTCGTTCTGCATAAAAAATAGTTAATGGTGTGAAAATACAGGAAACTATAAAATAAAATGCTTGAGAAGATGAAAACCACGTTACCCCCGCAGCTCGTCTCGGCGAACGTCCGCAGGAAAAAATCCGGATAACATACGGCATGGCATACACTTAATCAAGCCCTTGTTTAGAAACCGCACAAAATAAAGAATATAAGGGTTATATAGCTCACCAAAATTGAGTTAAAGAAGCAAAAAGAGTAAAGGAAAAATCGATAGACATAAAAAATTCACAATACATATCAATTCATTAAAAAATACGTTAAGATTCGAAAAAATTACAAAATACCCACAATGTTCTGAGTAAACACTGGCATTAAAGAATGCTTGTCAGTAAGAGGGGGACCGAGCACAGATATGAGGACAGCAGCAGAAGAGACATAAAACGGAGGAAAGTGGCAAAAAACGACTAAAGGACGAATGAGGGGATGGATGGCGAGAGGCAGAGGACAAGAATTAAAAGCTATGGCTGGGAAGAACTATAATGAGAAGGGAACCCGTAGATGAAGGCATGGAATGGGATGAGGAAACGGAGAAAAGTAAGGAGTAAAGGAGCGGGGGAATGAGAAAAAAGTTTATTTCCAAAGAGGTGTGGAAAGGGTGTGGGCGTGACGAGGAGCTCTGGGTAGAGGGGTTGAAAGGACAGAGTTTCCCAGTGAAGAAGATATGGTATTCTAAAGTAAATAAGGCTTTTCGAACGAGTTCTCAGCCACCCACTGAGCAGGTTGAGAGGAAAGGATCGGGGAAGGGATCGAGGCGTAGGATGGGTGAAAGGAAGGAATTGGGGTTGGCGAGGAGAAAAGAAATGAATGGATCCTTTAAATTATAGAATACAGTTTATTCAAATTGCCAGTCCTTCAAAAAAGTATACTCGTGCCTCGTTATTTTTTTCGAAAATAGACTCCGTCCCTAACTCTCTCCAGCAGCAATCAGCTCTAACTTCCCTGACGTTTTCTAATTGAAGTCCTGAATATTATTCATGAACTTAAGCAAAGGTATTGATTACCATAATAATCGATTGTAGACCTTAAAAAAAATACTGGGCTTAGTAGCACATTCCCAAGACGTTAGTACGTAAATATTGATAACCTTTGTGGTATTTGTTTAATTAAGGGATGAATAGGAGATCTGCGGCTAGAAAAACATTAATTCATACTGTTAAAACATGGTATATCTGCGAAATAAATAACAAACTCAAGAAAAAAATCACAAGTGACAAGTGATCTTAATATAAAAATAGCTGTACTGCACTAGAATAACTGTGCATATACCAAATTTTTATAAAACTTTACAATTAAAATCAAGACAATGATTTATTCCCAAAAAAGGGAACCTTAATCAAAACTGAAAAGATGCTCATTTAAATGAAACTTCAGATGCCCCATCATAAAATATTGGCAATATGCGTGAATAACTAGTTTTTGGACAGTGGGTTTAACATAAGGAGAAAGATCGGGTTCATTTTTAAAATCGACGAAATACTGAGATATTTTTTTACGAAAAACAGCCTTCCAACCCACTTGGCGCAAATTACAACGGAAGGTCAGGGCGTCGACCCTAATGCGTCAAGAGAAATTCCTCAATGATACTGGTGAAACTATGATGAAGTTGTGGGTAGTAAATCGAAAGAAAGCTAACAGATCCGAGAAAAGAGCTACTGGTAACGAATTCCCAAAAACATTACCCAACGTGAAGGAATGACGTCGTCGCGTAATATTTCCCCAGAAGCAGGGTTCAGTCACTTTCAAAAACCTTGCAAAAGCCGCGAGCAGAGTGAACGCCAACTCCCTTTGTTTCTGAAACAAAAACATTGTGACGAGCGAGACGAAATTCAGTACACGGACCAATCTGGACGGGAAAGAGAACGTCGAAATGGCGAAGAAAATTAATTTCTCCAGAGGGGCGCCGAGACCGTCGAAAAAAAAAATTCGTCATCCTGCTCGTCGGAGATCGCTGCTACGAAGGGAGGGAATGATATCGACTGAATCGGTAAAAATTTCCAATCCCATTCTTTGTTAAGTTCAGGAAATTTGCTGCATGCGAAGCAGTCCTCTAGGAGCGACGGGGTGGAGGCTGGGGTGATCAAGAATTGCAGGAGAATCAAATGCGAACGACTCCGGGAGGAAATCGACCAAATGAAGAGCGAAACGCGGACTGAAATAAAAAGAAATACATGGTCCAACAGCGTTCCAATGGGTTTAACGCTAGGCAGGAACAAGAGACGGAAAAATGTAGCCATTCGGGAAATAAGATAAGAACACGATGAAAAGGAGAACCAAACCGCCATGGCAAGGGGCGAACCAGCATAGAAATCCGGCAGTAAGGACACGGTCCGGGATATATTTTCAGTCCTCGAATATAATGCCACAAAAAATGGTAATGAAATTGAGAATGATTAAGGCTAATGGGAAATAATAATTTCTCTCCCCTTTCAGTCTCCTTCTATGCTGCGAAGAGAAGTGGACTGTGAAGGACCTTGGCTCGAAATGAAAAATAAGCATCGCCACGGGAGGAGAAGACGGCTCACTTAATTTAATTAAAAACTTAAAAATATCAAAAAAAAGGATAACAAAGTTAACGTTACGTCTTCTTTTCTTAATTGGGTCCCCAGGGAAGATTTCTTTACACTTATTACTTTCTCTACGCCTCTTTTGTTAATGGATTAATTGTATGAGTAAATAAGAATGCCCGCATCCTCATTGGGCGTCGTAGACTTCAGAATAAGATGAAAGTTAATTATATTAAACAGCTGAAATATATGGATATAATGCTCGAACTCTCGCTAAGCTTTAAACCAGAGAATAAATCGTAGACACAATCTCCTTAAGAGGAGGATATGAAAAATATAAAAAGCATTAAAAACGGGATATTTTCAAAATTGAAAGGAAATTTACCGCTTTCATAAGAGATTCAAAAATTGAAAATTTGTCCTCAAGTTGAAGGTTAAAAGGAATTAGATTCAGCATAGCGTGTGATAAGTTTTCTTTCAGGAAAAATACAGCAAATTAATACCGAAAGGAAAAATAGAAAGGTCAATGCATAGCTTTTTCTATCGCATTACTCTCAGTGGTTTGACAAGAGAAAAATTTCTGTTACATTTTTCGACCAGATGGCGTTCCAACTCCAAAGCGCAATATATCTTAACAAGCGCAAGGAAGTCAAGACGAATAACAGATCACGTTAGTGGAGATAAGTTATACCTACAGCCTGAAGGAAGTTGCGCACACTGCATCATTTTCAAACAACAAACGAAGAAGATTAAAAATTTGTTCACCGAACATCCATTTCAACCAATCGATACGCAAAGAAATTTATTTTACTTCGAAATGTCAACGGATGTATACATTTTTGTTAAGAATACCCTGAATATTTGCCACGTTAAACATACGTAACGTGCGCTGAAGGGAAGGTAAGCGCCACATTGAAATCTCCAAGCTGTTATGCAAATAATAGCGAGCGCAGGAGAAGGGGCTGGAGGAGGAAATGACGACAGCGAACCACATCAGCGGGTGGGAGGCTGTTGGATCGCTAAAAGGGTGTAAGTGGGGATACTAAGATAATATTCAACGACAATCCTCTAGGGAACCATCCCATCTAAAATCCCAAGCAATCCCTCGGTAAAAATCGCACTGCCGCGCCTGATATTACCCCTCGGATTTTTATCCGACCCTCCCCTTCAACTACACCACTTCCTTTATCATTCCTTTATTCCTATCATCCTCCCTCCCTCTGCTCCTCAAAACCAGCATTCCTTACCAAGGCCATACTTCAAACTCAACCTACAAGAGAATTCCATGCTTCCATCCCCTTCTCCAGTCTCTCCGCTACACAAATGGTTGCACCCATCCTTTCACACGTCCTTCCTCCGGCCCCCGAAAAATTTCCCCCCTCAAAAACCTTAAAACGCCGAAGGCACGTGGGAGGTATTTACCGCTCCTGCATACCTCCCAGCCACCCCACCCCTCAACCCTTATGGCTTTATTTCACTCATAAGTTACCCTTTTTCTTTGCCACCATCCCCTCATTCTGCAACAGCCGATTTCTATTAATGGTTGTAAATATGTGCATTATTTGCAATTGACAACATTTCCACGCATCGCAGCGAATCGGAGATGCAATTGTTCTAACATATGTATTATTATAGTTATAAAGCTATAAATGAGTGTCGGCTGGACAGTATATCGAAAACCATACAGCATAATGACAAAAGAATGGGCTTAAAAGCATTTGTAGAACATAAAGTACTAATTGCATTCTTTTGAAAACACTAAGTTATGATAAAAAACGAAAATCAATGCAAATTAGGTTTAAATCACAAGGACATGTTGCGTGAGGTGTTCGAAAGGAACATTTTAACAATTCTGCAATTCCTAGTAATGTTATTTACTTTTGATCAGTTTTTTTGATGTGTTGAAAGAAGAATACGGGAGATTACATCTGTTTTCTAAATGTAATTAATGTCAGTGTGTTTAAATTAGGCTGTGATCACGAATTGTCCGAGGGAAACTCAAGTATTAAAATCTTTCTTTTATAAAAAACTGGAAGGCCTAATCTGTGAATATTGACAGAGAGCTATATAATTCGTGTGGTGCCAGAAATGACCACAACGCAATCCTAAAAAGTTAAGCCTGGATGTCTTAGCGCTCTCGATGCCACCCTCCCAGAAGGTACCTCTATTGAGTAAAGATAACTTTGTGTAAACCTAATCCTTAAAATCGATAAATAACTTAAATGAGAGCTTCAAAGATCCAGTCAGTTTGATTCCTACCGTGTTTGTGAAATACTTGTATATTAAGAATAGATAACGTTAACTCTAATTTAAAATAGAATAGAATCGTTCAGAAAAATTTGACTACTGTTAAAAGCAAACAAGACCGTTGAAAATAATTGTTAAAATTATATACACAAAAAATGCCGGGGAATAATACTAGCTGCGCCTAGGACAAAAGCCTCAATATTTTGCTCGCCCTCTTGTCTAAACGAATCGAAGGTACTTTATCTACCAATTGAAGTAATAAATTAGATCAAGCTAAAATTTACTTTGCGCACCCTAAGCCAAGAGAAATTAATACTGGGCGACAGTACCGTGTTTGTAAGTCACTCATCGCTCGCTCTACCACATTCAATCATCCCATAACTTCCACTTCGCCAAGCTAGCCGAATCCGTGCACATCCAGGAAAATTTCTGCGAAGCACGCATCATACCCAAGAAAGCTTTCACTAGGAAAGGCAAAGATTCTCAAGAAAACCTCTTTCCCGTACGGCACACTTCCTTCTTTGTAAATATAGAATTGTTCAATGCCTCAAGTCCATAGACTCCTTTTATGCGCAGGCATCAGCCAATACATATTCATAGAACTTCAAAAAAAAGTAAGACTGCTGGGAGAAAGACCCTTGAGAACAGCGACACCGGAACGTGCAAACAAATTTTTCGGTGCAGAGCACCAATTCGTGGGAGAACCGACAAGGTACGAAACCTTAAAATCAAAAGCATAGATACGCGTTGGGGTCAGGAGGGTTAAAGAGTTAGTCCATATGTAGGGAACACCAAGGTATGTCAGTGGCGTAAAACAAGGAATGCATGCATGAATGCATTCACATAAAAGTGACGGAAAAGAAAAAAAAACGAAACTTTACGAATTCATTAATTTGGATGGTCTTTTTTGCATTTTTCTTACGATTTTGCGTTTTCTTCAAACACAATGATATTGTGGACGAATAAACGACGAATGACACGCCGCGAATCATGGACGGGACGGATCGACTTCTCTTGAAACATCAACTACGGTTCTGATAAGTTACAAAAGATTAGGAGTAAGTAGATTTAAGCTCCAATTAGGGTGACAATTAAACCTAAGATATGAGAAGAGCCAATTTAAATGGTCTCTTTTTATCAAATTCTAAATATGTGGCGATGAGATGTTTTCATTAATGACAAATTGCATTTTCGAACATCAACGAAGGTGTATGCACTGAGGTTATCCCAACATTTGGTTTATGTATTTAATGCCTCCTGGAGTCGCACATTTTGGAATTTTGTTATCTTTACAAAAGGAAGGAAATATATATGGTGCATCGGTGTGGATCTTATTGAGGCTTTTCTTTCCTTATACGAAAACTCTTTCACCATTTCCCCGACTGTCGCATGCTGAGCACGTGTATGTTTTCACGCGACTGGAATGGTGTGGGTGCGATAGTAAAAATTACTAGCATGAGAAATAAAAATTAAACGGTTTACATATTCAAAATAACTGACATGAATAAATTTTGAAAAAACTGATCGACCGGCAACAAACTACTGACTATTCTAAGGCTGTTATATTGATTTGGATGGCTGTGCAATCAAAAAGAGTTCAATTAAACTAAACACAAAAAATTTAACTTTTTTTATAAAAGTTATAACACATTTTCCATTTGATTTTATACTACCTTTAATCCTAGAAACACAATAAAAATACTCGACTGATCAGGTAACACACCACCTAATAAACTTCTTCACGCTCATTTAACGGCGCACATATGTCGATGCGTTGCAACCATTACCTGGAAACAATGGCCGTCAAATGAAAAAATGCGAGTTTGTCAGTGGTTTAATGTGCTCATTAGAAAAAAGGAAGAAATTTGGAACAATATGTACGTCTTAGTTATTTACGAAAATTTCCACAAATTCACGCAATTTTCCAACCAATAGTCTGCACTCATAATCGGATTCAATCATCATCAATGAAAAGAATAAAAGAAAACAGAAGGCAACTCAACAACTCCCTTTTTTCTCTGTAGTCATGCTGACAATACTAGTTACATTAATCCCGAAAAAAACACCATAAGTCGCATGTTTTCCACATTACAAGTTTTAAATCAATACGATACCTCTTTTTTTATGAATTAGTTCCTTTGTTAGATCATGAACTAAACTAAAAAGGCGTCAACGAAGAACGATTATCATGTACATGGGATTGGAAAAAATACGAATTGGAATTCGCTTTGCAGGATACATATTCTCTTAAAACTAACCACAAGGGCAAAGCAAACACAAAAGGTAAATTGAACAGCGGGAACAAGGATGGAATCATGAACATTAAAGCAGTTTGCGTCTAAACTAGGATTATGGCCATCGTCAATCAGCTTTCAGTTGCCAGGCCTTGAGTTCTAATATTATCCGAGCAAATTTCTTATTCCTAATTATTTTCCAACCCCCTTGAACTATGATGTGAAAGGGGAATTATTCTTTATGACAAAGAATAATTCTTTGGGTAGAAGATACTAGTCTTCTTCATATCCTACGTTAACTAGGAAATTCAATCGGGTTTAATGAACCCTTTGACCTTTTGAAGTTATCATCGAAAAGCACGTTTTAAACCTAATGGGAAGTGTACACGCCCACGAAACTATATACAAGGTTAATGAAGTTCTTAAATATGCAGTTTGAGCTAAAATCATTTCCGTAAAAAAAACAAAGACACTCATATGCAAGTGCATGCGCGTAAACTTTAGAGGGGTAAAAATTACCTGGCAGTTCGGCTAAAATAAAAAAATATTCCAATTCATCTAAGCCTTCCGAAAATCATTTTATTGACTTTAAACTATATTTCCGTCATTCCGTAATTAATCCTTTTTATGACAAAAACAAGATCTCATATTTCGCATAAGAGTGAAATCCAGTAACACTTCAAGGTGTATAGGAACGCATCTGAAAAAGAGCTTTCCAGTAAATTACCACTGGTAAATTACATAAAATCAAACTCATGTCATTTCTACAAAGCGGTAGCTAGGGAGAAACGAAGAAATTTAGAGTCATAAATCATCCGAATCAACTATCAACGCTCACCAGCAAAGCCCTCAGCGGCGTCCGTCCGCGAGAGGATACGAGACGTCCCAATCTGGACACCACTGGTGGGAATGGAAACGCCTCCCTCGTGGTGAAACAAATAAGGTCACATGACTGATAACATTTCAGCTGAAGGAAAGAGAAAAGAGATTTGATAAAAACCAGTCCGATGAAATCAGGGATGCTAAGGTGAATGAGGAGTCCAAAACATATAATCTTTGCCCGCTGAACGGGAATAAGAGCAGAGAGAAATACTAGACATAATGGGAGCATACCGAAAATACTAAGGCTAATGACGCCATTAGGTACGCGGCTGTGTCGCGGCCTGAGGCAAGGCCAATTCACACAGATGGCTTTGATTCCAGTAAACGTATTAACAGGACCTTGTTTGTTTCACAGACAGCGCTACTGCAGCTGGCACAACTCGAGTGAGAGCTGTTGGCCTGCGCTGAATGATCCGGGAGACCCAAAAACCATCATCACACATGTGTAATACACATCTTAAAACAAGAGCATGTATTAATGAAACAAATTCAATGCGAGAATTTCCAGTGAAAAAAATATCATTGGGTCTACGGAGTGAGTTTCACCTGAAAATGATCACGGAACTCTGGATGGTTGGCAAAGGAAAAAATATTATAATAGAATGATTTAAATTTTAATATCCGCTTGAACATGCATGAATTAAGCTAAGAGCGAAGACTTATAAAAATAAATGGAAGCCAGCAAGAAAATATAAATGACATTATGATAGCAATATTTGGTCCACCAAAGACGAGGGGTGAAACGGTGACTATTACACCGAGAATTTTAATTAGGAATTCCGCTTGTGTGCGCAGTAGAAACTGCGTGAGGATATTATACATATGAAGGATGGTGAAAGAGTTTTATAATTAAGGAATACATAAATTTTATCATTAAAGCCAAAATCAGATTTACAGGGATCGTTTGGCTAGACAAAACACGCGAGAAATGCTAACGATGGAATGAAAGGAACCGGTTCAGTTTTAGAAATATATTTCGTAACTTAAGTTTACAAGCTTTGCTTGAAATATTACCGAGAAGAATTCAAATATTTTTTTACCTTATTAATTTATTTTCTCTCTGCCATGTTCTTGTCACCTTTCACAAAAAAATGGTAACAATGAGTGATATAAAATATAAAACCAGACAACGAATTTATTTATTCAATTTTTCGTAGCAAAACAAGTGAATGATGGCGTCAAATGAGACTGAAGAAGAAATTTATTAATAAATGAATCTAAGTGGATTAATTAAATCTTCTAATTAACTCGAATTTATACGTTGATAAGCAACTAAATTGGATTCACTCGTGCATTGGAATAAATATCATGATAAGTACGCTCTGGGAGCTCTTAAAAATAAAAACGTAACCGTTTTAAAATCGGAATATTTAACTACCGGAATTATGAAAATTTCTATTAGACGTTTTTTCCCCACTAGAAATCACTAATAACTTTTTACAGCTCGTTCGAACACAGGTAAGTGTTAATTGCGTGAAATACATGCATTGCATTTGTCCTACATAAATAGGGCACACCAATGCTGGGTCGACATAAAACTTTCTCTATTACCGTTAAAATAAAATTTTTCCATAATATTATGTACATAATCTAAATATAATATAGTCGAAGAAACACGAGCTTGTCCGGATTTAAGCGCCGCACCATGTGTGTGTGTATATGTAAATATGTATATTTGCATGCGTGTGTGTGCATTTATACATACATATATATATATATATATATATATATATATATATATATATATATATATATATATATATATATATATATATATATATGTATAAATTATTCTTTATTCTTAAGACATTTTAAACTTAATCATTTGCAATAGTAGTAAAAATTAAAAATTTTTTAAATCGAATACTCATTCTGCTCCTGCTAAGCCAGTCAATTCCGGCTTGACAGCAGGTGCCACATTAACAAAAATGATAGCTTGAAGTGTAGCAATCATAAAGCTACATACATATATTCTGTGTCAAGTTTTGTTCCAAGCCCTAATCCATTCTGTGAAATAGCCAGACCTTTATTCTCCCTTTCACAGCATTTACTGACAAATCTTGTCAAATTTTTGAATGAATAAAAATTAGAGACACGATAACCTCCAATTTTCTTCTGCCTAGATTCGTATGATTTTTTTGTTATATACCTAACATTGTCCCTTAATGGCAATTTATTCTTATTTAAACAACAATTATCACGAATGATATACAAGGTTCTGTATCATCCCCCATCTCCCCGAAGGCAAGAACTATTATTTTTTCCGGAACAACCCCAGCGGAAACGATCCAAATTACACCTCAATCAAATAACCGATTATATTTTAATAATTCAGGTAAGCGACCTTGGATATAAAGAGCCAAATGAAAAAGCTGAACTTCCTTCTACGAACATAGGCGGTCGGTAACCCTGCCAAATTAGACATATATATTGATTAAGGGAATGAAATTTATCTTAAATTTAAAATATTAAAATCAAAATAATCACTTGTGAATCTGGCAGAGCTAGGTGTTCATTTTGCTCCTCCTTTTACATGGTTCGTTACACCAATTAATTTAGGCATTGGACAAGCTTCCCTGATCGTTATGTAGAGCACGAATTTTTCATAGGTATATGTTTTCAAGAAAATATTTTTAATTGTATTTAAATAAGGTTGAGAGGCGATATTGAGTTTTGGGAGGGTTTAGAGCCATAAATTCTGTGGTGAAAACCAAATTAAACTAACGTAGTGCTCAGAAACGCTAGGTTCATACACATACAAGCACTGTGGCTAGAATGATAGTAAATTTTAAGAAGCTAAATTGAGATACCAGAGCAAAGTACCCTTATATATTGGTATTTCAGTGCCCATGCAATTATTCCCCAAGTAATCAGTCATGAAGCCACTTAAATATTTTTATTTCCAGTAACTCATGCAGAACAAATTAAGCAAAAAAGATCACAAAATAAGGCTTGCTTCATGCTTGAGCGAAATATAAGAAAACGATGGCCATATATTTTTGCTAGCACCCTCTTTGGTGAAGTTTTTTTGAGGTCATTTGGTAGGTTAACTCCGTTACCAAAAAGAGGCTTAATGTACATTCAGCACATAAGAGTGGGCCACAGTGGATAGGACCCCAAATAAATTCAAACGGATGAGTTTGACAAACGAGATTTTTCGGGGTTTCATGGAAAAGCCATAGGAAGCTATTCACGTGCAGCACTGAAATAGAGTTCTATCTACCATAAGGAATCGGACACAATGAGCCCATAAGAACACGATAAAGTATCCTACAGTGGTTAAAAATTTACATAACTAGAGTGTGTAAGTATACAAAGGTATTTCATCACTATTGATATTCACCGGTTAATATCATTGATAAACTCGAGATAATACCAAATGCATTCGAATGCACTTAATGTATTATCGTAAACCGTACAACACATAGGGAGAAATATTTTTTAAAATAAAAAAAATTATTTATTCATATCGTGAAAGTTCTTTTTTAATTGGCTGAATATGTAGTAATAGTAGTATTTAGCGGAGGCGATCGACAGCTGAGGTCATTTGCGCCATAGGGGATGGACAGGAAAGGATGAAGGATGGAGAATCCGGCGTCGGCATTAGCCTACTCGTTACGAAAGGCGCCAAGGGGTCCGCAGCTTAACGTCCCATCCGACGGACAGCGTACTCACTCAAAGTGCCCTCCACAAAGCACCTCAAGTAGAAATCGAGATACCTCTGAAAAATATTCAACACCGCCGGGATTTGAACTCGGGCCCTCTCAGTGGTAAGCCAGTACGTTAGCCCCCGCACCATCTCGATCCCCTAGGCTGAATATTTAATCAGTAAAATTCAGAGTATTAGTATCAAGATTTCGAAGGAAAATGCATTTATTTGAAGAATTTTATAAACAAGCGAACCATGAAAATAAAAAGGTTTTCATGTGACGTTGAAAATGCTATTATCACTATAAATTAAGAGTATTTATGGAATTTCAGATACTACAAACGCTCTTAGGACAGGAAATGCATCATTCAAAAGGTGGAATGACCATTAGTGGTAAATTAAATTACGATGGGGTTCAAAACAATTAATATTGTCATAAAGGTGGTTTAACGATTGCTTGAAATAAGTGAAGGACGCAAGTTTAAACTCTATTAATTCCTCTTTCTAATTACTGATTACAACTGAGGCATGTAAAATATTTTCACCGGGGTGAATTTCAGCAACCAAATCCACGTCGGCGAAATTAAGAAATCAGGTAAAATAATCAGAACGGAAACAGAGTTCTATCAACCATTAGGAATCGGACACAATGAGCCCATAAGAACACAAAATATCCTAAAATGGTTAAAATTTTACATATATTTTTTAATTTTTGCAAAACTTAAAGAATTTATTATAAAAATGGCAAGCTAGGGGCTACGTATAGGCTACAGCGAACCAATCACGATACTCATGGTACGGACCCTGTAAATTTCCCCGAAATGTACAGCGACGAGCTACCAAAACTCCTCCGCCAAATCGATATTATAAACGAGCTCTTCAGCCCTCATTCTAT
Organism: Hetaerina americana; assembly: GCF_022747635.1. Taxonomy (NCBI): domain Eukaryota; kingdom Metazoa; phylum Arthropoda; class Insecta; order Odonata; family Calopterygidae; genus Hetaerina; species Hetaerina americana. The sequence continues at coordinate 64,777,196 of NW_027287205.1, read as the reverse complement.
CTCGTGTCCAACTAAGTATTCTTGGGTCTAACACACAATTGGTAGGACGTAAATATTTCAAACACTAAGAGTAGAATGCGACAACTAATATTTTATAATATTTAGTGATTGTGTATCTTCTTCGGGTAATTTAAAAAAATAAACAAAAGTATTTCGAACAAAACCAGAATAGCGAATATAAAATCAATGACTGGATTTGCTTCTTTGTGTCGGAGTTACTTCGTAAAAAAATAGCGGTATACTAGGATTAAAAAAGGCATAACTTCCTCTGAATATTATTATTAGACATTCATTAAGGTCATTTCGAAGCTTATGTCATTAGGGATCAAGTATTGCAACTAATAACTATTGCAATATAAACATTTTTCAAAAGCAGAAAAAGTTATGTAGAATGCTCATTTTCATATAAAATACAAGTCCCAGCTACCAGTTTTTGTTGTCACCGATGAACTATAAATTTTAAGAAGTACTGTCACTTCACCCTGAAGACGATGGCAGAGTCAGCCTTCGAAACGTCGGCGTACTGCAACCTGACCCAGTGGGAAACCCGAGAGAACTTCTTGAATATAAATTTTAAGCTTTATGAGACTATTTTCCGTGTTTCTTTGGGACAAAACCTCAAACATAAAAACTTCGCCAAGAAGCACAAAAATGGCAACAGATCATATACCATTAATCAGGAAATTTCTAGGTTTTTCAAAATTTCCATATCTTAAGGAACTCAGGACTGTTACACCAGGCTAATTGTCAAATTAAAGAAAATATAATTTTTAGATATTTTGAAGGATAACGTATAATGGGTTCCATAAGTAAGAGCAGTGGAATCCATTACACAACTTCCGATAGCCAAAACTTCAGCGTCTCATAACTCACAACCGCCACGATCTTTTGTGTTTCCTTTCCTTTATAAGTCGGTCAACAATCAAGACGAAACGAGGATCCAATTACAAGGAAATTTAATCACCTAATACATTAAAATCCCTCAATGGATATGATAAAAATGTCTCAAGTCTCGGAAAACTGGAAGGGCGGAAAAAAAAACGGGGTGAAGGAAAGAGGGAGTGTGGAAGCGAGATAAAGCCGTGCCCAACAACATGAACGCCAAGGATTCCTTCAATTTCGAAGCCACCGAAAAGCGATTCGATTAGCAAGTGCGGAAGCATGCAAAGTGATGAAGCAGAGAGAAATCAAAGGCCGACGGAGATGAGCGGAGGAGAGATTACGGGCACAAGTGTTTGACTGGATGGTGGATCGTGATGGTGGGGGGAATACTGGGAGGGAAAAGTGGACGGTAGAACAAGAGACTACACTCTCTTCGAATCCCTTTGGATCACCAAACCTCCCTCCCATCCCACAGACGGGGGCGTGGAGGGATGGGATGGGGAGGAGGGGCAGAGGAAGGAAAGCGAGGATTTTGGAGGGCGTTCAAAGAAAAATTCGCCGAGGGGCACGATTATCCCGTGGACCAAAAAACGAGCGATGAGAAATAGGTGTCATTCCAGAGTGTGGTGAGGAGACTGGGGCAGGGATGAGGTGGAAGGGAGAGGCTGGAAGAATGAGGGTTGCCGGCAAAAGGGTGCGGAGGGAAGAGTACGGATTTGGGAGAGGGAAAAGCAGCTTCCTCGGCAGGTCGCTCCCGAGGCTACAAAAGGAATTCTCCCCATCCTGTACACCGATCCTTGAGAGATAAGAAAAGGGGTAAGGGAGCCATGGGGAGTAAGGGGGGGGCGGGAAAGAGAGCGGGGCTTGAAAAGCGAGGCAGGAAGGGATAAAGACGAGGGGTGGATTTGTCGGGTGAGGGAGAGGAGTCCGACACGGGCCCGCTTCCGGTGCAGAGGCAGAACCCGATGAAACTCGCAGAACAATTAAAAAAAAGTGGAAATGGGTGGGGGGGGATCTTCGATCCAGTCGAAGGAAGCGGAAAAGAAGGGCGAAGTGAGAAGGAGGCAGAGAGACGTAGAGAGATGGGAAGACGAAAAAGCACCGGAAAGAATGCTGGAAGGTGAATGGGGTACATAACGCCGGCATGATGGTGGTGCGAGAGGGCGATGACGGCATAAAAAGAAGAAAAAAATCGCGGAAGGGGTGAAGATTTGGCGAAACATGAGTCTTTTGCGAGGGACAAGTGGGAGGTGCTACGGGGAGAGGGGTGAGGAGACAATGAGAGGATCGGTGTCTCGGCTGAAATTAATAGAAAGTTCGAGCAAACAAGCCTTCTTTATTTCACGGACCAAATACGAGGCTTTAAGATTGTTTCAGAAGGTTGCCGTTTTATGTTCTCGCTGCAAAGATGGGAGGAAACGGAAAATCCATGAATGGCATAGCGGTGGATGAAGATGATCTGCAAAATGTAGCGGATGAACTCATCTATGGACGATAGGGGAATTTGTCGGAAAATGGACGATATTAATTCCAAAAACCAAGCCACGATTCGGGTGGCTAGACAAAGGAGAGAACATATATACGGTAGTATATCAATATTACAACAAAGTTTGAACAACTCATTAATTGCAATTATACTTTATACCACGTTACAACTCAATAGACAATCGGCTATAATAATACAATCATCACTTTTCCATTTCACTTAAAACTTAGATTAGTGGCTTGGTATGTGGAATAAATATGCTCAATACCAGACCACAATTCACAAGTAGCATGCGATTGAAGGACCGGGGGATAGTACGAGTAAGCGAGGGTGTTTACATTTACCAGAAAACACTATCTCATTTAAGCGTACAACGGTTTCATTGAGACCAAGATTTCGTCTTCAGCCGTATTGGTTTCGTCCTAAGGAAATTCAATTGACTCGGGAAAAACCATTACAATTGAAGGTCAAGATATTTTTCTATTACAGATACAATAAGAATAATTATACGCTGATCAACACAGGATGTATTAAACTAGGTTTTGGCAGTCTCTTATAACTACGACGTACCATGGAATCGCGTGGAATTCCTTTTGTTTGAAATTATGTCTACGTGTTTTTCCTATACAGCGTTAAACCTTACAATATGCCTTCAAGCCGTTAGTAATGCATATAGTATTCTTTTCCAATTATCTTCCCTACTCACGCAATATTCTCCCATCTATCACATTCTTCAGCCTCTCAGTATCTTTTCCACTCTTTTTTCTTTCTCCTCTCACCAAGCAAATTACTTGGTTCTATCATCCATAAAATATTTTTACCTTTATCTCCACTCGACTTATTTTCCCAACTCTTCAACAAGTTCACATTTTAAATGCCAGTAATCACGCATTTCATCTTATATCAATACCACCTATCCGCTCCATACAGCGCTACAATCTGCAATGTTATTCTGGAAATCTTTTTGTATTTACTTGGAGCATCTCCGATAATTTCAATTAATTCTAACGCTTCTTCTGCCAAAATATTCATTCCTGATATCCTCAATTCTACACTTATTTTATTCCTGAAGGCCAAACAATAGAAACTCCAACCTCCTGTGGCTTACGCATTCATAAATAGATGATTTATACAGTTTTCCTACTTCTCGAGAATATCATTAAGATTTGAATTTTCATGTGACTCCCTACCTGTGATGCTTCTGCAATTGCTTCTATTAACACACAACAACAACAGCTCCTATTTCCTGCAATTCTTTCAGCCGTCCAAAAAACACAGCTTAAATACATGAAAAAAATTCACGACCATAAGTTTACTCATTTAATACCACTTATACATTAAAAATTACAATTCTATGAACCCAACCCACCGCATATTTTCCTCATCAGAGCTAAAGAAGATCAATGTTACCTCCTAATGACGACAGAATATAACGGAAAATTACAATTAGTCTCAATGTATGATAACTCACCGAGTTTAGCTTGTTTAATCCCTTCACGCCAACAAAAATAGTACATGGCCGATACTAAGGGCTCGGGGACACCACCCTCTTAACATTTCTTCACTGTACATTAAGAACTCTTGGATAGTACCATGATGAAAAACTTCTCCACACAAATACTAAAAGAATAACCATGAAAACAGAAATTACCCAAGAAGAAAGAAAAAACATTACAATAAAACGCCAGCACTGAGGTAAACTCGATTTTTTTCTCGATGTCAATTAAAATATCCTGTTCATTTTAATGAACCCAATAATACACTTTTCTGGAACATGAATCACGCTGCACATCCCTTCCGGTTATAAGGGACGGAAATTTCATTCCAGTCCGAAAAGAACACGGATGAAAGTTTTTTTAACAGGAATATATAACAAAGAAACCTAAGTAGAGGAGATTTTCGCTCTGGACAAGAGGGTGGGATTAAGGGAGACGGTGGATGGGGTGAGTGTAAGATGGATTCAGAGAAAGGATAAAAGGAGATTCGGGCGAAATACAGGAACGGTGAAGATGAAAAAAATTAGAGCTAAGAGAAGAAACCCTCGTGGGCTCATATTACCGAACATTTAATAGAAAACTCCTCTCACGCTTCGCCTCTATTAAGTATGGTTTCGTATGCATATCGGGAAAAAATACCTCTTCGTTTTAACAGATTGCATAGATAATTCAATCAGCATTTTTCCAATTCTCATAAAACTAATGCCATCATAAAATAAATGGGGCACATAGAATTACAGGATTAAACAAATAACCTTAAACGTTTCGATAGCGAAAAGAGCAACCTTAGAATTAAAAATTAGGAAACAAACCCATTATTCAACAATTTTTCCTGAGTTAAAAAGCAAAACTGATAGGAAACGGATTCCTTAGAGACGCTTCCTATTTTTATTATCTGCGTTAAGTGAATTGTAGGGATGAAGATGACGTGAGAAAGAATATTTTCGGAAACAATGAAAGCAAAGAGGCGATGAAACGTATTTGACTGACAGTACATGTAAAGCGCAGGAAACCCCTGAAGCTTCTTCAAACTGACAGATTAAACTCCAAGAAAAAGGAAGATGAGCCCATTACACATTATTACGAAGGAAAAACGGTAATAACATAAATAAATGAATTTAAAAAGGACTGGAAAAAGGAAAATTAAATTAACTATATTTTGAGGAAAAGAATAGGAGACTAATACGTGAACTAAGGAATAAATTAAGATGTGCAAAGTAAAAGTTGGAGAAATAATAAAAAAGTTTCCCATAAATAAAATAAGAAGAATACTAATTGTACTTTTAACAGGACGATAAAGAGTATTGGTGTATTAAGTAACAATTAAGAATTCCAGTATTACGTGCATTATAATGACGTTTCAGAGGCGAACTGTGAAAAAGGTAAAACGATATTTTCCAAGACAGGTTGGAATGGCAAATAAATAACAGAGGTAACTCGTTTCGGAAGCTAAAGAGAAAGGACAAAATACAAGGAAAGCACATTATATCAGAATTCCTTGGCGTAAAGTGAGGAGTATTGTAAACAGGGAACTATGGTTATTACTAAGAAAAACAAATAATATCCGTGGAGCGTGTCATGGTCTCCATTGCTGGGAGGCGCATCACAGGACTACGCTACGCTTGAAATTATTGTAAACATCTGGCACCGCCGCCACCACCCTGCATTGGGAGAATAGGGGTCAACATAATGTGAAACCCTGCATTGGTAGAATAGGGGTCAACATATTGGAGGGCCTCAATTAATGGCATTAACGCGGAAAAACGCAGTCCATTGTTTCAACTGAGAAAAAGTAGAGATTAAAGCGGATAGAAAAATTAAAGAAAGCTTAAACGAATTTTAATGATGGCATACTACCCTTCATTTTAGCACAAACAATGAAATTTTTATTCATCTGGATTGAACCACGAAATAAAACTACTTGGCAAGTATTCACAGGCCACATAAGGAATTAAATTCCTTGCTAGGCACTACTCTAAACCCATGAAAGTAAGCAATCAATGGTAACTAATAAACTAAAGATAACATAAACTAAAATTTAGTGCAAGGCAGTTGTAAAGCAGAAAAAGTACACAGCTTAAAAACTCACAAAAGAGTCCGTTTTAACGCGCCCAATTCTTCGGGTAAATATAAACGAATTCCAAGGCGTCGTACTCACCTGCAAAAAAGAGAAATGAGTAGCTATTATAAGTACATGGAATCAGTTTTACAATGTCATTTAAACTACCATCCTTCGTAGCGAAGAATAAAAGAGATGCTGGATTGAGTACACCGGTATATGCACCAGAGCCTAGTCAAAGGATAAATCCTGGACAATTTTTCTCCACACCTTCAGTTGAGGTAATCATTATTGACATGAGGTAAAAGAAATGATCATCGATCTCAAATATCCATTTCTTCAACGAAGGAATTCATTGAAAAGGCGCGATACGGAGGTGATCAAGAAAGAAATAGCAGAGAACTCTCCCGCGGGTAGGATATCGGAGAAAAGAAACAGCAATGTACACTGCCTTTTATCGGGATATTATCGAGAGTAGAATGTACGTGGGGTCCCAAAACTTCCAGAAAAAGGGAATGTGCTCACAAACAAAAAGAAACGGCTTAAATATGAAGCTGGAGAATGAAGTAAGGACTGATTTAAAGGGAAACTATTCAAACTAGGTAGCGATACGGAAACGACGCTCTTACTTAGGCAAATACACATTAGGCAGGGGCTAGGAGAGTGTGCAAAACTGAACGAGAAGTTTCAATGTTTCCAACAAGATAAAAATGAATGGTTTTAATATAAAAATCTCCCATTTAGGGAGAGTAAAATCTCCACTGCAACTTTAAAGAGACGCAGTTATTAGGTTAAATTATTTTTTTAAAATTGGATGCAATATCATAAATGCACCAAATCATGCCTCAAATTTAAAAATTAACGCTTATGGATTCAAAGGGTCAATAAAAATTTCCGTTCTTAGTTGAGGGCGTGAAACTTAAAATCAGTAAGCGATTGAGAGCGTAGTATTGGGAATTATAATATCGACGGATCCCTCGCCGCGAATATACCTGTTTAACTATCACGCCTCCAAATGGCAACATTAAAACTTGTTCTTGCAGTAGTGTAAACGGCCGACCCCATTAAAAGAAACATAAACATCCCGCAAGAAATAAATAATTGTAAACGCTTCCTCTAAGCCCACTCGCTTTCTTGGTGGATAATTAACACATACGCCTCCTGAGGCAAGCAAAGCATTAGGAAACAGGGGCACAGCGGATGCTCCCCTGCTGAAGCACACGGGGGAAAATAACGTTGCACAAGTAATATCCCACACTTCTGAGTATAACAGTCCCATTGTTCACCCGTGAGGGTAACATATACATTCTCGCCTAGAAGAACCCAGGTCACGCACACAGGAGCCCACACACCACCGACGGTACATGCGCTTTCCCCAACCAATCTTTCCTAACGCTAAGGCTTCGTTCCACCAGTAACCGAGGCATATATACCCTTTCCTGTCCTATCACGCCCTTGCTAGCGAAAATACTCCGCCTTAAGTCCCTCGTTCCCCCAACCTGTCTCATTTTCCCAAACGTTCAACAAAAAAACTTTGCAGATTTTTTGTTATAATACAATAGATAATCTAACATTTGGAGATAGGTATTAGGCGGTCCCTAAAAACCAGTAGGCATATACTAACCTACCCCTTTTAGATTCTCTGAAAAACACTCCTTAACGATAAAAACAAACTTTTACCTTACACTAATGCCATTTTCAGGCCTTCATATAGTATATCTCACTCGACTCATACCTTCCAAAACATCTTATCGTTTCCTGCGTCTTATCAAACTTTCCCTCTTCGATAACGTCCCGCTACCTCTTGATATCTCTTCCATTCACATTTTTCTGTATTTTCCTGTTTCAGCCACAACTTTCTCTCTCACCAGGCCACACTGTGCCCCTCCAACACTTCCACCTCGTCTTCCTTTCTACCTAACTTACTTTTCCTACACAAGAATACATCTAAGTCTACCACTTAAGCTATTTTCTCAAAAATATCAATTTCCTGCACCACATCACACAAGGTTCCAAATTAAATTCTTTATCTCTATTTTCTTTGCGTTCCTACCCAAAAGGTACCATTCATAGTTTCCAATTTTACGATAACCTTCTTTTCTTCATGACTAAGTCATAACATTGAAAGACGGCAAAGAGGCTAAATGAACCTGAGTTATCCGAAGGGTGGTACCAGGGCAACTATTTCCCTCTGCCTCCACGCCCACACGTGGGGAAACAAAAACATACTATTTCCCGCAGCACGAAAACCGAGATAAAAAGGAGGAGTAATTATAACTTGAAACCTTCGCGACAATCCGTTGAGTAAATCCGGTGTCATCGTGCCCGTTTAACCAATTGCCTCCATCAACTTCCGTAAAAAATAGATGCCCTGAGAAAAGGTCATGTTGTTGTTTTTTTTTAACCCATTACTCCTCCATAGCATCACTTCCCCATTCCTCTTTTTAAGCCCGCGTCCCATTTCTCCGCGGGATATCCCGAGTCTCAAACAGCAAGATGCTCTAATTTGATCCTCCACTTGCCTGCAATCAACCTCTCGGAATAATTTACGGCAAACGCCGTACATCACAGAAGGCAACGTAACAAGTGCAAGCAAATGAAGCGGTCCGGGCAGTAATTCTAACACTAGTTTTTAACGAAGACAAGCATCGATTAAGAATTTTGCGAAGAGCTGGGTTGCACAAAACCTATCCCAATCATGAATTTACATAAAAGATCGATTCATCTTAAAATACTGAGGTCGGGACCGAAGTATACATGTATATTTGCCGCCACACGAGGAAAGAAGTAGCCAGCTTTACGACAAAATCCCAGCTTCTCGACGAACATGGATAGCAATGCATTCGGTCTCCAAATGTTCGGATATAAATTTCATCGGTCGTATAACGAACAGTGCACCAAGAAGTAAACAGAAATACAATTACAGCTACTTTCTTGCAAACAAAAAATTATTTTACCCCGATGAAAATTGAAAATTTTTCATCAAAATATATATTTGCAAAGGCTCTGGTAATGCCGTTGTTACATCCGAAAACAAAATAAAAATATAGGAAAATCCTTTGAATTTCCACAGACTAAACGGAAAATTAATTATGTTCCTTGGGTTACTAAAATTACTTACCTGAACTTTTAATATTTAAAATGTCACACAAATTTCCTACAGGCAGGAAGATTTTTCCGCGGAGCGTTATCCAGGAAAATAGCATTATGAAACCACGGCTGGAGGTTGTTCGTATCACAAAATTTTCCACGAAAACATTATTAGAAATTCCACAAGGAAGTTTCAAAATGATAAGGTAAAATAATAACAGCAAGCCTGACAAACACATGGCAAATACACAAAATATATCGACAAACCCCTTTCCTTACAAGGCCTTCGCAAAATAATTAAAATACACTTAACTTGCTCTTGCAAAGCGTATGACTCAATTGCGACACCTAAGCAATTTATCACTAAATCAATAAAAGCAAAGATTGCTCCAGGAGGGACAAGAAGTGGCATATATAAACCTTTCAGTGTTATCGCCTACTTAAAATTTTCAAACCTCAAGAATAGGCCTCTGAGCAATTGCAAGGTAGGTAAATTTCCCAAATATATAATAAAAATGAAAAGAATAAAATTTAAAAAAAAACTACGTAAGCATAACTCCATATTTACATCAACAATCACTTAACAAGCAAAACGTCAGGGTCCTTGCTACATTTACAGTATAAAAATAAAGTAGTATCTGAATTCAAAAAAACTATGAATGGATATGCCTATTTAAGAAATCAACGACTGCATGATTTCACACATTTTAGCAAAACCTCGATTATTTTCATAAGAAAATGATATTAAGTGATATGACAACATCGAAGCCGGTCATGTTTTCACCAAATATGGCTAAAACTTTCTAAGCTTTTTACTTCCTGAAAACGCCATTAATGAAAGAATTAAGCCAGAGGCCATTTGAGTGTAGGTTTGTTTTATGCATAAAGAACAATTTCAAAGAGAAGAATTTTTGTACACAAAACTTGCCACAATGAAACTGTGAGAGTTAATTATGAAATTCGACCGAGGAACATTATAATAATTAAAATCACAAAACATAGAACAATGATTTCTGCTTTAGTTGTGGATAGTGAAAAATGCCAATATAAAGGATATTATTACAAAAAGAAACAAATAAAAGTAATGCGTCAAGGTAATTCATCAATTCAATAATAAACAAAGAAGAAATATAATCCCCGTGGACAATAATATGCTTGCGAGCTAAAATTAAGAAAATTAGTTTAGAATTAATTTGAATTTATAAAACAACTGCACCAGTATAATAATTTTTTTAATAATTGTTAAAAATCATTAAAACTTAAGATGCTACGTTCGTCACTAAGATATTCATGTTATGACTTGATTATACATCAAACCTTGTCATTTAACTTCTGGGATGGGACCTCCAAACCTATTCCATCTGTCACCTTGGTGACTTAAAATCACAAATCGAAATTAGAAACTGCAGCATATTAATTGAGATAATAACAGAGACTCCTAAAATATCTAAGATTCTGTACACCAAAAAGGAATGGGGTCTAATCTGACTAAATCGAAGGATGGATTCACTTGGATAAAAACGGAAAGATTTGGGGTTAAGAATGTATTCCTTAATGGGTAATAGGCCGACGGGGATTATCTTCGGTGTTAAGGGTGAGGTACTTCCTTGGGGAACATTTCTTCCTCGCGTCCGAAACTGAGAAAACAAAAAGGGAAACGCTCTCCCCCTACAGCCCCCTCCCCCCAAATACTACCGCTTTCAGACATCTCTACACTTATCCTTCCACCATTTCCTTGTCCTTTTCTCCTCCCCATTCGAACAATACGAACCATTCCTGACAAACTAACACTGGCTCAACCACCACAAAGTGATCTACGGGGCGACGTCGCCCAGTCGTGTTTTAAGGGGGCGCCGGAAACGAATGAGGAGGGGACGGTAGGCGCCAGGCCGTACAGCGCGATGCCACGTCTATTTACCCCACTCTTTCACATGTAGCGGGGAAAGTAGTTAGGGGTGGAGAGTGGGTTAGGCGCCAACAGTTGTTGAGGAATACGACGAAAAGCGTTCAATACACCCCCCTCTCTCCAACTCATTCTCAAACCCTTCCAACCCGATCTAAAAAAAATACACAACCGAACATAACCCCACTCTTTCCCGATCTAAAAAAAACACAAACATGTCCCATTCCCACAATGCTACTGAGGCTTTCTCGACCATATCCTCACAGTCCTCGTCCATCCTCACTCCCGCCAGGGCCCCGACTTCACCTTCAACCACTACGCCCCACTTTCTCATGGAAGGGTGGTTAGTCGAGCTGGGGGGAAAGAGAGACGGGGGGCAGGGGGTTTGGATATGAAGGGATGCGAGAGTCGACCGAAAAGCGCTCTTCCGCTCACCCGACGCACCCACTCGCCCGCCCCCTTGAAATGGCTGAGGCAGAAACGAGAGGCCGGGGCGCGAAATACTTGCCGCTTCCTCCCGCTCCAACTCATTAAAACCCCATTTCCACACTCCCCCCCTCTGCCAGAATCCTAAGCCAACTTAACGCGGGCCGTTAAAAGGGCCTGATAAGAATCAATCTCAAGCAAAATAGGCTAACACACACACTTACGCGGCGCGCGCAAGCTCCGCAAACACCCGAGAACTGTTCGAGAAGCCTCACGCGGATTTTAAACTCTCCGTATCTCGCAATCGATATGAAAGCCCGATGCTGGAAACTTGCTTTTACGCCATTCTCGAAGGAATTATGTTTTGATGAAGAGATAAAAGAGATCTCTTTACTTTTTGGCTGGCAAAAAGGAGTCTCTCTAGAATCGATGCGCTCAAGGAGGTTCGAAAAGAGATCTAGGAAGTCGCAACTTGGCATGGATTACAGTCAAGCTTTTATATCCACATAAACAATTATGTGTTAATTGCGATTATAAATGGAATGATGCAAATAAAAATAATGATTTTCTTTCATATTCAATGGCTCGGAAGTCTTCGTATATTCATTAAACATGCATCTTTGAATTACTCCAATAATGAAGTGTAAACATATTTTCCATTGTTCGATAAAAGCAGTGCAACATCACGGTAAAGCTAATCATAGGGAATTGCCGAATTTAGGGATGAAACAAAAGATTCACAACAATGTCAACGAGGCCAATGATAAAACATGATATTACACAAAAATTGGGTTAACTATTTTCCTTCATTACGCATTACCTACCTGAAGTAAGAACACACGTTTTAGTACGCACAATGACCACAATATTTTGCATGGTCGTGTAGGTACCTTTTTTTAACTAAACACTTTTATGCAGAGCCAAGGTGAAATGCTGATTTTTTCTTACTAAAGAGTACTTACCACTAAGGCAGGGAATATATATTCCTTTTAGCTGTCCCCATTGATTATTCGCGAAAATATTATCAATTATGGATTTCACCATTTCCAGTTAACCTCTTCTCGATTAAAAATGGAAAACACTTATCCTCGCTTTTGTTGATGCATAGAATCGCAACGGATTGCTGAGAAAATGGGCAGACAGAAGTAAAGACCGAGGATGTATAGAAAAGGATAGGAGGACCAAATAGAGAAATCTACGGCAAAGAAGAAACAGATTGATTGGGCATACATTAAGGCACAATGGATTTATTAGGAATATACTCATAGAAGGGAAGATTCCACGAAAAAGACCGAGAGACATGTACATAGAACAATATAAGAAGGAGGTTTACCAGATAAGGTATCAGGGATTGAGGGAATTGGCATTAAATAGAGAAGAACGGAGGGCTGCAGTAAACCAATCCTAGTATTGAAATACTGATGATGATATACATATATAAACCATAAACACAGTAATCAACCCGAAGGTCGGTTTGGTAGGTGATGGTAGAGTTCACCCAACACTAAGCCCTACCGCGTGTGAAATTCACACATTAGGTTAGGGGGCCAGTTCCTTTCCCTATGCCGGTTATGGTTTCTCAGGAAGATCTGGTACCCGAAAAATGAAATAGCTTGGATGGAGCTGCAAATGACCAGAGAGGCCTGCCCGGGAATCGATCCCGTGCCCTCCGGCTAGATTTTCTCATTCACATAATTTCAATAATCCAAGCAGTTCTAAATTTTGCAAGATTTAATACATCAATACGGCATTCATTAAATAATGTTTAGCATATTTTCATTACCTGGTCACAAGGCTACTTGGCGTAGATCTCTTTAGTAAACAAATTGTCCAACGGGAGGATACATTTAAATCCATTTAATTAGGAAAATAGTCCCTTAAATAAAATAAAACCTCTAAGTACAGTAAGACGATTTCGTAGATTCTTCGTCAAGGACTCATTAAGCTGACTATATACGACGAATGGTGTGAGGAATTAATTATCCATAAGATTACTGCGGGACCCCGACATATTTCTTCACATTACGCTCTCCATCACTCCTCGAACAGGCAATTGCTCACGAGTTTCGAAACGATACATTAATTACGACGTTTATGAGTCATAATCCTCCACCAATTTCCCACAAACCCTTTTACGCGGTTCGTTAACCCTTCTCGTACCGTGCATTTCTCCATCTCTCCCACACTCGACAGTCCCTGAGACGAAGGAGAAAGGGGAGAAAATGAGATAGAAAAAAGGAGCTTTTAAGGGAACGGGTCCGAGGATGAGATAAAGCAGGGAGGGTAGAAGAGGAGATCTTCTTCCAGAATCGTGTTTCCTCGAGTCCGACCACTCATCTTCCCTTCTCCTGAACTCTCAACAACAAGAAAAAAAGCCCTCTTTCCCGTTTTCACCCACTGTCCTTTTCCTACGTCTCCTCCTTCACTCCCAATTCCCTCCAACCAATTCTATGGACCCGATTCGCTCCATTCCAGCCTCTTATGTATAGGTGGAAAAGAAGTGGGGGTAGATTCGGGAGAAGAGGAGGGTTGAGAATCGAAGGGGAAAGCGTTTGGGCGAGGAGTGGAATGGAAGAGCAAAAGGGAAGGCAGAGATGGGGCGAGGAGAGGGGCGCGCTTGGAGTAGAAGAAATGTATAAGGACCACCTCTCAGGCGTCCAGGGCGACCGACGCTGCTTCCACGCATGGGTCCGGCTGGGCAAAAAGGAATACGAGCTGGGGGAGGAAGCGCGCAGGGATAAAAAAATACAGCCACCGTGGTTTCCAATGCTTCGATATTCTTCAGAAAAGGGGCCCCCCGGGGGAGAGGGGCATTGAGGGGTTGTGTGAGACGAGGGGGTAGAGAGGGCTTGGCGATCTCCTCGAGAAAGTGGACAGGGAGTGGGGTTGGAAGGAAAAGGGGACCCAATTTTCCTCATGGACCTGAAAACGTCACTGCCAATACAGGCGGAATTGGACGGTGAGAGAAATAAATGACATCCGTCGGCGCACCAAGCGATGGAACTTGCTCTTTCTCTCTTTTGCTTTTTTCTTTACTTTCGAAATTTTCCGACCGCTTATTTCACCCTCTCTAACCCTCTCATGCTCTCACCATCCCACTGTGAGCCCCGCCGAAAACTCACGCGAAGGGCGAAACCCAGCAGCTACGAAATGATTTTGCATGCCCATGAGAATTACTATTCACATGATTCCGTTCTCACAAGATGTTTTCCTTCACTGTGGATCCCGCTCTCATGTGCTCGTGGATGGATCCTTACTCCGAGGAGTTTACTTTCATAGATTTTACAACAAGATAATTTTACGATAGATATTGGTAAAATTCCACAGTAACTTCGTACTTTTCACTGTGTACAGGATCTGCTGTGCTTATTTTGCCAGTTGGGGGGACTGTTAATCCCGAGCCGCCCACAATAAATAAACAATTAAAAGAGACATGGCATAATTCTATAAAATTGACCGAACAATTAAAATACGAAATAGTATCTGGTTATGGATATTTTTTAAGGTAATGGGTCGTAATGTTCACCGCAAAAAATACTCAACGGCTATATAAAAAAATCAAAACTAGACCGCGAAAAGTATATTAAAAATGACACTATTCTGAAACTAATGCATAAGTGAAATAATAAATATGAACCCTATTTAACACGGAACAATATTTGACGCAAAGCATTTTCCAAATGTTATTTGCATTCTTCGATAATACGAGTGTGTAATTAATCATACTGTACTCCAATTGAACCAATAAGATTACAAGATACATAACCCATATTGCCAAAGATATGTAGTTGCCTATACAAACTATACATCATTAGGAAGAGTGCACGTGAAAAGATTTTAGGTAAGCATCAACAAAACAGAGCAAATTACTTAGTAACATTGGGAAACGACATTAATTGTTCACTTTATAGTTATAGCATCAGTTTAATGCACTGGTGAATGTTTGATCAACAAATGCCAATTCATCAAACTTCTATAATCTACTTCCGAAACTGGTTACAACAGATGAGCAAAATACAGAATAAAAATATAACACAAAAATCGATTTTAACGGTATGACCAAACCAATGGAAGCGCTTATGCTACGCGTATATAAACAAAGCTCCACGCAGAGCCCACCGAATTCGCCGAATTTTATTGGGCTTATTCCAAAGCCTGACCAAATTAAACGAGTTGAATTTGCATATAACCGAATGCGTCACGTTGGCTAATAAAGAGAAAACTAATTGCTCCTCGCGGGGGATGGCAAACAGAGAAATGAGCATGGGTGGAAAAAGAAGGAGAGGCAATGGCGGAAGAAAGCGTGGAAACAAAGCCATGATGAACGACCACGTCGGAGATGCACGTCTGCTTCCGCAGGTAAAGGCGCACTTCCGAAATCCTTCCGCAGACTTCTTTGTCCCTGCGCCCGCAAAAAAAAGACCCTTATCTTGGGGTACAAGAGCGATGAACCAGACTAATAAAAGGCGTACATCAGAGCAACTCCGTTCGAAGTCCCCATCTCCACGCATTAAGAATGGAATGACCCCACCTTCTTGAACTAAGCACGATGACTCGTCACTAACGTTTTAGCAACACGGTGTGTAAATGGCAAAGGAAAATAATAAAAATCTGGCAATCCCGAAAAAAGGAGAACCATTGGTTGTTCACCCCCTCCCCTAATTTCGCTATAATTGTTCCTTATTTGAGACTCCTCTAGGAGCAACATTGGCCAACTCACGAAGAGAAGGTGACGCAAGTGTTTAAGGAAGAGGGTTATGGAGGAGGAACGGATATTGAGATGTGATGAAAATTTTTGGGAAAGAATAAGGAGAAAGAAGAATTGAAAAGAGAGAGTGGCATGGGGGTAAGTAATAGCAGTAATGGTTAGGAGAAATAGCGAGCATAAAATGTTATCCAAGCGCGCGATTAGTGTTTTCATCCAGACGCACTATTTGGAGCGAGTAGTATTTACGGCATTTATAGCTTCAAACCCAGTATCCACACTCAGGTCTCGTTTGGGCTGACACGATAAGGTCGAAGGCCAATCGTATGAGAGCCTAAAATGAACTGTGGGCTGAAATTGAGATATTTTTTGCAACAGGACGCAATTTAACCGAAGAATAATGCAAAGTGGGAATGAGATAATCATTATTCCGTCGTTAACGATGGAATACATGTCAAAGGAACGTACGAGTTATTACATCATTAAGCAGCAAAGAATTTTCCTCTTTTCATTAAAAATATTAAATAGCACTAAAAATGTCCGCTTCCATTGCATTCTTACTTTTAACTTCAAAAAAATATGTTCAAAAGAGTTCAGAGAGACAACTTTCACTCCAAAAGCATTCGGTCAAGAAAAAATTGATGACAACACTTACACAACAGGTATATGGGCTTAGATTTTAAAGTAAAAATACGGGAGGATCTCAGTTTTTCCCGGCGTATTGTATTCAGGAAGTTCTCTCGGGTTTCCCACCGGGTCAGCGTGGTGTGCACCGACGTTTCGACGGCTAACTCTGCCATCGTCTTCAGGGTGAAGTGCAGAGCAATATCCTTGTCCCGACACCTCTGTAGAAAGGCTAGGGAACTGAGGAGTTTGGCTCTGTCCTTCCTCAGCTGCTCGAAGCGGCGAACGCAGCGGAACGACGAACTACAACTTACACTGTCAAATGTGAGCAAAAGAAAGCTGAAAGGTCCTTGGTTTAGAGGACCACGAGTGACAACGAAAAACATGGAAAATTTGCATATGACGTTTGTCGGATTCGGCATACCACCAGAAATTAAGAGATGAATAGGAAACACCAAGAAACGTCCTGAATTAAGCATAAACTGTATGGGTTAAAACGAATGAAAACCTAGAAGAACGGAAAAATGGGCATATATGAAAAAATATACACCGTCATGGCGTAAAAAACACCAGGGAAGGGTAGGGGTTGCACAAAGGAAAAATCTAGAAGAATGGAGTGTTATTGTTACCTTTAATAACTCGGTCATTGAAAAATAGATGGCCTCGATTGGAAATCCCAAATGTTCATAAACTGTGCAAATGGATCCATACACAACAAATAAACTATGAAAAAAGTCGTTTTTGTCAATATCCGGTCCACTTCCAGATGGTAGAGACAGCAGCTCCCCTTCGCATACATGGAGGTGGAGACAAAAATGGTAAAAAAAAGTATTCTCATAGAGTAATGGAGCGATAAAAATCCATTTAATGATTGCAGTACCGTGAAGACGAAGACAATAACATCATAAACTACCATCACTTCATGTATTACCACCTATGTAGACATTAGGAAGTCAGCAAGAAAGAGAGGGATAGTTTGGAATATATTGGACTATACTAAGCGAGTTGGAACTTGTTTAAAGAAGGACATACGGTGTATGAGAACTACTCAACTATCAGCACTTTTAACTTGGCTAGCACTACCAGAATAATTGAGGGAAAACCATTTCACCTTAAGAATACTTAAAATGACCACCAGTAAGCTGAAAACAAATCGCCAGTCAACAACTCACTTTTTTCGCCATAATAATGATGCAATACGTCCCGGAAAGGAAATTTCATCTACAATACATGTAAATAAATAATATATCGAATAACAGTAAATACATCCATCCACCCAAAAGCAATTTACACCTGGGGCAATTTCAAAAAATACATAAACACCAAAAGCCGATGAAGATTAAAATTCACCACACTTTCCACTCACCGATACCTTTTTATGACATTTTTAAGAGATTTATAGGACGCTCATTATTCGAAAAGAAAACCTTCACCACCGCTGAAGTTCACCGAGGCCAAATTAGTACCGAAGAGCTTCGCGATAATATTAAACCCCGCGAGCACACACACACACTCTCTCAAAACGCTAATGCCAGCTAAAACAGAGTCAGAAAGAGAGGAAGAGAGAAAACCTTTTAAATGTTTCATCCCACAAATTAAAATTTCAAATTTATAGAACGTGAAGCCGATGTAAATTCTAGCAGAAATGAGCGAGGCCCGCGTGTTCCAACCGAATGAACTCTCCCATCTCCACGTCCTCTCCGAAACTCAGCCCCATTCCTTGAACATACCTTTTATGCCTACCGACCTCCGCAATACCTACCTCACACTCCTACCACCCTTGCCTCTAGAGTCTCTCCTTTAGCCTTCTCCATCTGCACTCTCACGTACACAAACTCACACAAATACACACTCACAAACACACTTGCCACTCCTTAAGCCTCGGAGAGCGGGAAATTACAGGAATGGGAACGAAGAAATGCGCGTAAGAAGTCCGAAATGAGAAAGGGTTCAGAGTTTTCCGCGCTTGAAAGGGAGAGGGTGAAAAGGAGAGATGAGAGTGGGGGGAAGGCTTCCTGGGAGAGCAGATGAAGAGAAAGAGAGAGAGGCAGTCGGAGGGGAGGAGATACAAGAAGTGAGCTAGAAAACAGTATGGCTGGAATTCATTAAGAAAAAGAGTTGAGAGTTGGGGAAGAATACGGGTTCGGGAGGTTGAGAGGGGGTTTAGATGAAGGGAGAAGGCAATGAAGCTAAGGACCCTGCGGGGGTTAGGGGAAAGGGGACCGGATAGCGGAGGCGGCGAACGTTTAGGGTAGTGGGTGGTGTGCGGCCTCACAAGGAGCAGGGTGAAGGCTTCTTCGTTACGGCGTTGAAGTCGCGGTAGGAGGACCCGGGAAAGCCAAGCCTTAACGTGCCAAAGCCACTCCACCCAACCATTCCTTGCTCCCTCTCACACCCCTCCGCGCCACCAACCTCGAAGAGCGAGCTGCCACACGCGCGCCCCTCGAAAATGGCACGCCAACCGCGTCGCCGTCCCTCCGTCTCAATCCCATTTGCCCTCCTCGGCATTATCAACTCTTCGGTTTAAATCATGAGCATTCACCTTTACCCGCGACGAAAGCGCGCCTCCTCGCGGCAGCGGATGTCATTTCATTACATTGGGGTAAAGGCACCTGCGGGGGTCGCCTTGATTCAAATGCTGCGGCAACTAAAGGCGCCACCGAACACTCAGCATGTCGTAAGTTATCCTGGGTGGGTAAGGGACCTTACGCTACCGGCGAAATATACCCTGGACCATAAGAAGTGACTGCAGCATTTTATATATAGTCCCACAACACCCAATTTGTTTCCTATTGGAAAACAGAGTGGATAGTTCTTTTTAAAAACCCGTTTTATATTTACCAAAGTAATATCAAAGCACTCTAAAAAGCGGAGCTTTAGACATTGGCATTAAATATGGAATTCATCCGAATGGGCAGGGTGTAATTGAAGAACATGAAATTCAGTAAAAGACAAAAGAGTTCATGGGAAACGAAGTACTTAGTGCCAAGATTTGAATGGATATCCATTCCTACGTTTATCAATTTGATAATTGCATAACGTATGCCAGTCCCCTATTCTTCCACTGAGCCATGCTAATTCATAACCCCGCCACAACTCTCCAGTTCCTTGGCCATCCTGTAGGTTTCCTTTTATAGTGTTTTGCCTCGCCACAATAACAAAATGTTTTAAAGAGTATGAATGTTGGATGGAAGACAACCTATAAATTTCGAATTCATAAGAAATAGAGCCACACTGTGAATTGGAGCTTATAGGCCACTGCGATGGGTCTGCCCTTACGCTCTTCAATTAGCTTGGTAAAAAAATTAATCAGTATTCAAGAACTACATACTAATATACCACTAATTAAAGAAATACGTCATTTACTAACCAAATCTTTTCTTTGTTTCATTCAGAGACAAAAGTGGCTTCAAATTATAATTTTTTAACAAAAACAGATATTGATTTCTTGGGTTTTCGTATTTAAAACAACGAATACTTATTGCTTAGACGTCAGCTGCAATCACGAAGTTATTCACTTTAGGATACACCTTTTTCCTTGTGTAGCAAACTGAACCGCGGCAACATCATTAAATGTTGAAATACATACATAATCATGCCGTAAATAGAACAGCAAGTTTTGAGTTTTGCGCCTGCTGCGAAGAGCATGGCTACATTTACTTTAAAATGTTTAAACTTAAAACTATTCATTTGTTGACATTCTCAGTATCTTTTTAATCACTTCTTTGACATCCTGAGGAAAGTTGTTACCTTAATAACTTAGTTACAAAAGCTCCATTTCAATTAACTCCCAACTTCATTGACAGCATAAAACTATCACTTTTGTACTGTTCCTAAAGTTCACAATTCTCCTACCGTTGAATGCTATGCAAAGTACAAACTACACCATAAATTTGTCATCTCAAGACATTAAGGTAATGTGTAGCAACGACTTTTTATGACGAATTATGAGAAAATATGCTTAAAAAACAGTTCATAAGATATAAGAGTGTTAAGACGAGTATTAATTAGGTAGGCATCATATAGCAGGAAAATCCATAAAATATACATAGAACGACCTCAATATGATTCAGTCATAGTTACTCCACAAAACGAGTAGCCCACGATATCAAGCCACCAACATGCCAACTAAAACGCTGATGAAGTGGTCCCAAAGCACCAAATCTTACACAATGTTTCCCCACCGATTGGTCGATTCGCCGTATTGAAACTTTTGCTGATCTTTTCTTCGCGTAAATAGTTACTCGAAAAGCCTTGACAAGACTTCCCACAATGCGATTGGCTTTTTTTAGAATGTCACTTAGATAATTTTTTTGTTGTATTCAAACAAGACGTATTGTGGTCCACGCAAACCTCACCTTTATCGTCCTCTTCGATCCACGTCCTTTACTCCCTCACCGCCGCTCTCAACAACCTCTGCTCTTATCCACTCTAATGCCAAAACCGACACAGCCCGCATCCTTAAGTCTCCCACCCCTCTCAGCTGGGAAGCACCCACCCTGCGCCAACCAAATTGCTTTCCGCCCGGCTCGCCTCACATCCACCTCCGAGCAATTCTATGTCTCTCCTCCCTCCCCATCCCGGAACACTCCCGAAGTCCTACATCTCCGCCTCCTCGTGTTTCACTGCTCCTCCTCATTTCCCCTTCCGCGATATAAAACCGTGAGAAGGGGCAAAAAGAAAATAAGAAAAAAATAACAAAAGGCGCCGCATTATGAAGAACTGAACCGGCTTCATAAATATTAGAGCCAGAAATGAGCCACGGGAGAAATTTTTACCTGTACACGGCTTTATTCTTTACTCTACTTTTCACGGGGGTGGTCGGAGAACACAAGAACGAACGGGGGGTTTAGGATAAGAAGGGGAGGTGAGGGAGTCTCGAGCATTTAATCGAAATCACTTCTTTTTTTAACCCCACCGCATTTTATTTGCAGCTGAGCTTTTAATGGATTCATGGGCTTCCGCATACCTACCTGCTAGCTGTCCTGTTGAATCTTTGCACTTTTTACCTCTTCCCAAAGAAAGCGTTGCCAGAAATTAGCATTTTACGGATAATTTCCTATTCGTTTCCAGATTGGTGAGAATCAATTGCGTGAATGAATCATTGGTAGTAAAACAAAGGGGTCGAAAACTAAGATCACAACTATGATTACGTAAACTATCCAAGACGTACTTTCCAAGCTGGACGAAAATGCACCCACGGGTAGACTAATTGATTAGTAGGCAGGAATGCAGTCGGCTGGTGCATGTACTAATATCAAGTAATATAGCTCTGCAGACAAAATATGACTTGGCGCAACTCCACATTCTACGAAGGTATTCATTTTCACTCTGCATTCTTAAAAATTGAACATTAAAGACAATTTTAATCCTTTTCAACTTTTTATTGTCCAAGTTTAATTTTCGTCTAGCCGACGCGTTTCCGACCAAAGTTTTGTGTACCATTTAGGACACATAGATAAAAGATGAAGATTTTTAGTTTTTATGGGAATAAAATATTCTTAGGTCTGTTTAGATAAAAGAGAACAATGATAATGAGTTTATTTATTTCCTCAAAGCTACCAAGAAGCGCAAATATTTTCTTAGTGAATATATCATAAGGTGGACATCGCTGGGATTACCGAATGAGTTTGCTATTTTCAGTTCCTGTTGTAGATGATATAAAGTTAATCAAACAGTGAATCGCAGTACGCCGGTAAACACATTTTCAATGCCAGGAGCAATCAAAATTCTCATTCTAGTGAATATTAAAAAGATTCCAACTCTTTCATTCTTTTGCCAATATTCAATATTTAAAATAATTTTTATAAGCTAAAACACTAGGTTTCCAGGGGTTAAAAATGTCCTCCAAGATATTTTAAAAGATTTTTTCCACATTCCGACACTTCAATTTCTACGCTATATGCATGTTCCGAGCCTCCAAAGGGGATATACGAGATTCAGGGAGCAGGGAGTTCGTACACTGGCTAGGAAGCATGCTGGGACGGCATAATTGGAGCGACCAACGTCATTCAATTTGAAATTAGGATTTACGTGCAAAAATATAAGTGTATCATTTAAAGCTGATTCCTACTCTTCTTTAATTTATTCTCAGACGAGAAAACCACCGACACGTGTATTTCAACCTATCCATAATATTTTCCTATGATTTCTCCACCTTCGATTTTTTTCATGTTTTATAAAATACAAGGATAGCTGGCAACGATTTAACGTCATGAAGGAAATGCTGACTTTGAAAAAAACAGATTACTATTTGGTGGTGATTTACAATGCAGGTACATATTTCTACTCACTCCCTCACACACAGAACCTTGGCTAACTCCCAGGTGACAAAAAGCTGCACCTTTCTCTTACCTTCGCTTTCAAGGGAAGACAAAAAATGAGATAGGAAGAAAAAAATTCCCCACGAGATGGCTCCTGAGTACGCCCAACATGCGTGTTCTACCTCTTTTCGCCCTTCCCTCGTGCGGTGTGGGAGGGCAAGACGAGAGGGACTTGAACTACATAAGGAAGGGAAGAAGATGCCATTTCCACGGCACCAAGGATCCTTACGACTAATTTGGGTGCTAGTCCCCTCATCCCTGGACCCCCTCCTTCCCCTCTCCCCGCACCATATCACTCCCTCCGCCCCCAATGGAACTCATCCCGGGAGCTCAAAACCAACCCTCACCGCCTCCCTCTAAATTTTTTCCTATAGAAACCAGCCAACCAGGGCGCCGAGAGAAAACGTTCACTTAGGGCCTTAGTCCTCCTCGCTCACCTTTTGTCTCCTGCGGGACCGCGCAAAGCCGTCTCCATCCCGAGTGTGTTTGCCTTTCTTCCACACTCCAACCCCCTCGCCGCCCGCTTTGCCAAACCTGCCTCTGCTCGGCACGCCCCCTCCGCCCACCCCAACATCCCTCCCGTTCTATCTCGCACTGATGTTCCGTTCCCTCACCCCCTGTTGCCCTCCCCTCCCCAACCAAAAAAGCCTACCTCATCTCGCGCCCTCCCTGCCCTCCATCTCACCCTTAGGAAGTTCCACCCGCCCAAGCATCCCACTGTCTCTCTCCTCTTTATGTATGCGAACCGGCCAATTCCAGCCATACACCCATCGCAGTGGAGACCTCTTACGCTGGAATTGTACAAACGAAATTCGCAAGCCTTTGTTATGGCATCGAGTTTATATGTTTTTCTTCCTCTGGGAATGAGTGCGAGGAGATTATGGGGGATGGTGCTTGGTCTGTTACGATCGGCTAGATGACTTAATTTTGGAAAATCTCAAGCCACTGATCACCCACGAGCTCATAAGCTGACGATGGATTGTCTTGCAAGCCATTGTTAAGGTCCAAGCAGGGATTATGAAACCTTTGCATTACAAATTAGGCCAGTAAAGGAGCAAATAACATAGTTTTTCAAACAAATTTTACAAAATCCAATACAAATTTTACGCTTTACAAACTGATAGCTTCGTCTTCTGGATTAAAATACGAACCAAGCAAAAAGTTTGGATGTGTCATGCATTCAGAAAATGGTGCCAACCCTGACTGCAATCCTAGATCAATAAATCTCTCATTACTTCGACCGTATATACTCATTTCCTGACTGTTACAATAAATCCACATACCTCCTGGGCGGCCCGTAGGGTACGGCGTATGTATACATAGATGAAGAGGTATTAATTATGCGCGGTAAAAAAATTAAAGTAGCTACATGAAAATACGGAGCTCAAAATTAAAACTCTACCTTATAAAACTAACTAGGTCAATTATTAGTAGTAAATGACACGAAGAAAAAATATACTATTCTCAAATAAAACCTTAAGGCAGGCATTAAAATAAGAATGATATTAACCAAAACCAAGTCTTCGTTTAGTTACTGCAGCCGTATACTTAAATGGGTCATTGCTAAATTGTAGTTATATTAAGGGAAATTTCTTCCGACCTGTGTTCATAATCTTTTTCTGAAACTTCTTTATTCGGTGGTAAACACGTTTCACGTTGTCTAACAGTAAGTGAAGCGGCATAACCGCAACGCCACCCAAAATTCCCGCTGATTAGAGTCCAGTGCCCACTCTAGATCACATCCAATCCCACGGAGGTTGCCAAAGAAGGGAGAAAAGGCTCTTTCTCAAGAGAGAGAGAGATGTGAGACGGGTATTTCCAGGTAGGCAAGGAGGGTTTAGAAGAAGAGAGAGGGTTTTCGGAGAGAATGGAGGGAGACTTGAACATCCCACTCTCCCCTTGGCTAGTCTCCGGGGACGAAGGGGAAGAGGAGGCGAGGGGAGGCGGGATAAAAGTGATCCCCCGTTCCCTTTGCCTTATTTCAAGCCCCACTTTTCCCACCCACACTTCCCAACTCCCACGTCTCCTTTTTAAACCCCTACCAACAACCAATCCTGCCTTCCCCCTAACTCCGCCCATCACTCCGGTAGCTGAATCTTCAAGCAAGGAATTCTATTTTCCAAAGCTCAGACGATGTCTAAAGGAAACCGCGATGGTTGTATGAGCCAAGGATAGGGAAGAGCCTGTCCTTCTGGAGGGCTATCAAGCAAACACATGTTTCTGCAGGTCGCTCTTAGAACACAACAAACGATGTGGGTACGAAAGCCTTTCCACAAGACTGATCAGAATAAAATTTTCCTTATTTCAGCGTCTGCCTGAAATCTCAAAAACAATCTTCTGAGTGGGAAAATAAAAAATAATTAGGCATGAAAGTGTATTATGAATATACGTAGTCATAATTTTACACATAATTCGTTCAATACATAGGAGAACATTCTCTCTATAATAAATTGAAATGCCATACATTTTTTTTGGTAAAACATGGTAATTACCGATCTTTTGCCTAAGCTATCCGAGTTATAACTGCTTTTACACTTAAAACGCTTTAAAGCACATTATTAATATAAAAGTAACTCACAAGAAATTAAAAATATAATATTTTTTCAAGGGCGTCCAAAGGACTCCAATCTTAATACCAAAATCTATTTGATTTAACCCTAAGAACGAGATATTTACGCAAGAAACGGTACTTAAGTTACCAGCCCAATTACCAATTTTACATAAACATGATGAATGATTATTTTTTTCATACCGAAAATCACTAATATATTCGACTGATATGTGTCGAAAAAAAAAGAAAATAAGAAAATGAAGAAAATTCCCCTTCAAATAAAACTATTTTCCTTGAGGGTCTCGCAGACCAAATTCCTATTCGTGATCCACCGATTCATTTTTTTCTAAATTCAGGAGGGAAAGAAGAGATACAAAATTTTTTTCTGGCAAACATAAAGGAGTATATAAAATAAAGAGATGTATTTCACAATTGTGAACTTCATTTTTTCAAATTATACCACTTTCTACAATAAATCTCTGCCATAAACCACGTAAAAGTCATAATATGAAAAAAATACGTCTATGCCTGAGAGAATAAAGAATAAACAAGAGTCTCCTAGGGAATTCCGAACCTGTATCGCTCTAACTTTCCAGCCAACTACCCAGAAAATAATTCCATCCTTTCCCCCGACACCCACCCCTCTCCCGCAATGTTTTCAGCCTTATGACCCGTTTGACCTCAGACCTTCACACTGGGGACATTATGCTCACGTGAGTCATAAAGATGGGGCGAAGGGAGGGCCGGGCGAGATGGGAGAGAGATAAGGGGTGAGGATAAGGAAAAAAAGAATCCAGCGGGAAGGAGAGGAGAACGGAAGAATGGGGTAAATGGAAAAGAGCGACAGGGTTTGGGGAGGCAGAGGAGGCCAAGGGAAGAGATGCGGACGAGGGAGGGGGAGGAGATGCTGGGAGAGAGGACAGAGGTCCCATGAAACACAAAAAGGAGAGGGTGAGGTGGAGGGAAGATCATTTAGATGAAAGCGTAAGAAGAAATGTGAGGTGAACTGCAAAGAACACTAATGGATTAGACTCCATCTTGGAGAAATATTTTCTCTCCCTTAGTCTCCCCCATACTAAAAACCTCTCCTTCCCTCTTACTTGAATAAAAAATACACGGGGAAAGACGACGTCTCTCTTCTTCTCTATTCGGCTGAGTCATGATTATGTATGGTTTGTCCAGAGGAATTCCAAAGGGCGGTGTTCTTTAAAAAAAATAAATAAAACGAGAAATGGGAAGAGAACGAAAAAATGTTTATACATATCTATATATATAAATGTGAACGCGAGGATACTCGCTTCCTCTCATTTTCATTTATATATCTCTCCCATCAAAAGAAGATTACTCAAAAAAAATCGATAGCAGGGAATCGGGGAGTGTTTCCCAAGATAAAAATGTGCTCTATTTTAAAACACAAAACAGATGACTGCGGGGAAGGTAAGAGAGGTCCCACAGTAAAATAAAAAGGTTGGAAAAAATGTAAAATATTTCGAGCTGAATTTATGCGAAGCTCGTCTGGATTTAATCCGTTGTTTGTTTTCCAGTGCGTGATTTACCTGATGTGCGTTGATTAATGTGATGGGCTAATGTTTCTCTTTTGAAGATGCTTTGACTAAATATAATGAGCTTATGTGCCAAAATAAGCACGGAATACAACTCGATTCATGACCGACGAAAATTATAGGGACTATTGGAGATTGATCAATAGGATATATAAAGTAGCGTCTAACAATTTCCGTCATCTGTATTTATGATGTTGAAACAATTCGTAAATTTTCACGCAGAGGTGAACGGTGTGGCACTTATTATAACGGATGGAAGTTTCATGAACATATAAACCGCGGTCTCTGATAAACATTAGGTCGACTATTTCATGATTTCTGCAGTCAAAGTTCACATGTTAACCTCACTTACCACCACATTTAAATATTTTTTCTGTAATAATCTTTTTCATAGTAAAATTTATGTTCAGGAAGAATCTCTCCAGCAAATCGGGAAATTTTGACAAAAATAAAACTAACAAAAATATCTCTTCCAATTTACAAGATATCGCACCTGACTTACAATAACAGCTGCAGGTAAATACCGGCAAAACAGTTCAGATCATCTATTGCATTAAACTATTATCAAGACATGAACATTACAAGGTTAAGACGATCACAAACTGACATAGAATATTAAATCTCTTATAGACTGGACCACAAAATGCAGATATGAAACGACACAACTTCTTCCCCGTAAAGAACCCACACAAACGTATGAATTGATCCGAAAGAGCGTCGATAGAGTGAATGCAAATAACTACGGCCGCCATTCATTCAATAGAAATGGAAATAATAAATAAATAACAAAAATATCGAAACTTATATGTGAACGTATCTTCTTTCAGATAAAATTTTGTAAAGAAGGGATGGACCACAAATCAAGCCCGAAGATCGCGTCCTAGATGAATAATCTAGATCACTTATACGCGTAATAATGCGTTAAGGCAATTTATGTTGCAGAATGAGTTATGCGTATTTTGTGGATTAGCATTTAACTGAAAGACAACGGAATGAAAGTAATGGCCTCATGAGTTACGAAGTGCTTTCTACTAGACAATGATAACGGGGGAATAGAAGTTTTGTCGTTATTTTTTCCAGAGTTTTTTACTGGCCGACCAAATCCAAAAATCCGTTTCTCACATCAGTATTCATAATTTTAATTTGGAAATATTTCAAGCTTGAAAGAGGCGGGAACTATTGCACAATCATTCATTGATCATATGTTACAGTAAATATAATAATGATGAAAATGTTATTGAGCTACAGAAATGTAATATATTCGGAACGAAAACCTATAGAGAATGTCCGAAAGACTATGGAATTCCTCAAATGCTCACCTTGATCAATGAAATTTGGTAATATAAAACAATACTCTAATTATTACCTTTGACTTGACACTTGAAAAAACAAACTACTAATATTTATGAATATTGATGCTCGTATTTAAATTAACACCTGATTTCATAGAAGCGGAAAGCAATATGACCTAAACATTCAATATGTTTCACACGGGTGGGCATGGTATATGCAAAGATATTTTTTAAGAATAAGAAAATCTCACAAAACGAATTAAAAATTTTATTGTCAACTCGTTACTTTCACACGACTCGTTTGTTGAAGATATTTGAGATCGAAAAATTATTTCACAAGCGTAGCGTAGATAGATTTTTGAAAAGCAGTTACTAGCTTGTGTTTTGAAAATTGTAATTATATATCCAAACTTTCTATTTTTATCGAAATAAAAGGTAGAAACTCAAAGGTGATTTTTTTATATAATCACAGATGAAATGAATTATTTAAAAATATTGTTCCAAGAAACATTCCGCGAATTATCGGATAGGAAAGAACAAATAGTATCCTACGCCAGACTAAAGAAAATAGCAAACTTAAAACGACCCAATGCTATATAAAAGAGCCAGTTTATAAGCTAAACAAATTTCATTAGTATTTTTAGATATAGTATTAGTAAGATACTGAATTAATTCACAAAACAGGCGCAATTGGTTCAGCAGCCAAATATAAAAAGTTAACAATTGGTGATTCAATAAAGCACAAAGTTTCATGACCCTCCAGATATATCAATGATTAATATCCAATGAAATACACCAACATCAATAGCAGAGGCATAGCCTTATCAATTCGTGTTTGGAGAATTAGTTTACGTGTACTCTAAAATCACATTTCATGACAATATAACAGTCAAAATTTACGCTACGTCAGAGAAAGAAATGGAACCGTTATTTCACGATTTTAAAGACGTCAGCAATCATAACAAATGCAACGAGATGAACTCGGGAAGAAAAGAATCGCTTGTTGCACAATGGGAGAAATAATCCCAAAAAAATACCCAATACGCTCGGAATAACTATCTCTTATCTCGATAGCAGCAAGTTCAGCGTGGGAAAAATTAGCGGGTATTGCACTGGAGATGAGGCGGCGACGAGTGAGACTGAAGTAGGAGGAGCTAAAAATACCGGGGATATAAGGCAAGGAAATCTTAGCAAAATGAGCATGGTAGCTGTGAGCGGGAGGAGTAGAAATGAAGACGGCAGGTATGGAGAGAAACGCGAAACAAGGATGAAGAAGGCCTAACGAGGAAAAGAGGAACGAAGGTGAGAAACGTGAAATCGCTTAAAAAGACAGTAAATGAAGGGAATGCTATAAAAAAGAAATAAGAGAGCATTAAGGGAGAATTGAATTATAAACGGAAAGTCCACTACGATGGCAGGATAAGGTGATGGACCAGATGAAAGATCAGATTGGCGTGGTTGACACTGCCCCGGTATCACTAAGTTAAATATCCAAATTCTCCATAACATCGAGCAACCTATGTATTACGCGTCCGAGTACGCCGTACAAGAGTTAAAGAAGATAAGATAATATGGTACACCCTATAGGCCAAGCAGATATATGGCAAGGTTGACATATTGTTCGTTCTCGATGCAAATAAAATGGAATAGGATATTAGTTTTCGCTTTTAACTTTTGAAAAACGTGTCTGATAAATTGACGTTTATATATTATTCCATCACATTAAAATCATAGCACTTAAAATCTTACAATTTCTACTCTCGCAACTAATAGTAGTCTCTTGTAGAGCTTAATTTTCAGAATTACCCAAATTGTAAAAAAAACGAGATTAGGAAATTCCGAAATTAATGGGCCTTTCTCAAAAATTAACGTGAAAACCGGGGTGAGGATGTTGATGACAAAAAGGAGACCCTGAGGAGCAGGAAAAGAATATACGGAAGGGAAAGGATAAGAATAGCTAAGAGGCAAAGAACAGGAGGGAAGCGAGAAATTTGAAATATTAAAAAAGGAGAGAAATTGTGAGTTAAGAGGGGAAAAAAGAGTGAGAGGTCAAGGAGCACAGTGGATGCGAAAATGACCTCCAAAACCGTTCTCTCTGCTTCTCCCTATGGAATCGCCTGCGGAATAACGGGAGGGAAAAACTAGCCGCCATCGCATTCCCATATTCAAGGGGTTTTCCTCATCTCCCCCTTCTCCTATGTTTCCCCTCAGAAAACTGGAAGAGATGGGGCATTTGCATACGTGGCGCGCGTTAAAAAAGTAAGATGGGGAGTATCAAGTGGATGAATGGGAAGCCCAAAAGGTAGACCCCTTTGTCGCTTGGGAGGACTCTGCCGGGCGAATCGACCAGGGGACTAGCTTTGAATACTCTTTTTCATTAAGAAATAAAACACCATTGTCAATTAAAGAACACTTTTCCGTAAATCAGGATAAGTATTTAACTCCATTATGTATTAAATCCCGCAAACTTATTTCCGTCGTTGAAATTCCCGTCGACTGAAATTCATAAAATAGGGGAATAAATTTGTTAAATATATTCCCAAATAATTCCAACAATATTAAAATGACTGAACAACATTTCCTTTCCCTGCACAAATGAATATCATTGATTTTATTATTTTTTGTGAATTGCCCACATTCCTGTATGTTTGCTTTTTCACTAGTCATTTATTTCTACCTAAAAGGGTTCGCAAAAACAGTCGTAGACACTTCCTCTCCACCTCAAGCTTTAATTACAAATGCAACTGCAGTTTCCACAAGGCAAAATAAAATAAGCTTTCAACGCGACCTCGCCATTGGGATACGTGGAGATGAAAGAGATACATTAAAACTGTTTGAACAACGCAGAGCACACGATGCATGGAAAAAGGATAAACCACACGCAAAATTTGGTCAGATAAATAAAAATAACAGTTAAAACTTCATAGGTGATTTTCATGAAGTTGTCTAAATTTTAAGCATGTGTTGCTATTAAAGCCTTTCCGAAGACTTGAGTGCACTAATAAATAGCATTAATCATTTATGACCGCTTTAATTAATTCATAGTTTGAAAATTTTCTTCCCATAGATAATTTTTCAGTGTAGCGAAGGTGGACTTGTAGATTTATTTCTATAAAAAGAACATGACTTAACGTGACGGAATACATGCATAATTATGGAAAACTTTGGAATACTGTTACATTATCGATTTCTGAACCAACCTCCTAAAAATTAAATCAACCAAAAATACGTCATATTGCGAGAAATACGTAGATCGCTATCAGAAATGTGGCCAAAACCCATAATTAGATATACTACAGCCTTTCTTACTTTACTGGCTACAGGATAAAAATAGATGACATATTGTCAAACGATAACGTATTTAATATTTACAGCTAAGTCGTAACACACGAGAAGAAACGAGGAAATACAACAGGGAATATTATGACAAGATCATAGTATGTCCAGTAGAATTGGTCCTTACACTATTAGGCTTCCTTTCAGCTTCACTGAAGTTTTGCATCTACATACTTTTCCCCAGACTTATGAGGAAAACTGCACCTCTCTTTCATTTGAAATATTTTGTAGAATTGATACAACACTGCTCGGAAAGCAGATAACAAATTATAGCAGTCTCGCGACAAAATTATTTATGAATCTCAGAAATTTGATAACACTTTATTCATAGGAAGACATAATTAAAAAATGGATAAATCGAATTATCGTATTTTATTTGATGCCCTAATCACCCGATAAATTTTGGGATCATTCAGTTCGTAAGTTTCATTAGTTCAAAACAAAACTACATTGCTCATTTAACTTTTTAGATGGATTATTCTTACCCTGGTAAGAACCCTTCCATACATATATTATTATATTTTGTAATAGGTCGGCGCCATCGACATTTTTATTGTATTCCATAAAATATTCTGCAGACATTTTAGGATTAACTAATCAGTATTTCACCCTTTAGCGTCAAAATAATACGCACACATATGTTGAATGTGTGACCTAAATATTGTGAAAAGATGCTTCTATTTTTTCATTACTTAAAACAAGCAACCTTAATTTGGATTAGCGTTTGATCTCAAATTTGCGCGAGATAAAAATGGCATATTACACCATGCTTCACAATATTCTAAGCGTATATTCTCCAAAGGAAATTTCTGAGCGAAAGTCAAGGGCAACACAAACGCATTCTAGCCCATTAAAACCTAGCAAGGAGGGATTAATGAGGAAAAAAAGGCCTCGAAGCTAGACCTACGAACTACATGGGTGCAGAATCGGCTGAAAAGCGAAATTGGGTGGCGGAATAGAGAACCGTCTCCTAGAAAAGAGCAAAGATTTAATGGTGGGGGAATGTAGTGGAAAGGGCACGAGAGGGACGGGGGAATGTTGGGAGAGAAGGAAGAATGGGGACGATATTACGTGGAGGGGATGGGGAGTGATTAGAGACGGGACGAAACGGTGGGAAATGAGACAACGGAGGAGGGGAGGAGATGAGAGAAGGGGGGAACCAACTGCACCAAGGCTACGCCAGGTGAGCCGTGGAAGACTTTCCAGTCTCTGGGAGGCGGAGTGAGGGATGCGGGGAGGTAGAGAATAACCCTTGAAGGTAGACACCCTACTAAGTCTCTCACACATTAATGCAGTACTTAAAAGTCTCGCGAAGGTGCGTCATTTTTACGATTTTCCCTCCCTTTCTGTCGTCTACATCACCAAACCTGCATGGTACTCCCACACACATAGTCACCCTTCGCGGAGGCAGGAGCAAGGAATCTCGCGAAGGCAATTCAGTCGAAAAGTACAAGGGTGAGATTGTGCAGACGTCCGGGCCGGGCGTGAGAAAACAGTGAGAAGCGGGGGGGGGGGGGATTCGGGGTCTACGGGACGACTGGGAGTGGGGGAAACTAGGTTCAATAAAGAATCTGGGGTTTCATTTTCAAGAACTGCGTGAAACTGTTCTCCAGGATGGAGCGGGCTATGAAAGCTAAGGACGTTGTTCAGAGAGATGGTGGAGGAGGCAGGCGCTCCTCCGCTTTGATTGGGCGTTTAGAAAACGAGAAAAATGTTTCATATTCACTTCACGGCGAAAGAGACTTCGAGGATGCGGGTATATTACTTCCATAACGCAAATGTAAGCGGAATAATAAATACATGTATTTAATTTTGCCAATATCAGAATTCAACAGTGAATGCACCATAACGTCTAAGCAGTAGAAGTAAGTATCCGCATGAAACGAAAAAGAACTTGTTATGGAATTAAATTAGGATTCCCAACCGTGCGACAAGCGTCGGCAAAAGTTAAAAGGCACAAACAAAATCATAATTCTGTTATTGGACAAACACCAACAAAAGTAGAGGTACCTAACTTTAAAATAAATGGTTTAATTACTATCCATACTAGCGAATTTTGCATTTAACTACAAAAAGTTTTATATAAAATATTAACAGAGAAAATTTTCTTCATATTTCATGGGCTTAATATTTCCTCATTTAAGTTTCTTTCTGCATGTTTTTCTTTTTATTTAATAGACCCACCATTTTAATTAGTTCAACAGCAAGATTTGAATATAAGTATTCTGTTATTAAATATGGTTGCATGCAAGTACCTTCTTTCGTGTGATTAAAGTTTGTCGACCATGAACAAACTTGTATTCATATAAAGGTTTGGTTTGGTTTTGTATGTGGCTTTATCCTAGTTAACGGGTGGTGACCTAACATCCCCCGCCACACGCCATTGCGACGGCTTGCAAGGCAGATTTAATGATGATTTTTTTCTTAAATCCAAATAATGCAGGAAAAATTGATGGTGAGCATTTTGATTGGCGATGGGCGTAAGTCTGTGATGAAGGAGAATACGTTATAAAAGGGAGGAAGGAGTAAAAAAAGGATAGGAATGTAATACGGAATGAAGGGAGGTTGAATGTATTCGGAATTGAAAACAACTTATTGCAGTGTGGGCTCATGTTGAGCCTTGGGCGAGGCTAAGAAATGTAGGCGTCATTGGTGTGTGTCCACACAAAGCCTACCCAAATTAACAAGTAATAAATTTAACAGATAATTCATTCAGTAGCCTAAAATTAAGACATCACCCCAGAACTCTTTCTTTGTACGATATCAGCCTGCCGATAGTGAGGCACTGGGTGGTCAAATAACAAGGTTTTAAGTGGATAGGACACGGAAGCTAAGAAAAAATATTAATTCTTTTATTCAACAGAAAATTTAGCTGTTGCTACTACATACAGAGCTATACTAAAGAAATAAAATAGAATAACTTAGTCTTACCTACTGCTAGCTGTTTGCTTAACGCCGGATTTTCAAGGTTTCTTTCTTATAATGCTTTTAGTAGAATAGGTTTCAGTAGCTAAAAAGTACTCATCGCGTCCAAATCCATTTTTGTGCATTATGTATGCTCTGCATAGATATATTTTGGATAGTCCTTTATAAAGAGTACATATGCATTGTATTTTCGATCTATTTGGGGTAACCCATTTCTTCTGCGACCTTCTTTTACACATTAATAACCGTTAGAATGAAAATAATATTCTTGATGCATACTTAGGAATATTTTGTTCACATCGTTCATACATAGGTATTTATATGGCATTTTGAATATATATATACCCGGGTTCATTTGTATTAGTCAACGCTAATGTCAAAGGAGTTATCATACATGTTCATTAATGAAGTCAAAGAGTTAACATACAAGTGCCGTGGGTCGAAAATTTCTTTCCGGACTTTGAAACGTGTATTGCAAAAGTGGTTATCTCGCATTGAATCGAAGCTACAAAGTCACTGAAAGCCGGAGAGGAAATAAATGAAACTCCCTAATTCAAGGTACATTCTCATTTCACCACCATCTCCTCTCCCGAAAACGCGTCAACACAAGAGGCTAGAGTGAAGACGGAGTTTTGGAAGGGGAAAAACACAAAATACCAATAGGGTTGAAGTTTAAAAAACACGGCGAGCCGGAGTGAAAAAAAATCCTCCTAAAATGCACACGTCTGCAGCGAGTCTTGAGCGCAAATCGAAAATATTCTGCTTTTTTCCGCGACTTTTTTTTCGACGGACGACGACTACTGCTTCACGTTTCTTCCGAAGTTATCTTTTCCCACTGACATCCACGGAGGGAGTGAGAGGTTTACGGATAAAGGGGAAGAGAGAGAAAATACGGACGTAATGAGGGCGGGATGGAGTGAGGAATGGCTTTGGGGCGGAAGAATGAAAAAAGGGGGAGGGGAGGTTAGGAGGCGGCTCTTCTGACATGAAAGGCATACGGCACCGCGATATGTACGAGAGATTTTTTCCTCAAGCTCCTTCGGCAAATATGAAAGGAGTTTCTCGTTCGCTCAAGCGATTTCAGCACCCCAGATAGATGCCTACTTCCTACACATTCTCCTTACACGGACCTGTCCCATTTTTATGCGTCAAGCGATTGATTATTATTCGCACATGCCCCTCTTTCAGACCCGTGTTATTTTCTGGTGAATGTAAACTGGAGGGATTTTTAAACTGGAAAGGGAAGACAATGGTCCTCGGAGAGGTAAGAAATAATATGTAACATAAAATGAATGGTGGAATCTCTTTTTCATTGAGTTGCTAATGCTAGATCCTTATAAATTTGATCGACTTTATGGAGGAATTACCCGTCCAGCACTTATTTAAAGCGTTAAATTTTATGAAATCTTACTCGCTCCATTAAAACTCATCCGGAAAAAATTTATAATTATTGAATTTTTTGTTGAGATTTTATTGCTTATCCATCATTCGATTGCAATTGACAGAAATAATTTTTAATTAACATGTAATTGCAAATACTCTGCGCAGCGAGTTAAAGAGATTACAGAATAGCTGCAAAACATTGACGTGAATGATAGATTCAATTTTCAACAGAAATCGTCTATATGTTTTTCCTTCAAATTAATGGCACGATGACCTGGAAAGAATTCGATGCATATATCTGCTCCAAATGTTTAATTAATGTCCTGCATTTTTGTCTTGATGTATCACGCGGTGATTGGAAACTGCAGTAGTTCAAAATGAAGAGGTAAAACAGGAGATTATTGTGATTAGGATTCATTAGAACTTGATTGATAGAATTATAAATTTAAATTTTTCCTTGCATTTAAAACTATGATCACAGTTTCAGGAAAAATTACCGTTTACTTCTATGTGCATAATAGGAAAAACATAGGCAATCAAGTGAAAGTTGAAGGCATGTTACATCTAAGTAAATAATCCAACTGCACTGGCATTACAAGTGACAAACCTCTACATTTTCTTCCAAGGTCATATGGTAAATTCCACAGGCGATCCCGCAGAACGGCGAAAAAGCTGAGTCAACTGTAATCACCATCCCATTTTATTGGATGTACGTACGTTTTTTTAATATCCAAATGAAGGACAATTTTTAAAGATCCTATTAGTTTAGATATATATGCATGCATATCTACAAAATAGGTAGAAGAAAGGATGGCCGACTAATGAAACAGTCAAAATTAGTAACTGTATCACATCACCAAACAATATCATTAAGACTTGTATCTTTGCAATTTACTGACTATATTCAAACTTCATGATGAGCTATAAGGACAAGGACTACTTCCTACCGAATAAAATGATATCCCTTTGGAGGAGCGCGATCCTATATAATCAAAGTGACTTCGTCGCCCAAGCTCCAATAATATTATAACTAATGAATCCGAGCCACCGAAAACATGCCGCCACTAATGAGAAAAGCGAAAAACACAGCTCGACTTTTACTACCCCTCACCCGAATTTCAGCGCAGAAACAGAGTTCAACCTGGTGACGAATGGATTACTTCATAAGCAACGCTATAAAATTTCCAGGCGGAGTTTTGGTCCGTGGAAGGGGGCGTGGAAGGCGGGCAATGAGTGTCACTGCATTCATTCCACCGGGAGCCACGCTGCGAGGAGACAACTGAATGCTGGTGGCAGCGTAATTTCCTTCGACAACAAATCACGGTGACACACGGCTCTTACATAAGGAAAGAAAAAAATACGGCGAGGTAGGGTCTCAGTGTACTCACTCCCCTCCACTTCCCTGCGCTTTAAAACCCTGGCGAACAAAAGACAGTCGTGACTAATGGCTTCCTTCGAGTCCTCCGTCTGTCTCAATGTATATCTGTTTCTCTTACCCTTCCTCCTTGTCGTCCCCTCCCACCTCCGACCATCCATCCACCCCCTCCCAAACGATACCGTCCTCAAAGCCTTCTCCCATCTCCTCAAAGTTCCACACTCATTACCAGGGGCATGGGCAAGATTTTGTAAACATTGCTGTGGGCACTTGAGTGTGACAAACACTTCCTGTTTTTGGAAACATTCCTTTTTTGGGACGTTTACGAGACTGAAACATCCAAATACAGCGTTAACCGAAAAAGGGGGAAAACCAAACTGGAGAGACGGATATGGGGCAGGCCCAAGT
This sequence comes from Hetaerina americana, assembly GCF_022747635.1. NCBI lineage: Eukaryota > Metazoa > Arthropoda > Insecta > Odonata > Calopterygidae > Hetaerina > Hetaerina americana. The sequence goes on along the minus strand of NW_027287205.1, from coordinate 64,739,370 downwards.
GTAGTAGACAACGAACGACAAGATTTAGGATTTACTTTTTCCTTTTTGCTTCCTTTTTCCAATGTTAGCAGGATCTCGGAAATAGGGATAAAACATACAACATTTTCTTGTCCCGATTCAAGAACACAACGACGAAGTTTTAAGGAATCTAACACATGAAAATAAGAAAACGCTCACTTTCCCCGCAATTCTATACCAGTTCACTTCCAAAAATGCCAAAGAAATGTTTTTTCAACAAGGCTGAACTTTCGCTCACAACGACCGGTTATAAGTCATCATTTTATGATTGAGATAAAAAAACCATCCGGAAATACACTCTGAAAAGGAACCCACGACAGTACAGGTATTTAAGTATAGGACAATATTTGAGTAATGTAAAATTTAAGTATAGGACAATATTTGAGTAATGTAAAATTTATCAGGCTTCTTAAAATTTTAAGCGTAAGTTTAAGCTTGATGACAGGTAAGAATGCTATTATCCACCTCGACCACCAAGAAAACATTTCAGGACAAATACTTAAAATAAAATATTATTTTTGCAAGAAAATGTTCTCAATATTCAGCATTCATTGTAAAATTCTCTCGAAGTATAAATAAAAATTACTCCCGCATTATCAAGGCTTGCCGGTGAAAACCATCAGTGACCCAGGTGATAGAGAACTAAGTTTCTCCCAAGACCCTGATAAACCTCCCAGGGAATTTTAAAAATGAACATTTTCAGAGCCGGTATCTCAAAACTCCTAAACTCACAAATATCCCATATTGACTGGCTTGTGACCTTTTAAGGGTCTTGGGAATTGTAGTTTAATATACTCGGCCGGTCGCCGGTTTTAAGGGTCAAGAGAGAGATGGGGGAGTGAGGCAGGATGATGCGGGAGGTGGGGAAAGGGCTGGGAAGGAGATATGAGACGGGACTAAAGCCACCGGTCTTAAGGGAGCCTCCGAGACGGATAGAAAGGGACTGAGAAAGGAGGCAATCGAGAGAGGTACATAAATACAAACATGCACAGGAGACCACTATCTATGGGCAGTGTCCAGCTTTCAACAGGTATATGTTTCACCACCGTAATCTTCACACAAACAATGACAATTGCTCCCGCGTGTGCTCGATAAAATTCAATAGATTGGCGCGAAAGTGGAAACTTGGCCACAAAAATGGAGGCTTATGATGAACAATGAGCACAGCATGCAGATTACGAGAAATAATTTTTCCTAACCAACGATGAAGATTTTATAATTTGGTATTATAGTAAAGGAATCAGATATAATGTGAAACAATAAAGGCTACTAAAAGGAATAGAGCATCGTCGTCTTCAAAACAGTGCACCTCCAACTTTTTTTAAATACGCCAACGTTAAGCACGACATATTAACTTGTATCCAATACCTTAGTACCGAAAAACCAACTGACTTGAATTAAGATACTGGAAAGCTTCCAAATATTTCTTCGAATATAATTGCCATGCTACAAAATATAAATTTAATACCAAAAAGTTGAAATCAATTATTTAAAATTTTCATGAAATGAAACCATCCACGCAGCAAATGCCCATCATATGAGGATTCATCAGAATTTGAAATGAGTCATCAACAAAAGAGTAATTTCATATAATTATACGTTTTTCATATAACGGAAGTTTTTAAATTTTGGATGACTCCCTTGCGCAACACTGTATTTCCAGAGCGAGATATCACATGTTTAGAGAAAACCTCGTATACTCATTTCACGTGTGCAATGAAAAACTCGAGATGGTGAGGTAGCTAAACCATAGGCTTCCCACCGTGGGGGCCCAGGTTCGAATTCCAGGAAGCGGCTGATTTTTTCCCCATTGATATCCCTATCTCTACTAGAGGTGCTTTGTGGAGAGCACTATATTCGACGTCCGTCCCAAGGGACCCCTTGACGCCTTCCCTAAAGAGTAAGCTAATGCCGACGCCGGGTTTCTCTCCGCCCTTCCTTTCCCATCCATCCCTAACGGCGCAAATGACCTTAGCTGTCGGTCGCTTCCCCTAAAACTAATACTACGAACAATAGTGGCTGGCTTTATCATATGAGCACCGGTCAAAGGGAAACGAAATTCAAATCATACAAGATGACGGGAACTAAGGCGGCCTTGGGGCCGTGAAAGATGTACACATTCTCCTACGACAAATGACAGAAACGGATCTCTCCCGAGGAATAACACTAGAACCTAAAGCTAAACTAACGTTTTGTTTAAAGAAAGTTATCCTTACAATGACACCTTGTCCAAAAACGAGAAGGCAAATTGATGAACAAACAAGATTGAAGGAAGCCTTAAGACCGAAATGATCACATCTCGGGAGAAGACGGACGTTGTCAATTACAATCTACTTCCCAACCAGAGGAAAACACAAGTAGAACGAAGGGGGTGATCCAGAGACCCTTCCTACAGGAAATCCATTCCAGACAACCAAGACTACAACGCCATATAAGAATTCAGCAGTTATTGGTTTCCGTTAATTTGGTGCGGAGTGCCAAGACCCTTCTCTTTCGAATGGATATCTCGAAAGCGGTTAGGTAACTAACTCCTGGTATAGAACTGATAAAAAAGGAACGAGGTTCCTCAAGGATAAATAAATCGAAATCTGAAAATTAACAATTAGGCATTTTCCTCATTTATGTAAGTTCAGTACATTATTTTTTTCTTTTTATTCCCCTCCTTGTTGAGCTTGAGGGAGAGTTGCTTTTCCCTTAGCTTCCCTCACCTGCTGAAATTCCGACGCCTGGGTGAAATGAATTTTCAACTGCGGTTTGAGGAAGTATCGCATCAATTAATAAAACAATATCGAAATCCAGTATGGTCCATTACACAGGTGAAACGGTACAATACCAATAATGGTTATTTGAACTAAACTAAGGTAACGGGGATAACTGACATACTCCACAGACTAAACCTTAATTACAAGAGTCTTGCTTAAACAATTGCCTTTAAAAAATTGACGCATTAATTTTCACGCATAAGTGAATGCCCTGCAATATGAAGGAAACAGTTACAGAGACATTATTTCAATGCAGAGATTGATAAATTGTGGTCAAAGCATCTCATATATTAAAATAACCGTCGTAGAATTCCATGAAGATTCGGACTACTGAGATGGGAGGTCACAGACGTAAGAGTCATTACATTAATTGTATCCAAACGAAAAGTATCTTTAACTTTGGCACTCAACAAAAGAAGTGAACATCTGCTTCACACAGCAGAACTCCCGAGTGTTGGCATAATATAGTATTTTAATGAGCCTAGTGGAGGCTCATTCAGATGTCATTCACGGGAACGCGAATTTAAATAAAGCTGACCAGGAACAAGGCGTCCTAATATTCTAAGACGTTCACGCTTAAGTACCGAATGGGCTTCACTCGTTAAAAAATATTGCACACCGGCAGCTAGTTAGTCCGATGGAAAACACGCCGTGGCCCGACTCACAAGCGAGCAGCGGTGATTACAACGATATCTTTTCACAGAAATTAAAGCTTGCGCTCCGGAATCAACCAGCTTCACATGAAAAAAAAGGACTGCCCATTCTCACTTAATTTCCGGTCACCCTTCTTCCTCTCGCGATCGGGAGAGAGAAATATAATGCCACTGGCCCCCGTGAAGAGGAGCACCGTGGGACGTTCCCGTGTGAATAAAAACCGGGGGCTGTGGTGCCTTCTATCCGGTCACCACAGATGCTACAAAAACATCAGAAAAATGGGAAAAAACTGAAAAAAATGGAGCATTGATATAAGGAAGGATAGCGCCGTTTTTTTTCTTTCGTACAGATTGTGTTGAAGGCATAAAAGCCAGGAAAAAAATTAAAAATTATCTAATAAAAAAGGTAATCGATTTGAATTGAAACGAAAATAATCAGCCATTTTAATGCCAAGGTTAGGGGCGCCGTAAAACAAAATTTCCTCATGAAAACAGGGTTCCACGTATAGTAGATCAAGATATCACGATTTTCTTTTCGACCCTAAGAGATACGACCGTGAGAACTCGGAAAGATAGTATCCCCGAACCGGATAACGTGGATTATCACAACGCTCAATCAGTTAAATGTGATAGTAACGAATATTTTTTGTAACCTGAGGTTTATCGGAGCATGCGAAACTTACCCAAAGAGAACAATGTACACAGATAAGCGATAGGAAAATTGGATATTCGAAAAAGCTCGTTTTAAACTCCTGTATTGATTGTCTTCTGGCGAAAAAAATAGAATTTTTCAACACACACATATCTCCGAAGTCTTGTAATGGCTTACGTGAAAATTTAAAACTCCACACTAGTTTATTCAAAACACCACTTTAAAAAGAATGCGTAAGTATTTTAAGGCATGAAAAAAACATCAATTTTAAATCATGTGAAGTCTTTTCAAAACCCTACTGTTAACTCTAATGGATCTAAGCTAGTGTTCCCCAGACAATATTGCAAAGCAGAAAAAATATATGATGAGAAATTGTAGAGGAACAAGTTAATAAAGCAATTGCTGTACATTTATTACGCCCGCTTCCACACACTGGCTCGAGCACCCACTCTCAAACAACCCCTCTGCCTCCCCAGCTCCCACAAAGCCAGCCACCCCAAAACGACCGCAGACGGAAGCAAAATATTAAGAATATAAAAACAGGAAACAAAAGAAGAGGCGTGGAGGCGTCGTCGGCGGTAGCGGTGAGTAAAACTCTGAGCTCAGCCACCCACGACTTCAATGAGAAAAAGCAAGGCGAAGATACGATCGCGGAAAAGAGCCGAGAAGATCCCAACCACCCCCAGACCGACCGACCTCCCCCTCTCGCCCGTCCCCCACGCGTGGTGCTCCCGGGAGTGAGCGTGCGTGTGGGATAGGACACACAGAGGTCCTTACCTCGGAAGACACGGCGGGGGAGGGGGGAAAAGGTGACTGGGAGGAGGGCGTGGGAGGGCATTATCCCTCCTACCGTCTCCAGCTGGTCATTAGCCATGACCACGCGGCCGCCCTAAGCTTAAACTCTCCCTCCCCCTCATCCCTCTGCGACGGTGCAGGGGGCTGCTCCAGGGAAATAAAGCTTGGAAGGAGAGCGTTAAATTTTAAAATGCCTGAACTCAACGTCTCGCGTCGGATTCCCGTAGAAATTGAAAGTACATAAACCCGCCCGCGACTAAGCAACTGATTTCACGCGGATATCGTACATTGGGTTGTCGACACCCATTGGTAGACCAACACTTAACTGCTTCCCTGATTTCAATGGTTTCAACCTCTACTTTGTGAAAATTCATGATCGCTGAATGAGTTAACTATTTATTCTTTCAAACTAAATTTCTTTAAATGTAAATAACTTATAGTGTGAAAAGATGCAAATTTTACTTATTCAGTGATTGTTTCCCTAGCTTTGCCTACCTTGGGGAAAAACGCTGAAGGGCACCACGTCGCATATTGCAAGCAATGGATATTTCCCCGAAAAGTAAGAGAAATTAATCGCAACTCCTTCTATTATAAAGAAGCAATCAAAAAATATGATCGGGGAATTTTACAAAAATGGCATCTACTGAGTGAAGGTGAAAAACACGTCAAATATTAGTTCGTAGCCAGTTGGCAAGCAGGTCACCATTAGGAGACATAATATTGATCGCAATTAGGTATTTACGAAAAATATGGGTATATCTATACCGTAAACTAAGTTTAAACTACATAAGTTCACCAGACAGTTGCACTACATCAGTTCGCACAGAGCAGTATTGATAGAATTTGATGCTATGAATGTGAAGCCGTAACATAAATGACGGAATAGAAAAACTATTACCACGAAAATCTTAACTCTAACTATTAATAAATAATGCCTCTCTCATATACAAGTATTCGTATTCACTACGGTGATTTTAATATTTATTTCCTGGCCATAAAAATTCACAAGAGTACAGCTGCATGGCTAGAGACACGGAAGCGATAAATTCGAGATTCAGACAAAAAAAGCCTGGTCACATATGTAAAATTAAAAAATAATTCTCTCCAAAAACCGATCACTATCATTTTATGGGATTAATCATCGCACTAAATCATCAAAAAGGAATGGATCAGGAGATGTACAATGTCATTCCCCTAGTGTAGAAAAGAAAGTACGCTCGGAAAATAATTATATTTAGAGGATTCAGATTTCTATAATTTGTCAGTGATTTCACATTATTTAGATAAGACAATATCGGTATTAAATAACACCGTCGAACAACAAAAAAGGTATCATCGACACCATCTCGAGGCATATCACCAGAAATAATCATGTTGGTCACTGGGCCTTAACAATAAAGCCTTTGCCATAACGAATTTCTTTAACCGTTGTTCTTTTTTCTTGCTTTTTTGTAGAATTTTTCGAAAAGTTAACCTCCATTTATTGATTCTTTGAAAGAGCACGTTGTTTTAATATTCGAAGAAAGCCATAAAAGAGAAATACTAGAGAACATTTCTGTCCTGTCACTTCATTACGCGCCTTCTCAAGCACTAACATGCTGGTACTTCCACCTGAGATGCCACCGGAGAAGAAAAAACTCAATGATAGAATGACAGAGGAGAGAGACACTTTTCAAAATTCTCTTGAAGGGTTACCCTGAGCCTCTTTGATACCTCGGTCTTACACTTACACATCCAATTCATACCCTGTCTTTTCACTCCTTGCTTTCCATAAAAAGAAGAGGATTGTACCAACTGCATTCACGTGAATATTCCCTCCTAATTGAATTTGGAAAACAGTGAAAAATAGGGGTATTCAAATTTTAAATGGTTGAACGCTTGAGAGTATTTATCATAATACAAATATGACACATAAGAAACCATAGTTAATACCATAATTAAATCACGGTAGAACTGAAAGCCTTAACTCAGCCGCCGAATTTTAATTAAAACTACACACGAAAAGAAAACACAAAGATATTCTCGATTCGGTAAAAACTCGTATTTTAAAGTGGAATCAGAAAGCAACACAGGTTTGCAAAAAAAACCTGATAAGGGAGCCAATAGAGGAAAGAAGATTTTATAAAAGATTGAGCGTAATGGAAACTGGAAATCGTATTGAGTTCAATGCTACTACCGAGAGAATAAACAACTATCATTTAGGAGACCGTTTTCCTGGGGTCAATTCACACAACCGGAAAAAAGAATAAATTTCTGCAAAGAGTCCGGGCACAATGTGATACATTTTTCCCGTCACTGATAAACTGAAAAATTTCCGTGCAGTGCAGGTGACCGAACACAAATTTCTAAAAGCCAAAGCATTAAAAAACAATTATAGACGAAATCGTATTTATTCTGTGAAAACGACATTTTAAAAGAGGATTGTAAAACAAAAATGGAACATCGTACTGAATAAAAATGTTATAATCTTCCACAAAATGTAACGAAGAAACTATTTAAAGCAATGAAATAAAGCTGAGTGCCCTTAAAGGCATCAGGCAATATTATACAGCATTAGTCACCTTTTCGAAGAAAAAATAAAATCTTCGTCGTAACGTTTACTCACCCCAATTAAAGTCCCGTCCGAACATAAAACCGATTTACGTTCACGCTGATGGCATCACTCCGTGCGTGGCGCCTTTTCAATTCGGAATTAATTAGGAAGACGCCACAAGACACGAGAGTCTTCTGGCAGGGATGACTATCCCAAAAACCGACATTGATTGGCGCGACACAAACATCAGCGTTTTATGCTGCCATTTCATATGGTACTAGTCCGGGACGGAGGCGGATTTTGGCTAACGAGGATTCTACGAATGGATGACTCAGGCTAAACGTAAAAGGGAAATTGCTTTAACCTTATTAAGGCATGCAAACCACAGGACAGGATTGAGTATTCTGTCGAATGAAGCATGATGAAATTCCAAGTTCTGCGATAGTACGATGCTCACTGAAACATCGTAAACGCATACTTGATGCATTAAACACAATTTCATCATAGTTAAGCTAAGTACTGAGATAGCAAGGAGAATTTTGCGTCGGAAAATGAAGCCATACGAGGTCTGTTCAAAAAGTGTCGCGAATTTTGAATTTTTACGGGTTACGTATATTTGATTTTCGTTTTTTTGTGACGTTATGTTGGTACTTATTTCTCCCACTTATTCCGAAAAGTTCGGCCATTTTAAATGTTTAGTTAATTGTTGACAGCTGTTTTGCTTGGACGTGTTTTGCTTCGATTTTTGACTTCTCCAAAATATGGATCAAAGAATCTGTATCAATGTTTTTGTGAAAAACGAAATTAAGAGCACGGACGCATTCTGAATGTTGACTGTGGCAATATGGAGAAGCTACCTTGGAACGAAGAAAGGTTTATCGGTGGTATAAAATGTTCTCAGAGGGCCGAGAAGATGTGATCGACGAAGAGCGACCACGACGCCCGAGCACGTCAACGACAGACGTACACATTGATGAAGTGGAGAAAATAGTTTAGGCAACTCGTCGAATCACCGTTAGAGAAGTTACTGAGGACCTAAACATATCGATTGGCTCGTACCATTCGATTTTTATCAATGATTTGGGCATGACACGGGTCGCCTTGAAATTTATACCAAAATTGCACAATTTCGACCAAAAACAGCAACGCATTAACATTGCTAATGAGGGGCTGGATTGTGTTCGCGACGACCCAAATTTGCTGCGGAGGGCCATAACTGGTGAGGAATCATAGGTTTATGGTTATGACGTGAAAACTAAAGCTCATTCATCCCAATGGAAGCTGCAGCACGAGCCAAGATCGAAAAAAGCGCACCAAGTTCAGTCAAATGTGAAAGTTTTCTTCGATTGCTGGGGCGTGGTGCATCATGAGTTCTTGCCATAGGGAATAACGATAAATAATGAATATAACCCGGAAGTTATGCGCAATTTGCGGGAAGAAATCCGCCACAAACGCCCGGATTCGTGGAAGAACAAAAATTGGCTTTTGCACCATGACAATGCCCCTGCTCACACATCGTTACTTGTGCGTGAATATTTGGCCAAAAACAACGAACTAATGATGCCGCAGCCACCGTATTCCCCAGATCTGACTCCAGGTGACTTTTTCTTGTTCCCGAATCTGAAGAGGGCATGAAAGGACGGCGCTACGCTACAATTGACGAGGTAAAAACTGCATCGAAGAAGCTCAACAAGATCACAAAAAAATGATTTTTTGAAGTGCTTCGAGGATTGGAAAAAACGCTGGCACGAGGGTATAATATCTAATGGGGATTATTTTGAAGGGGAAAAAATAGATATTCATGAATAATTAAAAAGTTTTGAAAAAACACAAAAGTCGCGGTACTTTTGGAACAACCTCGTATAAGGTATGTTATCATCAAATAATAAAATGAAAACGAAACCGTTTACATGGAATTTCTTTTGGACATTCATCACTACGAAAAAATTCTTTGGTCATTCACACAATATTGTTTTATTCTCCAAAACTAGACTTCACAATAAAATTTTCATACTTAGGTTAGTATCCTGAAACCAAGTACTAAGACTAAAATAGTTTAATGAAAATGAATTGTACAAACATAACACAAGTATCAAACTCATTTCGAAAATATTGCAGCTGAGTCAGTTGATAAGTTTTCTGGGGTCACTATGGCTATCCAATGAAAATGAGTGTAATTAACACATTATTAGCAGTAAACAGAAAACTCATTAGCAAGACAAGAAATAAAAGGAGCAGAGAACGTCTGGGAGGAGTACTTTGATTGCCTTGCAGTTATTAATGGGACAAAGGGTAGTGCATATTACTAATATAATGGGAACGCCTGGAAGTATAATTTACCAAAAAACGATTTTGAATTCAAACTTTTTTGGGATATAAACTTTTACCCGAAAATTTGGTTGAAAGACATTAATGTGTTTGATGAAAATAAAGAAGTAAATTATTTCTAGAACGTTAAATGGAATTTGGAATGATACTCCTGAGAGGGATCGATGGGATACCGTTGTGAAGAGCTGACACTGAAGGGAAGACGTTATAAGGAAACTGAGCCGAGTCGACGGAAAATGAACGAAGTCATGGTGGCTGAAGCTGGGTGAAATGCAGCATAAATATTACCCAGTTCAAATCAGTTCCTGACCCCGTTGTGAGCACTTAAACGCGAACTTCTCAGGAGAGGCGCTCCTCCGACGTAGTGAGTGGCAACTTCCCTTTATTTCCCTAGCCCTTCTCTCCCCGCCATGGAGCAGCAACATCCGATTAATTTTCTCGATGCTCCCGCGAAGGAGAAGATGTTCTTGCAAGTTTTCTCTTCCAGAGAGTTCATTTTCCGCGGAAACCTCATCCGACGACAGCCAGCACGATATTTTGCTGAAAAGTTATGATGGGCGAAGAGGAAATTGATTTTGCGTAGCAGGGGAGGCAATTTGCATACTTCTTGGGGGTAATTCTAGCGCGGGATACAAAGCAAAGAAAAGAATATTCTTTTTGAAAATGGCAACTTGGATTAGTAGCTTTGGTTATAAAAGGGTGGAAGAGCAGGCGCAAGAAATTCTCGACGCAAGAAAGGCAACTTGGATTGTGAATTCTTTGAAATCATAACGATATAACGTCCTGAAATGGTAGTAGCTGTAATTGAATTCACACCAGGAAAGAATCATAAATTTGGGCTAATGGATTGGGAAAGAAACTTTTTAACTCAAGACTACTAATAAGGATTTCACCCGTAAGTAAAACGCACTGCTAAAACAATAATTATTTCAATTATTCCTAATTTTGATTCATGAAATCAATAAAAATACTAGATACGATTAGCTTCGAAATTTATTCCGTGATAGTTTCATAAACCTAATACATTTTTATTATTATTTTAATGCGGTAAAAACAAACATGAATTAAAAGAATTTACGTATTAAATTATTTTTATAACTTTCCCCTACTGGGATAAGTGGTAGACGCTTGAAGTAGAGTGCTGGGCTACTGAAGAGATTCGGGGTTCGAAAGGAAACGACGCTTATGAGCACCCTCATTTTCAAACAAGCTGAGTGATTACTCGTGTACAAGAATGTCTTGGGAAACCAGATAGCTATAAGAATAACGAATATCATGTGAACTCGGTATACCAAAATAAAATAATGCATAAATGAAGCATGAAGGAATTTACAATTTTATATAAGGACTACTATTCCACGAAAATCCTCTTCAACTTATTGACTTGAAAACTACTGGAACTGATTAACTTGAATAATATTGCTAAAATCTTGTCAGAATACTAGTATATATGCCCACGAGCAAACGCTTAAATTCAAAGTAAACTATGAGAAAGGAGGTGTACCGTGCATGAAAATATAAACCCAGAGAATTTATAAATGGAAGATATTATAAATATAGTGTGAATAGAGATTCTAAGATCTAAAGAGGTGGAAAAAGAGAAAACAAACGACTAAGAACCCAACGCACTTAACAGTAAGATAAGAGATGGGAATACCGAAGAACTATAAAATACCGCCCTTTAAGCTTCCGAATCCATAATAGATCCGACAGAAATGTGGGGAAAGAAATAAAACAACGGCACTCCTCAACACACTACATGCCTGTCAAAAATTGCTTTAAAATGCAAACCAAAATTAGGCGAAGGACGGGTTGGGAACGAAAGGACAGGGATGGTTCATTAGAGGAGAGAGGAGCCGATGATAGTGGGAAGGTTGCGAGGAAATACGGAAAGACTAAAAGGAAAGAAGGGGATGCAAAGGAGGTAGATGAGAGAGAGGATCCTGCTGAGCGGAATGGAATTGATGGGACGGGAACGAACGTTGAGCGAGGGCATAAGGGCCTTGAAATACCAAGAATTGGAAGAAAAAGAGGGGAAAAAAATTCCGAGACGAGGAGGTAAACGGGAGTGTAAACGCTTCAACTCTGCAAGCGACCAAAGCTTAGTATGGCTCAAGAAAAATGTTGTATTTATAATATTCATAGTGCGGAACTACCAGAAATAATTTAGGAAGAAATGGAACAAAGTAAACAGAAGCAAACATAAAGAGGTATTTTCAATAAATGACAAACCTATAAAAATACAACTTATCTCTGATAGCGAATGTGACGAGATGCGAAAATCGTAAAATGTGAATGATAATTTTCAACATGAATTCTGAACATTGGGGTGAGCTTGCAATTTGATTATCAAAAAATATCTACTTCCGAAAAATGGCGCGAGAAACTCGTTTCATTAGACAAAATTTACGAAAAATAAAAAAAACTTTCATTTTGACTTGAGTGACATGAAATAATGAAAACAAAATTGTGAAATATTAAGGTCAATATCAACAACTAAGTATTTAAAATAACATAAAAAATTAAGGAGAAAATATGCGTAGAAATTTATTCAGGCGAAAAGCCAAAATACTTCATCAGAGAGGGAAAAAAGAAATGCTATCACAATATGCACACGGCATACATAAATAATAAAATATGCATTCTTCATATATATATATATATATATATATATATATATATATATATATATATATATATATATATACATATACACACACACAATCAAACAAAATCCCGCTAAACGGCGAAAAAATACTCATTTAGACAAATATACACACACATATATATATATATATATATATATATATATATATATATATATATATATATATATATATTTTGTAGATCCTCCAAAATTCCAGCAAATATTACCTGTCAAGATGCTTCTCAAATTATGTGCGATATTAAAATTTTCAAAGATCTGTAAATTTAATTAAGCGAAAGCTATAATCGAAATAACACAGTTTGGAAAGATTTGACAACGGCAAAACCTTTTCAGCGAACTCATATTTCGACAAATATCGTGATTCACAGTACATCATCGAAAGATGGGTAATGCGTTTAGTAAAAGTTGCAGAGGAAATCAAAGTTAAACCTCCCCCACCTGAATGAAAAGTGGGGTGAAACCTGTAGAAAAGAAGAATGATTTTGAAGAGACTGGGTGAATGTGAGTTTTGGGGGGGGGGGAGAGAGAGAGAACCAAAGACTCGTGAAAAATGAAAACAAAAAGATGAAAATGTGAAGAGGAAGAGAAAATGGAGAGAAGGGAAGCAGAAAGGTAGGAGTAAAGAAATAAGCATAAGAAGTGAGAGGTGGCTAATTAATCAAAAGAATTGCGAGATGTAGAATTCAGGCCCAGGAGGAAAAACATTCCGGGGAGACCCTCGGAAAGGATAGTCAATGTACGACGAACAAAACGATAAAAATTGAGGCCAGAATAGATAGGGTTTAATGCCGACACTTTCGATTTTGACGGGGAACTATAATTTATCCCCGAAAGTGGTCAATGGCGCCATATACTGCACACTCAAAAACAAATATTCCTAACTGGAACATTAAAATTTTTTCCTATATTTTGAGTTTCTTACAATGGAACACAGTATGAGGTACAATAGATTTACATAAGTCAAAGTTCAATTAAAAAATGAATGCTCTTACGGAAAAAAGTTAAGGTTCTACAAGAATAAAATCAGATATCTAAAAATACTTAAAATAAAATTAATTTGCTTGGATAAAAAATAATAGAAAAACGCACCTTTCTATCAAACAGATCATTAGGGATATAATTTATGAAATAATGCGATCCGAAGAAGATCCGATAGACCGCCGATTTGCCGACCCGGGTGGCGGCTGGGTAACGTCCTCGTCTGCCATTTCAAGGGTCGCGGGTTCGATTCCCGCCTGGGTGAGTTTCCCTCCATCTAGGGCTTGGGTGTTTGTAAATGTGACCATTGTTATCGTTGTTAATAGTTCGATGTAAAGGCCAAAATGTGCTGTTTTCGAACTTATACTGAATAAATAAATAAATAAATTACATTTCTGCCATGGAACTGTACTCCAAATGTTCACTCCAAATAAAATAAACGACTGTATAGGAATGATAGCAATAAAAGAGAGATGAAGGGACGATGTAAGCCCTGTAACGGAGAGGTAGCGGGCAAGAAAAAAAGAAAAAGCGAATAAGACGCGTGAGGAGAAGAATAGTTTGCCACAGGAAACACGAAGGGAAGAAAGGATTTTGAATAAGGGAATTGGAATATCCCTGAGGTATGCATTAATGAGAAAGGGCTTGAGGGAGGCTGCCGAGGGAAAGAGAGTGTGAGAGAGATGGAAAGATCTGAATGGAAGGGACACGAGAGAGATAAAGATAGAGAGAAAGCAGGGGAGGGATAAAACGGGGTAGAATGAGGGAAAAAGGAACCCGGAAATTCGATGATGAGAAAAGATGCCGGGGCGATGGAAGGAAAAATTGGGAAGGGGGGTAGAATAGAAAAAGAAAGAGGGGAGGGGATTGTAGAGGGTGGAGAAGACGGGGCAAGAAAAGCCTTGTGGATCGCGGGGAAGAAAGCATTCCATTGAGATGACGCTAATGAGGACAGAGGCCTTCAGGAGGAGGAATAGCGAAGGGCGACGAGACTGGAAGGTGTGGTGGCGTTGGGGGGACCGGAGAACTACGGGGGGAGGGGTGGAAGGAATAAGGATAAGGAGAAAGAGAGCGAAACGAGATGACGCAACAATGACGTGGATGTGAAAGCACACGAGAAAGGCAAGGGACGGAAATTGAAAGGAGGGAGGCTGGCAAGATTAGGACGTCACTTCTTTTAAGAAAAGGATCCCGAGAAGGGAGGGAGGAATAGCAGCAGCCGAATGAAAAGAGAGAACGAAATAACAAACGGAATTAATAATGACAGGAATGAGTAATGAGGGGGGATAAAGGAAACAAAGCGAACCGAAACCTTGCCGTTTAGCAATGGAAGTTGCGCAGTTTAATTTTTCATGGCTGAAACAGATTTTTCTAAGAAGAATGTAAGGCTGGAAAAACCCTCTTTAAGGAGGGAGAGTTAGGGTAATTTTTAAATGCCTCAAATATGAATACCGAAGAAAGTGACACTTTGATGAAACTCTGAAACTAATCAGAATTCAACATCAATTATTTGCTCGGTAAAAAAGGAAACAAAAAACCGCAAATAACAAATTAATTTCTCAGATAATCCAAATGGTTAACATTATAAAGGCAGAGATGACATCACTAGGTCAGGGAAACAAGTTGGCGAATTGAAATCGATTCGGATGAATGGAGGACTCATGAATGGAGTTCTCTGGAAAACTCGATGAAGATAGCTTGGTGACGGACAACCCTCGGAAGAATTTGCGCTGACATCTGAGAAATCAGTCTATTATATCAAACTGCAGAAGAAAACGTAATTGGTAAGGCAATAAAAATGATAAAGCATGCTTAGCTACAGGGAAGATAAGAGGAAGATTATAAGAGGTATGAAGTGACAGAAGAATTAGATTAATGGGACCATGGCCTCAAATCAATGAAGTATGGAATGTAATGTTTTGAACGTAGAAGCATACAGCGTCTAAAAATCGACCATCATGGTAAGAATTGAGCTAAAAGTCACGCCGCAGATAACATGAGGTACATCTAAATAAACTATATTATAATTAGTATCATGCCACTGAAGAGTGTTCCAGGTTATCAAATAAAATTTATAGCATTTGGGTCTCAAATGAAAATAATGAAAAATAAACCAACCTTCCACTACTTATATTTTCTGTGTTTCAATTTCCTCAAACAAATATTTAACTTAATGAGAACAGAAATAACGGGCATATTTCCAAAATAAAATTATAGCCGGAAATTTTCCTTTGAATATATGTCCTACGCTAAAGATTTCATCTCCTGTATTTTTACTAAATTAAATCCATAACTAATTTTCTCACTTTTGAAAGAAATACCTATACGATCCAAATGGCTTGTCTCTCAAAAACGAAATTATGACCGATTTCCGCATTGTGTAGTCATACATTTTAAGAAACACAAATAGGCTGGGGAAGATTAATATACCCAAAGTAGCATCACAACAATTATTCCATAATGACCAGCGTTTTAGTGCCCAAACTCAAAGCTCCGTTAAAATCGCCTCTCACGTTCCTAAGCCAAAACAACTTTCATGCGGGAGAGAGAGAATCAAAATTCATGAAACCAAAACCGAAAGAAAGGAAAGAAAACAGTATTAATAAGAGGCGGAATATCTCCCATGCGGGTTACGGACGAGAGGAAGGCTTGGAAAAGGTGGAGGAAATATAATCAGGATGGACACCGCCTGAGGGAGAGGAAACTTTGAAAAGATTGGTGCCGATGAAAAGATTATGAAAGGCGGAAAGGGTGGAAGCGAGAAAGGTAGCAAGGGGACGAAAGAGGAGAAAAGTGAAGTTATCAAAACAAGGGTAAGGCGGAAGGCTTCGTAAGTGTATGTAGAATGGGAAAGTCAGGGAAAAATAAAATAAGGGTCGGGGAAATTTGGGGAATGGTGGAAAGGGAATAGGCAAAATTGGAGCCCATGAAAAGGTAGGCGTAGTAAAAGGTGGCGGACGAAAGTAGCTGAGGAAGGGGGAGGCGAAATAAAGGTTATAAGAATGGAAACACGAGACAGTGGATCCCGTACGAGGCTTTTTCCTCTTGTTAGTGAATAATGTTTCATTCATGATACCCGGTTGTTGAAGGAATACGTGGAAGCGGTGTAGGGCGCACGAGGTAATGGGTGGTGAGGGGGGGCCTTCCCACAGGGTTGGGGTGGAGACGGAGAAGGGTAGGAAAAGAACGCAGTAACAACGACGGTGAGAATGGACAGAGGGATAGAATGACAGAGGTAGAGAGAGCTTTGTCATCTGGTAAATGATGAGGATATGTGCGGATGAGCGGCGGGGATGAATGCATAGAGGGGACGGATGGCGGAATTCTCTGGAAATAAAATTTTCAAAATGTGGATGAGGGCTAAAATGGCTTGAGGTGGTGCATTGGAGCGAAGTAGGCTGAGCTGGAGTGGAGAGGACCCTCGCACCCTAGCTTTGAGAGCTGCGCGAAGGGCTTATTGACAAGAATTCTTGAAAATGAGAGAATATGATTTTTTTCCCGGTATTGATTGACAATGAGTAGCAAATGATGTGAGGATGGAGAACGTGGGAGACATTTAAAGAAATAATTTGAACACTTCCCCGGCGTCTGTCAGTGGTGCTGGTTGGGGAGGGTCGCCTCCTTTCATGAAACTCTGGGAAGAGATAAATTCATATATAATGGAAAAAGTGGTATGGATACACCGAAATGGAATTTAGGACATTTAGAGTCGTCAACGATGCGGAGAAAGAACGCCAATTTCGAAGCTAATGACTATAAGCCCATAAATAGTATTTTTAGGGAATGTGTTGACAACACCTAATCATCTGGCGGTAAACCGAAAATGCTCAATTGGGTCAATCCATGGCTCACAAGGTAATTGGCCAACATCATCCTTTAAAAAAGCCAACGGGTCAAGTACGTCGTCAGCACATTACTTGACCTTGCCTTTGGACTATTTCATGTGAATATCTGGAAGATCAAATATAAAATTGCCACTATTATTATTAAATCAAATCTTTTTACCAATATGCCCTTCAAACGGGCTAAAATAAAATTATCTTAGTATAAAGGAAACCACTATTAAAACCACCACCTCCTCATGAGGTCGCATACATAATTTCTTTTTACGAAAGACGGGACGAATCAAGACGAATTAAAAAAAATTAAGACCAGGAGACGAGAAAATAAACCTGAGGCGTATATTTGGCCCTTAGGGTAGGCTACGCCAATGGAAATATTTTATGGCCACAACGTGGACATCGCCGGATATATGTGGAAACAGAAGTCCGAAGGCGAATCCACTAAGGGTCTCTCCATGGAGAAAGGCATTATTCATAATGGCCTGAGAGAGAGAGAGGAAAGGAGCCCCACAAGGTTTGATTCGATGGCCCGTAAGTGTTAAAAGCGGCATGTTTATTTCATGGTGCAGGAGGAGAGTTTGGGTAGGTGGGATGGGGTGGTATTATGTACTGGAGCAGAGCAACGGTGTTCTGGAAGAGCAATGAAATCCCTCCCCTCCACTTGTCCCTCTCCGGAAAGTGCCGAGGACAAATTTTTTTCACATTCTTTATGAGCAATTGACGCGTGCAGAAAAACCTCCAGTGAGCAATTTAACCAATTGGAATAATAGTTCAAGGCCTGCTGTGCGACGACAACCAGACATATGAAGAGGAAGTTCGAAAAACTTCAGACCCAAGATAAATACTTTTAAGCTAAGTGCAATTCTCTCGAGATTTCACTTAAAACTTGAACTCAGCCTGGTTTCTTGGGTACGATAAAACATTAATTCAGTCATTGCTAATTTCTACATTTCAGACAATATGGGCTTTTTAAGTGCTAAGATACAATTAATGAATGTGAAAAATATCACTGCATGGTTGGCAATTATCAGAATAAATCTCATATAAGATAATCCAAATGACTCAGCTTGAGTATATATGGGGTGAAACTCAAAGTTCGGTTACACGATAAGGGTTTCACATGGCTTGCAAAATTCTACGAAGCGAATTTACCGAGGTTCTGCTCCTGACTTTGCTGCAAGGTAGAAGCTATATACACCAGGTTCTAGTAATATTTTTAATACGAAAAAACAATCGACGCAAAAAAAATAATTAACGAACAGTATGCGTCAGAAAGTGGAACAAAAGGGCTTGAAAGTGACCTAGAATTTTTACCGTGTCACTTGAGGGTATAGAGTCAATTATCACTGTACGGAAAATATAATTATCGAGAGTCACAATATTTTTAAATCACCAGATTTTCACAACTTCACCATTAAAATCAATAGCTCTTCCACGTTTAACGGGAGCTCCAATGAAAAGGGATTATTTCAGTTGTAAAAAATCTACATAGGATACAGGGAACATATAAACAGATCGGAATGATTAACTATCCACGGTGAAGAGGGAAATGAGAATACCAGGAAAACAGATAGAAACGATGCACCTTGACTATTGTCATAAGTATGAATAAAAAACCAAAGCAGAAGCATAAGAAATGCAGGTAAAAAATTTACACAAAAATAAAACGTTTGAACTAACATTGAATTGGGAATTGCAAGTTTCAGCTCAGTGTTGCAAGCAAGTAGTTTACAACTCGGAGTTGAAAGGTGTATGACGCGATTAGATGAGATGTTAGCCCGTGAATAAAATGCAACAATTTCGATTAGGCGCCTCTAAGGGCAAAATCCTGACGTGCACGATTATTTAACTCTTCCTCTAACGGATGATTTTGCATTGCTTTAAAAGAATTTCAGTTTAACAAACAACAGCATTATCTGGTATCATATAAATAACAATACTAGTATATCACAAATTGCCAACAGTGAATGGTCAAACATATAAAGAGCCTTCGCTTAATCTGTATAATCCAACATATCATAACATTTCATCGGACACGTTTCTGTAATTAATAGACACGAACTAATGGCGCCAAGTATTAACATACAGCACTTACGCAAGGTAATTTTCAGTCACACAAAACTAATTCCTGCGTATGCATTAATGGACCTTCGAAAGATTTCGGAAGAACAGCGTTCTGGATTAAGAAGGGCTAAAAATAATATTACCGTATGGACGGGCGTCATTTCTTTCCTGTTCGATTCGACGTCGGAATTTTTTCGCAAACACCGGACATTTAATCTGAAATTCACACCGGGATTATTGATACAAGTCCGCCAATTACCGTCCTCGGGTGAGACTGCAGCTTAAAAAAATAAGCGTCCGTTGTGAGACAGCTAACACAATGCTCCGTGATTGCTCGTCCCGATAATGGATTAGAGACCGTCGTGTCCCCTTGTCACTCTTTAAATCTCTCACTCTCTCCCTCTCTGACCTAATTATTAGAGTGAATAATGTAGGCCTCGAAAATTCAGTTCACGGTGTGAATCTCACTGCCGGGTCGTGGAGCGTGAACGCACACGTCCTCCCAGCGCAGGAAATATTAGTGCATAGAGACCCAAATTAATAATGGCATATCGAATGGGCCATAAATAAACTTCAACCCAAAAGTGCAAGCGTAGATAATCGACGGCAATATCAGACTATTTATATTTTGAATTCGCAGTTAGCAAGCTTTACTCCACAGACCTGGAAGATATTCACATGCTCAGTTAAGTGCGGTGCACGATAATCGGAGGCTTGCTCCACATTTTAATCCTGCTTTCGTTTATTACATATTGGAGGTAATTTGTCGTCAGGGATTTAAGTATGGACGGTTTATGGAAAGCCTGTACCTGCTCCAGTGTTCAGAATTATGGGCCATTTCTGCCAATACTGAACACATATATCCCGACACTATTGGCTTCTTCCATTAGTTTTCTATCCATCCCAACGTGCATTTGAAAAATCACCTTATCGTTTCTTCACTTTTCCTATTTTCGTATTCTATCCTTCATCAAAGGGTTATCGTAAATGCATTTAATCAACAACAACTTTTAAAGAAAATTTCAGAACCTCATAGAGATATCTCCACCAGAAGAGTTTAACACACAATGACCAGGATTTCAAAGATAATTTCCTCGAAGTGGCGAACAGGGAAAGTAGTTTCCATGGAGATATTGTCAAACTCAAACACTCTTAGGGGCCCAACAAATTGGAAATTCACCCATCAAAATCTAATGCTGCGGTAAAAATATCAGCCCAAAGATTGAAGCTTAAGTTAATATCTTGAGGATTTATTATAATAGGGGCCTGAAAATAATTTTCGCCAGAGAATAATTGCATTAATTTATTAGCTTCTTAATATATTGCAATAACCATAATACATTCATCCATCAGCGAACGACTACCATAAATGAGTAGCTACTAACTAAAACAACTAAGTAGCCGAGGATCTTCTAAAATTTAGGGTAATTACATGGATACAAAAAACGTATTTGTCTAGGCATAAATTTCCTTTCGGCCCGTCACTACTACCATTCTCATTACTCGCCATGATATAAAAAATTTACTTAATACCATAAAACACATAATCAGTGCAGTGTAACAAAGCAAACCTAGAGCAGTTCTAATTCCGAGTTTGTTCTTCGGATGAATAAATCCATACATCGCGTTTTGTACATTTTCCCCTTTAATATTTAGTAGATATGAATCGATACGAGATTTTTTTTTAAACTTCGGGTGAATGCCATAACGAGTGATAGCGGCTCAGGGGAAACAATGGAGTTTCCAAATTATTCCTGTCCCCATTAACAATGACGAAAATGTTTCCGATTGCGAACAAAAGAGGGGCACCGTGAGAACTGTACTCATTTCCCACCGGCCAATCTCTCATTTACTTCGTCGCCCTATACTCTTTCTCTCGCTCCCGATTCCCATCTTCTATCCCATCCTTATGCAGTGACATAGGAACCAGTCACGAATAGCAATTCGGTCCAATGTTTAGAAATAAAAATGCTCTCACAATCGGAGAAACGAAGATACAGTGTGAAATAAACAGATAATGATTAATTAAGGTAATACCATACGATGGTAAGTTTTAATGAATGTTGATGAATGGGTACGAGGATGCTGAGTGGGGAGAGTAAATAAGCAAATAAAAAAAACCTATACAGCATTTTTGCATTCACATGATACTAAGTAAACCATCATCCACCAAGCCACCACTTAAGTTCAAGATAGAGACTGAATACACAAAATCAGGAATGACGGGTTTTCCACAACTACATAGAAACTGATAGAACATGTGTTGAAGGGTTATGAAAGAAATAACACCAAGTCGCAGTCATACGTGAAAAATTGCATTAAGTTTCTGAAACTCGTTCCATTAATTCGGATTGAAAACTTCCATCGTTACAGTAAGGAGGGTAGTCATCACAGTAAATTTCTTCTAACTTGGTAGTATACCGTCTAAAGTAGGTCCTGGACAGCACAAATAAGGTCAAAAAAACTCTAAAAACTAATTACCCCGTTGACGACTCCGATCAAAACTAATATTATTCCCGATTAAAGCAATTTATCCGTAA
Organism: Hetaerina americana; assembly: GCF_022747635.1. Classification (NCBI taxonomy): domain Eukaryota; kingdom Metazoa; phylum Arthropoda; class Insecta; order Odonata; family Calopterygidae; genus Hetaerina; species Hetaerina americana. The sequence goes on along the minus strand of NW_027287205.1, from coordinate 64,717,537 downwards.
TACGATCAAATATTTGTTTTCTAATTACAAAACAACCTGCCGCAACATGATAGGGCTTGCGACGGTTTTGAATTTTTCATAAACGCAATCATCTTCAAATCTACGCAATGCAATTAGCCTAAATTTCAACCTTCAGTCTGCGAATGATTTCCAAACTAATTTCTATTATTATAGAGAGACAGCGCATGATATAATTTTTTTACAAACCGAGCTTTTATTACCTACACACAAACTAATTTGAATTTCAATCTTACCTCTTTGGGATTCCTCGAATTAGTACTACATACATTCAATGCAAGGCCTAAAATATTTAAACATATGCTCGTCTCATATGTCGCCACATACGCTATGTACGCTAGCATATGTGGCGACAGTGCTTAACCCGGGATTAGAACGTCCCCTACCATTCAAGAAAAACACCTAAGTGATATCTGAACACTAATACGCTACGCATTACTGGCTAACCTTTCATAAAGGGGATACATATCTACTGTGTCAGACAAAATTGTGGTTAGAAATCTGAGGATGGTGTGACCGACAGGGAGGCGAGGGAATTGTAACGAAGAGACAAAATCCATGAGTCACAGGGTCATCGGCCCATATTCAGTTAATTTTGAGCGATAATACTTCACAAGGCTCAACAAAAGTTAAAAACCCATTACAGGCAGGGCGCGGGACCAACAAAAAGCATTTGTGATTCGTCTGTCAGGTAGGCGACGCCTGGGGTCACGATCGGGGTGCGTACACCGCGGCTCATCCATCACGAACTTAAGACAACACTTCCGCAGAAACCGGCTGGGGAGACATCAATCACCAGAGAAGCGGGCAAATTTAAGTACAATTAATATTAATTACCTACGCGCAACCGCAATTTCTTTTTCAATCTCCTTACTACCGAACCCACTAGCGGCGTAGCAAGGATCGCTTTACCAACCGAGCATCCAGCGCCCCCCCTCAACCTACACCCCCATTCTCGCAACACTGATGGATGGTAGGCATCAACGTACCCCCACCCCGTACCTCTTTACCACGTCGCCCTGCTCCGATCCCTAACCAACTTGACATTTTCCCACCAGAAACTGGATCTCTACTCATAGTCCAGCAGTACGACCTTTTTATTTTCTCATTCTCGCCACACGGTCCCTCTTCTTCTGGAGCTCCTTTGACCCCTCCCTTCCCCTAACACGCCCAGCGAAAGCGTCTACACCCAGCCGCAAGGCTACCGAGACCAGGGAAGAGGCGTAGTGCTCGCCCTCTCCTCTCCACACCTCGCGGCGTTGTGGCAGCAGGTTTATTATGAGGGGTCGGGGAAGATGAGGCTTGGTTTGGGAAGGGTCAAAGAAGGGATGAAAACGAGGTCAATGCCCTTACCGAGCAGAGTTATTTGTGAAAAAAAGGATAATGTTAACTCCGGTGAAGAAAAACTGACCACAACTTTCCTTCTCTATACCTTTAAATCGTTAAATCGACAGATATAGAGGCCGTTGCTAAAATATATTTATCTCTTCCAACGATATCTGGAATGGAGTATCCATAAGCTACTTCATTTTTTCGATAACGATAATGATTTCGACACCTACTGAAATATATCCAATATGAACTAGGCACCATACTAAAGAGAGGTAGAAGATGGCGTAGTTAAAGGATCCTGGAAACAATATATTGCTAACGTTCAGTGTACGGAAAAATAAATAGCGTGTGTATATACATTATACAAACGCCCGTTATACTGCGGAAATTAAATTTCCAGCCTAAGGAGGATATTAATTTCCACATTAAGTTAATTATTTCAACTGGCCGAATATAAACAACGGGATTAACATCAATGAAAGCAAAGCTAAATTAAAAATACGAATTTATTGAAACAACATGGGAGTCGATTCAATATGGGACAATATGCTGCAACACCGACGCAGACAGTTATCCTATTCTAGAACAACCGTATCCTCAGAATGCAAAGGTCACACTAGTCGTCGTTTAGGAACAAAGAAACAATGCCATTAATGAGTTTAAATTAAAGAAAATAATTTTTCCGCAAAAAGGAGAAAACATTTTTCAACAAAATGTGGGAACTTGAAATTCAAAGTCGCATAGTTCGTTCACAAAAATTGTGAAGATCGCATTGTTTACATAGGGGCATATCTTTAAATTTATATCCGTCGCGAATGGCGATTTCAGAAATGGTTCCCAAGGGTTTTCGCCTCATGGCAGTGTATTTGTGCTAACTACGGGGTGTGAAATTCATCATTGGAGCACTGGCTTAAAATTTATTTAATGAGTTATCAGGGGGATTATAATGAACCAACGCCGCAATTTATTACGGTCCAATAACGCAAAAGCGTTCGCACAAAAATGTTGATTGCGTTGCTTTGGATATTTAATGGCGCATAAAACTTAAAGCATTACCTCCGCCGGCAATACAACTCCAAATGTGTAAATTGGCCACACGCTCAGTAGCAAGTGAAACATTACAGTACTATCGGTAAATTGGTCGATATCTTTGTTTCGTGTTTATTTCATGTAAAGATTTCAAGTTCTGATCATTAGCAAGGGACCGAATAACTTTGTCAAGGAACAAATTTTATCTTTACGTATAGTGTTCGAAAGAGTATACTAAATTTCAAAACCAAGATCAACGACGCACATTTCTAATTATTCATTAGATAACTCGTGCGTTTCAAATTTTGCTGATCATGCAGAAACAAAACAATTTTCAATTCGAAAAAAGGCTCAGGAGACAGTTATAAACGTTTAATGTGCCTCAACTTCTATTCATATTACAAATAGTTACCGCGATTAATTACCCTATAAAGCCGGGAATAGAGGGAAAATTTGGGGTTAACCAGGTAAAGGAAGAAAAGAATAGGTATTTAAGATGGACATCAGGTAGGAAGAAAACAAGCGGAACTTAAGAATAACATATATTTATACAGAGTGGGGTTGAAGGATATTTTTTATCATGTTAGTTTAGAGCTTAAGATAAGAGTACAATTGTGTGTACTGCAGGAGTCCATCAACTTACCTTGAGCCGGTATGCTACTGCTAGCAAAAACAATTTACCTTAAAAATAGGTACTTGCTGTTACTGTAATTGATACAAATATCTAGTTCTTCGTTTCACTGAATGGATTATGGTTATATTCGGTCTTATTCACGTCGTTGCTTAAGTTAAGGTGTAAAAATGAAATTGGTGCAAATTATTTTTCACACGATAGTGAGCCACTTACAATAAACAACTACAACAAAGCGCTTTCTCGAATATTTGTCCAGCAAACACACATCCAAAATAAGGTAATATAGTTCAGTCATTCGTTTCATATTCTGAAGAAACCTAGGATCACATACATATTGAGTGGGAATGTGCATTTTCCGCTGAATGTTATCATTTAGTATGTTTTTCATATCACGCCCAAAAATCAATTATAGTTTAAGGGACCAAGAAGAACATCGTTTTATGAAAAGGAGAACAGCTATCCTATAACCAAAGGTGGAACGAGAAAATTCACTTACGCATGGTGTTAAGAACCATTAACTGTCACAATGTTTTTGCGTCATCTGCGAAAGAGAGAATTATATGCTTCAATTAATCATTAGAAGAGAATGAAATACTTTGCCAAATCAATTTTAAAGAGATATGAGATATTATCACCTGGTGTAAGAATATCTAAAGAAAGAATCAATGCGAGGATGTAAGGCCTTATTAATTCATGCCTTCAACTAGGATCAGAAAAAGAATCCCCGCCATGATGTCAAGTGTTTTAACTTTTCCGAAACTAAACACAAACGATGAATGATGCTGAGATGCTACAGAATATGATTTATCACGCACGCAGTAAGACGGAAGGAAGGAAACCCCGAGCAAAGGTGATGAGTAAGAGAAAAGAAATGAGCGCCGACACAAGGGAGGGGATGAAACATGGAAAGGGAAATGGAAAAAATGGGATGCAGGAGTAGGAGAGAGAGCAGGGTAGATAGAGATGGAGAGAGACAGAGCACCAACATCGGAGTCGTTTCACACGAAATACCCCGAGGACTGAGTTCGCACGGAACTTTGAGGCATCACACAAAGCCATTGGACCGCCAACCTCCTCCGCCAAACGCCCCCTTCCCTACTAACGCCCTCACCGGCGACTCCCACACCCCGCGAGTCCCCTCGGAACCTTCCTCTCTCACCTCAGCGTCGCGCTTCGCCGTGTCACTCTCCCGCAACGCCGCGACGAAGGCCGTCCACCCATGCCGACCCCCACCCTCCCCCTGTTGCTTCCTCCCACCGCACACGCACGCACGCACACTCACACCGCCTCTCCACCGGAACCCTTCACCAACCCACCCTCCCACTAATCACCCCGCGCCCCCACCCCCGACTCCACGGCTGGGGGATCAGAATCCCCGTGAGAGCTGTGGCTACTGAAACCAGTTCAAGACTCCTCTCAATGGACTACACGGGGATTAAGGAGGAAGAAAGGAAGTGGAGAAGAGGAGAGGGACGTAGGGGGAGAGGAGTGTCCGGCTATATTAGCCGCTGCCCTCGGGGACGACGGCGAAAAAAAGAAAAATAAACATGCCTCTCGGGATACTCGGTTTCTTCTGAGTGAAAGAGAGAACTGAGGGGTATTAAATCGGTTTGGTTTCTTTTTGTTCCTTCCTCCCACAGACCCGACTTCATTTCCATTCATGGGGGCAATAATCTCTGGGGCGTTGATATCGAGTCCATTTACGCGGGCTACACAAGGAACCGTCCTAATGGACAATCATTACCTTGGGACTACTACGAGTCACAAGTCTCACTATCTCACCTCCCTTTCTTACGTCCATAGACGAGCGTATAGAATGACTCAGGTAGCGAGTCGGGAGCTGTGGTCGTAGAAAGAAATGAGAACAAGATGAGGAGAAAAAGTCACTGAGGGAACGAAAATTGGAAGAATTGGTCATGAGAACGCCAAAGAACGGTTCTAAATAATTTCTAAGGAAAGCACAATCCATTGGGGAAGCGGAAATCAACAGTTTAAGCCAACATTTTAAGTTCACAATGGATGTAATTAAATGACCACTGTGGTGCCTAATTTTCATCATGGAATGTGACATTCCATGATGTCTATACTAAATGTAAAAGAGGCGAGCATGTTCGCTAGAGGAAATAAAGAAATTTAACAGAGCCCATAGTCATTATGCATGAGTTCCATCTACACGACAGAAAAGCAAAACATCTACACACTAAACGGATGATGTTATTTATTTGCTAAGACACATGCTTAAAAAAAAGGAAAAACGATTATCTCATCCTAGTAATGAATGCGAACAGTGAGAAGTCAAGACATTTTCCTTTTTCCAATTAAAAGAAACGATTTAAATTTCTTTATCAAACAAACGTCATCATATTGATGTAAAATATAAAAAAGACCCCAAGTCCCATAAGTTATTCATTTCACTGTAATATTATGCTAGAGAGGTAAGATTTATACGCTCATTATACATGTACACAGAGAGCAAAGAGGCATCACAGGTTCTACTTCCGAGAGAAACTTAAATATCATAGGCATATAATATTCTTGCCTAAATAAACAATCAATATTAAATGTTAGGGATTTCACTAAAATTAAGGCATATGAATCAAAATGATTTTTCTACATTAATAAGAGAATTCGATTAAACAAAACAACAAAAATGACATTTATCAATAAAAATACTATAATCTAGAATGGTCCGACTAGAATAAGAACTACGATCGACCATAAAGTAAACTTTTAAACTGCAAAAGAAATATAAAATAAATTTAATATAAAAACGCAAATTTGAGAAATTTCTTTACTTGAAGCCAGGAAGACAACATTTGTGGGGGATTCTTTCCCTGTTTTCAATAGAAAAACTAATTCGAGCCTTTGCTTAAGGAACCACCATTCAAGAGATAAGTCCGAAATCATAAAGCACCAAGTTTCACAAGCGATGAATGGAATTTAACCGCGCGCATTATTTGGCATTCAATTGTCAACTCGTAACAGTAAATTCAAGCAACATAAAGGAAAACAAATAGCAAGGGGAAAGGTTATTGAAACCGCAGATGACGAGATTGGAAATTTGATAACGGACCTCCTACTGCCTAAGGACCACTCTTCCACTTAAAACCATTCAACAGAAAAACCACATAATCTGAAGATGAAATTAAACAGGGTATCATCCAACGTAGCTGCTGCGCCTCACCAACTGCCAATCCTTTTCGAAAATATAATAAACGCAGCTTTTCACAAAGGTGCCGTGGAGTTTGAACCAATTTTAACGACTCAATTATTAACTGTGGGTTAGATATTAATGGAACGCTAATTTATGCAAAGACGAGAAATGATTCTAATGACATCTCATATGCCAACGTCAACTATTTTTCATATAGGGCATGAATTTACTAGCATTTACATATTAGAATTAAGAAATGAGTGCCCTCTGTCAAATTTCAAAAATGTCACATAAAAAACATACATTTATTAGCATTCATTCATTAGATTTAATAAACGAGTGCACTCAGAACAAGATACTGATTATATGAAAAAAGTTGTAAAAATTTTATTAAGGTTTGTAGAGCGGTATGGTTTCAGAATGAGATTTATAAGCAGAACATCAAAAAATTTTTGTATGGCATTTTAGTTAAGAATATGTATCTTTGCCGGATTGAGAAAATTTAACAAGCGAGGGATAAGGTGAGAAAATAAAGGAAACTGGCTACGGGAGAATAGAATTTTTGGAGGTAGAAAAACACAACGCAGAGTAGAATCAAAGAAAGTGCAAGTGAATACTGACACTTACCTATGAGAGAAAAAAAAAGATGAAATTAGCAGCGTAAAATGAGGGCATAAATACTCATTTACGACGGCATTGATATAGAAAGTGAGCATAAAAATTTGAAAAATAGAAAAGTCGCCATAGGGAAAAAGACGTTTATCAGTGCAGTAGTCATATATATATGAGTCCATCAATATTGTAACAACTCTATGGTAATATTTAAATTCTGGCCTATAACGTTGGCCACCCATTCAGAATATCCAAGGATACATTGCGGAAAGTTGAACCTAATTAATCCGCTGTTAACATTACATACCTAATTATTATTCTAAAACCAACTGAAAAATATAATTAAATCATAAGAAGGGCAATGATTTGAGGTACCACATAATCTTCCATTTCCTGAACTTTTAACTTTAGAAGTATTACAAGCAAAAAAAAGTATGAACCAATATTCTTTAAAGAATAAAAAAAATTTATCTTACTTGCGGCGATGATGATTTGACTAGAAATACGCTGGAAGTAGTCCGTCCAACTTACCTGAAAAGAGAAAAATAATGAAAACTATTGAATGAATTTAATATTTTCAACATATTAATTTGTATGAATTAATTTAAAACCAGCCTGAATACTAAACTGCAGATGAAATATGCAAGAAAAAATAAGAAAGTGATTTCATTCTCTAAATTTACATGCCTCTAAGTTTACCATGATAAATTAAGGCGTTAAATTTCACAAGGTTTCTTTTAGTAGCAATGATGGTTACACTACGGCCCCTGAAAGCTATAAACTGGCTTTTATGAACTTCGTCACTGCGGATAAATTTTATTGGGTCTTTCTAGTTTGCGCTTAGTTCGAACAAAATGCTGAGAATACGTCACTTCCTTCCCAGTCTTCCCCAGAACTCTGGATCACCAAACCACCCCATGGTACTCCTATTCACTACCATTGATATTACCCCAGAATATATTCATCTACACTAACTAAAATAGCTTTCCGCCATGTGCATGAGGATGAAAAGACTAATTGAGGACTATAAGGCAAACATCAAGAGCTGTCCCGCGATACCCAACTCCCAAGGAAAACGTAAGAATGCAAGAGGCGAACATCCCGGCTCGGGAGGAGATGAAAGCTGGTCATGGTGACGGAAGGAGGAGGGACCGGGAGTAGTGATGTATCAAGCTAGCGGGGAGAGTTTTCAAGGAGGGAGGCGAAAATGAGAAGGGAATGCATAAACGCGTCATTCTGAATTCAAAAACGATGGCGGAGAGAAGAGGTGGATAAGTTGCAGAAGAGCGGTGTGTGTAAGTCGCGAATGATATCTTGATTCAGGAGCCCGCCATCCTTCTGCTTTATCCCCTCTCCCCAAATTGGTATCACTAACGATATTCCGGAAGTGCCTCTGAAGGCCCCCATTCAGGAGAGTCCAGTAAGGACGCCGCCAGTCCAACGCAATTTCCTCCCTCAGCCCGCGTTGCCGAGGCACTGAAAGGAGCAATTTTCGAAGAGAGGGGATGTAGTCGGTAGATGAGAGGATATGAGGAGAGTGGGAGAACATGAACCAAGGCCGTCTCTTTTGGCGTCAAATGCTTTGACCGAAGCTTTATGGAGCCAATACATTGACTAGAAAATGATGCCCCTTGGAATCGAAGGTAGAGCTGAATAAACAAATAGTTATACGTCAGTGGGTGGGTACATGTACATCTGTCAAATAAAACCTTGACAGAGCTGCGCATACATTCAGCTTTCCCATTATAAGAAATTGCTCTGATGAAGTCGCATTTTCTTTTCTTCCTTTTCTTTTGGCGCAAGTACCGTACCTAATCTTCCCAATATTGAAGCATCATAAACATAACTTTGTCACAGGCATGAATTGAAGAGGAAATTTTATCGTTCGCGAAGCACAGAGGTTTTCGAAATTGAGTGTTGCCAGATACCAATGCTAATGGTCATATTTTAACCAAAATTTTAGCTCGCGGTAAAAGAGGTAATTCCGGCAAAATTTGCTAAGTTTGCCCTTTAACCATTAGAGAGCTAAATTATGCGTAATAAATTCTTCACTAAATCACGCAAAGAGAAACTTAATCAGCATCATGTACCCTCATTACATGGTTCGAGTTATATAATATTCCTTTATTTTCCGGTTAATCATCTTAAGGCAAGAAAGGCCAAGATGCAAAAAACACCTTAATCAATACGTATGAGTGGCTACTTAAGAATGGGTGTGCACTTAAAGAACTTTCCAAGGGTTTTCCAAACTTGTTTCAGAGGAAACCCTTACCCTTTCCAGAGAAAATCAAATTTGTCGAATTTTGGAATAATTTAGACATGGGATAGCGAAGGTGAATAAGGAAGACGAAGAATATAAAATATGGTAAAAATAAATGACCTGCAATCATCTAATTGCTGCCATATCTTGTTAGTCCGGATTGAAGAGTTCACGAAAGTTTTATTTTGCGTTACAAAATTTAGATATCACCTTCGAAGGTTTTGAATTAATTACTGAGAGAAAAAGAAAGGGTATTAAATGGCTTGGGTCAAAAACGACAGAAGGAAAAACGCGTAATGGAATAAGAGAAATACATAAAACAAATTAACAATAGTGATCACCTAGAAGCAAAGAGCAACTAAAAAAAGAAATTCCGTACTCCTACGAACAAAAACTACTGAGAGTCAAGGTATACGTATAATTGATAAGTTTAACAAACTTCTAATTAAAGATTACAAAACGTTCATAATGTAGCCAGAAAAATCGCAATACTTAATGCATAGATACCCAAAATTATAATTTAAAATATCTATGTTAAAAAATGGCGAAAGTTACATAAAGACCTTTACGAGGGATCAAGGAAACAGAAAATTAAACCTTATACAAGTGCTTTCAAAGGTCTGAGGGATGGGCAATAAGGTATTCAACAAATTATACTAAGTATATATTTCATAAAACCATGATCAGCATAGCTAATTTTTTGACTTCACACTAACTCGAGAATCCCTTATAACTGGACTTTAGTCTACTTACAGGTATAAAGAAAAGTATAACCGTACTTAGCGGTAACACCGTAAAATAACTGGTTGTCAAGTTATTTCTAGAATCTACAAGAAAAGATCTCAGTGGATATAGTCTTGACCTCTAACTATCTCGAGTAAGAATTAATACCACAATACCAACTTCTTTAACGCAGAAAATGAATTCATCATCCAATTATTGAAGAGAATATGATGAACGATAAGTTAATCAGTTTACCCAATTGATCATTAAATTTTCATGATTTCACATATACATAAGCATTAATAAAATTTGAATTTTTTTAAACATGAGACATTATTTTATTTAAACCTCTTCTAATGATGAAACAACAAGCTCACGTCAACAGCTTACAATCCAAATACGAAAAAGTAGGAACGCTTTCATCAAATTTATAAAAACTTTCACATCGCATTTGATAGACTTTTCAATATGCGAGTCCACAATAAATTCGAGGAACAAGGCACGTGAAGGGTTTTCGGGACCAATATATTCAATAATTCCTCCATCCGCCATTTCAGCCCCCCCACCTCAAACTCACTTTGATGTCAAAGGCATAGCAATCTGAGATCCAATAAGGGGTTTTCCAAACTTGTGCTTCCGACTCAGTTTTTTCTTTTTCGTGTCAACCCCCCACTTCCCCTTCTTTTCCATCTCTCTCTCTTCCCCCTCTCCCGATCACAAACCTTCCCCTCCCTCCATTTCACACTTATCTCGCCCCTTTCCTTACCTCCCCTTCAGTCCTAAGCCCCTCAATCCACCGTTCCCCTAACTCTCCAACCAAGAGTGGAAGATTCCCGAAATCGCAAATCGAGCCCGAAAACCCTTCAAGATGGAGACCGGGGGAATAAAAAGATGAGAAAAGAATATGGGTGGAGAGGACGTGGGCGGGGTAACATCGAGAGAAGAGGGAAAATATAGAGAAATATGTGCACACATACATATATGCAAGCTTACATAAATAAGAATATACACCGGAGGAGCGGAAAAATGGGTTGAGCAAGGAAAGAGAGATCTCCCCTCGCCGGCCCTTAACCATTCTGTTCTGTTTCCTCATCTCTTTCTCCTTCCCCACCCTCTTAAAAATCCTTCCAGTTCCACCTTTGCCCTCATCCCCGACCCTTCCCCTCATACCCTTATCCGAAACCAGGGCCCACAACCTACCCCTACCCCGAACCTCTTGTAACCGAAAGCGAACACGGCCAGCCCCCCACCCAAACTCGGAATGCCCTAGCAGATAACCCCACCCACCGTCATCCAAGTTCCCCAACCCCTGCGAATCAATAAAATCTCCTGGGTTCACACCAGGTGCTCTCGGATAGGTGAGACGGCGAAGGGCGTTAAAACCCCACCTACTGCCCTCGAGTCTCACCCAACCTCCCAACGCCCCACCTACGCCAAAACCCACCCTCCCACTTGCACAAAACACTTCCCCGACTACCCCTCTAAAAACTCCCTACCCTCATAAACCCATCCTTGGCCACGCACCGTGTAATCCTTTTTACCTCTTTTCTGACCCTTAAAAGGTCCAGAATCGCTCCTATCTCATGGTCAACTGCACTCAACAGAGAGAAAATCTCGCATATGCCGCCCGTCCTTTATAATGTGCGGAAATTAATGCATAAATCTTCCTTTTTTTACTCGCATAAAAAAGTCTAAGTATCCTCGCGATTGCTGTAGAATGCTAATTGCCTAAATGCGTGGAAATTGGACGCTTCTTACAAGTAATGTCTACGACACATAGAACCGAAAAGCCTCCAACAAGAGCATATAATTCCGACATATGCATTGATTCCAAGTTCAGGAATTTACATGTTACTACCAAATAATTTTCATCATGAAATATTTAAGGATGTCTTATATGGCCAGGGAGAAAAAAGCAAAATACTTTAAAAACTGCAAATCAATAATACTTGGAAATCTTGTAAATTTTAATAATAAATATTTTCATGAAAATTAAAATGTATTGTGCAAACCACATAGACTACGAAAGAACCCCGAAGCTAGATTATTAATAGGATAATTCTTGTTTGCCATGATAGGCATGAAGCAATGACATTAATGTACACAATTAATGACACCTATTTTTTATATTAACAATGAAAATAATAATTACAGCAACTTAAAAACGAAAGCATGTACTTCAATTTCCATCCAGAAACATTTGCCATATGTTTAACTCCAGCTCGCTCGCCAATCTTTTCCCTTCCGTCATTAAATATATTAAATGAAGCCTTCCTACTATATTTTCTTCTGAAGAGTCGCAAAAATAGTGGACAGCGTCATCATGGCGCGACAGGAAATCAGCAACATTTTTTTAATTCACGCCCTGATGTAGACGTGAGCGCCATAAAAGTCATATAATTATTAGCGTACAATGTGCACAGGTCAGGCGAAAAATAAAATGTCACTAAACGAAATGGATTACGGCAGCTAGGAGTGGGCAGTAGATATGCAGATCGCCTCTCCTTTAAACAGTTTCATTGCTCACGGTTAAGGCATTTTCGAAAAAAAGCGCAAAAAGCTAGAAAAAATGTTCACCTAACGAGTCACAATATCTCTTTCAGACGGTTGGCTGTAATGAGCATTTTGCATGGAATTCTTCTCCCGCTCGCCTTTTGATGATATCTGAATGACTTCGGATGTGGAAAGAAAAACTCTCGGAATGCGTCGTAAATTAAGACCTTTAAATGCTAAGGGCCAGCGTGCGTAATTAGGAAAAGTTTTCATTTGTCTTAAATGATCTCCACGGCTAAAAAATCCAACGTCTCTAGGCATATGTTAACTAGCGCATCGCTCTTTAGAGTGGAAGTTCGGCGAAACCGTCGTCTGAGCCATTTTAAAGGAAACTAGGATGTCCCTTTGCGGAAAAGTATTTACCAATTCTTATGTACAAGGATTATTAAATAATTTAAAAGCTGTTAATTAGCTCATTGAGCAAGTAAGACATGAAAAAGTAGCCAGAAATTGCAACATGTTCTAGATTTTTACAAGGAGACTAATAAAATGAGAACGAAGATGATATTTGTTGTGCATTGCACGCTCCAAATTCTCTTTAAAAATCGCTAATTGCACGAGCGATTAAGACGAAATTCCGGGCCCACATTTTTTCACCAATATTAATACTAGTCCCATTGACACTTTGCTTCCTATAACATGTCCATCCAAAGAAGCACATATCCAGTATCCACTTATATGAAAAATAAATGAAAACCGAATGACTAATTTCACACGAAAAAATCTTATTTCCAAATTATATGTGTCATGGGTTAAAATTCATTCACATAACGCAGCTCGACTTCATCCGCCTGCATACAAAATTAAATATTGAGTCTTAAAATTTGACAAAATCTTCAAATAACGGAGGGATAGATGGTTTTCCATGCCGCTTCTTAGTGTAAATAAATAAATAAATATATATATACACATATATATATACATACATACATACATATATATATATATACACACACACATATGTACATATCAATCAAGTTAACTCTAATCACTTTTTTAGGGAGCGACTTAATAAAGTTAGGTGAACGGTGTACATTGTGTACAAAGTATATTGAATAGTATACTCATAACGACACGCCTGCGGTAGATGACAATGACGACGCTCAAAAAAGTAATATATTGTAAGAAAGGTTCCCCTGAAAGAAGGCAGCAATTTAATAGAAATAAAAACCAGGAGTATAATTATTTTTTCCAACCCGCAGGAAGTATATGGCAAGTGTAAAGAGGAATAGGGAGCGGGGAAATGAATAGTTCAGCCTACGCTGTGGGGAGGTTGGCTCCGCATTACGTGGGTGGTTTTTGAGTGGAAGGGGACTTTCTGAGAGGAGAGGCGCGTTAAAATATGCCCTTTCGCCCTCCTTCCCCATGACCCCTGCCACCCACACCACCGTTACCTTAGCGCCATCATCCCCCTTAACACTAACAGCCTCACGCCGCTCCACATTCCTCCTCCCCTTCCTGGCTCACCGAACTACCCCGTACTTCCAACCCATTGCCCTAAGATTCTTGCTCTGAGCCCCCTACCCTAAATATATCCCCGCCCCAAACCCCTCTCCTTTTTAATTCCCGGCTTCCGTAAAAATGAGTTTTTCCCGGGATCAAAAAAAAAATCTCGAGAGCAGTGGGAGGACCAGGAAGAATCACAGGGACGGCGCCAATGAAAAAAGGCTCCGCAGGAGAGGAGAAAAGGGCCCTTCGCATCGATAACCACGCAGAGTGGGGGAGGATGTTAAGGAAGAATGCACCTGTCAGGGGATTTGCGAATTTTTCCTTAATGAAAGTGCATTCTCATAAGACTAAGAGCCGAAATAAGGACCTACCACCGCCACTTCGGTGGAGTATGAAAAAGCTTCCCTTGGCTCAAGAAAGCTGAACAAACACAGGAGTTTCAATCGTGGTGTCGAAAGGGACCTTAAAATAATTACATAATCGCTTACGTGATTGATATTTAACATTTGAGAAAATTACCCTTTCTTATGTCGTAGCATAATTTTTTTTTTAAATTAGTACCAATTAGATAATTTGTAACGCAACTCTAAAAACGAAGAAGGTGTTTTTCCCGGTTCATGACACATTATATGGCATATGTTTGCTTGCATGGACTACATGCACTTATACACGATACTCCATTTACGCTAACTTCCATCTCTTATCATCAGTCGCATAGCTATACTTCTTATATGAATAGAATCTTTAACTCTTTCCTGTCACTCATTCCTTGTTTTCACTGGAACCCTACCTTATTTCTCGAATGAGTACATAATTAAATGTAATGAATTGATCCCTATTTCCTTTCCATAGTACAATGCTATCGCCCAGTTTTCTAAATAGATCAGAATTAGATCTTGAAATTTTCGCTCGCTTAAATTTAAATATGCAATAATCATGTGCTCGATAATCTACATGAACATGAATATCATCTTTTCCAAATTGAATGAAATACTTGTAAGGATCTAGAAGCATGTAAGAAAACCGAATATCATAATGATGCAAGTATACAATTCGTTCCCAATATTGTATCCTATCTGTCAACAATCTGAAGACAAACAATCGCGTGCGTATTCTAAATCTTCTTTCACTCAAATTTTCGGGTATATCCTTCATGATAATTTTCCCCTTTTGATTTCCATTTGCGAACATATTTTTGCTTTCTTATATTTCCTTTATTTCCTCCTGAATATCTTCCATAATTGCCCTTTGTTGAGAAACGTTTTCCCAAATTTGCAAGGTATTATCAGAAATCTGCAGCAAGAATATTTAAAGAAAATGGATATATAGCGTAATAGCGATGAAATAATTCCTGAAAATGGTGAATAGACAAGATGATTAAAATAATTCAAAATGAAAAAAAAACTTATTTGATAACTTCTGAGGCACGATACTTGATAACAACATAGAGGAAAAAAGAAATAAATCGGGAAGAGAAAAAATGGAATGTCAAAGACAAATAATGAGAGGCAAGAATTGAAGTAATACGACAACACAAAAAACTGTCCCGAAATAAAAGATTGAATAATGATATTTATCTTGGAATTGCCAACATTTGCAGAGATGACCCACAAGGATGCATTTGATACTAATTTGTTAAAATATCAAATTTTGGAAATGAATTTTGCAGATCATTCATCAGAAGTATTTTTTATGAATATTTCATTTGAATATTTAACTCTTCTTTTAACTTTATGGCATAATATTTGGGCACTATGTGTTATCACTCCTTAAATGATGATGCCTTCTCCCAATATTGCAAGCGTTATAATCCAGAAAATTACGTAGTCACACATTTTAAAATATGCTTGATCAAATTCTTCATTTGCCACCCTAGAATAAACTCAAATTATAGGTGATTAGTCATTATGGGGATAAAGGAAAAATAAATAAAAGAACAGGCCAAAGAATGGCAATGAATCGACGGTGTGCTAGCAAAGGTTAGTTACATCATAATCGAAAAGGCATTATCACCGCAGTGAATAGGGTTCAACAAGAATTAAATGGTAAGGAACGGCAGCAACAAAATGAAAACGGAAATCGTGAAAAAATTCCATACATCGAATTAAAGAGAAATGGAGGAGAGAGCTCACGGGTGGCGAAGACCCATGGTATTTACGCAGGGTAATTGGTTTTCCCTGGTTACAAAGATAAAGGATTCACCTCTGAGCTCCTGGGCCTGCCAGAGTTAAGGAGCAGAGCTTTAATCATAAATAATTCAGGCCTTTGAGCGATGAGACGGAGGTTAGGCCAAAACGTAAGGAAATCTGTTTAAAGTTCTCGAAGACAAGCCAAGGGAATGCTGTCGGAATAGGTGAAGGTAGAAAGAAATGTACGGCGATTGATGGTGGCACATATTTTAGGACGACTGGCATTGTTGCACGGTAGGTTAAATGATATTTTTAAAACAAGAAATGAACGAGAGAATACAAATTTAAATATGATACAAATATGTTTGAGATAAAATTAGCCTATCACCATCAAAGGTTTACTAAGAATTGGAATCTGACACAAACAGCTTTTTTCACTTTAAAATACACCGCAGACAGTCAACTAAAAATCGAATGGACATTTTTAGTGAATTTTTTCTTCAAAGGTTCAAAAATTTATAACTAAGAGACATGAAGCTTTTGGAATTTTGACAAAGTTCAACTCAAGTTGAACACATGGCTTAACTACAGAAAAACCCGACACTATGACTGGAAGAATTTGGGAAGACCAAAATTAAAAGGTTTTGCGAATAATTTCGGCAGGGTGCTTCTAATGCCCTCACACTAGTGCATGAGAATGTTCAAAACGGCTGCCCTTCATGAACAGGGTACGCTTAAGTATTGATTTTGACGCATCTTAGACTTAATCGCTAGATACAGATATCTCATTGAAATAAACCTATTATGAAAAAGTAGATTAGGAATGCTAAAAAAATCATTTAGTCATTGGCATGCGGACTCAGGGATAACGTGTAAGCCGGCATTTTGAATGTAATGACATACGCATAGGATGCACAGAAGTTCGACGCAACTTAGCGATATCAGCGTGTAATGACTAGGCGATGTCTCAATTCGATCTTCGTACATGGAGTCCCAAGCAACATCGTACCGAGAAAAAAATCTTAAACACATCAAAGCCTTTATTTGCCACTGAAAAAAAATAATCTGCTTCCATTAAGTAAAAGGAATTCGCAAACATATACAAAACAATATCCATTTTCGCCTGATAAATCGGTGATCCAACAAAAGAACGCGAGGCGAAAATTAATATCCCAGGATATTCAAAAATCTTTTTTGTGAATACCAGGAAATAAATTCATAAAAATGAAGAACGCTCAGAAAAATATATCTTATGAAACTGGGTATCACACCTTAAGCGTAATCGGATATCTATCTGCCTTGGGCAGGAACACAAAACGAAAATCATAAACCCCCCGCGCGAGGAAAGGGTATTAAGCTCACCTTAGTGGAAGAGAGCGGGTTTGAGATATGGACAAACGGAATTATAAACAAACGCGCGGTAAAAGCGAATGATTGATAAAATCCTAAAGGAAAAGCTGGGCAGGTGACGGGGGAGGGACGAAGATACGAGAAGATGTAACAAGGGAGCCCGGGGGAAGTTGAAGATGCAGAGGGGTTTGCTTTGGATAGCTCGGGGAGGGAATTTCACGTGGGGAGTGGGAGAATAAAAGTGGGAGTGTCGAGAGGTGAGAAACAGGGAGAGGGAAGATTAGGGCGGTGGAGATCTCCAAGGTGATAAACGGGAGGATAAAATTAGACTGAAAATTTGTAGGATATCGGAGAAGCGGAAGAGAGATCGAGAGTAAAAAAATAAGGGAACGCAAACGGATTCATTTCTATGGATTTTTCCCAACCTAACCTCCCCTTTTGAAACCACCCCATTCCCGCTCCATAGATGGGGAGAAATAATAACCTCCCACCCTCGCTTCCACACCCGACCCGCATTTTACATACTTCCCTCCCTTTCGCCCCCACTTCATTTCTCCTTTTTTTCACGTTCACCCAACCGTCGACGCTCGCAGCATCCCGGAGGAGGGCGACCGACCAGGCCATCAATGCACGTCGACCCCCTCCCCAATTCCGACGCCAAACCTCCTTTCTCCACCGAAAACGACCCCGCCTACCGCCAATACACACACAAGCGCGGCTTCCGACCACCTTTCACCACATCTCATCAACGACACGGGGAGATAGGGAGCCACAGAACCGACCCCGCGACCACCTACCAACCCCTCCCCCTCAACCCCTCTCCCAACACCCCCGTCCAGTCTCTAGCACCGCGATCCTCTTCCCAACACCGCACCAACCCCACCAACTCCACCCCCACCCCAACTCACTCCCGATGCCCTTTACTTCCATTACATATTTCCCGTTGTTGAGAAGTAAGTTTTTTTCACACAACCCCTCCCCAAGGATGGAATGATGGCGGAGGAGAAGGGCTTAAAAAAGAGAAAAGAAAGACAGGCCGCCGGGGATTAGCGGAGGGGTAGGATACTTTGTAGCAGAGCGGTGGGTGGCGGTTGAAAAAAAAAGGAAGAGCAATAAGGGGAGGGAGCAAGGGGTGGGCGAAACGGGGAATTGGAGAGTGAAGGGGGTTTGGTTGAGCGCAAAAAGGTTTTCAGCAGGTTTTTGGGGTGGATGTGGGAACGGGAGGGCAGGTAGGTTTTTGAGGGATTGCAAAGTGGAAGTTACGTAATGAAAAGCTCGCGAGGGTGGGTGCGGAGGAGGGAGCGGGTCGGGTGAAAAACGGTAAGGGATAGGGGGAGGATTTGTGAGGGGAGCGCGAGGCACGGGCAAAAAGGGACGCCGAGGATGATATTCGAAATGGGCGAATATTTCCCCGAATCAGTGAGAGTGAGGGGAAAATGGGAAGAGGGATTCGGGAGGTTGAGAATAAATAGTTCTGCCGCCGTTGACCCCTCCTTCACCTTCCGAAACCCCACCCTTTACTCCTCCCTCCCTCCCATTGACCATTTTTTTTTGTTTCTCCCCCGGATTGATATACGGCACGAAATTGCAATGATCGTTTTTATCCCAGGCAGACCAGGAGAGTAACACAGACCGGCATTACTCAAAATGGCAGGGACAAATAAACTTCGCCGCATCGACGGTTTACCAGGGAGAGCACCGCAAGAAAAAACAATACGGGCGCAGACTGAAAAGTATATAAATTTCCCGGCTTTGTGACTGCGAGATGAAGGATATGGGTTCCTATCCCGCTGAATACCAACCGCTGTCAGAAATGAAAGAAAAATATCGGGCAAAGGGAGCAGAGAATTTCATCAACCGGCCTCGTGACGAAAAAAAACGGACGATTGCAATGGAATGGCCCTAAACCCAGTTTTCCTTGATGCATTATTCCCATAAATTAATGGGTTATAATTTTTAACCTATTTCCACCAATAACAAAGGATGGGCATCCAAAACGGTAGGCCTTAAACAGCTGCTATTCGAAATGAGACAAAAAGCGATGTCCTGACTATTCATCACGTCAGGTAGCCGTTCCCGACGCAGATTGGTAGGTATATACATGGGCACCTATGAAAAAATATATGAAATTACTTTTTCCGCAGGAAAAACGCCCTCCAACTTGATGAATTATTTCGCCAAAAATTAAAATAACTCACCCTTAGCCGTAAATTACAAGTAACAGCTGATGCTGGGTTGGGAGGGGAGGATGTGAGAAGAAAGAGGGCGAGGAGAGAATTGAAAAAGAGAAATGGGTCGATCAAAAGAAAAAAAATATGGAGCACACGAGCATTTCGCAGGGCGGGGAAAACTGTATCCTTTAATAAATAAGCAATCTTATTTTCAAAACCGCTCAGCATTGGTTATTGCAGACGTCGCAAAAACGAGTCCAATTTTATTTTTCCCCCTCCCGCTAACCCATTGCCCAGGGATCCACTTCCCTGTCCACTCTCTCCCCCTTTTACACGCTCGGACGCTCCCGTGAAATAAAAAGTAGAAAAAGCAGGCAAGGCAGTTTTTCATTCCGTAAAAATTCAATTTCGGAACACAAATTATAGGATCTAACGAAACGTCCTTCGCCACAGAGAATTAAACAGGTTCCCAACACGCTACAGAGCATTGGATCCCCTGTGTGTGTTCGCCGCTGCGTGTTTAGACAAATACATGAATATCGTATGATGTTTCTTCAAATATCACACCTGGGAATTAAATAAACAAAGAGTTATTTTGAAAGGTAACAAGTCAATAGTATCTAAAAAAGAAAGATTCTAATCTTCGTAATCAGTGATAAGGATTTAGTTGGAATCTTTACCGCATAAAAAGGGAATTCGAATACATAAGTCCCAAGACGACAGGACAGATTTCGAGAAAGGATTCAGAGAACTATACTTCTTAAGAGAGACATAGCATTTTCAAGAGCCACTGTCGTGATCTTGAAATGATTCATTCCATGGCAACCGCTGCACTTAAAAATCGCCTGACATTTATACATGTACAACTTCCGGATAAAAATGCACACATTTCAGAAGAGTAAAATCATTCGCCTTGACCGAGGTACAAACCAGGATCCCTCAAATGTCCGGACGACTGCTTTAACCATTTAAACTACCGGGGCGGGCTATTACAATCCGAAATGTTGGGTGTTTTAATTAAACTAGATGTTATGACGAAATACCTTTATAAGTAACAGGTAAACGTAGTCGTGCGCGTTTCACCACAGTACACAACGAATATTAACATATGGCTCCGTTTAAATGTACTGTCGCGGCATATCTCGCAGTTGTTTGAATTTCCAGATAAAGTATATCGTCCCGTGGAAACTCAGAATTCGGAGATCAATGCTAATTTAAAATATTAATCTGATTATTGATTTTTCCGAAAATAGGCACATATAGGTTGTAGGATACATATGCCTGGTGACTCAAACATATACAAAAATTACCAGGTACCATTTCGATAACGAAGAATTATAGCCACTTGAGAATGGCGGCAAGATTTAAATTAGGAATCAAATGAAGAGAATTAATCACCACACACATTAAAAATGTGGCTTTGAAAGGGAAAGCTAACAGGCAGAATGCCGAGGCCTGCAGAGGGAGGACTCAGAGAGGAAAAGCAAACATAGCATACGGCAGGGTCGAAATTTCCACGGCAAGCACGGAGGCGTGAGATTGTCACGCGATTTTCGACACATTCATCATTCCGAGATCCGGCGAGTGATAGGACAATATCCGCAGCTCAAAGCGCGCCAGATCGAAACGGAAAAGGGGAAAAAATGAAGATGAAATCGGAGACAAAATAAAAAAAAAACTACAATATAAATGCGCACAGGGTCGGATGACTTACGCTAACACTGAGGCACGCAGGAAACGTATTGAAAATGAATTTCGAAAAATGCCGAAATAATAAATCGGTTAAGGTGGTGAAAGTTAGAAGAAAAATAAAAATGGAAATGAAATCACCCCATCTACTCTCTAAGCCCACAAACAACGTACGGATTTAGAAGATTACACTTGTTCAAATAAATAGATATTGCACAGTATAAAAATGTAATGGCAAAATGCAGAATAAAAATGAAACGGATTTGCCTATTAATGCTATAATACTCCACAAAAGGTTAGTATTTTCGAATGCTGACAACTCAATAGAATAAAAGATTTACTTAATGCTGAAAACAAGCGTTTCGCGTCAATTTTACATTTTACAACTTTGCTTTAAGTTATCTGGCATTAAACAAAAAAGAGAATTAATAATAAGGACTATTATAGTAACCGATATCAAATATCTCACTACTAACAATGCCTTTTCAGAAACCCTTTTCAGAAACCACTTCATGAAAGTTCTAAAAGATGGAAGAAGCATACAGGTATTTCAACCGATTTCGCCGAAGTTAATTGAGTAGGATTTACAATAAATCAAGTCATTACAGAGGTTAACACTACAAAGAGTTTGATAGAATGTCTACATCCCATAAATATGATATTCTACTGTCTTGACAACCATTTTGATAGCACCGAGTACTTTGTTTTTAGGCTAATGCTGAACGTGCCACGGATTGCGTATTGAAATATCTGATAGTTATCTTTCTACATCAACTATCCACTTTATTTCCCATTGAAAAGAATGGATTTTATTAAATCGGTGGGAGGAATATTTAACTAAAAAATAAGAAAACTTGAGTGGCGCCTTCCATGGCTCTCAGAACGACGACGACAAAAGCTTGGGCCGAGGAAGAACGGAAAGTCAAATTAAAACTCTCACTTTCCTGCGTAAACAGGCGAAGCTAAGGCCACTATGGCAGTTGGATTCCTGAGATTCAGAAGCAAGGAGAGAGGGAGAAGCGGGGAAATTTAATCATACCACCCCATGAGGGAAGAACGGCGGGAGAATGGGATACAGGATTTATGGACGCAATCCAAAAAGCGTCGGCGGCGCGAAGGGGACGAAGGACGAGGGAGAGAGAAACGAAGTCTGCGACTAAATAAAAAAGAACGCGAGGAGAATCTCGATTTATTCCAAAGTCTAATTGTTACGAGATGAAGGGTATGGGGTGAGGAATGATGAAGAAACTGATGGGGAGGGTGGGGGGGGGGAAGCGAAGAGCAGGAGGGTAGCGAAAGACTGCTGGTCTTATTCCACACACACACGAGAGAGAAGAATGGATGGGGCACAGGGAAGTGAGTGGATGGTGTGCTCGCTAGGAAGAGGACGCCATGGTGAGCTGGGGCAAGTGACAATGAGGTGCGAGCGTCGGGCACCCATAATTAATTCCCCCGGCGAAAAAAATGTCAGGAGGTTGACGGCAAGAAGAGAATGATATAGGGAGGGGAGTGGGATCAAGAAGGTATGAGATTGGAAGCGGAGCACGGCTTATGGTGGTGATATTGTTCTGACTATCTCGGTGGCCTTGCCAAAATTTTTAAAGAATCTAGCATGGTACCTTGTTACGTGAGGAAAGAATTCATAAATGATGCCACGCTTAAAGAACGACGATTCAGTAAGCGGGTCATAGTCGTTCATTCAGGCATATTACCCACCTTCCACACAATCGCTTTAAGATTCGAGCCCACAGAGAGAGAACAAAACATCTCTCGGCCAAAGAACCCGTCCTCTCTTCTGGAACCCCTGTACTCCGTCTTCTCCAATAGCGAGGACGACAAGCAAGACGCCATGGACCTTTGCAACGATGTTAAAGGCGACGGAGTAGGCTAATGGCCTAATCGAATTTTACTCCAATTTACCAATCCACAAAAAAATAAGTGATGGCTGTTAGGACTAAAAAACGCGCAAGTATGGAGTGACGATTACGCAAAAACAGCCACCAAAGAAAAGAATTGGAATTATACGCATTTCGTGGTTAAGCATGCTCGGAAATTAAAAATGGGCAGCATTATTTCTATGACGAACTTCGTTTCTTTTAGATAACAGAGGGACAATTAATTAAAGGATTCTGCTAATGCAAGCGATTTTTCGAAAACATATGAACCGTAATGGAATCCACAAAGCGCTAATTCCGTTAGGTGGAAGAAAATAGGGTAGTTTCTAGTAAAAAATCCGTTCCATAAACCAAACGACCCTATCTATAATAACTAATGAATGCGGTATAGCTTTAAACGAGAAAAAAGGGAATAATTATTATTTCTGTAAGTGTAACCAAGCACAATTTTTGATGACGAGTAATAATCTAAAAAAGCATACCATATGAATTGAATATATTAAAATAAATGCGCTTCTTGACGGATAACTGCAACAAAATGCTGTTGCTCTATTCATAAAATTCAAACGAAAAATTACTCCGAACCCAAAAATTTTTTAAGATGGAACTAGGGACATGAGAAACGTGAAAATAAATTTTATATTTTTCTCATGTGGCGTGCGCTTCAAGTCATCCCAATGATGGAGATAAGCGACGGGCATTCAATGCGTAAGGAGGCAGCAAGCCTCTCTCACTGCATCTCTCCCTCATTTTATCTCTCGCTTAACGAGCGTAGAAAACGAATAAGGGGGGCATTCGGGTGCGACAGTAGCGCTCGAAATTGAGGGCGAAGCACTCGCTGGGAGAGAATTGGGTTAATGGAAGAGTAAGAAGCGAGAGGGGTGATTGGATGTGGGCGGCAGGAAAGGCCTTGCGAGGAAGAGAAAGGGGTTCAGGTGTAACGGAGAAACGGTGAGGTATGAGAGGATGGCAAGCATGCGAGATATAGAGGGAGGGAGGACCGGGAGATGGCTGGCAGGTAGGTGCAGAATTACGCAGAAAGGACTGCGGGAGACCATGGGGCAGAACAAGAGGGGGGCAGAGGTTGCGGACGGCGGCGGGGTGGAGAATGAAGGCATAAGGGGTTGGAGCGTGAGGTAGCGGATAATGAGGGTGGAGAGGTGTCAACAGGGGTTGATGAAGAAGGCGTGAATTTGGGAAAGGGTCAGAGGAGGGACAGGGCAGCAGTAAATGTAGAAGGAGAGGGGGGGAAAGGTTGCATGTCGGAAGATAAGCCCCCATCCTCCCCTCCCAAGTTCTCTCCTTTCAAATCTCAGTAGGCATAGTAAATTGATACAGAGAAAAAAGAGTAGGGGGTTTTGTCTCTCTAAATAAAAGACAGGGAAGGCAACCGTATCCGGCTGTAGCCACGTAAACGCACGAAATCTAACTATAAAATCCTATTTGGCTAAATACTTCCTCACGATACGCTCGTCAATGAGTACGATTTTCATAATTAATTACAAGGGTATTAGTGATAGATGCCTTTTTGAGTTTTAATGAGCTCATACAAGTTAAAATTATTAATTACCATAAAAATATGATGAGGAACTTATAAACCTAATACCACTGCAAAGTCACGAATAAAACGAAAAAAATGCTATGCTAAGTGTCATCATTTCTAGCCACAAGCGTAGTAGCCCGTGAATGGCAGGAAAATAAAACTCTTGTTGTTCAGAATCAAATCCAGATGAACTTCATTCAATTTTCGTGACTACGTAAAGGCATTTAAAATTCTTTGGACTTAATGATTAAACTGTGACAAGTAAAATTATGACTTACTGGCGTTGGTCAAAAATAAAATAAGCAAAATATATTTTTTCTTTATCTCACGAATTTGATCTAATAGATCGATAGATAGAATAACAAAATAGGATTCTTTTTGCTACTAATAACGAGAGAAGAGAAAGCATATCACTGAAAATGAATGATTTTCAGGGGAGGAAATTCAAGGATACTTTCTCAAAAGCGAGGTTATTTTAAACTTCCTTCCTTCAACCATTCTCAAATACCTAAAAAGAAAACTGAGGTCTCTTGTGTATTGCCAATATATTATCTCATTAGAAATGTAAATCTACACGGAGAAAATAAAAAAAACAAACCAGTCCAGTTAAAAACAACATATTTATGCTAGTGCCCATCTCGGTAACATCCATAATTAAGGAGAAATGATTTGTCAAGATAAATCAATCAAAAAGTGTCACTAGTTTTCACCACACTTCATGCTTTAGTATGTACGGAAGATTTGGCGATTGGCGAAGTCATTTCAAGCAATCAATAAAATATATTCAGCTAGGAAGCCCAAAAAGGTTTAATTTGCCCTAGCATTCAACGGCGTCTTCAAGATTATTTATTCCTAAACAAAAGTGCAACTATCTGTAATATTTATAAACACCTTTCATAAATTACGAATAAGATTCAAAAGTATTTTCTAAAAGTTCGACTAAACCTCAATCGTTAAACTATTTGGACATACCAAAAAACCTCAGCGTTTTCGGAAGAAATGTTATGAAACCAAGGAGAACAGAGGTCGACAGGAATATCCTCAAAGATGTGGAATCTGCGCCAGACGTCTTTAATGGTTATCGGAAACTCATTACAGATCAACAGGAAATAAAATGGTAAAAAATTGAGGCCATGCTATCAATTTCCTCGAAGTCAAAAGGGTGCGAATTGGATTATGCTTCGGAGTCTCACGATGATAAGGTTCTTCTAGAAAAAATTACGCTAAAATGAATCCATTGTGGCTGAAAGGACTTGATATTAAATATCTGTCTGAAATGGATGAATTACTTTTTGCGGCCATTAACGTCGCTTGTGCCCCAATTACTCTGCAAAATTTTAGCATTCCGACATCATAGGCAAGAAATTTCCTTTTGCTCATGCATATCCCTTAGAGATGCATCCCATTTCATAGAAACAACTTTGTGGGAATAACGGTTCATGTGAGGGACATGATAAGAGAAGAGTTGGGTAATTTTGGTCCTCAACGCTAACTTTAAAATAATATATAATATATCGAAAATTTTTAGGTTTTCAGTAAAACTGGGTCGGCTTAACTTTTTGCTAAGTACCGGTGATCCACAATGCAAAACGTTCTCACGACCATGAATAAGTATATTCCATGGCTTTTATTTGACTTTACCGACATTAATTCTTAATAATAAATTCATCGTCAAATAGAATATAATTTTGAAGCGATCGATTGATGCATTTCCACAGTAGCCAAAGTTAGTGCGGCATAGATACGAATGTCAGTTCATAATTTCAAAAAAATGAAAATAGTGTTTCACAATTACATCACTTACGACATCATATTCAAAAAATAATTACAGAAAGTTATCAAGAACTATAAAAAATGTTAAGGCCCTTCAAAATCATTATAATGAAAATAAATAGAATAAAAGAGAGCATTAATATAATTTCAAAATATCGCTAAAGTTCGCAGTTGCAACCACCAATATTATAGACATGAATAGTAATAATCAAATTTTTACTCAAGGCTCAATGTGATTTCTATGAAATAAAGCCCATTCATGGCAAATGATGCTGTTTCCGCATAGCTGTGAGAAGGGCTTAAGGAAATCATTCTTGCCTAAATTATCTACCCAGCGTCACTTACGATTGCGCCCTGCAAGAGCTAAAACGATGAAAAAGAAATTACTTAGAGGAGCCTTGCAAGCCTGAGAGGGAAACGGCATTGTTTAAGTTTGAAGGAATGGAAACTCAAAAATGGAGGCATACAGGAGAAATAACAGCCCCAAACTCAACAACTAATAGACTAAAAACAGTTGCACAACTCTGGGTGGAGATATTCAGTTATTTCCTTAAAGTTTCGATGCGCTTCATAAATTTCCATACTGATAATTGTGCGAATAATTTTTAACCTGATTAAGATTAATTACAACATTAATCACTGATTACTATCGTAATTCGCAATCTTAGATACTTAAAATTGGTTTAAAAAAGTAGTATCTCTAATTATTATGTCTTCTAGCATTTTGGCCCCTAACTCTAACTTTTCCATTAAATTTCGCAATGAAATCAAAATAATTACTCATCCTTCACACGCATAATTTTAGAATACCTTTCGATTTCCCATCCTATTTTTGCTCGAGTTTAATGAAATTCAACAGGCCATGATAACGAAAAACCTCAAATCCAAAACCCAAATCCTTTAATCCAACAAGTACCTCCCATTAATGCATTTTTGATTTCTCACGAAAATATAATCATCTCTAGTTCTTATAAATATTTCAATCAGACCAACTTTCATTAATTTATCTTTCCCATTTTTATTCATGAATTTTGAATGATGGCACCTCAGATCTCCCGAGCTAATAAATGACTCATGATTACATGGCGAAAAACACTAGTTCGATATTAACGAACTGGTAAATATTTTGCACCAACATAAAATCTATGCTATGTAAAATAGCATTCTCCTTTTCCTATCAACCGACTGTTTATAAACGGAAGACAGGATATTGTTTCAGGATCATAGAAGTAGCTCTATGACTCTTCCCCAGTTATGACCGCTTCAGAATGTCATGGTTATCGTTTGTGGCTTGGAGCAAGTTCCCTGCAACTGCAGCGCGAAATTCTTGAAGTTGACGAGACAAAAAAAATGCAACGATGCAGCAGATGACCATTCACAAAACATTACATGGCTGAATGTCTTCTGGACAGACCTCATACATGACTATATCAATAAGTTTTATAGCATTAGGCCTCGAAATCGAATAGAATGAAACTCAATGACTTGGGTACTACCATATAAATTCGCAAAAGGAAACATCACTGAGGAGCACAATGAGGAAGGGGTACCTTTCGAAGCGGTCGAAGGTTGAAGAAATAGGAAATAAAGGTGGGAATGAATGCCCAAAAGAGTAAGAGACATCCAGAAGGGTCAAAGATAGAAGTGAGACATCCATGGAGGAGGAAAAAAGGATGAAAAGCGTGATGAAAGGGCAACAAAGGCCTTACGAGAAGGAAGGTAGGGGAAATTTTGGAGGAGTAAATTAGAGAGCAGGTAAGGGAGGTTGGGAATTAGAACTAAGAGTAGATATACGCGTGGCAAAGGACGAGGGGAAACGAAGTTAAAAATATAGGATACAAAAGAATAAAAATTTTGAATAACGGGAATAAGCAGACCAACTGAAAAAAGGCTGGAAACTATCGAAATAAATACATCGAAGAATATAAATAATAATGACGGAATCGCTGTTTAAAGAATGTATGCTATAATGGCCTAGGTTTAAAAATAAACACTACCCTAGACAGAACTTATCCCACATTCTTTCTTTACCTTCGTAAATAATTTTCCTTCTCTCCATAGATTGGTTTTTGAAATCACTTGTGTCCTAATAAAGAATGAAGAGTGCCGAAGGCATTAGGAGTTCATAAATAGTACCTAGGAATAATTATAATAGAAATATTCACACACTACTCGAACTATTCAAAAACAAAATGGCAATGAAATGTCGACATCGAAAGAAGGGAAGTCGCATCCTATTAAAAGAGTGGAGAAAAATGAAGAAAAGTGAGACATTGAAGAGGACTAATCCTTGTCGAGATTGGCTTCGGGAACAGGAGAGAACTAAGAATAGGGGGAGCATAATGGGAAGGAGACGGGTGAAGCGGAAGATAAGAATGTGGAGAAGGGAAAGTTGGGGAGAGGAACGGGTGGGAGTGGGGGGTTATGGAGGCTCGAGGAATGAAGGAAATGGGAGTTAAGATATAGAGAGAGGAGAATGGGTGTTTACTGGCGGGTGGGTTCGTCAGGATGGATTTGGTGAAGGGAGGAAGAGTGAGTGGGGGTGGTTTTGGAGCGGAGGAGATGGCGGGAAGTGGAGGAAGAATAGAGTAGAGGAGGATGGAAGAAGACTGAGCAGTGCGTGGGGGGGTTGAAGGAAGGGGGTTGAAGGAAAGGGGGTTGATTGATGCGGGGATGGACTGAGGCGTTCTTTCGAGGCGGGAAAAGGGAGGGGTGGTACTCTTGGCTTGCTCCGAGAGGATTGGGTGAGGGTGGATTCTGAGAGTAGGCGAAGGGTAGAGAGGAAGGGTGGTGGTGGTTAGGGAGAGAGAGAAGCGGGAGGAGTTAGGAAGGAGGGACATGGGAGGAGTGTTTGGTGGAGGTAATTGATAGAAGGCAGACGAGGGAGGCAGATAAAAGTAGGGGGTGCAAGACGACGGAAGCAAGGGGGTTCGGGAAGCAAGTGATTGGAGGAAGAAAGAATGGAGTGCGAAAAAGGAGAGGCGAGGAGGGAGGGAGATAGTGAGAGAAATACGGCAACATTCACGCACAATGGGGAAAGCGGTGTCAAGCGGGAAGAAAAGGATCGGGGAAGGAAAGAGAGAGGTGGAAAAATGGGGAGAGGGAGTAGAGCTCTCGACTAGAAAGGATGAAGGGCAGGCTCGAGAGAGAGAGGGGAGGGGGAGTTTGGGGAGGAGGTTGTTTGACGAAAGGGAAACTGGGTTTGGGAGCGACAGCAGTTAGATGCCGAGGCCGAGCGTCAAGTGCGGGCGTTTAGCGATATCAGGGGAGGTTTGGCGAGTCGAGAGTGGGACCGTAGATAGTGTGACATTAACACAAAGCATGCATCCAAACAATGACCCGTTCGAAACGGACATCAGAAAGGATTTGCGCCGATCGCATCTTATTTTTTTGCTTATTTCCTCACTCTCTCTCTCTCTCTCCTGTTCCCCCACCCCACACCTCAATCTCCTCGACGATGAGTGCGCGGAAATCGGACAGAGAGGAAAAAAGAGAGATAAAGGATATCCGCTATCAATAACGGTCAGCGAGATTTCGCTGTCAAGTCACGACGATTGACGCATGGCACAAATATAGATTTGAATTCATAAAACATACCGCCTCAATAATTACAGGGACCATGCGCTCTACTCCAAACGGGGATAAACGCATTTTTCAAGATGACGAGCAAGAGAAAATAACAAGGAAAAATGAAACATTGGAAATAATCTATTTTTAAAAGGGAATATGCTAACAGACAGAGTAGTAGATGTGGATGACTACTTGGGCCTTGCTCACATATATAAACACAGATGGAGCAGAATAAGACAAAATAATCTTGAGGTGGAGTTTAAATTATTGCAAATACAAAGAAAACAAATAATGACATTATTAAAAACGAACCTATGCAATATCCCACAAATATTTATGATTTTCCACATTTTGCATTTGGGGTGGTTCAAAAAAAAAAACTTACCGGATTCAATATTGTAGGAAATTGCACTAAATGAGAAACTGCATTTTCTAAAAAAGTCCGTCTCTATGCATTACGTATGGTATGTTATTTTAATGGCCTTAAGTAACATTAACATTGAAAACTATTTTATCTGAAAGAATGTTTTAGGGGAATTTATGGCAGATTATGAATCATCATTAGAGGATTAACTTTAAATACAGTCAAGAAGTTAAAACATTCAAATAGAGCAACGAAATTCCATCAGCCAAGTTTCTTAAAGCAAGAGCTAGGAAGCTCGAAGGTTGCTTTATTAATAATCCGCCGCATTTAAGCTAACTTTATCGACCCTTTTCAGGCAGGGTTTTCATGGTGCCGAATAAGGGCTGCGAAGCTTAAAGGGCGTGCGACAAAAATTCGCTCAAAGATCATCACGCATCGCTGCGCGAAGAGCGGCCCTATAACTTTTCCCAACTCTTCTTCCATCTTGTTCCATTTCAGAAAACTTCCCTGAGGAAGGGCCGTAAAAAAATCCCTTTAGAGAGGATTAACGACGTGATGGAAAACCGGATCGTTTTCCAGGGAAGGGGCGAGAACGGGGCTTTATTTTTTCAGGGAGAGAGTGGCGGTTGGACGTAGGATAAACACGAGTGCACGAGACATGGAAACCAATCCTGAAAGATCTGCCTGCAACTCCCGTATAAGTTCTAGACGAATGGTCCCCAATCGCGCTGCTCAACTGGATCTCACCTCTAAACTATGAAATTTCTCCACCTGTTAACATATGCCCGGAAGTTGAAACTAGGCATAATTGTTACACCACGACCAGAATCAATATGGATTTTAAACCTGCTAAGCTTTCAACGCTCCAGGACTTGACGATAGTAAACTAAACAATAGACATATTGTCAATGAATTTTTAAAAAATTATTTACGTAAATACGTACATTCATTCATGTAAAATACCGAAAACTTTTAACCAAATAAATAACATGGGTCAACAGAAATCCTTAGTCAATAATTTTGAATTCAAAGCCATATAAGTAGATTAGATTTTTCCATGGGATATCGTGATTAATATCAATACTAAAAGTAGGAAAAATAATCCTTATGCATCACTAATATTTGGAGCTTTGAAAATTCATACGCCTGGTCACTCGGCCAAATCGAACAAGACGACTTGGTAAGAATTAGTAAGTTTTTTTTAGATTTTGAAAAAAATTCATTTATGTACATTGTTGACTACTTTAAAATAATGATAAAAAATGGGGCAAGATCCTTCCTGCGATTAAAATTCGGTTCAGTGAAAACCTAGTAAATTAAGTTTGGAAGAAATCACATGGACTATCTGCACTTCTAAATCTGATAATGTAAGCTTTGCGAATCACTTTAATTCATATTCTCCACTGTCACTTCAGCAGAAAACACAGGAGATAGCATAGATGTCCCCGGCCATCGAGGGTATTCTAGTCTTAAATATATATTTGGTCCAGCCCAGAAAAAATCATTCGTAAAATCCATAATATATCCAATTAAAACCAGCATCAAAATATAATAAGAACACGAAGATTAAAAAAATAGAAGGAAAACGCGGGACGCATGGGAATGATAATGTATAATATAACTGAAAAAAAGCGCACAGTTCATCGTTTTGAAAAGTCCAAAGTTGTCAGTTCAATTTTAACACTGAATAAATGAATGCGTTAAGTGCATAGGTCTACAGTTTGAGAAATCAAGTAGTAATTTAACTTTTACAAAAACCACTAGATACCTTCTAAATCATAAATAGTGTTCTGCGATGCATGATAAAATCACCTGGTTCCCTAGTCATAATTTTTGCCCCACGCGCCAGGAATGACTAGTAGGGTATTTCGCAGACTTAGGCCTTACCAGCTTGCATCAACTCCGGAATCGTGGAGAGTGGGCTAGCCCGCGTAGTGTACTTCGATCCATCCCGAGATTCGCGTATCACCGACAACCACCCTCAGGACATGTCGTTTCCGGAAAGCATGACAAGGGTATTCAATTGCCAAGGAGGAAAAAGATCGATTATATTTCGCGCCTCGCGATCCCTATTACGCCCACGAGGCAACCAATCGAGAGCTCGCGAGACCGTCTCCGTCACAGGCTCTTCCGACTCAATTACATAAAAAGGGTGGCGATCTTCCTGCGGGGTGAATGTTAAATACCTCATTCTTTCACTCCTTGAGCTAACTTCGAAACATTTTGGGGCGGTGGGTTGCCGGGGTTTAGGGGTTAGAATGAGGGACGATGGAGTTGAGGACGTCGGAGGGAGGGCTAGGGTTGGAGGGGGATGAGATCGGGAGTAAAGTTTTGCCTCGTGCGAAAGGAAGTTTTGGTTTCCTTCGCAACATCCCAAAGGGAAGTAATTGGCTTTGGGAAATGGCTGGGGAAAGGGAGGGTTGGAGGGAGAGAGGATAGGGATGAACTCTTGAAATTTATGGCGCTCCGCTTGCGTAAGTAAAATAAACAGGGAGTAAAACGGCTATGGGGACGCTTTGAATCTACTTTCTGAATTTCTTCATCCAGAGTGTACGGGTATCGGGAACATACCACGAAAAGAGTAATTCAATCTCTTCTGCAAACGCGGAGACGGAGTTCACCTCCTCGAAAACTTCCCGACATAATTGGACAGCCTTAATACAGGATGGCAAACTTTAATAATTTGTTATCAAGTCGTAAATTTAAAAATATAAATTAAAAAATATTAAAATACTTGGCAACCGTAGCGATAATACAAACTTCTTTAGTAGGAAATCAACAGTGGTGAAAATGTTTGCTCATCAGATTTACTTTCAAAATAAAAAAGATAAAACGAAATGGAGTATACGTATTGTTCTTGACTTTAATTAATGACTCATTTATATTAGCAAAAGAATTATAAAATTCCCGCGTACGCAGAGCGAAAAAGTAACACACCATTCGTGTTTCAATTTAACATGAACGTTCCAGAAATAACGAACGACCTCATCTTCTTCTCGGAGTACTCGTAACATTACGTCGTTGGAAGAACACACATGCAGAGCTGACTTTTCCTCGGTAAAATATGCAAATCAATTTACTAGTGGCTCCATAGAACACCCAGATTCCTTTCAAAACAAGAATAATGCTGCTTCAGTAGATATTATTGAAATGTTCACGAAACTAGGAACAAGGTGTACGGTTGTGGATGCATTTCTGTTCCTCAAATCTATCGTATCATTGAATAAGAACGAAGATATCTTCTCTTGTGCTTCTTTTGCTGGATTCATATTACCTATTATAAAGAATTTTCTCTGCGTCTCATTAAAATTCAAAGCCGCAGATCTGTAATTCTTATTATGAAATTCGGTGAGCATATCGTCGGCTTGGTGGAGCAAATTAACTTCATATTATTCGCTAAGAAATTATCCTGGGAGCGCACAAGTATTTTTATTTAGCACTGTTTAGGTTTCAAATCAGTTTTTATAAATGTATCGCGTTTCCTCCCGAAATTCTAAATTACCTCGGAAACATTATCATAAATATCTTTAAAATTATTGGCTTAAGTGAAATGTACTCGAGAATATAGCATTAAACATGGAATGCACAGAAAATATGCTGTACAAAATACGTAGGTTTATTTAATCCCCTGCCGACGTATTAGTGAAAGAATTCCAAATCAACAAAAAAGTAATATACGAGTAATGACAACAAAAGTAAAGTGATACGCCTAAATAATTCTCATTCCACTATGAATTTACCTAAAAAAACAGTAAACAATTTAGTTTTACTATGACGAGTACATTTTTTTACGACAATAATTGTACATATTTAATAAATTAAAAAAACCATACACAAGAAATCATGAAGGAACTACAAAGGTAAAATACAAAATGAGGAAAATACAAGGAAATTACCGAAGTTTCTACCAATACCCTTGAATGAAGACCAGCATTGGCCCCGGAAGAAACTCATGTACGCTGAACAGCTTGAAAACTTTCTTTCCTCGACGATTCGTATTCCTTTCATCGGCCTGTGAAGCGTTCACTGCGAAGGGGTGTTCAGGCTGTAACCCAATGAAACCAACACCGAAATGCCTGGGAGGGATGGCGGATCTAAATAATACCGTAATCAATCAGCTCGGAAGCAATGTCAAGCGGTGAGGAGATATCGAAGACACCCGGAAGAAGAGTGGGGGAGTGGCTGAATCGGTGGAGCCACCACACTTGAAAAGGATTAGAAAGGGATGGAATGACGCATACGGATGTGTACGTATTCCCAATATACATCGTCGAGTGAAGAGATTAAGGAGTGAGGTCATGGAAAAAATAACTTCGAGGAAGACAGAATGGAAAAGACGCAGCGGGTTGCACCAATAGGATGACAAAAGAGAGTATTTGGAAACAGTAAAGACCTTTTCTTGATTTTGGACAGTTATAAGTGATCAAGAGTTCCACTGCCATAACTGCCAAACAATGATAATTAGCCTTGAATGAAGCAATCATTTCTCAGTCAAGGACCAAATTTTGCGATGATAGGTTTCAGGCACATTTAACACGGCGGGCATCCGAACAATTAGGCGTTAACCCATCTTTTTTTTAATTTTAAAAATATTTTATACAACAAATATCGATGAAACTAAAAAAATGCATCTTTCAACCAAATGTTTTTGGTACGACTAGTTTCAACGCATCGGCGTCCTAAGGTAACGCAGGTACCCAGGTAGTTTTTTTACTTCAGCGATAATGGATTTCCACTAAGTTTAGCCTGAAAATATCGATAAAATTATACTTGCATAAAATACCACAAATAATTCATTCATCTCTCCCGACATTTTACCAAGCTTCTGCAGATAATTCTTAGCAAACTTACAACCCTCTGAAAGGAAGTGAAACCGAAATTAAATTAGATTATATATATAATACAAATAATGGATAAACGCAGTCGCATACAAACGCCATCAATTTTAATCAGCTTTCGAGTGAGTTTCTCTTACACTTTTATTTTTATTTACTTATTCACTTATATAATGTTTTACATACAAATTTATTTTTTTTGTTGGAATACGAGTTTAGGACAAATAATAATTAATGAAAGTGTTGTAAAACTCCAAATTACAGTTACATATTCATAAAATTTGCTTTATGCTCATATGTCATATCATACAAAAATGCTGGGAACATAGCAACTAATTTCATAATGAATTTTAATTGGGAAAATATATCATTGATGCGGTGCTATTTCGCCAGTTATTAAGCTGAAATTATTTATAAAAACTCAGCAATTATAATCATTAAAATACAGATATACGACAAATTCCCCGATTATTTGATTAAAAGTAATGATTTCCTTTTTTCAATTAACTTGTACCAATATTTCACCACAACTTAGGGAAATATTTTTTACGTTAAAAGCATAACAAAGCGGACAAAATCAGGTAACACCGTTCGCCTGCTGGGCGAAACATGGCGGTTACGAAATCAAACGAATTGGAAAGTGATCACATCGATTTAGAAACGACTGGAGTGGTAAAATGTATCAAAACAGTTGAACAAATGCGGTCTTAAGCGAATTCAGTTTAACGGACAACCAAGAAGTAGCAGAACAAAAGGTTACTCATTCACTTCCAATTGTTGACCGGTTGGATGGTTGACAAATGGCGTAGAGTTTTCTTTTAGGAGACAGGACAAAAGATATTGCTAATTTTACCATCATCACTGAGCTCTTTTCAAGAAAAAAGGGGGCGTTTGTGGACTGAAATCAAGGCTCGAGAACTATTTGATCCAGAAAGACGAGGAGAACCATTACGAAAAATTGCAATTGGGGGCCTAGCAACATGAAGCACACAAGTAAAATAAAACTAATGCATTCAACAAGTTGAGTCAGGAAAGTTATAATTAAGGTAGTTAAAAAAGTATGAGTTTAAAATTAAATATTTGTCTAGTTGTAAGACGAAAGCACTACAAGAAATTAAAGATTCGATGAACATTGAAATTATTACCGAGCAATATCGATACTTCGGGAAGGTAAAAATGGGCGTGATGTGCCATCATGCGTCATGAAAATACTACCATTTACATAGTTACGTAAATTTAAAAATTAATATAACAATAATTTTCCGAAAATTAGATAAAGTGATCAAAGAATTACCACAATAAATTAAAGGACTTTTCCCTACCTATACGTAGAATCAGTGATAATGAGATGACCATCAGAACATGGAGCACATCGTTCACACCACCTACAATTATTTAGTTTCCAAAATTGTTGGCTTATTTTTTTTAATAGATAGAGAGCAATTATCGCTAAATTTCTCAATTCTCACATAAAAAGACCAACCCCCAATCCCCAAAAAGAATGAAACCCTTTTATAATTCCGCATTCTTCATTCCGTCCAACATGACCTTCATACATATTTTTCTCCCTTTTAGGATTTTTCCTCACAGTCCTCTCTCCTCCCCTCATGCTGTATACTTCTTGCGCCAACTATATCTCCGAAAAAGATTTTCATAGGGCGCACACAAACATTTCACACGTTTTATTTTCATTCTTCTTAAAAACAAGAGCTTTTAAAAAAATATTTTGAGAGTATTTTCCAAACTCATATAAATTAATATACCCATCTACCAGAAAACGTACTTTCAGATGAACGTGCGGATGAGGTCAAAACGAAATCTAAACGTTGTCGCATCAAACGAAAAGATGTGAAAGGCAAAATCCCAATTTAAAGGACTCGAATCCGTGACCTTCGTTTCGGTTTAAGATGCTAATTGCAAAAATATGACTCGTTAACATCTAATCACATCGGAAAATGTTTACTTGAATGATATTTATCTCGATAAAAATACATCATTATGTTCAGCAACAATGTTGAAACAAGTTCAAATTCAGGGTGCCGTATAAAAACAAACCAACTTAAATTAAAATAATTCTTAAAAAAATAGAATACAGTATTGCTATGAAATTTATGTTTTTAATCACGCCCAAAATCACTTTAACTAAAACGAACAAATCACATTCTCAGATGCAACACTTGCAATTTTGGTAGCGTATATGGAGTTAATTTTCGGAAACGAGCATATTTTTCTACTTCAAATATTGAAAAGGAAATTGGATATACTTATTTCATAAAAACCCACTAAATATTTTTATGGATAAAGTTGATATTCAAGTGCCTGAATTAGTCAGTTTAGCAATGATTTTTGTCTTGGATGAAACAAGATTCCAGCGAGATATTAGCCAATCCTCGTGGTTACGTTTGTGAGGGAAACACTAATTATGATTTGGTCCGGATAATTTATCCCCGATATATTTACGTACATCAGTTTAGACGCCTATTTGAAACTCGTCGCCGTGTCCCTGCAAGTGGACGCAGATGTATACAATGAAATTTGAATAAAAAAATTATAATGAAAATTGCGCAAAAAAATTACCAGGAGGGTTAAAGCAATTCGTTTCGCGACTATATGGCAAGAAACTAGCAAAAGGGAAGGAGAGGGCTAAGAAAGAGAGAGAGCGAGAGAAGACGGAGACAGAGCTACCGAGAGAGATAATACAAGATAGCGAGGTAGAGAAATGAGGATGAGATGACGCGGAGAACTTTTTCCACCGGAAAGAAGAAGACGACGACAGAGAAGTCGTCGGACAGGCGACAAAGAAAATTTTTCGGGTTGAGGTTTGGAGGGCATGGGTTTGGCAGAGAGGTGGAAGGGGAAGGGGCGAGTGAGAGAGAGAGAGTGGCACGACGACGGGGCGGAAGAAAAGTCGATTTAGTCCACGGCCCTGGCTCTCACACTTACACACACACGCACGCACAAACACACACGGAGTAAAAGGGAAAAACGCCCGAGAACCAACTGGTCGATGGAGGGACTCACGTGAGCGGAGGGAGGCGTGGGGTAAAACTTCCCTGTGAAAGGAGGACGAGAAGAAGAGGTGACGATAATCTTGAGGGACAACGAAAGGAAATGAGGAGTAAAGTCGTAAAACGGGGGCGATGAGGAAAAAAATTATAAGTTGTCACGTCATGAACAGCCCGGACGTACAGGAAAAAAAACGAGGTGGGGAGAGAGAGATAGAGAGAGTGAGGGAGGGTAGGAGGGTGGGAGTGTGCGGAGGTGACGAAGGAATCGAAAGAGGCATGGACCATAGCGCGACGGGCGGTGAGCACAATGGAAGCCCGCGGGGAAGAGGCGGAGGGTGGTGGGAAGGTCGGAAAAAAGATATGAACAGATGACGAGCAAAAAGCGGTGAGCAGTGACTTTGACGGACGGACGAATAGGAGACGAGAAATTCGTCGGCAGCGATGATGTACAGCAAGAATGGACCGCTGGACAAGTGGACAAGAAAAAGTTCAAATTTGCGGGAACGAATGGGGCAGGACAGGGGAAAGAATAAATAAAACTCATGATCATTCTTCCGCTTTCGTCACGACGCCTCCATCTAACACCGACAATTGAGAACTCCAATGCTTTCCAAGTTTCTCAATTTCAAGTATTTTTCAAGCACAATATAGGGATATAACGATAGCCTTAAAACAATCCCGGAGTGACTTCTCTGATCCATGATTACAATCGGTTAACCATTTTAAGTGGACTTAAGTCCCGGTTAGGACAAAATATTTCGGAATCGGATAATTCAATGCGGTTTGGAGCCACGATGTCGACGGGGAAGTGAAACTACTAGCCGTAAAAATGACTTGAAAACACTTTAAGAGATATTATTTGTTACTCTTAGTTTAGTTATTTTTAAGCCCGACGCCAATAGGCAAGGATTTTTAAGGCACTGTGCACATCAATGGTACGAATTGCATTATAATGCTATTTTTCGCATCCTCACCTGGAATGACTCGTCCATTAAGATTTAAGTAAGGTGAGAAAACACTCAATTTTTTGCAAAGAAAATAATTTAACAGCTTCTCTAAAAAATTGAATATCAAATTAATTAAAGTAACATGTGAACCGCAGGACAGCGAACACACACTTGAAGTAAGTTAAATACTATTTAATAGCCAGCAGAAATAATGCCGCCTTAAAAAAAAACTACAAGACAATTAATTCCCCTTTTTAGAAACTGGTTCCTATCTAAAATTCACGAAGCTCTACTGGAATATATACTCAGTAGTGACATGAGAATTTCGGCATGAATAAAGACGAAACGGTTGTGTAACAAGAAGGATATGGAGTCTCTATAGAGAAAACAGCCTCAAAATATCTGACTTTAATTTAGACCGGTCAAAGCTTTGAAATGATAATTTTGTGGCATCTGTGCGTGGAGAAAGTAACAAGAAAATTTGATTCCTCCGTAGACGACAGATAAATTGTAAGACAAAAACGGGAGAAGAATGCATGGTGAGGCAAGGAGAGTCCACATTTCTGAGAAATCTTCTACAAGTTCCAATTTAAACATAAAAATTATGTTCAAAACCAAAGGAATTGAAAACAAGTACCAATGAGAGCAAACAGCTTTGTAAATGGAATTGAAATGCACTGCATGTCTCCTTATACAGGGCGGCATTAGGAACTGCTCCAATTTCCATCATTCCCTTCGAATTGGGATCTTTCATCACGAACCTCATTTTCTATTTTTAATCGTAAACGATCATGAAACTGGTTTCAAAGCATTCTATTGGTTAGTTCCATTGAGTTTGACGCAAATATTCAAAGTATACGACAAATAAATCGATTTAATGCTAAAATATTCAACAGTTGCATGAAAATGAAGAAAGATCATTCTGAAAAACATATACAACCCCGAGGATAAACCGAGAGGAAGAAAAAAAACATCCCTCTGCCGGAAATATGTTTGAGGATATCTACTTTCAAACAAAACCTACTCCAATATGACGGACGCAATGATGTGTCAGGTACGAAGATCATGAAAGTAAAAGGCCAATTTCGCAGTCACAACGTTTAAGAACTCGCAGCTCGCTTATCGTTTCCATTTAATCTCGACCCAATGGTGATATACAGCCGCAAAGTAAGAGCTGAAACATAAATTTTTAGCATGGCCGCATTTTATCACCAAAAAACACCCCCCATGCTCACTCGAATCATATAGTATGCCATATATGATGCCCCGTGGAGACCCAAAGGAGCGGTGGATGGTGGGAAGTACGCGGGAGAATGAGCAGTGGTCAAAGGACCTAAGCGAGGGTGCGAGAGGAGTCGCAGAGGGATGAGGGTCTGAAAGTAGAGGAGCTGATTTCGAGAGGTGGGTTTTGCGGCCGAGATGACCTCTATGACAAATACCCACAAGGGATGAAAGATGTCGGGCCCGGGAGAGAGGGACTGCGGAAAGAGAAGGGTCACTCGGCAGCAGAGGTGGGTGGGCGAGATTAAGGTGGGCGGGAAACGCCGACAAAAGGATTCGGATAAGGTGAGCCTGCCGTTAAGGGCTGTCGGAGCTGGAAGAGATCAAGCGCCGTTTCTTGAGGGAAGAGTGCGAGAATGAAGAGGGAATTTGGGGTGCGCCAAGACTCACTAGCGTTCAATCTACTAGTCACCCATTTGTTTGATAGCGCTCTATTTCGAGGAAGAGAGGGAGAAGGAAGGAGGGGGTTTCCACCCTTCCATCCGACGCCTTACGTAGCCACCTCTTCAATCTTCACCTCGGAGAGAACACTCCTATCCCACCTATACGGATATGGTTCATCAGGGTTTAAGTGCGGTTCCTGAGCGATCGGAGGGAGAGAAAGAGAGAGAGAGAGTAGAGGTTGGATGAAGTTGAGTGACTGAGTAGGAATGTTTTTAGCAGAAATGCCCCCTTAAGGCTGGGGAAGTGGAAAGGCGGCGGGGTGGACGGGTTTGGAGTGGAAGCGGCGATAAGGGGGGCCGAACCGTGGTCGGGGAAGAAAGTGAGAGTGGGGATATAGTATGTTTTATACCCCATCG
Organism: Hetaerina americana; assembly: GCF_022747635.1. Classification (NCBI taxonomy): domain Eukaryota; kingdom Metazoa; phylum Arthropoda; class Insecta; order Odonata; family Calopterygidae; genus Hetaerina; species Hetaerina americana. The sequence goes on along the minus strand of NW_027287205.1, from coordinate 64,676,418 downwards.
TCCGAGGGAAGATCAATGACGTCAATATACGGCAGCGCGAATCGATGCCAAAAGCCAAGAGCATCAATGCGAGAGAACGACTTATTGAACTCGCAGGAGTGGCCGTGTAGTTGGGAAAAAGTGATTTTATTGAAGAGAGGCTATTTGTTTTCGCTCGTCGAACCAATGGATTCATACTTCACGCGGGGAACAGTTTGATTAACGATTGGCAATAAAATGCCCCGAGTGGACGTAATTGTATTTCACGACAAATTAACCTTTTCAAATTTGACGGTATATTCAACGACCAGCACAGCTGCGTTTAAAATGATTAAAACGTAGAATAACCCGTACATAATGATTGTGGATTTTTTTTAAATAACGACAGGGCGAATAATTTTAGTAGCCACACGGAGAGAATACATTTACATGAAGCTATCGGGTTTATAAAGAAATGCGAACTGTTCATTAAAATAAATTTCTACATAACAAAGGAAAACTACAAATTCTAAGAAAAATATAACTAACTGTTCCACCTAAACCGGAAAATTAAAAGAGAAAAAAGAACAACAACCCAATAATCATCAACAGGCAAAAATTTACACATCATCACTGTATGCGCTGTCATGCAAATGTTTACTTACAACAGATATAAAACCAACTTGCAGAGATTGTTAAACGAGAAATTCACAATAAATAAATTCTTATTCAGAGTATAACATTTTCCTGAAATATCTTATCACTTTGAATTGATATTAACAATTTTGTAGGCAATTTTCAGCAACATATCAAGACCGTCATCTGCAGAATACACGAGTAAGAAAAAAGAACCAAGCGTAAGATTAAGTGACTGTAAGTCTCATCCTACTAACTCTCCCAAATTGCTTAATGAAGCATATTGCGTCAACAGACGCGAACTCACGAAACTAGAACCTATGTGCAAATCGACACTAAATTACATAGACGAGAAACTCATTGACTATGCTCGAACGAGAGACTTGTACACCCGAAACCAAGCCGCCCCAAGTTACATGGAGACTGTTGAGACGTTGCTCCGCCTTCATATTTTTCCTTTCCCCTCTCTGAGAGATCAAAGGTGGAAACCTGCTTCGGTAGCAAGAAAGAGTGCGGTCGCGAGTGCAGGGTTGACAAGGATTCATGACGATGAAGAGGGAAGTGAGTGAGAGAGACACGGTGGGATAATGGGAACTGGTAAAAGTTAAAGGTCTGAATTAGAAGGCAATGAATAGGGCGCCTAGGGTGAGAGTGGCTGAAGAACAAGAGAGAGAGGGAAGAGAATTGAACCCGTCGACCGTGGCTGACGAGAGGAAGGCAATTTACACCACCGCTGATCCCAATCAGGCACGGAGCAGAAGGTGGCGGCGCTCTAAATTATGCTCGACTGGTTCTGAAGGCACAGGCACGGCACATGCCCAATCTCAACCCGGCGTGTGGAATTGGAAGCGCTCGATTACGCGATATTTCGTACTAGAGCACTGGAGCAAGGCGAATGATTGCGTATTCTAGGTTGGTGACGAAGACGCTCGGAAATTACTACGTTAAGGAGACTGACAATCCGAAGGAGAAACAATCCACGAAGGTACCTAAAAAATACAGTAAAACAAATGGCTATAGCATTTATAAAAAAACACACAATTATATTGTTCAATAAAATCTTAGTAGTACGTGAATAACTTCGATATATACAATGCTTAAAAGTACACTTTCCGCATTGGTAGAAGAAACTACGATACAGTCATTAAATAGGCAATCACGTGTGAAATTCTTAAGTATCATTTTTTATTAGCAGGAGTGTTAGCAATTTAGTGGGTTTTTGATAGAATCTGACATTACAAACATTACTTCTACATATACTGCACTCGTCGCCTTCCTGAAATGATATAAAAATCCTTTTAACACATACTCCACGATACAGGAATTTATTCAGTATTTATTTATACTTTATACCTCCGTTTACTCTATCCAAATGTCTTTTATTTTCCTCTTTCTACCGCACTTTCTCATCTAGTCACGTCACGCACCGCTTTCCCTTGCCCCTCTGAGCCACCTGTATCCACGTATTCTGACGCTTTTGAATTACAACCAACAGCCAATCTTCCTCTATCAAGCCAAGACCTTCGTCATTGGTTTTAATTCCAAATTTATTTTGTTCTATTCTTCTTCATAGTCAATAAATATTACTCCGAGGATCTGAGTTCAAACCCGCCTGAAGCTCTGGCAACCAAAGCTCGGCCCCAATAGCCTGATATTTTCCTTCGTAAATCTTCCTAGGAAACCGTTTACATCTCAAGAAAAAGAACTGGCCCCCTACCATGACCCAAAAGCGCAGGTAAAAATGTACTTGTATATTTCACCCGCCGAGGTGAGTAGTTTGAATGAGCGGATGCCATTGAAACAAATTTCACGCTGATTACTGAATTGCGTTTTTGATGCACTAATATGAATGAAGTCCTCCCGACAGTCCACTGGCATGGGGGTTTTATTAAGTTATGCTTACACGATACTTAGAACGCATAATTTCTTTGCCTTTGGGGAAGAAGTGCTCAATTATCAATTTCTACCACTAAATATTAAATAAACGTACAAAAACAGAATAAATGCATACAAACATTAATATAAAATCTTTAAAAAGAAACTTTCTTGCTTTAAGTCATTGACAGGAATACCCTTAATTGCTTAATTACTACACACATAAAATTAAACTATATTTTTTTTCAAATTTGACTTATAATAGATAAACAAAATTGCGTTCAGTCTATTATGCGACCCAATTTTTTAAATTGATTATTTTACCAACCTTATAACAACAAGTAATTGAAATCCCTTCGGCAACTTTGGGCTCAATCTCTATTCTTCAAAAAGTTCATTACGAATAACCACTGTCATATTGTAAAACTACTGCGAGCAGAATGAAAAACACACTTAAAATTACGGCAGCATGCAGTTACCCAGAAGCAATAGTTCTCCTTGTTTGTGGAGTAAAATATGGGAATATCCCCGGGCCATTCAATTTAGCAAATACATTAAATCTAACGGAGGGGAGATACGCCCATTTATTTCAAATTTCTCGAACCGGAAAACAGCGTATTCATTTTTACAGAGGAAAATTCGACTCAAAGCGATAAATGAGAATTGTTGGCAAAGCGATAGTAAGTGCTGCATAATAAAACGAAAAAGAAAACTAACAGCAAAGGAGGAATTTTGAAGGGATCAGAGAGCAGCACTATCCAACGATATCGCGGAAACTCGGTCGTTTTCGACGGGGTAAAATGATTGATGCATTTGCGCCGGCCGCTGTATTGTTCAGTGGCGTAATATTTCTAGGGTGGCGTCAGACACAGCCACTGCGCCCGGACCGCAGGGGCGCTGCAGAAGCACGCCTGTTGCCTCCGAAAGCGTGGACCTATCATGAAAAGGGCTTGTGAGTGAGTAGCAGAGAGCTTTGAAAACCATTTTGGTCCTATGGGAAGGGCGTTCAAACAGGGAACTGGAAAGGGGGCGTTTGCAGAGCGGGGAAACTGTGGCCAGTGGAGACAGAATTTTCCATTGTTGCAGGGCCAATTTGAAGGCCATCACATCCACAAATACTACCGATGAACAAAAAAAGAACGAAATTACAAAACGTCATTTATGGCGTCCCGGCAATACAACCGAAAGAACAACAGTTTTATTCGATTTCCAGTTCATTTTAACCATTCGTTGGACATGAACACAAAATAACATTTTCGAAACTGAGAAATTACTTAAAACGATTCCTTTGACTATTTTATTCAATAGAACCTGCAGCATAATATCATCAAGGTGATGGAACGGTAGACTGTAAACCGAGTAATTTAGAATGAAATATTCTGAGGAACAGCGATTTATTTCTTCCATGATGAAGGATTTCCGCCAAGTAAAGCATTTCCCAAAAATTTGTCATTGAGAATTTTCCTGCGAGAGTTCAATGGTATTTGAAAAATTCTTTTTCGAAATAAGTTTTTGCAATAATTTGCGTAACCAGCAGCAGGAATAAGTAAGTCAACTTAGAGGATTTTTTATTTTACATCCGATCGCTGTGATAATAAGTGTCATCGCCAGCATTCAAATGCTTAAAAAACGGCTGGCTTTTTTTCTCATTTACGATATTATGTCTTTAAGATTGGCATTAATTATAACTCTTTCGCCTGGAACCTTTGCAAAATATTTGTACGGGACATTCTCCTGGGGATGGCATGTATGTATGTATGTATGTATGAACGTAACATTAGGAATGTTTATAATTTGATACATTTAATTAAAATATTTAAACGCCCTATTTTGGTGATTCACCTGATGGGAATACTGAAAATAACGTTAATTAATATTTTAAGGCGAATCTAGAAATGTCATTGACAATTACGCAGCGTACGTAGGAATATACGTCTGTAGCGTAAGTACGTAGAAATATACGTCCGTATACTTTGTCGTATTTGTATTGTAACACTAATGAAAGTAGCTATGACCACCGAAAATGTTACAAAAAATTAGTGTTCGGTTATCATATTTTTATACCGCTATCCGTTACCTCGCATCTATTTTAAATGCACTTAATGCACAAACATTATTGAGATGCACTCCGATGATGAAGAATGTGAAACTGGAAATCGGAAATATCATGAATTTTCGCATTGATATATTCCCTAGGTGTTACATCGCTGTAGTCAATGTATCCACTGTCGATATTCGTAACATGTTTTAGACATAGTACGGGAAAGGTTTAAAAAGAAGGCAAGATGAGGGCTAATGGGTGGGATGAGTATGTAAGGGGAAGAATATGTCAACGTAAGAGAAATATTTCTTGCCGTGACGCTGGGAGAAGAACGACGGTCTGTGGTGGGCGAAAAAGGAAAGAGGAGAGGCTCCTTCCCTGGGAAAGGGTGGAATTCAGAATCGGAGAAAGAGACGCAATGTTAACTCGGGGAAGAAGTGTTTCGGAGTTGAATCTCGTTTCCTACACTTATGAAGGCCACACTGCACATCTTTTATCACCATCCTCCTTTTCTCATTCTCGGGTCTTTGAATCACTGTGAATCCCTCAGCCATTTCCTTGCCTGATACCAAAACTTTCCCCGTCCCGATCTCCACTGGCAATGGACAACATGCTGCACGATCAAATTGAATTTCATTTTCCGGCACACCTAACATATTCCTTAATAATGCAGTTACTGACTGACACAAAGGTCCCAAGTTAAAACTGTATATGTAAAGAAAAAAAGAGGGCATTCATCCATGTTTAGTTCTATCTTTGAGCTAACCTACGAGTTAATACAAAAGAGCTAGAGTAAATCTAGAGTCCTATTAATCTATTACCATGAGAAATACGCCAGAATTAGTTAATTACATGTCTTAAAACATTTAAGAATTTATTTAGTTTCCTTTCTCGAGTTCACTTCATATCTTAAGAGGATATTTGACGAAAAGAATAATGACTCGCTGGGGCACCTCCCAATCAAAAATGTGAAAAAAGTTTGCATTAGCATCTAAGATCGGCCTCGGAGCTCGTATTTTTTCTCGATTTGCGTGCCTTCCCTCCCCTCTGTGTCCCGCCATATCCATGCCAATTTAAGTGTTCCCTGCTGTACGAACATTGCGCGGTAAACGCGTTGCAAGATTGTAAAAGAGTACACTATAACCACGTAATTCTTCAATTATTACTGTTAGCTACAACTGCATGAAACTACATGTACATGCAGTTTCAGTGTTTATGACAGGTCGTATCTCTCTCTGGGATATGCGAAAACATGGAAAGCCAGGCGGTGCGCTGAGACATGAGACAGGGAGAATACTTTTGTCCATTTTGACACCTTATTAAATTTCTTTCGTAATCCTGGGCTATTAAATCCACACATTTAATTTTTCCCTCCTATAAAAAACCGTCTAACCCTACCCACGACGTTCAAACTATTTCCTTGGCTTCTTTAATCCTTACAGCCACTTCAAGGTTTTAGGTAACATCTACTACCGATATTATGATAACAGAGAGTGAATCTATAATCATTAATATGACTGTCGTGTGAATATGTTTATTCTAATATGTTTCTAGAAAGACTTTAATGGTTGAAAAAACGTCTTTACCTCAGGAGTAAGGAGAACTGAACAAAAAAATAATTTATTCGTCAAATCGACTTGACACAATGAATTGGTAAAGAAACCAAAACGGCAAACATTCTATATCCCACAATTATACGAGTATATGTACAAAACTCTTAAAACAACGAAATTAAGATGTGTGGAATGCTTAATTTCATCTGGCCCATGCTAAGAAAGCGTGGGATATAAAAACAGATGACAATCGCAGTGGTAGAGAAGGAGTCTCACATTTTATTTACTAATTGGAGTCCTTCAGTCTTTCAGAAAAAGAATTTAAATATAGTAGTCGAGAAATGCCCAAACTCAAAACGATAAGTGAACTAAAGACGAGTGAAGTACTTGGGAGAGATGATAGATAGGACGGGGAGAAGTTTTAACGGGGAATGATTTATACCGGAAAAAGAGAGGAAGAGGGGAAGTTACAGAGTCGAAGAGCGGAAGGCACCATCCGAGTAGACCATCCACTTAACCACGTCTTAGCTTATTCTCGCGAGAAGAGATCGAGCAAAACTTTCGAAAAGCCAGCAGTCGCGAACTGGTAGTTTGGAAAAGGATTACGAGATACGATACGACTACTGAGTCCAAAATGATAAAATTTGCCTAGGGATTATAAAATTTGCTTCCGAAAAGTTAGATTCACTAGAAACATTTTCCGATAAGCAAAAAGATCAAATAATACACCAAATACGTAACACGTCCTCCATCGTTAAATGGACGGGACCGAAAAAAATTCAGAAACTTCTGAAGCACGATTCCTTTATCCTGATTACGAAATACGTTTTACAAGTTCCCTATCTACCTAACTTCGCCCTGAGATCTCTATGCTCTTGATATCAGGGCAAAGAGAATGCGTTAAATTTTCTTTTAGACGATCCATGCAAGAGGGAAGCTGCAACACATACAGACATTGCAACAAACTTTTCCACGAGAGGAGACGACGTAATTCAGATGGGCTGACATTACATTAATTTCTCTTACGAGAATATCCAGATATCCAAAACGTACCAATTCTTCAGCATTTCGAACAGCGTGGCCTTCGCTTGAACCTCGGCTCACTTTTATCCACAATTGAATTTCTACCGCCTTGTTCAATATAGATTTGCTCACATTTAGGAACCACACGAATGTTGCTTTATTTACTTAATAATTTGCCTTTTTGCTTTGCATGTTAGATTTATATTACTCAATATTTTAAATTTTTCATTTCAAAGTTTCATAACGTTTCCCATCTATTTGTACGGCCGAAGGCTGGCCAAAACAATTATGCTTAGTAAAGAAGAAATGTACAAGGTCAAGACCACAAATAATATCAAAGAGAACAGTTCAGCATACTCAACAATAATATTCCAGAAGTACCTATAACCACAATCTGTGGGATTATCTAGGAAAATACCACTATGCTCTGCCCTCGCCTATCAAAGTGACCACGGAGTTGAAGAGTGTGATTCAGTTCACACAAGACCTCAAAACGGGTGGGAAAACTGCTTTTTAAATATCAAAGTTCCGTTAATTTTATCAGTATTTTCATATTTAAGGGAAGGATGAACCTACAGAATTCTCGCCAGAGAATAATCAAATACTTTCGAATACTTATGCAAAACCTTTCCTATTGAAAAAACAATAAACTGAGGAAACAAAAATTTCACTCCATAGAATCTTACATCTTCTATAGCTACTCATAAATAATATTCCTAAGCACCAACGTTGACCCAGCACGCAAGGTCAATTATAATCTAACCGATAATTACCAAATAAAATTAATATTTAAATTTAAAGCAGAGTAATTCACATTTAGAATGTAATAATTATCAATATGAACATATTATGCTAAATAGATACCTCTACTTGGACAACCAAAAATCTTCACAAACACGATATAAACCAATTTTTAAAGGAATAGTGAAATTACACAGTTAAATTCTAATAAGTATTTTCTTCACTCATCCATTCATGAATAAAATCGCCTATCCCCTCCTTTCATTTAAAAATCATTCGTTATCAGCTAAATAAGTTTAAACTTTTACCTGCAATCTTTCTATCGTCCTTACTATGCCTTTCTCATCTCCTCCTATCGATCCTTAAAAGTTTTCCTCCACCTCATGCTCCCTCGAATCTAGCGATGAACCAATGCTAACTTCTGATCAGTAGCCGAAAAAAAGGAAGTTGTTCTTTCCGTAAATCTTTCATCAGTTCTCTCCATGGTTTCGTCGTTTTTTTCATTTATTACCCTCAAATCAACGAAGAACCGCCTATTTTTCCATAGAATTGCTGAGGGGTTTATCCCTAACTTCTACGGATATTTCTACCTATCACCCTGTAACCTTTTCTTCTTGGAATATTTCAACGTTATACGGACAACTTAAAATAAAAACACGTCGCCCTAAGGCACTAGTCACCCAACCCAAAAACATTACTGGAGGTCTCAAAGATTTGAAACATGGATAATAATATATAAGCATTTCATTAACGAAAAAACTACGCTACCAGATACCTATGGAGGGAATTTAAGGCTTAATTACGAGCAATCTGATGTTCGGGTGAACAAAGAACTAAGAAGTTAAAACGGAGACGGGAATAGAAGATTGACATGATACTACATTGGCTTGAACATCTGCGATAAAAAAATCAGGACTAGGGTCTTAAAGAATACCTCAAAAGATGCTTGAACGGTACTTGACTAAATAATTTGCCTTTTAAAAAATCTCAGAAAATTCATTTACTAATTACCTGCCACAATACCCTGAATTAATAACTAGCTGATCCTTATATCTGCTCATGTCTGAGAGTTAAAAAAATGGCGCAGATTACATTAAAATATTTCCATTCATTTAAATTGTTGGTCCAGCTTTTCGAGCACCTCTTAATTACAATTGCACTTCCTGAGCAAGCAATTTCTTTCACTGAATACTCAAGGAAAACGTCAACATTTTTCAAAGAATTTCTTAAGAACGTCCCTTTTCTTTAAACCTTTTTGACCCTCCTCGTCTTTCCTTCGGGCACTTTCACTCTCCCATTCACACAAGAGCCTCAAAAAAAATAATGACTTTATGGGAATAATTTCTACTTTCCAAGAACGCCCATTCTACCTCTCCTAAAAGTATATAGTATTCCCAGGAAGGGGAAAAAACCTTTCGCCTCCGTCGTAAAATTGACCAGGAGGAAAAACCTAATGCAGGTCCCTTCTATTTTAGTTTGATTTATATGGTGTATTTAAAAAATTGAATGCACTTCGAGGGTATGAATATAAGCCGGATTTTTCATCAACTTACGTCTTTCATATTCGACTAGAGCAATACGTATAAAATGTCAATTATCAATAGTTTACCCTCACGCATTTTATACCAGTAGCTGAAACGCTTGACAATAAACTAAACCCGTTTACATTAAAATTCTTATCAATGCATAATTAGTACCCATGGTAAGAAAGTAATCCATAGAAAGAACATTAGGGTTTATAGAAAAAACATCGTTTTACACCGAGTACCAGGGCATTTTGGAAAGTATGTACGAAGTCAGAGATATGATGCATAGAGACAGAGACTGCTAAATATCAAAATTATTTTTAGCTAGTAGCAGCCATTGAAGGACAACACACCGATTTTCAGTCAGATCAGCATCTCTGGGTTTTTATTTCGTTTGAAATGAACAATTGCAAGCGATTTCCGAAAAAAAGAGAAGGTAGCAAAATTTCGTGTTTAATGCACGTTAATTTGTGAAAGGCAAAACACTTCAGATGACTACAGAAATTTTCTGGTAAGATGGTGCCTCACATTATAACAGTTTATAAAGGGCTACAAAATTATCTATGAGACCATTTGAGCACAAGCGATACTGAACGTTCTAGACGCCCTGTAGAGGCCAATACTATAGAAATAACACAGATGAACATGTCATCTATGATATGTTGATGGATGACAGAAGAGCGAAGTTAGGTGGGATAGCTACTGCTGCAGTCATCACGAGAGTGCAGGTACAAACAAATTGTCGTCAAATTTCAGACGTTCGATGAATATATCTTCAAGATGGGATCAGCGACTACCCACGATTGATCAAAAACGAAAACGTGATAACATGTCCCATGGTCAATTTGCAGCCGCTTCGGCGGAATCCGCAACATCGGCGTCGGTTCGTCACCGTTTACTCCGAAAATTTAGGCAGTTTATACTTTAGCATTAACTTTTCAAATCACTTTCGTACCGGAATTAACTAAATTTACACAAGAAAACATTAGTGGTACTAAACTAGTTTCAAAATTCATTCTAGGTTTCCAACACACCGAGTTATGAACTGGCTACTTGTGTGGTGTAACTTACACCACTAGAATTAGGTAATACTATGTAGTAGAGGCATTCCAGTGTCGTCAAATAGTGCATATTATTTACATGGCACAAACCCTTATCTCCCGAAGTTAAGAAGATTAGGGCATGACCTCGCATTTAAATGCCCAAATTACCACTTCTAATGAGTTCTTTGTTAGCTAGAATGTGGAAATTAATTTTTGTGACGCGTGACGCGCCGCCAAACGTCTCCCAAAGTAATCCATTCAAGGCGGTGCGAAGCTAACAACGCATAACGCCCTTCACAGTAAGACTAATGGACTCCAATTGTGGTGCAGGAGGCTAGCTATCAAATTAAAATTATAGTAATTCTGATTCAAAAGTAAAATCATCCACAATGAGCAGCGAGCAGAGTTCAACAATCGGTTTTTAATTCCCTCGATTCAAATGATTTTTAGCAATGAACTCCAAGTATTCGTTCTTTGATTTTTATTTTATAAAGGCTAGGCATTTAACTAGAAAAATTCATCAAGAATACGAGACTTACTTCGTAACAACGTGTGGTAAAGTGTCGAGTAATTGCTCGTCTGAATCAAAGAGAAAGGTAGCCATCACATGATAAGAGGACGTTTTACAGGAATTCCCTGCCCGTAGTGGCAATCAAGAAATTTAATAGCATCGATATTAGAGGTGATCAACCTAAAGAAAATTATTACATGCCCGGAGTTGGATAGGCGTACATGATTGCTCCACTAGTTTAATTGCTTTGGTCCACAATGAAGCATCTTTCCCTGGAATCACACAGAATATAAGACACCAAGAACAAAATCCCAGATGACCGTTTAGTTTTGACAGATCACCTTGTGAATGCGAACAAATTCACCAGCACGCGAACGAATGGCCGCTTTAACCTTTAAGTTGATATTAGTTCCGCCATTAACTTAATGAAAAATACTACTTCATTAATTTTGAAATGAATTAATTTTTACTAGTTCAAATTAAACGTTAAACAAAAAAACGAGTTCTACGACGGTCTTGGTAAAATATACTGTGCCTGAAACGAACCAGAGGGGGGCCATCCTGAAACCTGAAAACATTTCAGGTTTCAGCGCTCCCGCAGTACGCAAGGCTAATTTATAAGCCTTAAACTTACCCACGCTCACAGTCTAAACGACAATTTAAGAAGCACTTACTGTCCCTAAAAATACTCTGCCCTCTGAAAGGATATTATATCCCGTCCCCACCTTTTTCCTTATGCACTCGATTACTAGTTTTGGTACCCCATAGTCTTCCGCCGCCGAGTGTCTCCCTCTCGGATTTCCCTTTTTACCGACCGCCATCGAGGCAAGGAGCTGAGGGAGATGAGAGGTTTGCGGCGTGGGAAATGGAGCACGTCCTGCAGTAATGGCAGACGTAGAGAGAGAGTTTGGGGGAGGGGAAGCGATGGGAAGTGGGAAGGAGACGGGCCGTGAGTGTTTCTGAGGAGACGCGGCAGGAGGTCGTGGATGAAGAGGAAGCAGCCAGGAGTGGGGACCCTGAAGGTATTGCTGGAGGTCGAGGAGCGTGGTGAGAGATGAGTTTGGAGGAAGAGGAACGGGGTGGTCGAAACAAAAAGCCAACCACGGACGAGAGAAGAAAAGGAAAATGGGAGCGGGAGTCCTAAAAATTAAGGGGGGAAACTCGGTCTTAGGAGTGACGGCCGAGAATGCTTCGGCGATGGACGGTAAGAAAGGTTAGAAGGTGGGAGCCGCGGTTGAAGGAGGGGGGGTCAGAACTAAAATATAGGGAGGACGCAAATGAGCAGGGGGAGGGAGGGAAGACTCGGAGCTAAAGGGAAGAGGTCGAGGAAAGAGCGGAGGGGGTCATCGAGTCGGCATTTAACCCAATTTTGGTTTTTAATTGATAGAATATCGTTTCGTAATCACTGAAACCGTCGCAAATATAGTTCATAAAACACAGATGAGCTTTCAACAGATTCATGCGAGGTGTATGTAGTGGAGATTCGTCATTATGAGAAAAACGCATTTGCACTTTTCCACAAATTATCTAAGTTTAACTTGTGAGAAAATTCAAATTTGTTCTCCTCATAACACACTAATGATTTCCAACTACGTTTGGATCCAAAATGAAGACTGATTTAAACTGTAATGCCTAAATCATTTTTATTGCTGAAAAGCATAGATCGAGTGACCTATTATCAAATTGAATTTTAAGTTACGGGCTGCAGTTTCTCTTCGTTGTAACATATTTTGAGCGAAGAATCAATAACTTCCCTTGATTCCGAGTTTCCTCTCCAGAATTGAGCATTTAAAGGGCTGCAACCTCCTAATATTCAGGAAAATCAACGGCAGCTAATAAAACTTTCGAGATTAAGTCAATTCCAAATCAACTTACCATGTGTTAATAAATTTGCGAGTGTCAGTGTTCATGACATTAAAAATAACTTTAAAAACACTAAAATAAGTCCAGTGAAAATAAAAAAATAATTTCAGACAATAGTAATATAATTATCGATGTCAAGTTTTATGAGCATTTTCCGTGTTGTGATGGATATTTAAATGAGGAGAAAAGGATTACCTAACGTTTTCTGCAACGAAGACTATATTACCTCTTTATTTCATCCAGGTGCTCTGAAAACTGTTATATGATTAAGTCACATCAAACTTCAGGATTTGGCCATTGTCGCAATATTGCATATAAGTAGGCATGTATTATGTATGTGTGTGTGTGTGTATATATATATGTGTATGTGTATATATATATGTGTATGTGTATATATATATGTGTATGTATATATATATATATATATATAATAAGCACAGTAATCATCCCGAAGGTCGGTTTGGTAGGTGACGGTAGAGTTCACCCAGTACTAAGCCCGAGAGCGAGTGAAATTCACACATTAGGGTAGGGGGGCCACAGTTCCATTCCCTGGGCCAGTTATGGTTCCCAGGGAGATCTGGAACCCGAAAAATCACATAGCTTGGGTGGAGCTGCAGGCGCCCAGAGACTTGCCTGGAAATCGAGCCCGGGAACCTCCGGTCCAACGCTCTACCCATGGACTACCGCGACTCACTACATTCATAATATTTATAGAAAATATACATATACATATCGAGTGCAACAATATTTCCTAGACCGGGACTTGAACACCGGATCTTTCAACTTGTCGGGCCAATGCTCTAACCACTTCGATCTATCGAGCAAACATAATGCACAATGAAATCTGTGGGGGGTTTATCCAACCATGTGCCTCGATTCTTCGGCCAAGAGATGGCGGTGGAGTTGTTTCACCAACCAAAAGAGAAATAGACGACACGAAAGAGAAAAAGGCAGCAGGAAAGCAATAATACATCGTCATGAAGGGTAGGAACAGTGCGTTTTGTGGCACGCATATCTAGAAGAAAGAAACGAGCCAATTTGGCCAAATACTCATGCAAACATGAAAACCCGCCATATGGCGAACAAATATCCATTCAAATGGAAATATACAAGTATGCTTGTATATACATATCCCACGACCTAAGTCTTCTCTACATTAGCGTTTTATTTCAAAATTTTTCTGAAACTCTAAAAAAGTAGAAATGCCCGTAGTATAGGAAATAACTCATTTCTTACCATGTTCTCGATATCAATTTTTAAATAATATTTTTGCACAACAGTGACAAAGAAACTGCAACCTAATTATACTTACTCCCGACACTCATGAAAGGTTAAAAGGTACACCTATAATTGGCAAGCTTAAGTACGCAATACCACAGATTTTACGCCTGAGAAGGATCAATTTGATGGGCACATAGAAAAGGAAGGACGAGTGTGATGAAATGGAAAATAGATTCGTTATGAAAGAATGTAAAGGCATTCCAAAGGGGAAACAAGGAGCAAACTATAACAACCATAAGATATAAGAGTTTTTATTGACTACGGAAGATTAAAGAAAGTGGAAAACATTATTACCAGAACTATCAGAATGAGGAGGATACTGGATTTAATATTTTGTTAGGAAACACAAAATATTTATCTAGTAGCTGGGTCCATCCAAAACCTACCTTAACCTAATAATAATAATATCAGAATGATTAGATAGATAGATAGATAGATAGATAGTGGTCTTTATTTGGGCGAAATTGAGACCAAATGGTCCCTTCTTCCATTTAACCCATTATTAGGATAGGTTTAGGATTAGGTTAGTAAGCCTAACGTTAAAGAGTATGTGACGTTGATGAGGTCAATGTAAACCTGGAAATACCAGCGAGAAAGGAATGAAGCAATGGGTAATGAAAGTGACAAGAACATAAAATGGATAATACCATCGAAAAATTACTTTGAAATTCACACGCGGGCACGGCAGAAGGATTAGAAGAATTACTTTAAGAGAATGCGATAGTAAAAGCTAATACTATAAAAGAGCACTCTCGGTGGAGAAGGTGAATAGAGTGAATACACACCACAGGAGTATTAAGATGATTAAGAGAACTAGGCACAGTGCTTTGTGTGCTTATTGGAAGACGCTCGAATACGTGGAGCAGACAAATTTGGTGAATTCCATTAAGAATACAGTACTACTGAGGTTTGCCGACATATTCGAAACCTACAAATGAAACCTATGGCGCAGGCACGGGCTGTAGAGTGAATTTCGGGACTCAGTGTGAAAGACAGGACACGTCGATGTGAAAAAACACACTATTTCTACAAGACCCCGCAAAGGTACGGGTCAGTGGGTGATTGATTGGGTGTTTTAAAGGAAAAAATTAAATTTTAGTTAATTTTTAACTATCAATAAACAAGTAAAATATTTCAAACATCAAAATATTGACTAAAAGAACATGCACTCAGGCACCTGTGAAATTCCACTCTAAGCGTGAGGGGCCATCTGCTAATAACATGAATAACAATTAATTTTTATCCCCGTTGCAGTCGGTTCTAATGGTCTAATGCCCTTCACGTGAAAAGTGACGTCATAAAAAGTTGTCACGCAAAGTTCGGAATGAAGGTGGGCGGAAAAAGATTAAGTGAGAGTTACGGATGATGATCAAGCATTAATTAGCCAGACAGACAAATGGCATCAGATATTGCTGGAAGCATTGCAGGATCAATGTGCTATAAATATAATGAAGATGACTCAAAAAATAAACAAATGAAATGATCAAGTAGAAAAGCTAAATTAACCATTAGGATAAAAGAAATATTTGGGATATTTTGGAGGAAAATGGGTGGTTACCCTGAACATTTTCAATTTGATCAAAATACCTAAACCCTAGGGGCGATATTCTTTTCGCTACTTCATGGCCAGTGATAACCTTTTCACACTAATAATAAACAATTGAGAACACATCTGGAAAATATTCAGCCGTCATAAAACGAATCAATTAGAATTGGCTCACCTTCTAATGGAATCTTATTAGCACCATGATTGAAATGAAACAGTGAGCCCTCTCTCTCTCAACACACCGCTGGTTAACCTTTGGCATTTTGTTTAAACTGAAATTAGTGCGCCTCTCTCTACATGTCAAAAAGCAATGTGGGAGTATGCAAGGATCGATTCAACTCGTGTTAACTCCAGGGAGGCAAACACAGCGAGATGGATTGAAAACGAGAGGATGGAGAAGGGGGCTAAGATGACGGTGGTATGAAGATAAGAATGGGAGGGGGTGGAAGTAAGAATTTACAATGCAACAGAAAAGGAGCTGAGAGGAGAGGAACGAGGATGGAATATGAAGGAGGGGAAAAGACGATGTGGAAGGCAAGGGCAAAGAGCGGGGCGGGGCTCTCAACTCAAAAGCTCGGGACGTTGTCGTCTGGTTGGTAAGTCGGTGATTACAGGGCGTACGGGAAAGAGAGAGAAGGCAGGGAGTAAGGATGAGAGTAGAGAGATAGGAGAGTATATGGGGGTGAGGAAAACGGGAAGCTACGAAGGAGGGTCAGAATCGGAGGACGGGTATAGAGGAACGGGGAAGAGTGGAGGAGGACGTAGTAGAAGGTGCCTCCCAAGTCGGAGGCAAAGTTGGGTTCCAAAAGGTCAGATAAAGAGGGAAATAGTTAGGGTTAAAACCGGGTGGGAGGCCTGAATGGGTATGGGGATACAGGGCCCACGCTGCGAAGGGCGACAAAGAAAAGGGCCGTGCCCTTGTGAGAGACAGTATGGTGCCGGAGACGTTATTCCCCCCCAAGGACCAAAGCTGTTCTGATTATTGCGCGAATAGTTCGGAAACGATCCAATGGCTTACGAAGGGTGCTCCTGAACGCAAAACGGCACTGTGTTATTCATAAGATGAGGTTAGATTCTTAAATTGGGGGCAGCGAAACTAATTACGTCGCGAATAATCTACATATTATCCAACTGCATCCAATGAAAAAATTCTTGAAACCCATTATGAGGGTCGAAATTATTCAATTATTTAACCAGTATAGCTCTTACTACAAAAACATACTTTCCAATCATGGTTTACATGCTACAGCGTCGAGGCAGGTACACAATATAGGGGAAATTACTGAAGTTGGTCGATGTTTGTGCAAAGGAAATTTGCATAAGCAAAGCGAGCACTAGGAGAGTGAAAAGTTCTCAGGCGAGAAAGTGCAAGGAACATACTCCATCACCACTGACTCCCGAATTCAGAAATTTTCATGCGTTTGGGTACCGAACAATTTCCTTCGTATCAGAACTTAAGTGAACTGAAATCGTTGTCGCTCAACAGGAAGTTCGCCCACAAATGATGCCATCCTAAACATTCCATAGCAAAGTAAAGCGGAGGAGTGAGAAATTCGAGAATGCATAGTGGCTGCAAGCCTAAATATTATCCCGGGAGGAAATATATTAATACACTATCAATATTGAATCTGACCACCAGATAACCACTTCAGAAGAAAATGATGCAATAATATTAAGTCTATCGTTTCAGAAAACCACAATAAAGCCCAATAGGGCCAAAATTACATTTAATATATTTCAAAATTTTAAGCGGCTTTATTCTAGAACTATCGGCATATTTCAACATGTATTTTAATTTGAATTACAGCAATGGAAGATAATAATGTCATATAAATCATGTTATCAAGTTTGACTGGAAAATACGCTGAATTATAAGGTGATAACAATTTTAGAATTGAAATACCTAACAATGAGGGAATACACAGGGATGTAACACTGCCATGACTGAATTTCGTAATGTCGCTCAAAATTTATAACCAAAAATAAACTGGCTTACTTTGGCTGAATTCATCTGGGATTCCAATGCTACCACTTCTTCGGCCAACCTTCCGAGCCTCAAGCCTTCCGAACTCAATGAATTTCAAAACACTTCCTTAAATTCAATGTATGCGTCTCTTGTGTCAAGGTTAGAATATTCTAAATATTTAGCATATCTTCCGTCAAAAGAAAAACACCAGCAATCCCAATTTTTAAGATGGATATAAAAATTAAACATTATCTATCAATTCAACCAAGTTTTCTCCTAATCTATATGCATAAAGGAAATACTTGAAAATTTCACCATTGGGTGAGACATGCATATAAATTAAACAGCATCAAATATGCGAATTTAGTGAACTACTCATGCTCATTTACACCGATACTGATAGAGAAATATAAAATTAAACGAGATTTCTCGCAGAATTTAAGCCAAATTGGCATTTAATATTTTAATAAATATGCCAATTTCGGGAAAAATCTAAATTGAAAAATTGCTTCGTCAAAGCTATGGGGCTCAACAAACAAAAACGCCACCGACATATAAAATTCTCAACGACTGAGAGTAAGAAATTAAACGCTAGACGCGAGGGTAAGATGAAACATGCAAATTGTGGTTTAAACTTAAGGAAGTATCGCTACAGAGAAAGGAATAAATAATAAGAGTCACCGTCCGAAAAATCCAAGCGCTAGAGAGAAGAAAAAAACAACTCCCGCACTCTCACCACTGAAATCGGGGGTACGAATGGAGAGGTGAAATTGCGGGAAGGGCTGGAACAGACGAGGGGGAGGGGGGCGAATATGGGCATTGAGGTCTTCTGAGGGCGAGCGGGGAGAGCGAGAGAAAGAAAAAAATACGCCCTTTTTCAGACTCTGCTGAGGTTAAATCACTCGCCGGCGGCGTCGGGAAGTAGCTATCGACATATGAAGAGCGCTTTTCCACATTCCCCATCCCGGAGTATTTCACCTCAAGGGTAGCCCCTCCACGAATACGCGCCACCCCCTTCCTTTTCTTTCCTTAACTCACCCTCCACCATCACCTCTTCCTCCTCCTCACCAGCCCCACCCTCCCTCTCCCCCTTAGCGTGGCGTTCTCCTCGAGATTATCATTCCACCTCCCAGCCCGGAAGAAACGAGAGCAAGAGGACCTGAGCTTGAAAAACGATTGCGTACTTTTTCGAGAGGCATAAGGATTGGAGGAGGTGGGGAGGCACGTTTTTGAAAGCTGGGGAGATGTGGGGAGACCAGAAACTACACCTTCTTTCGTCCGCTATATCTCCCGTCTCATCCTCTCATCCATATTCGCGTCTCTTGAGTGTGAGATGGCAGTCCTCGTCAACAATTCGGCCTCGAAAGATATAATATGAATAAAGAACCGGAATGACTTTTTTTACCACTGGGTACCTTGCCCCTTGTTTATTTCTTCTTGATGAAAAGATTGTTTATTAAGACATCATCCGACGACCCGTGTTATGAATAATAGACTTCCAAATAAATAAACAAGCCAACAAAAAAGCTTTCACAGAAAATATTTTAAGATCTTAATTCAAGATTTCATAATCGGTAAGAAAATAAAACACCCAGCACCCTACGCATCTCGATATAATTATCTTCAGAGCTATTGTGACATCCTCAGCGAATGCTGCACGCAGTGCGCTGTCTCCATTGAATTTTAGAAAACTGAGAAATTGATTACATGCTTGAATTTTTCACAATGAATAAACTATTCTCGAAAGAATATTTCAACGCAGGGCCGAGGTGCAATTCAACATTGATACATTACCATTTGGAAGTTTTAGCGATCTTTTTTTCAGAGAAATACAAGGTTTTTGCCAGCTCGGTTCAGCACAAGCACACATGAAGTTACATATTCTATCCAAGTTCCATCAACGATGGAAGAACTGCCAGTTTTTGCAATTACAAGTTCGGCCAATTTATATCCTACGTTCAAAAATATAGCGAAGCGATACATATTTAAAACTAAATATATCAACAAATTTATGCACATACACCATTGCAACAAAGATATTACGTACCTGATCGATTTATTCACATAAAATACTATGAATTGAATATCGTAATTTACAGTCTTGAAAAAGGTTTCACATTCTTCTTTCCCTTTGCATCGAAAAATCAAGATCATTATTATCGCACAATAACTGAAGCAAAACAATTAATTTTAAGTCCACCCTTAGGCTTTTGTCCTCTCAGAACAGACATTCGAGAATACAAACCCATCTCTGCAAAAATAATACGTTAAAAGTGGAATGTTTAAGCCAGATTGTAAAAATTTTAATGCACTACAACATGATGCAGTGAAATATAGGCAAAAATTATTGAATACCTACCTATAAGAAAAAAGTGCGTATTAAATACAATTTAAAAAGTTACTACTTCGTGAGAAATCAACAAAAAACTGGTAGAAAAAGGTTACATCAAATACGAATACTAATTACGATATCGAATTTTTAATACATTATTTAAATATTGTATCCCATTTTGGATATGAGTATTACACTTAGCTATGCCATTTTAATTGGAATGTTCTACGGTCGTATCCCCCCGGAAAAAGACACGAATGACGAAAGTCTCGAATTTAACAGTTCCAAATCAGCCACATTGAGAAACTCTATTCGCGATTACAAATTTTAGCATTTATTCATTGCATTTAAGAATAGATAGAGACATGCAACGGATAAGCGACCTGTGGATAAATAAACGCGATAAAGTTATAATTTAGTACCTTATAGTATTCTTAAAATTTATAACCGTTCAGGGAATCAACTGTCATTTTCGAATTGCGCATTTCCGAGCCAAGGGCTCTCAAACAATTTACTAGAGAGGAAGACAGAAATTAACTGTATCATTTGGATAATGGAATTACTGAGGCAATGCTATAGCGCTAAACCTAACGATGCTAGAGGAAAATAAACTGAGGCCACCGATGGGAAAATAAATTCAGATAAAGCTCGGAGTGCCATAGGGACAAAACAATAATATTTACATGGATAAGGAATGAAAGTCGTGGAAAGAACATCTTGGATAAATAATTAAAAGATAAAGGTCTTTCTATTTTAGGATTAAATGAGATATTAAAATTTTCTTTCTTTCCTCACCTCTCATCACAGCTGTTTACACGGCGATTGAAAAATAAAAGAATGAAGATAAATTATCGGACTTACACGAATTATTAAATGTTATTATTAGTCTAGTACATTAAGGCAGGGTTTGATGAACCCTGGCAGTAAACACCTCTGTACGAAATTAAGGGTTCACAGTTAATGCATTATCAAAAACGGATTCATTCCTATTGTGCAAGAGAGAGAATAATTGTGAAGACAAAAAGATTTTAGAACTTAAGTGTGCAAGAATAAATTGACAGAAAACAAATCACGGCATGAACTAAAAAGAGAAAAAACCCAGGAGACACTCAAGCAAGAGCGAAGATAAGGAAAATAAGAATTATTAGTTTTAAATTCTGCTTTACCAAATTTAATCGTTAAATATTAAGTCATTTAACTCCTTTTACTTCATATATTTCAATCACATCCAAATCTTTTCTTTTGCCTTCATCTCAAATTAGTACACACTTGTATTTATCACATTTTCATTTCTTTGATCCAAATAACAGGAAGTCTTAAATTGATATTACAAAGCCACACGATTAGAAAGAGATATTACCATTTAAGCCCACTTTGAAACTAAAATCATTTATAAGCACATGAATCGAAACTCCTCTGAGGGGACATTTGTCTTTAGTGCCTTTGAAGGGAGTGAAAGTACTTCATAAATGTCCTCAAGCTGCTGTACTGAGTTTACGGGATAGGTGGAAGAGTGGGATGATGGAGGTTGGTGGTGAGAAATAACCGTGACAAGCGAGAGATATGGGGTGGGAAAAGAGAGTGAGAGCAGCTAAAGAAAGCTTTAGACAGAAAAGGGACGGATGACAGAGATGTAGCGCGGGGGAGGGTGAATGGGGGATAAAGGAGAAGGGAAGGAGGTAAGGGAAGATGGATAGCTTGTTTGAGGCGCGTGATTACGGGAGGGGAGGGGGATTGGAAGAGATGGGACGGATGGAGATCCGGAGAGAGCCTGGGAGAGTAGAGGGAGGAGGTAGAGAAAGGAAAGGGGCGAAAGATTTTGGAGATGGGAGGGCGGAGGGGACGAGGATTATTTTCGGAGAAAAATACGTGTGCTTCAGAAGCGAATCGGAAAGAAGTTGAAGGCTATTGACGAAAAAAGATCGATCTGAAGACGGTATGAATTATGTAAAGACCTGACGAAAAGAAATGGCGTTGGGTAGAACGAATCCCAGAAAAAAAATGGGAGCTGAAGAGCTCGGCTAACAAATGTGATCAACTGATATGCGAGAAAAATTTAGGTTCTAAAAACAAAGTTACGCATTCCTATCGTAAGATGCTCTTCTTTTAAATCGAATAACAATTATCATCAAAATTTTACCGAGAGTGGGTTTTAGTAGCTCGAGATGAAAGAAAATTCACAAAAAAATGAAAACATATTTCGTAAGGAGTGTTATCATTAAAAATTTCAATGTATCAATAAAAATTAGATAAATTCCATTGCAAGTTGAAAAAATAAGCACTAAATGCGACCAAATTAGGCGAAAGAATAAAGAAACAAAGGAAATGGCACTCCAATTTGTGCCACGTTCTACGTGAAAACATTGGAAATCCGCATTTAATTTAAGGGTGAAGCACATTTTCCAAAAGACGTGATGGCATGAAGGAACCGATTGTAAATGGAGCGAAAAGGGAGATGCGGAGACAGTGACCGTCGCTTGAGAGAGATGGCGAGCTGGAGAGAAACGCAGAGGTTGTGCGTCTTGCGGGTTGCGGGCATTTAAGGGGGCTCCACAAATCTCAAATGCGGAGCTCTGCTGAGGCAAGTTGTGGGAAGATGGAATTATAATCCCGGAGTGACAGACACGGGTTGCCAAGGAGAGGCATAAGGAGGGGAATGGGGGTTATGTGGTCATCAAGGCCTAGGCGCATGCGGGGATCCTGAAAAGGGAACGGCGTGCAAACTGGATCCTTGATATGACAGCAGAGAAGAAGAGAGGCAAAGATTTGTGTAAGTCTTATCATTTGACCCGTCCAAGAGAGTAAGATGAAGGAAAGTTTTAATCAATATATATTGAATTTTAAGTATATTACGCTCACTTTTGAACGTTTCGTCGTCTAAAGAGCGAATTCAAAATATAATTATACCAACCCAGTTTAGCAAAGTTCAGTTGCAAGGCAGACATTAAAGTAAATATTGAATGTAAAAATATTAGATGTAAAACCAATAATTTTATCAAATGTTAACTCATTCATTTATCAAGAAGCTTTACCCATATTGACGCTGTTAATTATAATTAGATATTACATTTAAAGACACAATACAGCTAAGAATCATTTTACACATATGATAATGTAAGTTATTTAAATGTGGAATTTCCATGTAACCTTGCACAGGGAAAGACTTCCTTGTCAATATTTGTGCCTTAACCCTTTGAGCAAGATTTGATGTGCATTGTATTTCAAACAATTTTAATAAAATTTACTAAAATAAAATCGCCCACGTTTCTTTAGCATGGTGATCGCCTGTATAGGGAAAGTTTGAAGAAATTAAAATATTTCACCTTCGTCAAGACGATATCGTGTAGAAGTATGAAAGCATTAGACTGGAAAATGAAGGGATCTAGGGCACGTGGAAAAACATTATTCCTACTAACATTGATACATATATGCCCTGCTAATAAAATTTAGATCCTTTGAAGGACTAATATCTAACGACAAATATTAAGAAAATTCCACATCTTCACTACAACACATGTTCTCGGAGCGAAAAAAAACTCTTTCACAAACCCTCGTAGGTAAAGGGATTTTAACCTATAAAATATGACGCAGCATAATTAGATCGAAAACCGATCTGAATGCCAAGGACGGGGATAAAGAGTTAATAAAGGGAGGAAAGGGGGTAAGCGAATTAAATACTTTGTAAGTAAATGAAGCGAAGAGGCGAGGGTAGAGTGAAAGAGTGGATTACGACTGAAGGAAGGTACGAGGGAAAAGGACCGAAAGGGATGAGCGTGAGGCAGAGGGTGAGGGAGGGGATGAGGGTGTTAGAGGGAATAAGGGTGAGGGAGGGGATATGGGTGAGGGAGGAGATGAGGAGAAGAGGCAGCACGCGTAGGTTCGGGAAAAGGGGGCTGGGCCGAGGGAAGAGAACGGAATTGCTCAAAAATAAAGGCACCCAAACTCTTCCGGCAGGAGATCCACACACGACCGAAATCCATCACCACTGAGCCTAACGCTGTACTCGACTAGGCGGGGGAAATTAACCCAAATGACACCGCACCCCTTTACCCCACCCAATTCGTTTCCTCCCCAGAAGCCAAACCTCGCTCCCCTGCACACAACTCCCGAACAGCCCACCAATACCCCTCTCTCTAACCCCCCGACGACACCAAAGAGAGCTCGGCACGTCAAAGGAAAAATAACAAAAAGTGTACGCATAGTTAAAAAAAATGAATAAAATGAAACTGCTCTCCTGAACCTCCTCCTACCCCAACTCCGCCATTCGATCTCCCTTTTCTGGGATATAAGAGCTGGGGAGTAACTGTTAATAATGAATTCCCCGACAAAATAAAGTTGGGACGTCG
Source organism: Hetaerina americana (assembly GCF_022747635.1). Lineage (NCBI taxonomy): Eukaryota > Metazoa > Arthropoda > Insecta > Odonata > Calopterygidae > Hetaerina > Hetaerina americana. The sequence continues at coordinate 64,652,177 of NW_027287205.1, read as the reverse complement.
GGACGCGGGGAGAAAGGGTTCGTGATGTGGGGAGGAAGGGGCGGAAATAATAAAAAAGGAAATATAGTGGGGGGAGATGAGGAGAGCCGGAGCGAGGGATACGGCTTGGAGGGCGACCCGAGAGGGAGAGGAAACAGAACGGCCAGGGTGGGAGAGTTTGTAGCAAGAAGGGTGGGATAGGGTGAGGCGGCAGTAATATGGGGAAAAAAGAAAAATAAATAAAAACTACCAAAGCTTTACGATGGAAGATATAACCCAGCCCCAACTCCCCTCGGTCCCCTTCCCAAAAAAGTAGATATAAAAAAGGAAAGAGGTGGAGGAGGATGGGGCGCGGCAGTAGAAGTCGCCCATGTAATGCCGTTTTATTGTATTCTTTATTTTTGCAGACTGCGATCCTGGTGACCCTCTTTCCTCGCCCCTCACACGCGATTCCACCTGCCCCCTTCAACGGCGAACACCTCCCTTCAAACCCTTTCCGAGCCCATTCCTAACCTCCCATCGATAGCTACTTTCATTCGGTTTCGCCGAGGTGTCCTCCACACACGGACCCCGGAGCCTAACGCACTCTAGCGCCGTCCACGCCCCTCCTGCAAGAGTCCCAAGCAAAGCGGCGCCCCATTTCTTTCGCGCGCCACCCACCCTTAAAACTCTCCATCTCCTCCCCCCCAACCTGGCACCCCCCACCGTTCACCAGTTTCTGCCTTTACATTTGGCGTTTACATCATCCCTCAAACTACTCGACTATTCGCCCAAAATGTGTCGCTACGCTACGTCGTCCTGGCTAGAATGCATTCCTTGAATATTGACTGAAAGATTTTCCCCACCGATGGACTTCAAAAGAATAACCGTGCCAAATGCTTTTCAATTTCAATTAACTCATGAGGAACCGTGTTTCAAACTCCGGTATAAATGCACAAAATAAAGGGCTAGCGCTGATACGCCTCCAAACTTTACTAAATGCTCTTGCTAGCATTTGAGAGAAGAGACATCCGAAATATAGCCGCGAAGGTCGGCCTTCCGCGTAGACTAGTGTTTGCTTAGATATAAGAAATAACACATCCTAGGTAACAATTTTTTTGTTTTGCTGGATTTTTAAATGAATATCACCAATCCTACCAATTGCTAGGTGCCTTCTTTGCTTTGGTTTTTGAAAACAGTTCATTCTGCCAAAAAAATACTTGCTGGCAGAAGTTCACCAATTATATACTGATGCGTACAACATATCTTCTACTCTGAAAGGGGCAGCATCCCTGTTTAGTAGGTATTGAATAAGACAAGGTAGAAAGTATACACATACGAAAACACTATGAAAAAATGAAAACACCATTACAAAATTCCACATTCCTCTTTTGATAAATTATGTATGAATAATACTTAAACGACACAAGTCATAGAAAATAAATATGACTTGTGAATGACGGAAATAACTAGCAAATGAATAATCTTGGAAAAAGCATGAATTCAGGTTTAAAAAAAAAATATCGTGCGCTTGTTTTTAAAAGGTAATTTGGCTATCCCTCGAAAACTTGTATCCTGGGAAAAAATTATACTCCGTTCATAGTTAATTGACAAAAAATGAAAATATAAGACTTATGAAGACGAGATGGGATGCTCATAAAATGTTTGTTAACGGCGTTTATTTCTCAAACACAAACCAGCCTACGCATTCACCCAAATCATGCAATTAAACAACCCCACCAACATGCAAGCAATCCCGAACGCATATTCAAAGGGCGCCGTTGGACGAGAGGGGAGAAGACCAACCCATTGTGAGCAAAAGTGTTGGGGGGGTCGAAATGGTGAGGGGTTAAAAAGAGAAAGAGGACGAGGCCGAAGGGTAAGGACGAATTAGGACTGGGAGAGGGGGAGAAACTGAAATGGACATCCGATGGCAAAAAGTGTGGCCAAATTCCCTTCCTGGAGTTTACTGCTTTCGCACAAAAGGGGCGCTCACAAGGGCGGCGGATTCACCCTTTGTAAATTTACATATGTAGGTAAGCATATATATATATATATATATATATATATATAAAATATATATATACATATATATATATATATATATATAAAATATATATATACATATATATATATATATATATATATATATGTTGGCGTATGTGCACACACATATATAGTATGTATTCGCGTATAGGCATACATATACATAGGTGCATTCATACATACAGACCATCCCCCTCCGTATAGTAGCGAAATACTTCCGCACTTGAAGAGGGAGGGAAGAATCCGGGAAGGGAAATGGGGGAGAAACAGAAAGGCAGGGAAGTCCGGCGATCGCAGTCCACATAACCATCCCCATTCCTGTCATCCCTTGCGGCGCGCCTGCCCGTTGTCACCCGCCTAACTCCTCCAGGATTCTCCCCCTCCGCTCATCTTAGCTAAGAGTGGAGGGGATGATCGGTCGGACTCCCAGCGATGGCAAAACGTCGTCCTGCTAGCTGGCAATTCATCTTCCGCCAAGCAAAGAACGCAAGACGGGGGCGGGTCGTGAGAGGGTAAAATCTCGAGGCGAATGCTCTTAGTAGAGGACAAGCCGAGCTTTTGTTTCGTGAACATCCATGGGTTTTTAAGTGACGACGGGCATCGGACAAGGGAGTAAATTCTAGCAAGCGGTAGGACCATGGGGTGGTGCATCCCTGGCATCCTCGATGAGGAGGGAATCGGATATCACTGAAACTACTGAGGCGCGTATCCGACCCCGATCTTCGGGTTACCACCAGGTTGTTACGTGTGACACTATTCTATCGCACAAAATACTCAATTTAATTTCTCCCTGATCTTCAATCAGTTCTTCAGATTTCAGAGGGATACCCATGAAATATTCTATAGTTAATTCTGATTTATGATAATTGAATTCGTATTCAATGTTATTAAGTTATTTTATTAATTATTAAGTTAGAGAATTAAGTTCTCTGTTCAACAACGTGAAACGTGACGAATCATATATTTACGAATGAATTACATTTCTCATAGGGGGCATCCTCATTTAACGAGTTCTCCAATAACTATCAACTATTATCAGCGCGTAGAATTACTATTAGTAGACTTAATTCATGATTTACCAAAGAATACGATATGATGTATAAATAGCGGTACAATTCATGTATAATACTTATCTAGAAATTGTGGAACTACTTAGGACGAGAGTATAGGAAGTAATACGAGAAATATAATTAACGCATTCAAATAATACCTACACTGTCCAGGCATGTATTTCGACATGCCATAAAATATCATCAATTGTATTCGAAGGAAAATTCAATGGAATCAAAATTCCAATCTATCAGCACTTTTGAAATAGTTTTAACGCTCAAACTTAAAATCAAAAAACTATTGAAAAAATTCGGACACTGGATCTTAGAGTTTCCTTTAAACCACTGCAGTCTGCAAAGGACGAAAACGTTACATGATAAAAATATATGCCCATTTTATGTCAACGATGGTCGTCTAGGAGTAGCAATAATATTTCATGAGCATATTTTTTGATTAAATAATTCGATGTAAAATCGATATTTGCGCCAAAAAAGATTTATTAATTGAAAATCAAAGCATAGCCAAGAATATCCCATCAACTACCAATTAAAGAGACATTGCAAAAAGAGTGCCATTCATTTGCAATGTGATTGTAACAAATCGGTTCGGGTGAACCTTAGGCAAGGCAAATATACTACCCATAAACCACAAAATTGCAGGCCAGCACGTTGATACATCAACATGCTGAGATCGGCGTGATTTCAAGATAGAAGATGAAGAGGACCAATTTCTGTCTATTAACGTTAATTGGCATTTTACCACCAAGCTTTGGTGAGGAGAGAGAGGATGAGGTCTTCGTTAAATCGTTTTTACTCGTTTAACTGTTTTGTAGTAATATTAATAGTGAAGTTCAACACCACTAAAGTAACTTTAAATACTACCATTGGAAAACACGGGCTTTTATACAAACTTTCCCGATCTGCAAACTGTGACCTCCCCAATTCAGGTAATAGTAGATAATCGGGCATCATTACACACCTGAAATGAAATGAATAAAGTTTAGCACATATACCATAGGTGTAATACCAATAAATCTGTAAATATTCATATTAAGTAGGTTAGCCGTAGAGGGACTATAAATTAGTTATAACTCAATTTATCAGAGTTAATTCATCTATCTCAAGGAGCTGTCCCACTCTTTAGAAATATTAAAATATCCAAAAGTAAGAGGACAAACAACTTTTACTATGGTGCGAGATATGCAGAAGTAATAATAGAATTAAGCCGAATTGAAGCTTGCAACACTAATACTAATCATACTGACAATAATAATAATATGCACGTTAATTGAAGAGTTTCTATCTGGTGCAATTCCAAGTCAGAAAGCTTACACGATAAGGTAAGCCATCAGGCAAAACAAAATATACACAAAAAGTTATCAGAAATAGGAAAATCATTTCAAACATTTTTACCAAGTGAACAGAACACAACAGCGTCGTGACGCCAGGCATAAGTTAATACTTAGGTATTGAATGAGACACCTATCGTCATCCAAACTATGATTAAAACTACCGATGCCTTTATTTCAATACAGATTAAATCCATCATTAAAAGCCTAAATCTTCCCCCATATCATTCCTCTTCTTTCGCGCAATATTATTTGAAACTATTAAAAAATATTTCCCGACCAATAGTGTGTCATTAGAGGGAAATAAAAATGAGAAACCTTTTTGTGAATTAATTTTTATGAAAGCATTCGCATATATGAAAAGGGAGGTCGTAATGCACGTATACATGATGAAAGTGCTACGTGAAGAAAACGGATCGACTGGAATGAGACGAGGTCGGTGAATAAATTCAAAGTTTTTTTTCTTTTTATTTTCTAATGACCAGAGGATTCGAAGAAGGAGAGGGATAGCTTGCGAGAAAATGAAGAGAGAGAACAATCTCAGAGATGGCGAGAACTACGTTTGCATATCAAAGAGAAAATAGTGCGGAAGGTAAAGTTATAAGAAATTAAAAGTTGAAACTTCTTTAAAAATAAACTCAATACTATTTTAAAGAATTAGCTTGGCTACGAAAATAAAAATGAGATTCTTACGCCCGACGCAACAAGAGACATTGGGAAAAAGCTAACACGAGACAAATGCGGCAAAACAATTACATCGTTTCAGCTATCCAATCCGTACAATGATAGTGATACGAGCTAAGCGCGAAAAAAGGCGGTATATTTATCACCAAAACGACAAATTCTGCTCTTTTGTAGACAAAAATCCATATATAGTATTCCTCTAGAAGAGAAAACCTCTCGGGGAAAGGAAATTCCAAAAAGAGCTAAAAATACATTTCACTATACGCTACAATGAGGTAATACTATATTTTCCCACCAGAAAGAAAAAGCAGACAATATTCTCCTCAAAGCTTTAAGTTCATACTATATTCCGTAATGCTGATATTCGAACCTTACCGTTTAATAGTAAGTCCAAGGAAGGTTTTCAGTATTTAGTCATTGACGGTTGAGAATGATAGGGCGAAGAACATACGAGGGTCATCCGGAAAGTAGTACCCGTTCGTGCCGCATGAAGTGCTGACGACGCGAGTAGCCGCTGGACGAGGTCAGATAGCTTCAGTGGCTTGTCTGCCTTCTCTGAGCCAAGTTGCGTGACGCTAGCATTGCCTGTGTTGTTTCTGTGATTGTTTACAATGTTTAAAAAAATTGAGAACGCCGCCAGTTGTGAAGTGAGGGCAGTGATTAAATTCCTCAATGCAAGAAACGTTCGCCCATGTGATATTCATCGCCAATTAAAGGAGGTGTATGGAGACAATGTAATGGACGAGTCGTCTGTTCGGCGGTGGTGTCGCAACTTCAACATGGGGAGGGGGAACACACACGACGATGAGCGTTCGGAGAGACCGTCTGTCATTACAGACCAACTGGTGAGCTCAGTTGACGAATTCGTGAGGAACGATCGGCGCGTCACAATTGATGACATCTGTGAGCATTTTCCCAATGTTTCTCGAACAATTGTTCATGAAATTGTTAAACACCATCTGCATTATGCAAAAATTTGTGCAAGATGGGTCCCTCGCGTATCTCAATGAGCTGGCGGCGAAGGACTATGCAGCAGGAATACAGAAACTTGTCACACGTTATGACAAATGCCTTAATTTGCTTGGAGATTATGTTGAGAAGTAGTTTAAAGTATCCTCTTTCAAATAAAATTTTTTATGTTTGTTAATATTTACTTTTGTGTCTTTATTTCACGAACGGGTACTACTTTCCGGATGACCCTCGTAGTTAAGACTTGCGTGGATAGGAATAAAAGGAAATTCGACATGGGACCTAATGGAACTACCTATATTTGTTTTCAACGTAAAATTCTTTCAAAAATAATATGCAATACTGTTATGGATTTTAAAGTAAATATGTGCACATAAAAGAACATTAAAATTAACGTAAGAATCTAATGACTAACCTAAAAATAACAAAATAAATAAAAAAACAGAATTCGACAACAAAGCAACTTACATGGAAATTCAACCAGTCAAAATTTATTTTATTTTATTATAAATTCATACAGGGATTCCCGCCTCAATTCAATTTTAAGACAACGTTACTGCAATATTGGTATTTGCTCTCTTTTGATTATAAATCATTTATAAAATTGTTTTTGAAATGTGTTACTTTTCACAAAAATGTGTTGAATCGAGCAACAAAAAATTCAACTACACTTGGACCAAGCATGAGTGCCAAAATCAAGTAGTAACTAAATTACTCACTTCATAACAAAAAGTGCCAAATACGCCCCATCTATCAAAAGGGATCGGTGTTAAAACTGCGAAAAATCATTGATAACTTGAAATATTCCGGCAAATGAATATTCTTCGATTAAGATAATCTAAAATGATACCCACTCTATAATTGAAACCATTAAAAATAATGAAGGACAAAAAGAGAAAACAAAGAGGATGCATGCTGTCATACTTCTACTTGCAAATTCTGAAAATACATATCGCAGCAAAACGTTAAAGTCCGTACAATACCGCCCTCATCACGGAAAAATACTCACCCAAAAGTACGTGATTCCGTTGACACAAAGAAAAACAAAACAAGAAGGTTGGTAATGAAAAACACGTCCACCACTCCAATCTCTCTTTTTAATCCTAAGAAGGCATCGCTGGCTTTCTTCAAAACCCGTCATCACTAAAAATATCCCCATAATATGCGAGAAAAAAGAGAAATTTCCTAGATTAACTGAGCAAAACTAAGAGGAAACCTTTCCGTTTCAGTGGTTTTACTGCGCGGTAAACCAAACTCTCCCACTTTTGCCCAACCCTCGACTACATCAGACTCTTCCTCCCCCACTCATTCTCTATTCAAGCGTTCGAACCTCCGTACCCTTAGCATTGCAGTCATACATGCTTCGATTTTAATAACAGAAAAACTCACACTTAACAAAAAATTAAGCAAAAAATAGAGAAAATCGATCAAATTAGGGGATGGGGGAGGTTCATCTCATACGCGAATCGAAGGATATCACATAACCAAGCCTGTGCGATAGCAGCAGAGAATGAAAAAAAATTCGGCCACAGACCAATGGGTCCCAGGTTAAAAATCGAGCGTTGCAACTAGAAAATACAACTTATCTTTGATCTTCTGGATTTCATATATTCGTAGAAAACTATGGACGGCATAGGAGTCCTGCCCCGATGTGATAATTCCGAGTATATACACATGTATATGTACAAGTTGAGCTCTAAACGTATCTAATTAAACAATCTCGTGATTGATTACCTATTGTGGGTATTGTGGATTACTGTGCTTCACGATGAATTGAAATTGCTATTACATTGCTACACAAGTATCCTGCACCATGAATGACGAGTTTTCCAACCTACATGTAAAGCCCTTTGATGTCATATGATGCCGGGGTTCTGACTTAAGCCCTCATATTTTTAGTCGAAGCATTTCTGACAAAGACAAGTAATAAACAGGACAGCAACAGTCGTAAACCTTGCCTACTATAATCTCGAAGTTTCTATGACTCCAATGGAAATAGCTTAAAGAACCTACCATCTAAAAATCTACAAGCACATGCACCTAGCTTTCGAAGAAGATTCTTACATATTATTTAGGTAATCACCTGGTTAAGGTAGGTTTTTGGATGGACACAACTACCAAATAAATATGTTATTATTCCTAACAAAACCCAAAATCCAGCATCCTACTCTATATCAGGTCCCTCTTCATCTCTGAGTACTTCCCTCCTCCCTTCATCCCGTCCAACATCCCTATCCTGTTCCTTTCCTTTCCTCGTTTGCCTAACATTCTACCCTCTATCACAGTCTTCAACATCCCACTGCCGGTCAACACCCCCTTCATCCACTTTTCCTGCCTCCATAGGATTGCTCCCAACAAACCCCTCTCTTCGCCCACCATACCAAGTAATTCTTACATATATCATGTACTATTGTACATGCTACATAAAATTTTAATGCTGAACGAGTACCGTTCTTTCATAAACAGGGCCTTAATTCACACTGATTACGATGCTATTTGATTCATCAAATTTACTGCTTCTTATTACGATACCTATTTACTTTCCTGATGCTCTTATCAATGAATAATTACTTCCAATGCTCTTCTTAATAATATATATATATATTAACTAATGCTAACCGACTCAAGGATTAAATGAAATTATAGTTGGCTTGTATTCATTCAACATAAATGAATGTTGCACGCCTTTAGATTGCAACCCAACAAGATATCACGGGTGCTCCTAGGGACGAACACCATGGTAACCCTTAGATTGGCCTGGCCGTGCTCGAGAAAGCGAAACTTACGGTCCCGCTGTGGCTCAGGCTTTTAACACCACCAGTGGAATATCGTTGTCTCGAGTGCCGTTAAAGGCGTGACGGTACCCCCTTTAAATACCGAAGTCGCTTCCTCCTACAATCCCTCTCCCTCCCCCAACAAAGGGGTTTACTCAAGCCCCTCCACACTTCATTTCCCTCCCTTTCGTCTAAGGCGCTTCCGCAACCAACCGAAAAACCCCTTCTCTCACTTACCCTTCTCACTTTTGTTCTCAGGATCCCTGTTCCTTCCACCCTCGACCCTGTGCCACTCACTTCAATCATTTCATACTGCCTACACCCTAGGGTTTTTCTCCTTTTTTTCCTTTCCACACTTTACTTCTCCTACGTCCTGGTCCCTCTTTATCTTTTATCTTCACTGTAACCTTCTCTTCATCTCTCCCTCACAAAGATCTCCTCAAGTTCCCTTAGCTCTTTTATTATGATTCCCATTCTTGAAGGACCTCCACATCAATCCCCTCCCTATTGATCAGAACCAACCTTAGTTTACTCCGATCACCCTCTCGAGAATAAATATTTTACAGCCTAATGGCTGCATGGGAATTTTCAAGTGGCTGGTAGGGTTGGGAGCGCGTAATTCTGTTTGGATAGCCAAACAAACCGTTGATGCTTGGGTAGATGGGAGCGAACTTGCCCATTCTTTTTTCTCGACACGTAAGCACCCCTCCTGTACTTTAGCCCACGATAAAGGATTTGCCAGCCGAATTCCTTCTCTTGATAAATTCTTTCCAGGCTTTCTATAATCCCGTAGGATTCAAACCACTCTGCACTGCCTCAAGCGACAGATTTTAGTAGTTTTCTTTCACACATTCCTTTCGATTTAGGTTTTTAATACGTGGTGGCTACCTGCTCCCTAACTAGCCACAGTTATTCCTCATTCGTAAACGTAAATGCCTAGACTCTTAAGCTTATAAAATCAGTACTAGGCGAGTACAACGTATCTCCGCGTTTTTTTTAGCAAATTAATTAATTCGTTTCGTATAACGTCACTCTCTCAAAAGGAATTGGAGATTCATTATGCACTTTCACGATGCGGAGATAAAACAATGAACGTGGTGCCCCCGACATCTTCGGTCAAATTTGCAAACAGCGCCCAAACGAATCGCTATGATGTTTCAGTTAAGGAAAATTGACGTTTCATAGAAAAAGCATGCCAAATACTCTTAGAGGGCGATTTGCTAGCTATATACTGTGCGCCTTCTTCCTTTGAAGGGAATGTGCAACATTTGAAAAAAAAACAGCTTGATTTCCTACAATTTTTCACCGCTCTATTTTCTCGTACTTCCGCAAAAGTTTCATTTACTGCTCCTACAGCATCTTCTCTCTCCTTCATGGCGCCCCCCCACATACTCTCCAACCCCGGCCTCCCAAAACTCTTTCCCCTACTACCCCTCTCCTTATTCCTTCACCCGCTACACCCCCTTTCTACACATCCATCCCTCTCTGCCCCACCCCACCCAGCCTAACTGGCGCCTTCCTACCCTCCGCTGCCGAGGGGGTGGGAGGGCTCGCCTTGCTGAGGAGTGGAGGATAGGATGGAATAGCATTCTCAGCTGGGAGAAGGGGAGAGATGGGAGAACGGGAGGGGGTTCAGGATACGTTTCCATCCTTACTATCACCCCCTTCCCTCCCGAAATCCTTTCACCCTAACCCCCGAACCCGGAAAGCCGCACTGGCCCTCCTAACTTCCCTCACTCTCCGAGGCGGGGAGCATGTAAGGGGGGGCCGGACGTTTTTGGGGTACCGGGGAGGAGAGGATGGGATAGGGCGGGAAGGGAGATGCGATGGAGGGGGAAGCCAGAGTGGCAGAGACCGGCGTCGGTTTGGCGTCTACTCGAAAAGTGGTTGGCCGAAGAGGAGGAGATGACGGGGAAACGGACGCGGAGAGAAGGAGAAATAAAGACGGGAGTGCGATTGAAAGGAAGAGATAAACAGATTGAAAAGAGGAAAAGAGAAGGAGCGCAAGTCGCAGTTGAGGGACAAAGGGGAAAAGGGATGAATGCATTCCTCGGGTGATGGTTTGAGATAAGTGTAGATATAGATAAGGAGAGCAGTAGAGATCAAAGTGAGAGGAATGCTTTATAAAGTTTGCCGACTTCACAGGCCTAAGCACAAGACTGAAGAATCATTTTCGGCAATAATGAAAGCCAACCTGGGCGAGTCGGCAGGATGATCCAGTTTAGAAGAAAAAACACCCTGAATTATGAAAAAATCTGTATTCAATACAGATATAACACCTAACGACACCCCACAGAGAGCAGCCCATCATTTTTTTGCGGAATTTGTACGACTAGATATGAACTATGTAGCACAATTTTGTCATTAAGTTATATTTTATATTTCACCAGCCTTTACCCAAGACACTTCGCCGCTCACAAATAAAAAAAATCAAACTAGACGCATGAAAGCCTAAGCAACAGCAATGGAAATAGAAATATCTTCGTGAATGGTGGAGGAGGGTGAAATATTTCAGCACGGTACAAGCATGTGGATGGGTTAGACGACTGGAAAATTGAGATATAAAAAGGTGGAGATTTGGTACCGGAACAGATGGATGGTGATCAATTCACTGAAATCGTCATTTCATCATGATCGAGCTGTAGTTGAGCGTTCACTGTTAGGGACAAGGCGTCGGGGCGTAAAATTTCCTTCAATAATTCCATCAAGTATTTTAACTTACCGTCTATTCACATTGAGGAAAACATATTCTTTACGTACCAAAATTCCAAGGACTCCATCAAATGCCTTAATATGCTAGTAAATGGGTAAAACATTTCGCAATCCATTTTAAAACTCCCGGAAATCCAGTACGTAATTATTCAGGATACTGATGACTAGGTATTAGCTATTTCAACATTGTGCAGGTGATTCATATCAAGCAACGGTTCAAAATTTTAAGCCATGATTGTTTGCGAGACACTCATCGGCCACAGATGGAATAAATTTTCAACGCTGGCTTCATGCCTCAGAAATTCATCTCTCAATATTACTTATTTCTAGCCTATATCTTTATTTTCGTACTTTTAAATTCATATACTTTTTACGCAGATAATACTTTGAGCTACGATTGAAACATCGCTACTTTTTACGGCAGTGCTACAAACAATTAATTTGCGAGATCACTCCTGTGTCATGGTTCACCCAAGGAGATGACATCCAAAAGATAAATCACTGAATGGCAGAAACTAAAACCTAGAAAGTTACAATCACAATACCTGAATTTGATTGCCACAAATCCCAGAAAATTAGGCAAGAAACATTCAACTTTTATGCGCCCACTTCACTTTCCAACCAGATCCGAATGGAATCTACTAATTAAATTGAGAGTGATGCTTAACATGGCTATCCTACCGTTAACAACACCGATATATCGTACACACACACAAACGACATAATCAGAGCTTTGTGTACGCAGCACTGAGAGCCACAAAGACGCACAATACCCCGTCCCTGCACTCCGTTCTCCGCCTTCACGGTAATTTGATTATCCGGTCTCGCCGAGAAAGTTCTCTGACGACAACAATGCTGAGCACACATACACATACAAACACATGCAGGACGAAAAGGGGGAATAGCGATAAATAGAATGTGCTCCTCCCGTGCGAGTCTCGGTGCGCGCGTGTGTGTGTGACGAGGAAAAAGGAAGCGATGGCTAAGGAGGAGGTCTCCAGGTCGGGAGCGGCGAGGAACGGGGAGGAAGAAGAGAGGCAAAGGGAGGGGTGAGAGGTCAAGCTAGCCACTGAAACTACCATTCCCCCTTTTATAAATGGTAATGGATGGATTCAGGAAGAAGGGGCGGTCGAGAAGAATGGCTCCGAGGGTGTGAGAGAAACGGCTTCAATGGGGATGGACCGTATACACTTACACAAACACACACACACACATACAAACCCTTAACACTCATACAGACGCTCAGTCACACACGCACGCTGAGGGCAAGAAGGAAGGCACTCTTTCTCGATGGCGTAGTGAAGATTTTTTCCTCGGGGGACGGATAAAAGCAAAGGCAAACCGTTTGGTTTTCTTTTAAGAGCCGCGGTCATGCAGGATCCTTTTCTTCGCAATTGCCTATCTTTCAAGAGCAAACGTGCCATGCTCCATCTAATGGAAAGTGCACGGCCAAGTTTAAATCATTTTTGTCCCACAGTATTTCTGTTTTTTTTGTGCAATATTCAGTACGAGCCGGAACAGAAAAAATATGGCCGTCGGTTAAATTTTGCCAAAAATATTACGATGAAAACTTTTAGGCTTAAATTCTATCAAAATTATATCATTCAATATTATTACAAAACAAGGTCGGACACCAGTGTGCGACGAAATTCCTAAAGCAATTAACTACGGGAACAATCTTGCCTATAGTAAAGATGTGACGACTATGAATAAAGACAGAAAGCTCACACTAATGGGTCAGAAGAAAGACGAAAGATGGATTGGAATGATGACAGAAGCTTGGTCGTAAAGGAAGATGAATGAAGATTGAAGGATTTTGATAAGAATATCGACGGATGGATAAAATAAAATATATATAAAAATATGCGAAGAGGATAAGAAGAAGGTTTTCGAATAATGATACCAAAATTTTATTACGCAAAATTGAATTATTAGAATATATTTGGATTTAGGAAAGAAGGGCGTTGGATGGAGGGAAAGATAGGTAAAAACGCAGTGAGGGTGTATCTTAGAGGGTCAAAAATACATAATTTTTAATACGGAATGACTAATGCGTTGGTTTTGGAGGAATGGTTCAGAAATGCGTATCAAAAGGCATTACCTTACAAGTACTTCCATTAGCCCATCTTCAAATTTTAAATTACTGACAACTATGAATGTGGTGAATACGAGAGAATCGAGATTTAATGAGCAATAAAATATTTTGAATTGAATGAAATAATTGCAGTCATCCAACTACGAAATCCGTGTTTATTTTCATTATTAACAACTGATAAGACTCGGAAGGAATCTGAGAGGAGGATTGCAGGAAAATTAGTTCAGGTCCATAAATACGTGTTATTAACAAAGAAGGCCTCGTGGGTAGCATTATTATTTACAAAACTACGGAAGAATTCGACTGCAAATGAACAGGACTAAAACAGTAGAGGCATCTAATTAAATCGACGAGAATGACACTGAAAAATTAAACACCTTAGATAGTACGAGTAATTTAATAATTATACTAACACGATCCTGTAGAAATTCAAAATAGTATCGAGATCTCAACACAAAATGGATGACTTTAAATAAAGTCATTTCAAAGTTAGCATAAATATTAGCATGGATATGATGTTTCGCATTTAGATTTCCGCAGAAAAGGTGGTTTTTTATATAGGTAAGGGCTTTTTTGTGCTCGAAGGTTGGTCTATTTTACTGATTTTGAAAAACGGACACATGTAAATTCACAATGATTTATGAATCAAAATGAGATAAACTCATCCAACCAATTCTAATAGGTTTAAATTTACATTCTGAGCAGAAAACCTAAAAGAATAAATAAATCAAAACCGCTGGGCTAAAGGATGATTGCTAAAACCCATGACCTCCGACCCCCAGCCGACGCCGCCGCCACTCATTCGCATATGAGCGGGTAGGTAAAAGGAAAATGGGGAGGGACGGGGGGGATGAGGAGGGGGACAGAAAGGGGGGATGGTAAAGATTTGGCCCAAATATAGAAAGAAAAAGGATGGTGGTTTGGATCGGGGGTGAAGAGGAATGCAAGAGGGTCGCCGCGGGGGAAGGGAGGGGGAATGGGGAATCCTGGAGAACGGGCAGGCGGAAGAGGGAGGGCAGTTGGTTTGGACGTCATGCCTGCGGTGCAGCGGGCGTCGTAGTCTGCGGTGCCACACGGCACTGGGCATGCGCAGCACCGGGCAAAATGAGGGTAAAAACGGATATCCCCACGCGGGTGGAGAAGGGTTGCAGGGGAGAGGGAGGCGGAAGGGGTTGTTCAAACGGGATCAGCGTATTAGTTATGGTTTGCATAGCCGGCGGCGCGTGAAGGAATTTTTACGTTGTATCCCGGCTCCCTCGAGCGTCCCCCCGTATTCCTCTTCCTCCAACCCTATCTCTCTCACCCTCCCCATATACCACATTTCTCATCTGAAACGGACAGAGCGAAGCGCATTTTGGGGATGGAAGAAATGCATTCCAGGAGAACGTTAGCGTAGTTTTTTTCCATCCGCTCAATGTTTCACAAGCATTCTGCTTTTACTTTCCACTCCGCCATCCTCAAGTTCCACTCCTCGGGCCCTCACACCCCGGGACGAAACCGAGAAAAAAAACACTATCAAACGATTCGGTGACCAGTCAACGGCGAAAGATTCTATTTTTTTTAATATCCTACTCTGAGATTAACAAATGCCTCTCGGCAGGACCTAGCTATATATCCTTCCACACAAGCACAGAGGGAAAAATTCTAAGCACAGATTAAATTTCAAGACAAAGTCACAATACACTAATATAAGACGAAACATGAATCCGAGGCAGCAATCACAGCATAAATAAGACACACCTAGTCACATTATTCGCGTCCTAAATTATGATGCCTCTTTAATCGAATCGTCAAGTTCTCTAGCTGGCGCTCTACTACACTGAAATGCGACTAGGTGACGGCTATCTAGGTGGAAGGCAAGTACAAATAGATGCCCATGTGTAAGCATCGCAGGTGTTCTGTCACCTCTGCCATTTGCATTCGCATACTATCCAGAGATCTATAGATTTATAATACACAATGAAACATTAAGTTACAATATCAGTATTTAGATGAAGAAAACGTAAGCTTGATTGTTTTCTTTAATTTTGTATATTATATTGGTACTCCCAAACAAAGCTATCGCGCGCAGCAGGTGGAGTTCACCCCAGTGAAAGGATGCCGAGGATATTAATGAATTTAGGCTTCCTCCACATCACACGAAAGACTCGATATCCAAAAGATCAATTAAATTTTTCATTTTACAATACCCAGGCGGTAAATATTAAACGTTTAAATAAACGCACTGAAATAATAATCAACCAAGAACGAAATGAAATTCCAAGCATCTAAAGTTATTCCCCCATTTTTTTATCGATGATACTTTTAATCTACGCCGATGAATTAGTTTGCCATGAAAATTGCTGATTTGCTACGTGTGATTAAAAAATATATGAATACGTGCACAAGTATGAAATGAAAAATTCCCAAATACTGCCATATGATTTGACCACTTGAGTGGAAATTCATGGTAAACCTAACTCAACCACGATCGGTTTCAATCATGGTAATTTTGTCCAGAAAAAAATATTATTTTTCTTTGAAGTGGAATTTACGATAGACACATACAAATGAATGCGTTTAAAACTTCACCAGGAACAGTTCGTATTTAAAACTATTACGCACGGTGAAGTAATTAGAATGATGATTTACTATAAACGGAACGCACGACTTTGGCCATTATTTTGTGGGTTTTCTTCTGATATGACTCATTAATATCACGACGTCAACGGGTACAATTGTAAACGAGCTCTATACTAAGGTATAACCTCAATTCCAGCCCATCAGGTAAGATAATATTAACGTTTTGGAAAGCATCGCCCTGAATATAATGAGGCACGGGAGTCAACACTGGGCTTCAATCAGTAATGTCAACTCATAACAAAAATCCAGTAATAGATAATGAATTGATTTCTGAGATTGCACCCCAGTCAAGGGTCACGCATTAATAAATATTTAACGCTCTCACTGGGGATACAACTTAGGATATAGTGTATTATTATATCCTATATTCGAGTCCATAAACAATATTTAGAAGGATGAATGAAACAACATCAATTGCAGGTAATAGAAACAGATTTATCACACATGAGTGCCTCTTAGTCCAATATTCCCGCGAAGCTGTGAGAATAAAGGCAAGAAATGTATGTAGCCATGATTATTCGACTTCTTAAAAATACAGGCCATGAAATGGGTGTGAGGCAAGAGGTATCATATTTACGAGAGACTAGGGAAGTATGCGCCACAGGAATCATTTACTGAAGGGTGACATTTACTTAGAGAATAGACGCCGCGCTTTTTCTATTGCTGGTAAATAAATAATCGAAACGACAAGGTGACAAAAACCCCGTCGCCTTGCCCCGGTTGAAGTAGTGTAAAGGATGCCGCCGTCTTGTTGAATACTTCAGGCCTTTTAAAGTCCCTTATAACAATACTTTTCCGAGGGGCGAGTGCACTTCAAACATTTCATACTCGTTCTCTCTTTGTCCTGCTCCTCCCTCCTGTTCTCTCTCTCCCGCTCGTTCGCTTACTTAAAATCCTCTTTCTTCTTAGGGATGAGAGAAGTAAAAGAGAGTTAGGGAATGGACAGAAGGGCGGGCGGCAGAAAGAGAAGACTTCAAAAGAGGTGCATAAATGAAGGAGTGCATATGGATGGACTTGCAACTCTCGTACTCCTCCAAAGACGAACGCGAGGAAGGCGCTCGAAGAAATCACTACACGACGAAGAGAAAAAAACAATAGGAAAAAAATAAAGGAGGGAGTTCTTCAAGGAGTTGTCAAAAAACATGCTCACGCATACGAGCTTTCTCCCATGCACTGGATGTGATGGAAGTGTTGCACCACTTGCAGGCTTTAGTGCCCGACCATATGCCATCATCCTATGTGGTATATGAGCAAACACACAATATGACCGAGGAAAATAAAGCACTAGTAGGCAGTGAAACGGGAGAGATGAAAAATAAAGACGAATTTACTCGAGGGTAAACACTTTGTGCAGTCCATTTCAAAGGAATCTCAAGAGGGGTACTTAGAGGAGACAAAGGAATCCCTGATGAAAGGCAGAAACAATTGAGGCAAAAGGCAAACAAGAATGAAATATAGCCAGTACATAAATCATCCTAAATGGAAAATTCACGGCAATAACATACATTGTCTATAAATGTTGATTGCCAAATTGTTAAAATTCTGCGTTTCTTAGAAACGCCATTAGCCAGACAATAAGAGAAGTCGTAAGATAAGCAATCATCAATAAAAACGTAGCATTGATTAGAGTGAATCAACGCTAAACTAACATTATATCGCAATGCCCACGATAAACGTGCCAATTGATCAATTGTGTAAGTACACTACCTACATGGGTCCTGAAATATAAGGTAAGTATCAACTAATAATAATTATCGATACTCACTCTTGTACTAAAACTCATTCGTTTATTTATTCTATAAATTTTGAAACATGAACACAAAAAGGGTATTTCAACATAATCATTAAATCGATTAAAGAATATTCAAAGAATTATTTCAGTTGCAGCAACACCTAGTTCTTCCCCTCATTCTACCGTGGGAAAGAGTACGACACGACATAAATCCAAAATGCACCCTTTTTTGTAGAACACAGAAATATAAAAAATGAAAACGCGAAGTATCAACCCTGAAGGACCTCAGGACATAGGCATTTTCAAGTCTTTTTTTTATTTTTGACGGACAGAATTTTCTGCGCGAAACGATTTTCATAGGATAGAAATATTGTTATAACAAACGATGGGGGGAAGAGGGAAGAACCGGCGACTCATGACGGAAACGGATATATGTTTCGCGCGTTGCTGTGGGTAGGGATGGCATACCACGGCAAATGAGGAAAAAATCACCTCGGGAAGATGCGTGAATCAATGGACGGATTGCCTTGGAGCTTTTTATTTCCGTTTCATGTGCAGCAGCAATTTGCTCGCTAGAGATACACAAATCCTCTGGAATACTGATATCTCACTGGAGAAAAGCAATGAATAAATATAGAGACCCCACACATTGCACAAGAGTAATATTAAAACGATCTGCGTGCTATATTAATGTCATGTAATATTATTGTACCATTTCCATTCATATTAATACGAATGTTTGCCACAAATATGCTCACTAATAAACTTTCTTACATATAAAGATATCGCAAAGTGTTGAGAAGAGAATTTATCATTAATAAGCTTACGAGTAAATAAATACACTAGACCAGTATTGAATGAACTTATCGCCGGATAAATTTCATTGAATAATGCGAATACATAAATGTGTATCTACTCTCTATCTCTACCGTACTTAGTAAATCGTTGGAAACAAATGTTAGACATCCTATGCTTCGTGGAATAATTAAATGTGAACGTCAATAGCTATTCCTGTTATCCTTTGTAGCATTTTAGCATTTAAGTTAACTTTTACACTCATTTTTTTAAGATCGTCCAAGTTATGTTATGTCAGCTCGACTAATAATACCGCTTAAATAATTATAAATGGAATATGATATTCGCAGGTTAAATTAACTAATGATGGATTTTCAATGAGTAATTGCGGAAAAAATTATCACTTAATTTTTTCTATAGCGGACATTTTTTTAATTATAGTACGCTGGTATTTCAATCACGTATTGGCAAAAAGGTATCAAAATGCTCATTATTTCAAGAAACTATAACTTACAGTTTAACTCCGTACTACTGTAGCATTATGGCAAAAATCGCGAAGTGAGAGAAGTTTGGGCATAATTCCCCCATATTGGCGTGTTTAATATCCAAGAATCAATTTACTAAGTTCATCAAAATACCTCCTTAGCCACATTTTCGATGAAAATACCAATAATTTTAAACGCGAATATTATCACATCACAAGTAAACATGCATTATTGCATGAGCAGGATAGAATGAAATCTTGAAGGAAAGTGTAAAAGAAAAATTATCATTTATCATTATTTTCTTTTTCCCGCGACAACTCCCTTCGTAGGGATGCCATTTTGGTACAGCTCATGTTCCTTCTAATTAAAACGAGCAAGATTCAAAAATTAATGAGAACACCAAATTTATTCAATGAACTAAATTTTAGATGTGGAACTCTAATGCGTTGCCTCTACCGGCCCCCCAACGTAACTAAGATTTGTGGAGTAAAATAAACGAGATTCATGAAAAGATACACCAAAAGCTCCAAAAGGCAAGATATGAAGCCAAAATATAAGACAATTACGACAACAAAATCACAAGCTTAATCACAGCCCGAACTGGGATAAATTCTACGAACACAATTTTCTTAATCGACTTATGCTATTATAATAACTTGCATCAATTATGTTTAGAACATATCCAGTGCTTCACTATTAAATTACCCAACATTTCTGAGATTTCCGGCCCAAGATTTTGTATTTTCAGACGAAATTGCAACTGCAGATGGCCGACTTAAATCAGCAGAAATTTTACAGTCCAAAGTTCCAATTAGTAGACTGCAGTACTAGTACCAACACAACGCTGTGCAACTGGGGAAGTTATGGGGACAAGTTAGAACGCGTAATTATGAGTATGAATACGAGCTCTTCCATCTTTACACGACAACTCGACCTCGTAGAATTATACTTAATTTAACTAATTCATCCGTTGGAGATAATGCCTCGAAAAATTGGAAAAATTAAAGGGGTTTTAACGTGTTTGCCAATGTTTTTTAGAATTTCTAGGACAAATATTAACATTTATTCCTAGCTCTTACTCTTATTTTAATCACAAAATCATTCGCTTAGTATAATTTAAACAACATTTCTACTCGGCAAAAATAATTATCTACACCATTGATTTTTCTTTCCAGTTGCACTGCATTCGACCAGTAAATGGTAGTGTTCCAAGATGTAGGGAAAACTACTGCGGGACTTTTGTTGCCAAATTCCATCGGCTCACAGTTTCATAACGGAAATTTCATAGAAACAGATACACATCAGCCAGCACCAACAAGTCATCTGGCATCGGGAGCCAACTTTTACGTCAAAAAACTCGGGTCAATTCCTTCAGACGCACATAAACACACTACGGGGAGCGAATAAATCTTCCTCAGCGATCTGCGAAGGTGTAAAAAGAGAAGGCGGAGGAAAGCTGGAAAAGAAATAAAAACTTTGGCGAACCTAGGGAGGTATGATGGGGGAAGGAAGGCGGTGAATAAAGGAAAAAGGGTGAGTCGGGGAGTGGGTGGTGGTGTGAGGTTGAGAGTGGCAGCGGTGGGTTGATTAAAGTCTGAACAACAATTGCAAAAGAGTCGACAAACTGACTTCTCGAAGAGTTGGATTGAGGCGAAGAGGGTATGGGACGGAGGAGGAGAATATCGTGAAGCCTTACAGTGCCGGATACGGGGATGGAAGTTTCCCTCTCTCCCAGCCAGCCACCTTACCCTCCTCCTCCCTCTCTCCACTAGTTCTGAAGATAGGAAGGGGGAAGCAAAACCTCCACGAAACCACTTCCATAATCGATTCTGAATCTACTATATACACACACAACCTCTCTCCGTTCCCTTATAACCTACAATTCCTTCCTTAAACCACCCCACCCTTCCTCTTACTCCCTTCCCACGTCTCCCATCCATCCCTTCCGCCCTTCCATGTCACCTTTACGCCTTCCCCCCCTACTTTCAGCTTCCATTCTAGTCTCTCTCCACCATCAATTCCCTTCCCATCTCTTCTCCTCGTTCCATCGCCTCCCCTCATCCAGTCCTTCCTTCCTGCACCACTCACCGTCCTTCCAATTCTTTCCTCTTAGAAATCAGTAATTTCCTCCAACACTTCCTTCCCTCCTTTTTGAATGTTTAACCACTTCTGTGTTTGTGAAAAGATTTATCCAACCTATATGTTAAGTAATATTGATACGATGTCGTTTTGGGTTGGCCTGCGACCTCAAACTAAACCAAATCTTTCCGCTTTTACGCATTTTATAGAGTTATCACGAGGCTACGCATAGCCATGAGAAGGAATAGCAGAACAAACGAAGTTCCGGATTAATAAACAGGAAAAATTTTTGTAAAAATCAGTTCAAGAATGAATAAACATTTCCAGATTAATAAAAAATCTTATGCGTGTCAATCCAAAAACCTAGCAATAATATTCACGAGGACCACAGATTCATAATTAGTTATTTAAGTTATTAAAGAGTGAAATGAAAAAAAAGAGTGAGTGAAAAAATGAATGACTTCATTTATAAATAATGCCACTTGCGCTTCACTACCTCTACCCATGAATTCAATCACTGTCCTTTATCATTTTCGTAACCATTGCGTCACAGCGTTATAACCTCACTTCAAGCTAAAATATACTATGACCTTTCTACAAAATATATCATGCCCAAATTTTATAAAAGTACATGTTCACGTAAAATCTTTATTCACACAAGGGATAACGACCAGCCTTATTTTAAATAAATAAATATATTTCAACTTTTTTCATCTAAATGAATCAACTCATAAAACAAATTTTAGAATAATATCATCGGATACATGACTTAAAGTAATGCTTTCATCGTCGAAGACAAGAATAAACGTAACTTATCCAAGGAATGTTTTTCAGGGTCACCTCAGTTGCTAATACTATCATTTTAAAAATTTCGAATGCCATATTCAGCCTGGAAGAACATACCTCTTCCACGGCCCCTCCTCATTCCCTCACTCCCCGTCACCCTCACTTCTCGCCCAACGCTCCAGAACTCCAGAATTGCTCTTTTCACTCTTTTAGCTTAAGTAAACCATTCCCTCTTCCCCTCTCAACTCGCCCGTCCCTGGCTTTACTTTCCCCTGAATATTTAGCGCCAAAAACTTAAACGGTCCCCTTTGTAACTTTCGCCTTGCTCTTATTCCGATCTGCCAACAATTCCGACGTTCCACGCGACACTTTCATTTCGACGGCTTTTTCCCCTCTTTTCACTTCCACATCTAGATTTCATCACATGAATTCATTTAAAGAGAGCAGCACGGATGGTAACACCAACAAAGCACTAAAAGGACGTAAGTTACTACACTAAATTTAAATAAATACCAATAGCACAAATGGGGACGGCAGATGGCGATAGTATATTATACATATACTTGTAAAACCGAACAATGGACTCCTCCTCCGAATTTGTTTGAAAAAATGAAGTGTTTTGTAAACGCTCTGACGATCAATATTCTCTCACTCGCGGGAGCTCTTTCGCGCAAGACAAGACTAGTGATAAAAATGAGTCAACTTTTTTTAACATCCATGTAGGATAAGAGGTTCCTCTTTTTTTGTTTCTTTTTCCCTCTGCGCAAGAGTTCATTCTTGCTCACTCAAAATCTGGCCATGCTGGAGTTTAGGGCGGTACAGATGAAAAAACCTCCATTTTAAAAATGACTCTGAACATTTAACCAGCGATTTATACCCGCAGAACTGACCGGTTGTTTAGGGACGTAGTTTATAAAACAAAAGAATACATTTCTACCGACATGATACGCACTTCTTTTTAATGTGTACCAAAAATAGTCGGAAATTTGTCTCACCTTACCTTTAACAGGGACCAGCACAAGATGAGTACGTCAACTGATTTTGAAAATTTAATCCTTTAAATTACTCATTATGGTTTCACGGAAAATTGCGAAAAAATTACGAAAGCCTCACTTCAGGTCTAATTAACTCGTCGTTCTCGCAGTTTTCATATAATTCCAATCAAGGCACGATCGAGCACCATCCAAACGTACGTTCCCTCTTCTCCCATCACTATTTGCCTTCGCATTTCCACACCAAGGTATTCAAACCACTCCTTACCCCCTCGCACCATCCTCAAAACTCTCAAGAGATCCCGTACACCCTTATCCAGTGCACCATTCGCCAATCACCAACCCCTCCCTCACATTTCCACGGAGTGTAGTGTTACTTCTCGACTCTCCAACCCGCTCAATTTCGCTCGCCTTCTACCCTCTCGCCCCTTCCATCTCCTCTTAGGCAATCCAAATACACGATCCCACACCTAAAAACATACAGACTTCCACCCTAAAAGCCGAGATAGATCCCAGTGGCGGGTTACGAATACGGGGGATGGGAAGCTCTAGAGGGTTCGGGAGGGATGGGAGTGTGGGGTGCGTGGGAGGGGGTGGGGGAGCACTTGCTTGCACATGTGCTATCAAGTGTGGTGTGAAGACAGAGAGGGAGAAATCCAAGGCTGCCCGCGCTGCGAGTGGAAGGGAGGGGGGGTGTAACGAGAAGGGAACGGAGAGAGGGAGAAGGTGGATGGGAAAGATACGCGAGTAGGATGAGTGGTGGAGGGTTCCCAACACTCTTCCACTCTCTTCGCTGGCCCCGGGGACAAACCAAACTCGTTGCTCCCCCGACTACACCTCCTCCCACGGGGTACAACCGATCCGCCCCGACTCCACTCGAATGGCAACAACCCACGCATTCACTAACACTTTCCCGCCCTCCCACCCACCTTTCCCTTCATGCCAGCGCCGCCCCCCACCCCCGTAACAAGCCCTCACCTCCATACACATTACTGGAACCCCACCCCGACCCTACAAAACAACCCACACCATCTTTCCTGCCAGGATGAACAATGTCCTCCACTCCGCTTATTGGTTGTTTGAACTAGATATCTGCCAACAAACAAGTCCCAAAAACGTATCCCCGCTAATGGATATGGGAGCGGATGGTGGAGGGGGATGCTGGTGAGTTTTTGTTTTCATCTTAATTCTCTGCTCGCTTATGTCCGTTTCTCAACATATAAATGAACGAGTGCCTGGACCACCCGCTTTAAAAGCGATTGCTTCGTGCGAAGGCTCTTTCTAGGGATCTCTCCCTCCCGCACACATACATACGCTTCCCCAGTTTTCATCGGGGGTTGTAGACGCTCGCGAGTAAAATGCATCATATTTCATTATACTAATGTTCTTCTTGGTATTTCTCTCCCTCCGCCCTGGGCTTAAAGATAAAGTGCTCCCGCATCGCTCACATGCTTATCCACTCCGTCGAATTAAATGCCAGCGAGTCAACGCGCTTTAGCGAATAAACAGGATTGCGGCATGTGACCACGCTATCTCAGACATTTCTAGCAAGAAGAATCCCAGTGTGACTTCTCCACCCACAACTCGTTTGAATGATTTCGGTTACTGATAAGTAGCAAAATATTAAAATACTTCCGGATGATACATCTTTCAAACACTGAACCGACTAAGAAAATCTTGTGAGCGATCCTTTAACGGGGACACTTTAAGAATAATGTTCTTTGATTCACAATTCTTCCTTAATTAGATTAGATTCAAACCTATCAGGGATTCACCATGCACTTTCCTTTACAAGTTCATTTTGCCATGCTACGCAGGCACCAAAAGCTCGTACTTATGCCTACACGAAGAGGTTCAGATGTGATAAACTTGAAAAAATAACAATATAACATTTACAACTTAGAGAAAAATGGAATATTGATACATTTTCGAAATGCTAGCGAATGTCTCTTAGTGGAAAAAAATTGCGCCAATCAAATACAGATATACTGAGGAATGAATAAACTCGAAGACTAGCGATTAGGGTGTTTATATTTAGCCATTCTTCAAAGTTACCATAAAATATTAAAATAGACCTAGGCTACTGGTCATTAAGATTTTCATTTTTTTGTAGGCCATCAATGAAGGACTGTGGTAGATGTCAACATGGTTAAAATTTTATTCAAGCATGGAAGGTAATTATTTAAATAATAATAATAAACGTCCTAATTCGGGTGAGATTGAAACTAGATAATCCCTTCTTCCACCTAACCCATAAATGTATTGATATTGGGTATGCACAGCTAAGCCACCCAACGCAAATATTTACCGAATTACATCTCTCTTCCCATACCAGTCTTATGATCCTATTTTGCATCCCTTTCCGTCCATCATTCTTTCATAGAAGACTCTGTTGTTCGAGCCTGATACAAGTT
This sequence comes from Hetaerina americana, assembly GCF_022747635.1. Lineage (NCBI taxonomy): Eukaryota > Metazoa > Arthropoda > Insecta > Odonata > Calopterygidae > Hetaerina > Hetaerina americana. Next base: position 64,626,636 of record NW_027287205.1, on the reverse strand, counting down.
TTTGCATACAAACTCTATGCTCAACAGTCAAATTCTCCCTTACATTTTCCTTCCGTCTTCACGGATACTCATTCCTCAACTAATGCTTCTTACCTTACGCTGTTCTGCTGTTATGGCATTACTACCGTCAATTTTCATCGTGAATTCTTCATCAATCGAGTGTTCTACCTGTTGCAATTTATGACCCGCCGATATGACGCTCAACTCGGACTAATTATTCCTGGAGAATACCATAAACTTTGTTTCATTACGACTTATCTTAACTCTACTTCTGTGACGCTTCATAATGGTGCTCAGCAATTATTGCGACCCCTCGGATGACCTAAATCGTAATTAACTGCAAACCGAACAATCTTCGTCTACTTTATCCTATTAGCCCCGCTCATCCCTTCAGCCAGCACACTATATCCACCACGTAAGCGTTAAATATCACCTGTGATAATGTACATTCCAGAACTACTCTCCGCCTGCCACTGCCAATTCCGAATCCAATCCACTCACTTGTGCAGCTTGAGTCGAGTACAGTTTTCGAATACGTCGCATCTCCAGTTTACTCTTTTGCACTATACCAACACCTTAATTTACATTGCCAGTGCGTTCTGTCAACTGCCTTTTATTCCAATAAATAATAATCAATATCCTCGTTACACTCCAACTAATAAATGTTGTCTTCATTGTCATGGCATCCACCGTTCCCCCACCTTTCTAAACCCTATCTTCCCCTTTGTATTATTTTCTCCTCTTTTTATATCCACATATGTTCCTTACCACCTCATTGGTTTCTTGATTATATTAAAATGCTAATCTTATTTTATCGACGTCCTGGTTATTTTCTATGTTACGTGATAGAAATCGATCTCTCTCACTTAACATAGCAGTCTAGCTTAACTTGATCACTTGTTCCATTGTTTTTTTTTAATTATTTGATGACTCTCTAACATTTACAGTTAAATATTTTAAGTATTAAAGAAATAAAGTAACCTTGAAATTAAAGTTGTTGGTGGAATAAATGGTTTTTGTTTACCTAGGCATAATATGACAGGGATAGCATCTAAATGTCTCATTGAGCATGATGAGTTCATCATGTGTGACGACATAGAAAACCTAATTTAAAATGAAGCACCTTTATTTTTTAAATAATCACATTTAATTTTTCGAAATTTTTTAGCTAAAGATTTAAAACTGCTTCTTGGGACAAATAGTCAAAACTCATTCACCCATTCTGACACAATCTGTCCTTGGATAGGCCCAGTTGAGAGCAAGATAGATAGGCAAGTGCGAATAGCAGAGTGTGCAAAAATAATTTATTGATCTTAGGACAATTTGTTTTCCTGCAAAATATGCATTAAGAAGTCGAACAACGTCCACTCGGCATGGAAAATTATGCCCCAATTAGGCGGAGTGCTCACGTATCAGTACTAAGCATGCGAATGAAAGGTAGCCTATTGTGAAACATGAAACATTTTTTCGCAGCCCATTCAGGACACCGTTACCCCCTCATCCGTCCCCTATACCTCAAAACCGCTCGATAGCGCCATAACATGTCATGTCATTGACCCGATTTTCCGACGTGGTATTTCTGGCCTGAATATCGCTGAAGCATTCCCTCCCGCCGGTCCTTCCCCTGAAGAGCGAACCTGCAACGTGTATCTGTACACGACGATGATGTGGGGTAGAGAATGATGTCGCATGGATGGATTGATTATACTAACGCACCGTTGGTTTTTCCAGCACCCTCCTCCAGGCGTTGCTCCCTCTCTCTCTCTCTCCTTCCACCCAACCACATGAGGACTGAGGTTTGGCGATACGATTAAGTCAAAGGGACGATCGTTTGTGTGATCACTGCTATCCCAATGTATTGCTCCATAAATTATCGATCAAGTTCAAAGAAACAGTGGCATCGATCGAAACGACAATCCAGGAATTATTCGTCCCTCCAATATTATTGATGTGATCTCGGGGAAATAATACCAAGTCTCTGACTTCTATGAACGAAACGCAAATTGCAAGCTCTACTACCAGTCGCCAGTTAAATAAGCATAGGATTACATTCGTCTTAAATGATCCGAGATTTGGAATGAAAGACGGCTAAGAATTTTCATGGTCAAAAATTGAAAAAAGAGACCATAAAGGAGATGCAGAAAAGAATAGCCAAACAATACAGTAAACGCGCGCGAGGGAATCAGTCGGGTTACCTGTCAAAAAGTATGTCGTATATTCATCGTAAAGATTATTTGACCACTTTGATTAGAGTTCTAATTTACAGCTAATTTATTCCACAATTTTTTGAATCACAATACTTTACCAGAGTCTTTTCTAGAACGCAGAACAAAAGGTTCGGTGAGATACTTCAATGAAATGATTAACTCACTGAAAAGAAGTCACCAGGGTCCTTAAATAGAAAGCGTAACGATGGATATTTTGAAAAATTAATTCGAAATGAGAGACAGACACATTAACTAAGGAGCATACATAAATCTAGGGACTGAATTATTTGCAATTCCTCCTAATTTGTTCCATTTCGAACAGCTGTTCCCATGCACAAGTAAAGGATTTTATTATTTTCAGGAAATTTTACCGCCCACATGCTTGAATCATACATGGCACAGTAGGTTCAAAGAGCACTTGAAAAAGTGTGACTTCGTACTGGATGGCGAGATTTTGAGCTTTTTTTCTCGGAGGGATTCCAATTAACAACGGGAGTTTTTCGTACTTTTTCACTAAATGATGGTATTTAGCTTGCACAAATGAATTCCAATGCTTTCTCAAGCGAGTTGTCCCGCAGAAGGAACTTCCGAACAATTTTTATGGAACGAAAAATATTACGGTGTCACGATATTGATGGCATTATTATCGTATATAAAACTTCGCCAAAATCTGGCAATGAATCAAATTGTTCTGCGGATAAGAATTCCTGGGTTGGAGGGGGGCTAGAATGCGTAACTATGCACATAATATTATTAAAGTTAATATTAAAAATTAATGCGTACATTCTTCCGATCATCACGGATCTCACAAGTCGACTGAGTTCAACTAATTGATACGGCCTCTGATTATTAAAATTATTTTTTTTTCGGTTGCAAAAAATGTATTACGGAATCAAAGCAGAAGTATGTACACAATAAACTGACCTAAGTTTACCCTAACATATCTTTAAATATCAGCTACCTTAATCAAGTACACCACTTACCCAACCATACAATCCATGACACCTTTAAAGAACTCGAGAGAGTTGACAGGGAAAGGGTGGAATATCACTAAAACAGCCAAGAGAAGAGAGACTACAGGATAAGAGCGAACTGGTAAAGAGGAAGAAGATATACACCCTGGGGTGTTAAACTGGAGCTGAGGAGAAAGGCGATTAGGCAAGCACCCCTTCTTAAGGCCTAAGCGAGAAGACTAAAGTGAGGAGAGAAAACGGCATAATTTGGGAGAAACTTTCCAGGAGAACAAGAATACAGCCCCCCTCAACACACACAAGAGAACCCATACCTGAGAGTCAAAACACCGAAGAGGGTGGGAGATTGATTGAACCCAGATCCCAGGAAAACATCGATATATTCCGAAAAAGGATCAATTCCCAACGCGCAGCATTATAATCGAGTCTTCCCGGGGATCTATCGATGATGTCTTTGTGTGAGCGCAGGTCCTCCTCTCCAGGGTCTCTCGTTTATTCATTAAACGTTGTCCTCTTAAAATGTTAAGAGGACTATTCGCCAAAGGGAAGGTAGAGAAATCTGATTGAGCCATAAAGAAAATACCGAAAGCTGAATTCCCTAAGGAGTTCACCGTAATTTTTAATATGAGATGCTCCAACATTTGTATTTTTATCAAGACAAAGAGAAAGATATTTTTATCCTAAAAACATTTTTTTTAATCCGACACTTTGATCAATTCAGCTCTGACCAATCCAAAGACTAAACGTGAATTTGGAGCATACCTTTTTCATTTTTTACTAAACACCAATAACATCGTATCGAACTTTCCTTCACTGTAATTTAGCTCTACAGTAAAAACCTAAAGCGCACTTCACTAATCAAGAGTCGATAAGAATGCAGTTATATGAAAATAACGTTTGCATTACAATTCAAAGAAAATTTAAACGAAATGAAAATATAGAATTCGCAAACATAATTCAATGTAAAATTAACTAAAATAACTTTTTGTTCGTAAAGACAATTTTTATCTACAGAAATATCGAATTGCATATAATTCTATAGAAATATGTAATTGCATATAACACAAGGAGTTGGAAAAAAATTATTCTGCTTTCTGATAAAAATGATTCCTTGGAAAATGAGCAAAATGAATCCTTGGAATTAATTGCTAGACAAGTAAGACCACTTTCCGCAAATAATATTTTGGAGCTTTATAAAAGAGCCGCCTTTTGAAAAAATTAGTTATTTGCAAAATACAATAACCGAGTCATTCTGGCGCCCGCACACATCAAGACGCAGAGTATTTATCATCATTCGGAATCAATCTAAAATTAAAAATCTACATCAAAGGGCAAAAATTCAATATTAGTCAACATGTTTTAACATCCTCTAAACTGTCCAAATTTGAACGGTTACCTTTTACTTTTGAGTTTTTGAATGAGGAATTATTTTGAAATTAATTGCCCAAATTTTTCTATTATCCACCGAAAATATTTGATCTTAAGATCCTGTTTAATTCTCTAACCAAAAAAGTTAGCATTACAATAATAACGCCAATGAATATATACGCAGAAAAAAATGTTATCTACCATGCAAATATACTTTATTGCTGGAAATCAAATGCATTCCCTTGATGTAATGCGTTGTCTTCCGAAGGTAAAAAGTTACTCTAGATAGTTTAAAAGAAGACTTTCATAAGGTATGCTTCTCATTATGTTATTCAAAATATTTCTGATGTTATACATGTACTAACGGCTTTAAACCACTTGTCGATTAGATCAGAGGATTTTGAACGACCAGATATACCACATGGTTTTGTTGAGGAAACAAACAGCCGCAACAATTCCGAAAGTCAGCCCCAGAAGTTCCGGAAAAGTCCTTCGGCGCTAGGAAAAGTTTAATCAACAATCTCTTTGATCTGATTCACATTTAGGCCAGATTGCATAACAGAAACCCTGAGACTTACAAGTATACATGTTAAGACGTAAACAATCCCAATAATGGATCGGCGTGCAGGCGTCCACAACATTATCGATCGAAAAAAGGAGTTCCAAGAAAACGTAACACGAGTGCGTCATCAATAGAGCGGGGAATAGTTTGTTGACGTATTACTTGATCCGCCAAGGGGATCACTTTGTACCTTACCGGCGGTTAATCACGACAGTTCGTTCAAACGATGCTTACTGTCAGCACTGAAACTTTTTGCACTGAGTTTGAGCGGAAAACCTCAAAATGTTCCCGCGGTAAATTCCAATTATGGTAGTGTCACACAATATGCCTCAGCTGGGGGGTTTGACTCACAACAAACGTGTCGTTGTGCACGAAAACCTCCAGTAGATATATAACAAAGTTAAAATATTTATGCAAAAAATATATAATTACATTGTATCATAAAATTAAATTACTTTGACTAAAATGACACTTTGTAAAACTGCCATTACATTGCGATTAATTTTAAGAAAAAAGAAGTTACGAAGCATCGATTCGTGAACCCACAAAAAACGAGTTACATCCGGCTACTATCATTTATTTCCAATCTGGAACAATATATCGAGTATATCTGTAATGCGTGATCACCACTCAAATCCCAAGTTGGCTATAAATTGAAAGGACAGGAATAAAAAAAACATATTGAAGGAAACTGGGGGAAACAAAGCTGTGTGAATTATCAGCCGCCTTTTTATGGGTCATTGACTGAACGAGAATTCCCAACGCGGCATGCAGTTTTAATTAGACTCCAACATGAACCCATGCTGGAGAAGATTTCCGAAAGAAATCTGTTAATATTTCATCGAAATTAACCGAGTGAAATTTAGCCTATTTCGGACCTTATTATGGCTCCCTTTTGCAATGGAAATTATTCATTCGTATGAGTGCGAACGCGGAACAACAGTGCTTCTGGCGTTCGACAAACTAAACACCCGCATCTGAAATCAATGGGATCCCGAAACAAGGGTAGAATCATCGACGCCAATCGCCTCGGGGCATATGGGGCACTCGGGGTATCGCACGCGCGAGGATCCTTGTAAATTCACGTGCCCGTTGGTTTTTTGTGTCCGCCGTGAACTGTGCGAGCCTTTGTTTTATGACGTCCCGCTCGTGGTCTGGCGATCGCATTTTGTTAGCGTCGCACGTTCGGTGACGCTGCTTTTTCCTCGTTGCCACTTGAGATACAAGCCGCTCGTTCGTGATAGCTACTACCTTCTCTCGTCTACCAGTCATCCCCCCTCTCCTTCCCCATCGTGTGAATTGAAGCCGAAAATTGTCAGCAGGGCAGCAGAAATCCAAAATCTCTCCATCGTGAATGAGCTTCGTGACGCTGCACGCGGCCAGAAATGTACGTGACCGGCGTTCACGTCGTCACAAGTTAACTCCAAGCATCCGTGCTCATGTGACCTTATAACGACAGCTATGCATACGCGAATTGATCCCCATTGCAGCGGCTTTGGTGTCAGGAAATAACGTTTAAATGCGGTTGACGAACAAATAAGAAAATTAGTGCCTAGGATAAAACTCGAGGTGTTACATTAGAGACCGCTTTAACCAAACAGATAACATGTCACAAATATGTGAATGAAATTTCTAATTATGTACGCCTAGTTCCAGTTCTAAATTCCACTATTGTGCAGTGCGAAGCAGATACACATGCATTAAACATTACTTCTTTTCACAAGGCCACTTTTGACTTTACAATAAAAAATAAACGTTATATTATACCATACACAAGAGACAAAGGGAATTATAATTAGACAATATTGTTTCCAATATGATAATATTTTCCAAATATGTTTTGAATTTTTTATCATTTCTGCTTCTTTACATACTGAAATAAACACTCAAAATATAAAACCTCAAAATAATATGTTAAAACAAATTAATTTCTCAATATCCTGCACGCAAAAGTAACTCTCCTTACGCAGACTAGTAATTTGGTCAAATATTAAGGAATTACGATATTTTGTAAGGATAAAAATTAATCTCAAATATTAAAGTGTCGCAGAAGTTGGAGCACCTTCAAGCGTGAAGAATTATATGGTCATCTCTTCAATAGATAATTAAAACCAACTAGAATTGTATTCCCAAAAATACAATGGAGAAAATGGAAAGAGTGGTCGGATAATAGCATCAAACCCGGCCCGAGGGAGCGACTTCGCGGAGTTGCCGTGCCGAAACGCTCTCAGAAGATTTTCCTCTTAGCCTCCCATCAAGAAGGTAGGCGGGGAGAGAGACTTAGCTCCTTAGATCTCCGAGTCTAAAGGGCTGTTGGGGTGGGGAAAAGGAGGGGTTGATTAGGAGCGTCCATGCACAAATCTGTGTGCCTTAATCTAGTTAATACCTACCCGATCTTGCCTAACTCACAAGTCCCTTCTCTTCCCCACTACCCTGTTATATAACTCCACCCTCCCTCCCCACTACACATCCTCCCTCCCTTCCCCGTCATGCCAACCATTCTTACCCGCAATACTACTCCTGAGGTCCTCTCATCAGAGCGACCTCCTGTCGGGGATTGTAACTTCCCTAGGCCGTGAAATACACTCCCATTATTCGCAGATATCAGGAGATATGCCCTCGCCAGGGCTGTGAGGCATTTAAATTTGAACAAAGGTAGTGCAGTGTAAATTGAATATCGGAAGACCGCCGATGCATTGACATCGTGATGTAATGAAGAATAAGCGATTTCACGAAATTATTGTTAAAGAATATGCTCGCCTCATACAGTTTGGAGATATTATATCCGTCTTCATAATGGTGAGATATTTGCTCAACCTGTCCTACTATCCACTCTAACCACTTAGATATCTTTTATATGTACTAAGGGGTAATATTTAAAATGGAATAAAGCACACATAAGATGCATAGCGCATTTTGAATACTCCCTCACATTATGATAGACAAGACCATGTCTTCAAAATCTGAAAGTAGATTGCATATGCCTATTTTTTGAGAAAAATAAGAGAAAAAACGGCCGTCATCAACTTACAGAAGTAACAGGAGTAAAATTATTCTTAGATAAAACAATATTGATAATTTTCTTTCTTTTTTTCAGTAGCTGCGGGAAATACCTATACTAACACCAATCACGTATTTTCGAAGTTGTTGGCTTTTCGCTACGCGGCTTATGTTGGCTTTCTTCCTTCCTATTATTTATTCTTGCTATACTCTGGAATTTTTTTAGGGAAAGCAAGTGTTCTTTTTCTCTTCTGCTTGATCTGTCTCATAATGTTGGCGGTCATTTCTCCACGAATTCGACAAACAAGTTTTTTTATTTGCATAACGTCGCATGTTTTCCACAACTAACAATCTTTCATGGAAGGTACGTGACCGCAACTCTTCGCAGACTGTGCATGCTTGGTGTAGGTGCATTCCCGGGCAAACAACCTAACGGTGGCTTTCAGGTTTTCATGCAAATGCAACAATAACGCAATCCTAGCTACCTCGCTACCTAGTCAACCAAAAGACCAAAAAATCTCTCATCCAACCTCCATGCCGTAGCTGCATGTTTCACCCCTTCCCATTTTACACCAATCCTACTGTTATTCTTTCACTCATACACCGTCGCCGACTAACCCGCGTGCCCTACTTGGGAGGAGACTACAGAGGGAAATGGAAAACCTGGATCACTTTAAAGCCGTAAGGATTTTAGCCGGAGAAGGAATGGGTGCGCGCGTGTGATAACGTATTGGCGAGCCGAGACATGAGATGGCGGGATAAAACTCGACACGCGGAGTGTTGCTGCTGAGGAAAGAGACAAAATGGATCTAGAGTTCCTCCCTCCGTAAGCACGTGAGACTTGTCCCCGCATCAGTAACGCTCGTAAGAGATGCGTGCCAGATGGTTAAACATAGTGTATTCACCCGAAACTAACATCCAAAGTAAGCTCTGGCATTGATTCCCTAACGAAAATGATGTACATCATTCCACATGCCTTCCCAAGAAAGGAACAATTAGTTTTGTTGTAGCCACTTAAGTATGAGGATACGTCAGAAAACTAACAGAAATAGTAAATAAGGTAACTATATTAATCCCGTTTCTGTGAAATCCAACAAGACTAATATTGTAGATTAGGTCGATAGTAGCACTTCCGAAATTATTTAGAGTTACCAAGGAAAAACTATCCCTAATTTAAATGAATAGATCGGTTTAACATGGTATATTATATGGTAATGGCCTTACCAGTGGTATTTAATTTAAGATCGGGTATGACATGCTCCGTATTTTTGGTGGCGATGACAAGCTTTTCTTTCTTACAATATACCTATGTTTGAAATAGTTACGATGCCAGCGTCACAACTAAAGAGCAACTCACTTCACTGGAGGCTTTTCAACATGCATTTGATATAACGACCACATCTGCTTGAGATCATTTAAATTCTTAAGAACCACGATGACGAGGTTCGCCGTCAAAGCCTAAGTGACATATGAATTCCTCAGGAGGGAAAATGGCCAATCTGGATGAAAAAAAAGCAATGGAGGTTCAGGAGCGGGTAAATAAGGATAAAGTAGAACCAGAGACTTCCTTTAAGTCGCTTGGAGACTATCAAGGGGGTTAGAGGACGTCTTTACAGTTTTCGCCTCGCTCCTGTGGTTTTCATGAGATTGTCACTCCATACATAGCTATCACCCCTTGAGCTGAGTGAGCATTTATCGCTACCTATTTACAAGAGACCGGCTGAAATCCTCACCCGATCTCTTCAGCATTTCGACAAACACAACAATAAATCCCAACGAAGAAGGAGTTTATAAAGCCAAAGAAACTGTGGGCAATGTCCGAAAGTCTTTCAATGTCTCTTAAGACAATGCGTTTAAATGTTGGGTTCAACTTCGTGGACGGTGGACATATGCGCATGACTACAATTATTTCGTAACAGTGCATTTAAGGAATTTAGAAATAAAAACCTGTCCTTCAGGGTCGTTAAAAATTTTTCAGATGACATCCCAGTAGATTAACTGAACTGAAACGTAAATCGAGGAATCCAAATTAAAATCCTGGTTAAGGCGAATGACTTTTCCTCTGAAAAATTCTCACATTTGACTTCATAAAGCCCTTGTTATTTACTTAGATACTTAGTCCATTTGTTTAGCCAAATGGCCAAAACCTCCTGAAATAGGCATGAAGGTAAGCAGAATTCTCTATAGCAGATTTCTTTACGCAACATTTTATTAAAAATTTCTAAAGCAGCAAAGGTTCTAAAGAGAATTCACCGTCCCTCTTTTCGCCTATGGTTTTGCTAATATCTATTCCCTCCTTAACGACTTCCCCGGCATGGCAAGGGAAGAACATAATTTTTTTTTAACCTTGCAATCCTTGAATAGAATTGAGACGCTCCTCACTTTTCCATCCCGCTCAACCCTAGTTCATCGTTCATTTTAATTCCTCCACCCCTTTCAGTTCATTCGAATCCCAGGTTTCCTTAATTCACGAAAATTTGCATCTCTAGGCTTCTAATATTCCTCGACGCGCGTCATTGCCGCGAATCGTCTATCCTTTACACCCATTCCACATTTCCAAGGAAGAAATCGCTTTTGCATACATGATAACGGAAATCCCGGAAAAGTACATTTGAAGAGTCTAGGAAGGCTACGAGCGACCGAGGCGCGCTACGTCGATACCAGTTGACACGTTCTTTCTTGTTCATCGCCACGTCATTTTACCCGTAAATTAAACTAATGGCCCAAATTCCTCGCTCACATTTTCCGGGAGTTAAAACGGCCCCTTTTAATTTATTCCTAGACATAAATCCCCCGACCTTCGTTCTAAATAACCCTAGAGAATCTGCACGATAATTTAAAAATACGGATGAAAGAAGCAAAAAAAGCCAAGAAAAACCCTTTCGCCTCGAAGAAAAGACCCACCCTTGCCTACCCCCCCCCTGCCGCGGGGAGGGTAAAATTTCCTGCACCCCCCTCTCTTCTTCTCGAGCATATTCAGGGGGTAGGGATTTCCGTCCACCAATAACCCTGCACAAAATTTAACCCGCATATTTTTTCGCCCGTTACTCCGCCACATAGTGCCTCCCCTCCTTACCCCCTTAACCACTCCTTCGAAAGAATCCCATGCAAATTTCCACTCCCATTTTTTTCTTAATCCGCCAAAAACCACCATCTTCCGAAAAAAGAACCTCTCCTGCACCACCTCACGAAATTCCCATCCGGAATTTTTCACCAAGACCGCGGGCTCACACACACAAACACGTAAGACCGCCCATTCTCTCTCGTCCCATACGACACAGCCATCAATCCATTTCCCCACTCCCCTGCCTCTCATCCTCTTTTGTTCATCGGGAACCGAAAAGATTCCCTCAGAATCTTCCGCCGAAAAAGACTTTCGCGATCTCTCCATCCTCTCTCTCCAAACCACCCCTCCCCCAACCTGCTTATCATCTCTACTACTTCCACAAATCCCCACCAGAGGGCTGGAGAAATAAAGGGTTTGAAAAAAACCAAAGGTCTCTCTCAGTTTTATTATTTATTTTCGGGAGAAGAGAGAAAAAAATAAATTTCAAAGGAGATAAGAGCGTGGAGGGAGGGCCTCCCAAAACCTCCTCCGCGCACCTACTTCAGGAACCTTTTCTACCAAAACCAACACGCCTTCCATCTCCCCTTTACCATTTCCATCCTTCGTTCCCATCTACCGTCCTTCCCCACCCCATTCCACCTCATCAGCCTGGATTTATCGTCCGCTCTAGTCTCCAGGATTAGCTAATGGCTCCGGGACGATAATGTATTCTCCCCAACAGTTTTGCATAATATATATTTCCAAGGCGGGGAGGGCGGCGGGAGAGGTATGGAGGGAGCTAGGAGGAATGGGGGGGGGATACCAAGGAATCGCGGATGATGCTGGATAAGAATAAGATGGGTTTGGGAAGCGGTGGTGTGGGTGGGGGGTTGAAGAGGATCTGTGAACAAACTCCTGCCTACAACCTCGCCCGCTTCCTCTCACCACTCCTGACATCCGTTCCTCCATCACCATTCCTCGACCTTACTCCCACGGCATCATTTTTGGAGTGTGATTTGATTCCCGTCTCCTTTCTCTTTGCTCATATCTATCTTGCCTTTATTTCCAGAATTTTCATTTATTCGCCTCCGCGAGGAAAGAAGTGAGGCCACCTGGTCTCTATAATTTAATCGAATTTCCGTTCGTTAATGCGAAGACAGCTTACGAATCCAATCAAGATTCATCGAAACGCTGATCGATATTCCAGAAAGGATTCCTCATCCCTGATGGACCCAATGATTTGAGCCCACGTTGACATACCTACATTTATTTCATTCCATCAATATTCTTGGGAAAAATTCAAAGGCAGATTTTGAATTGCGTTTCCGCCGGTGCGATTTAAAAAAAATATATAAACTTATTTTCGTTTTAACTTGGAACATAAAAGCTCTAACAGGTTAGCTAAATATCGATTAAAGAGATTCGCGTAACTGAAAACATCATGACCTGACTCACGTAATAACATTCTGGACAACGCGATTGCTTATCATGGAAAAAAATCACAACTTGAACACCCATCACGAACAGGTGTTCGGAGTTGTGAAACGTTTAAGCAAAACAGATTATATTATAATAACATCCTATTCTGCTAATTGGAATAAAGACTGTCCGTGATGATATCTAGGGAATAGATTACCGAATTCGTAAGTCTCAATGTGTTATCATAAGGTTTAGTAGCCACTTACTCCACCCATGATTTAAACTGCAAAGTTCATACTGACGAAAAAAAATTTAAGTAATTTAACTAACACCCTAGGACAATAATGTTAATCAATGTCAAATGTCAGTTAATCAATGTCAAATATCTTTTATGCTGTGCCAAAAACTAACAGGTCAGTAGAACTAATTAAAAATTTTTCACGCGCATTATACATTATATACGTAAATATGAAAATATTTTGAATCCCATCAGGAAATTGATACACGCACAACGTTGCCGTTGTAAAAGCAAAGAAACTTAAGCAACGAACGGTTATGTTCTAAACAGTATTCTAGTGTTTTCCTTTAATCCTGTCATAGTTCACACAGTTTTCCTTACAAAAGTTGCAATACATCTGAATAAGTACGGCAAAGTAACAGCCAGATGGGGAGGTGAATCCAAACTTAGTAAATATCATAAATAGGAACGCAAATAGGCTACCGATCAAATCCAGGGTCATATAAGGTCATTAATTCAAAAAAGGTACCGAACACTTGATTGCCAACTGTATTTCGCACACTTCAATCCCACACACAAGTAGCGATCAGGCTACGACTAGCAACAAAGGCCTACACCGCTTGTGTGGTCGTGAACCACGGTAGGCGGTTGACGCTGGAAAAAGCCGTTGCTGGAAACTCCACCTCCCGATGGCACGGCTTTGTCGGAGTTAGACGAAGGAACCCAGGGAGGGAGGAAAATAGCAAGACGGGGGAAGGTGCAGGGACATGAGAGGAGTTTAATTAAAACCTACCCACTTGCAGAGCCCGCCTCCCACGCCCGCGATACCTCTCGACCCTGAGCTGCACCCACACACGTTACAACGCTTACTCAAAAGACGCTGGCCTCCTTTCCAGAGGTGCTATCGCCCCCCGATCTTTTAAGGTTTAAAGACGTCCTCCGCGTATGCAAGCATTTTACGTGTTCAGGCGAGCGAACGGTTGCCCGGGATCACGAGCAGGCCCGATTGTTGCTGGCGGTGGAGCGGCGCCGGGGCGATGTGGAAGGGGCCTCAAGCGACGGAAGAGAGGGCGGCATGGGTGTCGGGCGAACGAGTTGGAGAAATGTAACGAAAACACGCGACTAATGACTTCTCTCCTCCAACGTGTTTGAGAAGAGATATCGCCATGGGTGACGAGGAAGTCCCGCCGGGTGATGGGATGCTCCATTGGATAGAATAAGAAAGGAAGTACCAACCCCCGTAGCTAAACAGAAAGGAAACATTATCAATGAGTAATCAAGCAAAAACTAAATCGGGAAAAATTATGCAAGGAAAATCAATCATTAAAACAATCAAAATACAGGTATATTCACAAGAATTTTAATTTAAATGTTTGGAAAACTTTAAGGAATTGGAAAAAAAAGAAATATTAAGCTGGTAAAAGAATCAGAGATTCCCCAAGTCACCTCCAAAAGGAAGTAGTGTAATATTCAGTGCGTCGAGCCCGCTGAAGATAGAGCAACCAGAGCAATAGTTTGCTCAGAAATGTCTCAGAGTGGGAACAATAATTCTTTTAAATGCAAGTGCATTTGCGTATCCAGATTCTGTTAACCTAGATTCACAATTGGATGAGGAAAGAGATGTAAGCATGATAGACGATATGCCATACATCATCTACAACTATGAAACGGCTTATATGAGGATAGCTCGGAGGTGATGATGATAAAACAGCGTCATGTAGAATCATAATTATAATTAATGGAACACTAACTTCAAAAAATAAACTCAGGTAAAACATGTGTCGAACGAACTCGTAATCTCATTTCATATGTCGCACATTCTCGGGAAAGTGAATGACAATTGCTTCGTTACTATATAAATGCTGCACGTAATTAAAAATTGTAAAAATAAAAAGCGCGAGGACTGCAGCAGTTGACTTCAGTCTGCTGGCAGTAAAAATGATGATATATCCCTATGATAATTATTTATCCGGGCTACTCTGATAACGGGACTATCCAATCATGTAATTAAGTCGTAAATAATAGAGACACACTACGATTCTGTTTATTCTTTAACCAAAGAAAACAATTAACGCCGTTCAGCCCAACAAAAAATTTTAATACAAACCTTAAAATGATAAGGTGGGTTTCAAATTATGGCAACGAACTTTATTTCAGAGATAAAATGAACGCAGAATTATTAAAAGATATCGAAACAAACGGGAAACGTACACTCATTTTAACATGATAAACTAAAAAAAATACGCCGCACCAAACGTCCAAGCCCAGCGGCAGATTAGATGCCAACATCGCCTTGTAAAACGGGAGGGGAAGTCTCTCATATTATTATTTTCTTTTCTCGCTTTATTTCTATCGGTTTCCGCCATTCCCCCTCAGCCCCCCAGCCGCCCCCGCGAGAACGCATACGCAATGGGGGCGACCCCTCCTCTTCACCCGCGTTTCATCCCGGGGCCGCGCGGAGTGAGGAAGAGGTGAGGTCGCATGGTTTCCTTCCCTTCCTTCTTGCATCATACTCACTCCCCAACCGCCGCCACCATTCTTTAGAGCACCCAGCGGACCGAGAACCACCCTCTGGGTAAACCTCACGACGGCATCACATTTGCATGAGCTTTAAAAAAATTAGCGAATGAAAAGGAACAAGGATGACCTTTTTCGGGGATGAGAGAAGGGGAAAAGGATTTGGGAAGACGGGGCGAAGGGGAGAGAAGGGGCTTGGGTGGTAGGAATTATGGCACGTGGAGAGGAGGGAGGGAGAGGTGGGGACGAGGGCAGGGGTGGGTGGAACACGGCGAGATGGGTGGAGTAACCCTGGAAACAGCGACAACGGAAGGACTGTAATGGGGACACCGTTCTGGGCCAAAGGGACACTATTTAAGGCAGAAGGAAGGAAGAACGAGATGGAAAAGAAAGAGAAGGGTTGAGAGAGAGAGGGGGGGGAGAGAGAGATGGAGAGGGGAAGGATGGGTGGAGGAGGAGGGGAAAGTCGCATGGATTCCTACAGTGCTGCTCCTTTAAGCATTCTTTAATCTTCCACGCGGTTAAAACTTGAAAATCCTTACCATGGAAATGGGAAGTTACAAAAATCTCTCGCAGGAGACGGATTTCGGCCGTAAGGATAACGTTTTCCTCCGCATGGAAATCCTGGGCAGCGTGAAATGTTATTATTGCATCTAAAAAGGTAATTTTCGGAAACACGCGTCATCCAGGAAAAAAGTACATTTTAGGAATTCATGAAATAAGACATATGTTTTACGGTCCTTAGGTCTTTTTAACCATCTGTGAGAACCAACTAAGTAAAATTCCGATTGAGGAGTTTACATAAATTAGGGAAATGAACTCACTGATCTTCAACCGTTTACTAGAAAATTATATTTTTAAACAATTACGATTATACATGCGACGCATTAGTAAAAATAAATTTCAATATTCAGAACTCGCAAAAGAGAGGCGATTGTAGGACAGAACAAAAATATATTTTTGTGAAAATTAATAAACAAATCAACGCCGAAAGGATACGATAATGGGAGATGTGGCATTATTTGGATCATTTTATCCCCAAAAACCCTTTACGGGGACTGTGTATATTGTTTCTGGGTTCGGAACTCAACTGGTAAAATTCTCATCCACCCTATCCGTGAACACGCCACGGCTGGTCGAAAGACTTGAGTGTCTAAGAAAATTAGCATACTACTCCCTAGAAAAAATATAATCCTAAGTATTTAAATTGTATATTATCAAACCCAACCCACTGTCCAGAAGTTCAATTAGTTTTTTGTCTGATAGAATAAGTAGGCTTTTGACCCCCCAGTTCAGTAGACTGTTTAGTCCAATCCTGTCTCCCTGTTAGCTAATCCTCTTTAATCTACCTAATGCATTCCACTCGGGTCCTCTAAAGAAAGCTTTATCTTCTTTCCTACGATGGTTTTCACTAGATCGAAAAAACAATCGGAGAACAACCCCTCGTTTTTTTAATTTCTTATTTAAAATTATTCCTTCTTTACTATTTCGAAATTTTATGTGTAGCACAATTATTGCCGTTTTTAGATACTTCGAAACAATATTTAACAGGATTTAAGAGGAAGTATGTAGTGCACCTTTTTGCTCTGTCGGGAGAATCCCGCTGTGGGTTTTTCATAATATTGCGAAGTTAAGTTTTCAATTAAAAATCGCATGAAGAATACATCCAATTTTAAGAGAGCACATTTAGGCAATTAAGAATTTAAATTATGTAACAAGAGCATTAGTACTAACTAATTGGATTAGCCAATAGTCATATTCTCATTTTATATTCATAATTCAAAGCTCAGTTATTGTACGTATCTTTTTCTAATTGAAACAAATTGTATTCTAGTCTACTCAACTTTTATCATCGTAGACTCTGCTGGACACACCGACCGAATGAAAATAAAATTCCGATGCAAATGAACACTGGTGGCTACGGACTCGGGATGAGTTTGGTTAACTGTTTGAAAACTAATTCGGCCCAATGCTTAAGAGCATACAAGCCCGCCTCCCGCAGCATCTGCATCCCTACTGTACGATAAAGAAAAGGTCAACCTACGAGGTCCCAGGATTGGAACGAAAGAAATTCCTCGGACACCAGCGAAAAACCAGTAAAGATTTTTAGACGGGTTCATAAATATCTTTTTTCCTCGTCCCGTGTAAAGAACACCCGAATGCAGGGGCCCACACCGTCAATGCTGGATGTTCATCTCAACAGAGGAGCGCTCCAGCGGCTGTGTTGAAGGACTGGCGATGGAGGTGGCTGGACATGGCGGAATGGGGTGGGGGGGGGAGACGAGAGATGATGATGATGTCTCCGAGAAGTGTACGACGACATGAGGGAGACAGAGAACTTCGTGGGAACTCGGAACGAGAGCTGAGAGGAATGAAAATGCGGGCGAGGCGGGTAAAAGCCAGCGCCATCACCTCTTCGTGCGATATCATACTTAAAACACTGGATCATATAGTAACGATGGAGTCGTTTTAACGACTATTTTTCTATTGTCACAAATATTTTACGTACTAAGGGCACAAATCAAACAGCGTTATGCGGGTTAAAACGTTTTTAAGCGTCATTAACGTACTTTCTTACCGAGAAATATCGTATTTAATAAATTTCTGCATCAGTCAAACAGGCCCCGAAATAAACATGGATTTAATGGCATTTAAGTAACTCATGAGAATGTAAAATTCCGAGGATAGATGAAAGCATCAGCTCTCGCTTCCTAAATTAAAATACTTTCTTTAGGCCTTTTGTCCATTCAAAAAAACTGGACCATCAAAATAAAGCAGGGAATATATATCCAGAATTTTAGAACTCGAAATGCATAAGAATGGCCTCGTAGAATGGGTTATTATAGATAAATCGACATGGAGTACACTGTAGATATTAGCATCGTTCTAAATTAGTAGAAGAATTATTAGATTTCACCAATGAAAACGGGCGATTTATACGAAACATTTAAGAATTATTTTCTTTTTCACTGAACCCCATTTAACGTTTTTCTTAATAATATGCGTACTTTGGGATTATGACATAAGAAAACAATACCCTGACAGGGAGTCGGCCCCTTCATATACCATAGACTTCGGAGACACCCGTTCTATCGAAGCCCGGACCACCTTTTCAATTGATGAGACTGCACTGCTCGAATTATGCTGATGAGCAAAGCCAGAAGAAAAGTTAATTATAGTCAAAATGTCTTACCATAATTTACTATCCAAAGTTCTAAGGAGAATTGGGCACATAAAAACGGAGTAAAAAAAACAAGTATCTCTTCCTGCCTAATCTTGCGTCCATATTTTACAGCAACTGGGTTAATTCAAAATGATTATTACTGGACTAATAAAATGAGCGCGTTTCTAACACGTGTTTACTTTATTTTTAAATCCTATTATGACGAGGAAAAGGATTTTCCTCCGGCCAACAAAAATCTTCAAGCTTCTATGGAAGTAGAAAAGATTATCGAGTGAATTACGTTTAAAGCCACTTATAAAAAGATCGTTTTCGGCTTACAAATTATTACCTCGGTAAGCTTTGGGCTTAACATCAAATGATCAGGAAAATGCTTGGGAAAACATTTTTTTTATGTGAGTAACATAACCATTATACAGGTATGTATTATCCCTTATAACTGTTACTCTGTTTTAATCATGGTAAGCAGGTTGCATCACATACAGATGTCAGTTCTTGTAACGCAGACAATGTGAAGTTGTTTAAAATTTCTCTTACCAACGGCAGCATTGAAAATCTATCGAAAGGATTAAAATATTTTTCAATTACATAATTTTGATGACTCATGGAGGAGGCCATATCATTCTCCTGAAAATACCCTACCGACTTTCAAGTACTAGAAAATACTTATGTATTGCTTTATGTATACATTCAGCATAGTACTACAATTTCTGCACATACTACTGTGTGTAAAGGAGCTATGTTTATTTAGGTTCTCTACCAATAAGAATCTTGAAAATTTTTTTCATTTATCGTTTCACAAATCCGAAATAATAGTAAAACACAAATGACAAATAAATAGGTCCATGTTCAAGTATTATTGAGTTAAAAAATACAAACGTATTTCATCTCTGAATGAATATAAAACTTAACTTTGGGACTTAATTTATACCTTTGATAAATAAACGCTCAACCCAGGTACGCATCGATCAGATTGGTTAAGTTACCAACGCATTCACAACTTCCGCCAATGCCAGCACACTATCTTCCTGCTTCCATGTTATTATGGATGAAATCAAACTGATATCACGGTATAACTACACGTTCTAGTATACTCGATATGGTATAACATACGGGTAAGCTATTGTGTCCAAATGCCCCAATGACTGGTTGCATTGAGCGAACACGTTTCAATGCACCCGTAAATATCTGAGCCGTAAATACAGCTACAACAAAACGCGGAAATCCTTTTGCCCCATATAGGACGGGAAGATCTTATGAATCAACTGCAACTTCACCCCAGAAGAGAGATGTAGTGAAGAACGTGGCTTCCGCGTTCCCCCCCCTCCCCCCCAACCGTCCTGCAAAAAGGGTAGGCCATGCATTTTCCACACGTGTAGGTCGTTGAATTTTTTTACTTGCGTCACCCGCAAAGGCCCTGGTTACTTCCTCTCCCACTCAACGACACATGAGATGAGCTGGAACACTTTAGTGCAAAAAATCCTCTCCTCGTAACCAAGCGGACGCTTGAAAAGGTGGTAACACTGCACTTTGCAGTGACTACCAGTACTTAAAAAAATGACTACCCACTCCTTTGAAAATATTTCGATGGGATATACTTGAATACATCAATGAAGGCGAATATATTTTTTTGGACTTGCTAATATTTCCCTGAGAATAACTAATAACACCGACGACCTGTAATATTTCACGATAAATTTATACTTCATGAACCTACCCCAAGCAAATGAAATCTGAATTTCATATGCTCTCTTGACTGAAGTCTCATAGGCTTTAAATTGAACAAAGGCTTCAGTTAGTACACTCCGAAATGTAACACACTGAAAATGTAATCAAAGTGGACTGAGATCACTAACGTTCTCTTCACGTACATCTTGACCTAATCCTGATGATCCTTGGCCTAATCAGAGAGTAAACCATAATTTTTACAAAACCAGTTACACTTTTGCCTCATTAGCTCCTAAATGCACGGAACCCAAAGGATTACCAAATTTCGCAAGAATAATTTCATCTAGTTCCCTTCCTAAGTCCACGTAACTGGAGTGCCATTCTACTCGGATGAGAGAACGGTCTAAAATAGGCCAAATTTACAACCAGGCCATATCATCACTTCCCCTTTATATGGCTCCGACGGAATGCCATCCACGCCGGCGTGCTCGGATAAATCCGTCTGATACAAAGCAATAATCCGAAACTATCACCTCCATCAGGTTGAGGGAACTAAGAACACTGCAAGTCAGTGCAAAAGCACAGGTCTTCTTTTGCTTCAGTGACGCGGGGAAGAGGTGAGCCGAGGTGAATTTTGCAAATGACGGGATGAGAATGAATGCGGGGTGGGGGTGGAGAGGGGAGAGGAGGATGAAAAGGATGAGAGGGGAACATGAGACGACCTCGGAAAATGAGATGGCGGAAGCAACAGGGAGAGGAGAAGGATGGGGGCGTAGGGGAAGGGTGAGGGCTCGAAGGGCATGAGAAGGGGATAGGAAGGGTTGTAGGGAGTCAGGATCCCATGAGGGGAAGGGGCGGAGGGAAAGGATTAAGGCTTCGGCACAGCGAGGGCTGCCCTCGCCACGCTTAGACGCCCTCACCCTGAAAACTACAGGTGAAGTACCACGGGATTTAGAGGACGGCATTTAAAATAGATCTGAGGAAAGAGGTATGAACAGTGTTTTCCCCATTTGCATATTATAATTTTACCACATGAATAAACAATAAATGCCCTCCTAGTCATCATTCGACTAATTTAACTGAAAGCATATTAAAATGGTGGGGTTGAGGTATCCCGAAAAGGTCAACTGCATCGGAAAAGATCATCAAAAAAAAGAGGGTTTCACTTGAAATTTATAATTCACTGTAAAACTAATTCAAGGCTTGACATAGAAAAGGTTTTGAATTGGCGAAAGGAAAAATATATCATTTTGAAACGAAATTATTAGTTGGTACCTGCGACAGTGTATCGACGCGCCGCATATGTTAACTCAGCTGAATATATTAACTTAATTAGATTGCCAATAATATTATGCAATGTGATGTTCATTCGGAGAAAGTTTATATTTCAAATAATAGCAACTAGAATATACGCTGGGAATATAATTATATACTCAAACTCGTGAAATTTCAAACAACCTAAAATAATGGATCTTTAAATCGCATTCATTTCGTTCAATAATAACGCATACACGGACAAGAGTATTTTTTCAATTACTTAATACTACGGGCAAAGACGAGAAAGTGGACGAATGAATCGACAGAATGATTCAAAAAGTAACCACATACTACCTGAATGGCTAATTAAGGGCTATTTCAACGAATTAAAATACGGCAGTAAAACGTATCTAAATACTCTAATAATTCAATCCAATGAAAACATAAGGGGTAGAATATGACTGTCCTCCCTAGAGGACAAATAAGGATTTAAGATGCCATCAGGACACCGGGGAGGAAGCCATGGAGTCAGGAAGACTAAGACGGGAATTTTTTTGGGAATGCAAGAGAATGCGCACACGGACTATGATTATCACAAGGGAAAAAGAGATGGGCACGCTGAAGATGAACGAGTCAGGCTTTAATTGGGTGATAGTGGGACGAGGTAAAGCTAATAAAAAGGAGACTTCTACTCCATTTTGTTCCTTAATTTTTGCCAACCCTGAGAGTGATCAGACGATGTAATTGAATATTACTGTTGCCTCCTCTAGCACCTGAGGACAGATCTAACCGCAAATAATCTCTTAGCATCATTAACTCAGGTCTTCCTAGAGATTAGGAGTTGTGACCACAAAGAGCTCCCGCATGGGCTCCCAAATATCTGAGAAAGGCCAGCCTGGGCGTTAAAAAATTATAAAATTTGAAGAAAGCGAGTGACTAGAGAGAATATACACTAATATGCTCTCTACCATTTTATCTTCCAAATATTTTCAGCATTCCCAGAGAATCACCCAGTACCAAAGTGTTCTTGCGTGAAAACCACTGCAAGTGTAACTTAGGGAACCAACTACGACAAATGCGTCCAGTTACAAAGGACAGCACATATTTTAATTCTACCATCTACCTTCCGTAATTCGGAGAGTGAAATATTCAGGGGCTATAAAAGGTACAATTTTTAAAGGAGTTGCCAGTGCATCACACTGCACCCAGTGTATAGGTATTTCTTCGAGCCACTCGAAAGTTATGCGATATTCCACGACGACTTCTTTCACATCTATGTATTTCTACATTAGGTCAGAGGCGGTCTTTGGCCAGGTGCGGATTTTGCGGCCCTTTTAATAGAAAAAGACTATTTTTAACTGAAAGGAAGGTTCCGCGTAAAATAAAATATGTAAAGAGATCAAGTATTCACCCTCTTATTTATTCATTTCATAATAAAAATATTACAGCATGTCGACATAACATCGACTGATGATAATTGTTGTTCAGATTTCAGAAATAAAATAAGGAGTATCATGATCACGCTTGATCTTTAGGTAGCGTCGAAGAAAATGACCGATTAGTTAGTAAAATTATAAAAAATGTAGGAAAAATAAAATTAATAACTATTCAATCGGCTTAAAAATATATTTAACTATGCATAAGATGCATTGCATTTAGTGACTTAAAAAAATATACATAGTAACAAAAAAATGCGAAATTACCTAAAGTCGCCCATTTTATATTTTACAAGCTTAAGTTTTTTTCCTTTCTCGTAGCTAAAATTTCGTTTTTTCCCAAATAAGCGGAATTTCACCGTAGCATTTTGGGCTACCTTTTAAAAATATTGTTTCTGACATGCAAACATTGTTTTTGGTAGGTAAATATTCGGCCTAGGTAAGTTAATCAAATATTTTCCAAGACATCCTTCTATTAAATCATACAAAAAAGGGCTGATTCGATTCCATTTCCTGCGCTGGGATATGTCGCAATGCATCCCATTGGTGTGTTGCATTGCATCCACAATATACTCTCATATGCTTCCTTGGTGCTGATGTGTTGACTTCTATTTGGTTTCTACAGCATACGTTCACTCCATCATCCCACCAAAATCTTGTTCCTCGCCAAGAGATAAAAATCCGCCTTTGTGACGCGCCGAAGAAACGATTGGCCTCCATTGCGATGGATATGTTTTCGCATGCACATGACAGGAACATCAAATATTTTCGGTCTGAAATTTGTAGTTGAGTTTCTAGTATTTACAGAAATAATAAATTCCGAGTCCTCAGTTAAAACATAGCATTATTTTTTTGTGTGAAAAAAAATCAGGCATATCTTCGCGCCGATACAGCCACACACCTAAATATTTCACCCAAAATAGGCAAGTTGAAAAGCAAGAAATTTAGCTAAGAAAACCAAAACCGAAAATCATCACGTAGATAAATAAATGACTGATACAAATTAATTCTCACTTTATTAGATTGAAACACTACGAAAGGGAAGTTGCCTCGCAGGTTTTACACTGGTAAAAGACTGGGCGATCCATTAATCACAGAAAATGTACGGCGTACATCACGCGTTTCAGCTTAGGGAAAGAGGTCTGGAGATAAGGCACAACCTGAGACAGAAAAAGTGAACCGAGGAGATGGATATGAAGGAAGGTGAGTGGTAAGCAGGCTGAAGGAGTGGAAAGGAGACGGGTAAGGGGCGTGGAGGGTGGGGGTGAAATGCTAAGGTTTGAAAGCGAAGGAGAATATGGCACTGGCGTTGCAGGTGGAAGCGGGAGAGGGAAGCCGAGGAGGGGTGGACATGACGGGAGCAGCGTGGGAGGGGGCAAGGTTGGGGAGGATGGTGAGTGGAAGGGCGGCGAGAGGTGGTGGAGAAGGGGGTGAAGAAGCTGAGTCGGATGGGGCTTGAAGTGGATTTCGCAGCGTTTCATTTGTCCTCTCCAAGACAACAACAAGCAAGCAAAGGCTTGCTGCCGGTGCAAGCCCCGTAATCCTTCCCGAAACCTTCCTCAGCCACAACATCATCTTTGTTTCGCGAAGGGAATCGTGGAGAAGTTGAAGGGATGAGGATTGGAAAGGGAGAATTTGGGCCGAGAGAATTGGGATGGAGAGGGGGATGGGGAACTAAGGGAATAGACAGTTCCGTCTTTTACCCTTGCATAGGATAAGACAAGTGGAGGAGGCGGAGGGAATGCTACAGGCACATACATCACTCGGACAATGAGGTAGGCAGCCAGAACAGACGCGTGGGTGCCATGGGAGGGAAGAGACATGGCTGGGACGTTATAAAGATAATCGTTTTCAAGCTAAAGCACGGGGGAGTTAAAGCGCTCCCCCATGCCTGCAACTTTCAATCCCTATTACCCGTAACTACACACATAATCCTCCTTACATTTGCTGGATTAATCTGCCAGTACCCATGGGCGCACATCACCATGGAGAAACGTGACGACCCTAAATGTTTGCCAAAAAAAAATACAGCAATGCAAGCTCAACACGGAGGTATCCCCTCAAGTGCCCCGTCGGGATGAGATTTCCATTTAATACGCCTCCCTTCAACTGAGAAACGGACAGATTATGAACAGATTTATGGAAGACTGGCCTGTCTCCGTTGATTCGTGGAATAACCGCACATCTTTCGAGATATCTCGTTCAAGTACCTTCACCGCAGCGATGTGACAATTTTATTCCACCTACGAGCCGGAAAATGGCGATTATTTATCTCAAAATTAACTAATAACCAGTTTAAGTAAAAATGTAAACTGAATGAAGGTACAAATTGAATAGTTTCTAGGGTGATATGGTGGAATTTGAACATAATAGATAAAAGATAAGAGCAAATCCCCACTACATAGATGTCATAGCACGACCCGGTTTTGATGTATTACATCATCTTCCCCAGACCTGAAGATGTAATACATCGAAACCGGGTCGTGCTATTAAACTTATCTAGCGGAAAATTGTTACTATCCATTCTTTCTTAGAATGAAGGTGAGCTTTCAAGTACCACATCACATGAATATAGTCAATAATCCTTCGGTTGAAGCTAATATTATGCCTTCAATTTCATAGCGGCAAAACTTTCTACGCATGGTGATTTAAATTTCCCCGTTATCATTCATTTCCTAATGCCGCGTTGAAGTTACTTCGGTATATTTAAGTAATACCGGAAATATTGAATCAAATTCCAGGTATTATGATTCTGAAAGAGTTCCATGAAATGTTGGAACAAATTACATCCTTTCAGAACCACTTGATCAGAACTATGTTAGAAGATTAACAACACTAAAAAGCCTATTAAGATACTAGCAGCCACATGATGTTTTTTTCATTGATGCATTACATGTTTGCAAGCTTCCAAAAGAAAAAGTAATAAGCTTTGATGCAATTTTCCATTAATTAATTATTCTCACTACGTGTGCTACGGCAACTAAGAATATTCGATAATTATATTCCATTGCCGTGAAATCTTTTTCAGGTTCATTCTTATCTTCAGGCTTGATTTATTAGCGACATTGATTCACTACACAATGGTTCCGGACAAACCCTTTAGAATCACTCCGCCGATGTATTCCTGCATTGCACGAATTCTGAAACCGTAACGTAAGGTAATGGAGTGAGAGAGGAGGAGGAAGGCAAAGAAGGACTGGAGGAACGTCCAAAAAGAAGTCCACGTAGAGTTTGGCATCAACGTAACCCCGTTCGGTAGACCCGCAGGGGTGGCTGGGTGGGACAACGTGGGTGGTGGAGTGACGATGGAGTTGGGAGCGGGGAAGGGGTCTCGGGAAGGAGGAGAGGCGAAGGGAAGTGGGATGGCGAGCAAAAAGGACCTCTCGCTTCGTTTCTCAGGGCCTTGGGTACGTTCCAGAGGATGAGATGGAAGTTCAAGTGGGCGAAAAAACTGTGGTGCCATGGCTCAGAATGGTCCTTTCCTCCCTTCCTTTCCACCCTTCTGGATTGATACTAGAAAGGCGGCGTATTGAAGTAGGGACTGAAAGATGGGGGACAAAGAGAAAGGGGGAGAGGGATTTAAGGGAGTTAGAGGGAGAGAAAGGGTTAGATTGAGAGGAATGAGAGAAAAAAGATATACATATGCGCAGATTTACAAACACACAATTCACACATACACGTCTATATCTGTCAGCGTATATCTACTCAACGAGCAACTGAGCAATATCCATTGACGCGAAAAGCATGCGAAAGGAGGTGAGCGACAGAACACATTAGAGAAGAAAATAATTAAGCACAGACGTGAGACTGATGGCCCAGTATTGTCTTCGTGTGTTCCTCGGCGATACCTCGGCGATAAGGCCTTCGGCAGTACCTCGGCGATAAGGAGTCCTACATTACCGAAAATTGCAAAGCTAACTAAACCCTACTAACTAAATATTTATGCTAATACAAGAAGGTTGACTTGTCATACAGCAATTAATTTACGGCTGTCGAATGCTGCGAGCTCGAAGAGGGGATAAATAAGAGCAGAAATTGTTACGTTCCGCATTAGTGGACTCAGTCCAATTTTTCAAGACAAAACCTGAAATTGATTCCAAAACATTTTAAGAACATTATACTTACGAAAAAGAAGAGGCACAGGAACTGTACGCACATCTCAGAAAATATATATCCTATCACAGCGATGAAAAGCGTTTAATAGCGGGCTTTGCGTTTCTGTAAATAGCTCGTCATGCAAATACACCTCTTCCTACGCGTAAACGTTAGAGCTACGTTACCAGAAAGGTAGTTAACTCACGAAAGAAATTAATCGCAAAAAATAAAAACATATGCGCATCGAAGGACACCACTACTGAATGAATAATTTTCAATAAACAATTCTTCATAATAATTAAAGTATATACACTTAACTAAGTAAGTCATAGTAAGCATATTTAAAATGTTCTTCTCAATATTTGAAATATTAAAAAAAAATTAATTTTGAATTTACTTTCTGGTTCCACCTAAATTATTACCAACTTATTATCTCTCACCGACAGTAAATAGACGAGACAATTATCTTACATATGCGCCAGCTATAAAATTGTATCATTAAAATAAAAGAACCATAAAAACCAATTAAAATAAAAGAACCAACCAAGTTGTACAAAGATCTTACACTGATATGTATTTAATGAGTAACTTCTTTTAGTCACACCGAAATGGACATGAACAGTGCCACGACAACGTTCAATTACCGTGCTCTTCCCAAGTAGTCCAGCGCGAAACTTTTAAATGGTGAGCACAAGCAAAGAAAGAAACCGTATCGACTAGTATGAGCTTGTCTGTCCAAAACAATATTTTATCATTGCAGCACAGGTTCCCACTTCATTTAAGCACCATTAAAGACGCTGATCAAGGAAGTCCCTTACAGCTGGGATATATGAGAAAGAGGGAAGATCCAAAGGACTCGGATGGGAGTGTCACATCCAACGATGGAACTTATGAATTGCGAAGTTTGGCAAAGAGACCGCTTTTCTCGCCCAGAGCCGCCCGCCATCAATTTGACGCCACGGCGCTTTAGTACTAGGAGTGTTGGGTTGGTGTTTGGCGGGGAGGGGGGAATGGAGAGAGAGAGAGAAAGGGGAGGAGATGCTCATGTACACAAGAGCAAAACACGCGATTTAAATGGGGCCGGCCCCGAAAACTGAGTGGAATGGAGTAGAAGTTGGTGGGAGAGAAGAGAGCGAGAGAGGACGCGAAGGGCGTGAGGTATAGAGGGAGCTGGAACGGGAGAATTGAGCTCTTCGTGTGCGAGGGAGGAAGCTCCCTCCATCGCTCGCCCCGCGGCTAGGGGAAGGCAATGGAATTGCGCTAATTCCGGCCGGACCGGGACAAACGTTTCCTAAGCCAGTTCCCTGGGAAGGCGTGGGTGGGGAAGGAGGGAGCGGGCGAGAACTCCGGCGTCTTCCTCCAAAGCCCCCATTACCGCCCGAATAACGCGCATGTTTCAAAACACTCAGAACAATTAAGTCGAAGAGAATTCGCGGCCTTTATCTACAAACAAACTACGGTCCAGTCCCGCTCCCACTCGCTGGCCGCGCATTACAGAGGCTGTTCGTTCTCGATAGGGGTAGCTTCAGGGCAAATTACACCCATATTCGTCGCATTTGGTAATAACATACAACGAATTCCAGAAAAGAAGAGTATGCCGGATGAAAAAAGGTCACCCTGATGAATACAAGTGAGTAACAATATGATGAACCCATATTACAATATAGAAATGTATAAACGTACAACTTTATTTTGAAGAATGCCATAGTGGACAAAAAATGAGACTCACTTAAAATGTAGCTAAAACTAATGAGAGCTCTGGTAAATATGTAAAACATTTTGCTATATTTTATCAATTATTCTGAAAAGTTAATTCAGCCTCGCTTTAATCCGTGTTTTAACAGGAATTCCCAAGCTATTTTTTATAGGAAACCTTTAAATAGAAATATTTTCAAGGGCAAATAAATAATATTATCACAATAATTGTGAGTCGACGAAATAATCAAATCCATGACTACATGCTCAGGTATTTTTTTCCATTTAAGCATTATACTGATCATATAACACTAATGCGAGGCATTAATTTAATATGTGCATCTCCCACAGCAATCAGTCTACCTCAATTCTCAATGCATTGAAGCCTTTTCAAAACTAGCACACGCGAAAAAAAATAATCACTTGGGAAAATGTTACTGTTTCTCTGTCCTCAATTCTAAATAATTAGCCATGCGTGTGATTGAAAGTTGTTCCACCAAAACCACTGAGCACACTTATTCGCCGAAGAAAACTCGGGGAAACCTTTCCTTGCCGCATCAAGCTAACATTTCTTCTGTAAAACCCGAGATAAGTGTCGGCGAAAGATCATAATTTCCCTTCGAAATAGTGTGAAACCTCTAGCCAATTTTTATTATAAGAAAACTACTAGGAAAAGGAACAACAAAAGATTGGCCGTAGCGAGAGGGGGCGGACGGAAATCCTGTGAAGCTCCTCAATTTCTCCGAAATCGAGCTAAAGGGTTTCCTATCAACTTATCTTACGCGGGAAATCTCTTTTTCTGAAGCGCGGCGGAAGGAGGGCGAGCTAGTGGTCCTGCGGAAGGGATGTAGAGGAGCAGAGAGGTGGGTTGAAGGTTGTGAGGGTTAGAGGCGCAGTTGGGAGGAGAAGAAGAATAGAATCTCCAACAAAAGACCACGGTGCCGGGAGAAAATAAAGAGAGACTAATAAACTATTGTCGGAGGCATTTGCACCGAACAAATCCAGACGGCGATATAAAAGGCGACCGGCGAAGTGTATTTTGCGCCACATCAATGGGTTAGATAAGGACTCCATCTAGTTACAAAGGGTGGTCGCCAGGAGTCCATAAGGTGGTATAGGTTTCGGTGGTTGGCTCCACATAAATAAGTTCCCAAGTAGGTTCAGACAACGCCGACCGAACGAGCGTGATTTCGTCTCGGGAGGGAGCTTTTGTTTCGGGAGTGTTTATAAGGCGAGAGGGAGGGACTAAATTGCCCATCGGGGAGAGAAAAAAAAGGGGTCAAGATGGAGTATTGAGGGGGGAAATACGTGAGAGACTGTGGAGAAGTGAGTAGGAGGGAGAAAAAGAGCTAAATTCAATGGCGAAGAATTAAAATGGCTTTGGCCACCCCATAAAGTTGGTGGTACATAAATGAAATAAGTCCGTGGTAAGGGGAGGAGATAGCAAAAATAAATTGAATTTGAGACAATGCTAATGTATGTTGCCGGACCTAAAACAAAATTTGTAAAGAAAGAACAAACGATAGATTACGGCAAGCTCATAAGATATGAGGCACAAACCTACGCTTGGCTATAATTTGCCGCACGATTCCCAAAATTTTGAATTCAAGCTTAAGTACAGAAGGTTTCTGAAAACCCTAATTAAAAGAGGAACGAACACTATGAGACTTACAGAAGGCTTAAAGAGGATAAAAGGAGAGGGAAGTGGAACTAGGAAGACGATTATTGCGAAGATAATGAATGAAGAAAATGGAAAGGCCGTGCAGGAAAACAACGAAATGGAGAGAGACAGCAAAAGACTCAGATTTTCAGGTCGCTGACGACTGAAGCACTGAATCTAATTCAACCGAAACCATCAAAATGTTGGGCGACAAGTCAAATAATTATTAATTGTAGACACTAAAATTCATCAGGCACGTAACTATAGCGGCATTATTTTTTAAAAAGCGTGATGACAAAAATGATTGAGAAAACTTCAGATAAAAGTACAAAATAATGCAGTTTGATATACGTATGAATATAAAACACCATGTTAGAGCCTAAATTAAAGTATGAATTCTCATCCGATTATTTGAGAAGGAAGCAAATGAGTTCCATCGCTCAATACTTCTCCAATGCAGTAATGCGAATAACTATGCATGCGAAGCAAAAGCAAAGGGGTTGTCATACGAATCCCAGCGTCATAGAATCACTACCTTAGAGCACTTCGTGTTTGCATTTCCATCACAAACGATGGTATTTTATTCATTCTAAGGAAATCAAATTAGAATAAAAATAACCAAGATATCCTACAAGTAACTAAAGCTGAACCCAGATCCTCTGCGTTAAGAGCCATTAGACTAGCTGCCAGGCCCAAAACAGATGGGACATTCTCTAAACATACAACACCCTAAACCTAGCGTAAATAAGTACCTTTATGCAAATCGCAGTCTAGAAAGAGAATATAATATTCCCTGAATAAATCCAGTAGCTTCCACAAGCAAATAATAGATGTCATTTTGAAAATAAAACATGCGTGTGAAACATTTATGTTAATCAATAGGCATAATTTAAGCAACAATTTCCAGCTAGAGATTTTACCACGAGGGACAACAGTAGCACGCGAGTATTCACGGAATAGTGAAAAATTCCTGTCACACAAAGGTGACAGATAAATACTTTAAAAGGTAAATTAAAAAATTAATTTTCACACATACCATTTTCCATTTTTAATTCAACGTCAGACTACTATTACTCGTATTGGTAATCTCAATATTTTGTTTAAAGCACAATCGGTATTAGCAAAATCTCTCACAAATTGGATTAAACATTCTTGTGCACCTGAGATAGGCCCAACATAAGGGTAATGTTTCACACTTCAAACGTGAAGGAAGGCTGTTCCAATACGTACTTTACGTCATTTCCGTTTTCTCATATCTTATACCCGAGATATGCGAAATGACCAAGGATTAGTGAACGCATTTCGATCAACAGCTAACTGCCAAGGCATATCAAAAGATCCCCGAGGTATTTGGAAAAGAATGACACGGACTTAATCACTACAACAAGAAAGAGCTGCCAGTTCCCATTAAGCCAATTTTTTCGCGAAGTACTACAGTTAACTTTGTTAGATCCTCTCATTACGAACAATCCCTTGAAGCTAATTAGTTCTTTTCCTCCACAACACTCATTACCCTTCAACCCTGTAATCTCCCCACTCTTTACAACCCCACTATTCTAAAAAAACAAGGAATGGACGGAAGGAGAGTGGGACAAGCGTGCTGAGGAAAAGAGAACCAGGCTACTCAGCTGTCCCCATGCCAACGCCGCCGACGATCTCTCGACCGCACTCTCGCCATTGATCTTTCCTTACCTACTCGTATAACGAGGACAGCGGTTATTATTATTTTTCCCTCTCCCTTAAAGCGAAAAGAGCCCAGGAAATGGCGAGGCCATTGGATCCTGCAGCTGAGTCTCTGACACCGAGGACATTCAGGGACTCCCAGCAAAGCAGACCGATGTTTTGCGTGTGGTTTTGATTCGAGAGTGGGGTAGCTTTATGTTCTGTCATGCTCCCGTGCCCGATCCTCTCCGCGACGGTGCTTTCAGCTTTGGAGTCAAATATTCGATGAAGACGAATGAAACTCGAGCGAATTTACTTAATTACTCCGACTTGAAAAATGACCAACAATGGAGGTGTATATCAAACCCATTTTGTGATTGATTTCATGATTTGCCATCGAACTTCATGAAATTGCTCAAGAGCAGGGCAGTAACCAAGACTAAACTTATGCCGCATAGTTATGAAGCTCTACCTAACGCCATTTCCATTACATATACAGAGTTAATTCATAAATATGAGCTTGCGAGGAGAGGTGATATGATACCCAACATTTCACGAAGCATACCTCCGAAAAAAAGGAGAGAACAACTTTGGTCCCAATTCCTGAAAATATGTCACCATTTGCTTTAAAAGTGAGAAATAAACAAGGTGGCAATGAAGGCTGAACAACAAATTGAAAAAAAATTCGCCTTCTATCATATTTTCCCAAAATATTATGTTTAAGAGGAACAATTGATGTCTGAGCAATCGCAGAGCTGGGAGTCAGCACAGAACCGTAAATCTCATTGACGCTGATTATCTGGGCTTTATAAACCTGCAGAAGTCGTGAAGTGCTTCGGAATTGCAATTGCGCGTGCTCTGCTCTCCCTGGATTATGCGAGATATTTAAAACAGTTTTACGCGAAGCACGGAACCGATTCTGCCGAACAAATCCCAGGGACTCTGCGTTCGTAACATGCAGATAACGAAACCGAAATTCATGCATCCGTATTTGCGTTAATTGCACGAGCTTCTAACCACTGGACATTGCTTAGACTTCCAACTGCCGGAGGAATGCAGATAGGAAACTAAAATGCTGGATTGGGATTCCATGAATGCATGGGCGAAAATATCCACCGGATTTATTAATCTGTTAACATAACCGAGCAGACGGCTAAGAATAACCATTGGCAATTAGCAATTCCGAAAATTTGATTCCCACAACTAGAAGTTCCAAAAAAAAAAGTTTTCACAGCAAAAACATCAACATCAACGGAGTATTTACGAATAAAATTTTCAGAAGCCATATTTGTATTCGTGGCGAATTCACGATAACAGTAAAAATGCTAATGCAAATACGATTCTTCCGTTATTGCAGCATAAACAACAACATAACCTCTGATGGGTTTGCTTCCTCACTGCGTTGTGACAAGTAATTGTAACTGGTGGATCTTTACGTTACGCAATGGACATAAAGATAAACTCATTCACGCCTTGTAACTAAAATACGCACACCTTCGTCATAAAAATTTGGATATACGCTTAGGGGAGAAAAAATGAAACACAAGAATTCAATTCAATAGAATGGTACGATCTATTAGGGATAATTACCACATAAACGATAATGGAAAATAGCCCGGTCATCGAAATCATGCGATTCTGCGCAGTAACAGAAACTTCCGGCTGCGCAAAGACGCTCCCAGGGATCCCGATCTTCATTAGTAGCATGTACCATGGAATTTCGTGTTTTAGCAGTCCCACACCGACTCGACACCCTCATCCCCACTCTCGCCCCAGGAAGTACGTGACAATAACGAAGGGGTGGCATCTAGAGCGCGGCGGGTAAAATATCGAAAACAAGGATAAGAACTGGGTTAAAACATTAAGGGCACCAAACCACACACGAGCACCGAACTTTTGGGATGGCTAGGGACGGCTCGAGGGGAATAGAATACCGAGGACGTATTTGGAAGGATGACGAGAGAAAAGAGTCCTACACAAAACGTGACTACACCGCACAGCTACACACATCCAGAGTACTTTCAAACATTTTACGCGAATGAATTAATGGGGGCGTATGTGCAGTGCAAGCGTCCCTGGAGTCCAGCTTAAGAGTAGCAAGAGGAGGAGGAAAGGCTTAAATGACTCCCTCTCGGTGGGGGGGAAAGGGGATGGGAGGACGAGGGGACCATGGATGGGGAAAGGCGGGGTTGGAAAGAGGGGGAAGAGTCTGTTTTGCTCCGAGAGCGCTTCGGGAAGGGGGGCAAGAAGAGTAGTAGCGCGGGAGGGGGAGGAAAGTGGGCGGGGGTGGAGATCGAGGTCTGAAAACTGAGAGCGCGAGTGGTTATGGCTTGTGGTTGGCGTCCATCGGAAATTCAAAACCAAAACTCCCCGCTTCTCTCCCACATATACACACCCACACGCACACACACGTACTCACAAACTCACTCACACTCCCACCCCTCAAACCACCCTTGAAACCCTGTCTTCTTTTTGTAAACGCTAAAGGCTTTCCAAGCACAGCCAACACCACCCCCACCACCAAGAGAATCCTACCCACACTCCTCTATATCCGAATCTCTTCACAGAATGCCCTGACACTCAAGCTTCGCCCGCCTCCCTTCCCCGACCTTAAAACCCACGTCTATCTCTCTCTCTACCCCCTACCTCTCTTAATCCCCCCCCCAGCCAGCACACAAACAGAAACACATGCAGGACAGGAACCACTGCACAGAGGTTACCACCGCCATATCATAGAGTGACGCAACGAGAGGCATCTCCACTCGACTCGTAAGTGCGTATGCACTTCATTTTTCTATTCGTCATAGTGCCCTTCATGCAACGGTGCTGAAACGGGAGCCATCGCTAACCCATCTACTAAGACACTACAGGTGTAAACAAAGTGTTCACACAAAAGAATGCACATCAAGTAAACAAAACCAACGACACTGACACGAGTCAAGTCAACACTGTGAAAGCTAATGACAGCTTAGGGATACAGTCAACAAAAACCAGTACCCGCGTCGTGAGTGTGAAAATACCTATTTACGTACGGAGATTTAATGTAACTTTCAGGTAAAGTGGTACGAAATAAGATCGTTTTATGTACATATAGCATTGTGCTGTCGACTGGCAAAGTTATTCCACTCTAAGCATAACTACTGCAGAAAAAGCGATTGCTAGACAAGCTTAGAGAAACATATCAACCCGAGGATGCTAGTTCATTTTCATGCGGAATACATAAAACATTCAATTTTTTATTTCAGTCGTGAATAAGGAAACACAAGAAAGTTGAATTCGGAGTTACCCTCGAGGAGTAATGGAACGAAACCATGATATTTGAATTCATATTGATAACTATTCACCGGTAGAAAAGTCTCACTGGCCGACGCAATAAAAAGTGCTTCATTATAGAATTTTAACGACCTCCATTGGGCACAAAAATAATCCCAAAGTAAATAATGACCTACATTCTCGCATCCGCTTAATTTCCAGCAATCAATAACTAGCATGCGGATCGTATTGGATGGAGCACTCACACAAACGACTAAATTCTGAACTTCATTGTTATAGCGCGGGGACTTTAAAAAGTTTTTGCTTTCAAATGCAGATAGGGATGCCAACGGGAGCCGAAAAATAACGGGGAACGCATGCAGCGAATATTTACGGCACAGCACCGAAATGAAATCAAGAACCCTCATACTCGGAATACCTCATTATCTCGCAGATCAAAGCCGCGAGAAATAAATAAATAAATAAAGTAACAACGATGAGGGGCGAAAATAAACAACGGAATAACGACTGTAAAGGGTGGCTTTTGGGAAGAGGGTGGAAACAGTGTGGAAAGGACAGAACGGCGGAAGGGGGAGTCTATTACTGCAAAAATGTTATCCAGTTCCCATGTTTACTTTTTACTCGCCATTCGACTGGGGCCAATTTAAATAGTAAAAGCATTCATTTACGTTCTATGGGATTTCGTTTACACAAAAAGGACTCTTGCGAAGCCTTTTTTTAACAACCACCGCTGATGGGATGCCGTTGACAAGGACGTCGTTTAGAATAAAAACGAGTATTTTCATTTTTCAATACTTATTTTCTCCTTGGACATTGCTGTTTTTAATGTTGCTGTAACTGAAAAAATAATATTACATTCAATTTTCATAAACTTCGAAGGGAAAATTAAATATATTTTACATTAAACATATAAAAATTTAACGTTCGAGTCGGATTTCTTCATCCGCATACATTAACCAGTTCTAATGAAATTATTTAACCACATGAATTCATAACCCAACCCTTTGACCACAACTACGTTTCCAGTAATTTTTCCACTAATTTATTACCCTTATTAAATAGCTAACTTCCGAAAGCATCACAGCAAAATATTAAATG
This sequence comes from Hetaerina americana, assembly GCF_022747635.1. Lineage (NCBI taxonomy): Eukaryota > Metazoa > Arthropoda > Insecta > Odonata > Calopterygidae > Hetaerina > Hetaerina americana. Next base: position 64,590,283 of record NW_027287205.1, on the reverse strand, counting down.
CATTATCCAAAGAGTAATTTCATTGCAGTTGACCTCATTCAAAAATCAGATTATAAAAATAAACAGAATAGCGTTACCTTATATTTCCTCGTAAAATTGGGTAGGCCAGTAAAATAACTAGAAGAACTCACCTGAAAACAGAGAACGTAAAATTAGAGAAAATCATGCATCACGTAAAGATGAATTTTATTGAAACCAAAATATTTGGGACTTATGGCCTCTACTCTCTTCTACATGAAAAAGAGGGAAAATTATTAATTACAGAAATAACATACCTAAGAATTTAATTGCACCACCACATCAATTATGAATAAATTTAAATAAACGAATTCTTCCTTCTGAGGCCTCCTATATTTAATTTCGGGTTTAAAAAAGAAATATTTATTTTCCTTTAAAACGGGTAGTATTTAATCACGAATCATACATGCAACTTAATAATTATACTAGTTTTAAACTCATATTTACAAAATATTTTGGCAATGTGTATTTATCCGTGGGATACAAATAAATGTTATTTAATCAATATCAAAATATACTAAAACCTACAATACCTATATCTCCACTAAATTGATACCACTCAGGCAAATTCTGACAAATCCATTTATTTTAGCACCGTTATCATTTTCCTGGTTCACGTATATTCAGAAAGGAAATATTAGTGGATAACAGAAAGAGTTCCCAAATTTCCACTCAAATTTACGTAAAAGTCAGAAAAACGGCTGGACGCTGAAAATTCACAAAAAATAATTCTAATATCTTTAATGTTCATACTGAAACAAATACATCATAACTAATCGCAACTGATTGCTGAAGCACCGAAAGCACTTTAATTTTAAAATTTAAGTAATTACAAACATTTTGGACCAAATGAAACTTCAATATATACATGAGAGTTGCAATTAAATATGAGCAGGATTCAAGATAGAGGCCTCAGATGTCCATAAAAAGTATTTAAACATAAATTCAGTCCAAAGCGCTAGTACTAGGACAGATGAATTGGAACCAATGATGAGTCTAGGATTACACCTTTCTTCTTGCTTCACAGAGCGAATATTATCAAATGGTAAGGCTAAAATAAGGTGAAGAACTATAATTATGCTCATAATTTGTACACAATTTCCATATTAAATCACCTTTCGAAAAAAGAGCGCTAAAAAGCCAGCAATCAATCACTGGCTATAAAGGAAAAAAGGAGTGCCGAGCTTCCTTCCATAGCTACCGTGATTCCATCTGCCAATGTTCTTCCCCTAAGCACTTATATCCTCATTACGGGCGCCACAAATATACTTTTGACGTGTTAACAATCCAGCGGCAATAATCTAAAATACTTCCTCTATACGCTTAACAGAAAGAATATATCCTACTACCCAAACAAAACCCACACATTCGAGAAAGCACCAAAATAACGTCGTTAACAAAAGAAGTCGAGGACAACGCTTCACGTCACATACCTTTCCTCCCCAATGCAACCGACAGATGGGTGGGTGATAGAGGGGGGATAAATGTCCCTTTTCTGCATTCAAAAAATTTTAACAAACCCTACCACGGGAAAGAGAACTGTATGGATGAGGACGTGATGGGAGGGTGGGTAAAACAAAAGAATGCCAAAAACAAGAGGCCGTTTAAAAAAACCGCTGGGGCGGGGGAGAGAGGATAAGGGTGGGGGAAGTGGGGAGGGAGAAAGAGCGGGTCGGGGACGAATGAAAAGGGGTTTAGAAGGAAGGAGAGAGACGGAGCGGGGGAGGGAGAGAGGCGATAGGAGTCATGAGGAGCGACAGCTGCTACGAACCGCTGGAACACACATAATCCCGAATCACGGCTCTCCGACCATCCCTTCTCTCTCTCCTCCCCGTTCGCCTCCCCCCATAACCGACGCCGCCAACTGAACTTTCAAGCTCTCAGCTTTTGCCCTTCACTCCTATTCCGCTACGGCACCAACCATACCTACTACTCCAGCGATTCTCACTCATTCCCAGACCCCCGCCACGCACCACCCACCCAAGTCTGAAGCACGTCAGGAGACCTGCTTCCTATCAACTACAATTCAAGCAGCGCTCGGAGCGGCGCCACCGTCGCCGCGACTTCCCCGAGCGAAGGCTTCGCCATGTGCGAACCCAATTCCAACGGGCCCTGCTTACTGAAGAACCCGACGGCCGCGCGCAATGAACAGAAGTCAAAGTGCTTGTCTGCCTGGTTCAATGAGGTCTACGGTCAATTTCAAGCATCCTCTCGACTTCACTTCCCTCGACGGATTCAGAATATAGTCATCCAATGTCACTCACGACACTCAAATGCACGAAATCCCCACGTCATAGCCTTGAGGGGTAACGAAGCTAAATCAAGATCATGGTTGTTTCATATTTTCGAGCTGTTGTTCGGTGAAAAATTCGCCGGCCCAAGCGGCAAGAATCCACAGCGCACCATGCATCGAAATCTTTTGTCTTCGTCGGTCGAAGGCCCAATCCATGTCGCGCATTATAGAGAACCTATACTGAGTCGGCCCCCTGGAAATTCCTATCAAATCTCAACGAGGGTTATAAATGCAGACATATTACTAGCCATAGTATTCCTATGCATAAGAAATGATAACAGCTGAATAGCAGAGGTTTAGTATAAGGATAAATTATGACAGCAAAATTATCACGATATTCGAGTTCGTTTACTTAGGACAGAATTTTTCTGGAATACAACTTTCCAATATGCGTTTCTTTATGTGTGAGAAGTGTCATAATATAATGCTTGAGGAAATATGAGAAAAATGAAAGACATCACATCATTCTGAAATAATATCACATTTATTACATAAATCTGGAAAATGTTTCCTTTTGTAAAACTTTGAATCATTAAACTCTCCATACACTAATACAAATTCCCTATTGTTTACCATACCCAATGCCTGATCGAGAATGACTATACGATTCGCATGGCGAGAAAGGAAAATCCTGGCAATTCCGAAACCCAAAAATCCGTAAAAATGTTTTGTAGATCTCGTGAACAGGAAACGGCACTGAAATAAACGAAAAGTAGTCACCACACGTAAAATTATGCGCTAATCACGCAAAAAAGAAAAGATTGTAAACATCTATGATAGACCCAATTAAAATTATTTGAGATCCCAGAAAACATTCTCTTCCGCAGAATGCTGTCTAAACGAAAGATTACTTGACCCTTTTCTCCGATCGCAACCACTTATTATTCTCTTCTCTTCTGGTAGACAGAAATAACTATCGGAATAGGCGTAACAATTCGGCCCGTAGAGTGGAAACCGGTTTCCGATAAAAATTATCGCAAGACCAGTTCGGAAAAACCCTTTCCTTACATATCCACACTCTTTAGTTTCGGTTTGCATTCCAATTGATCCAACATGAAGAAAATACAGCAGCTATTTTCCAAAAATTATGGTTACTCACAGCAGAATGTCCAACCTGCCTGACTTGCACTATTAAGATCGGACTTGATGTCACGGTTTTCAGTATGGGTTAATTAGATTTCTTATTAATGCACCAAGTTATGAAGAGTTTTACGTCCGGTCAAGGCTGTACGGATGAAAAGAGACTTTTTAAATTCTCTTTCCCTTTCCAACTTTAAATTTCTCTCGTTTCTCCAGATTAATCTACAAGTCGGGACGCTGTACCTTAATTTATTTTCAGTGCTTTATAAATAGGCTAACACACATGCTCTATTATACTATCTTTAAGCACCCACTGCCTGTGATATAGCTTAAAATTTATTAACACAATTGTGATGCACAAACATATATCATTTCCAAAATAGACTTAATCCTGCCCTACTGTAAATTCGCGGGTGCTAACTACATTGATTTCCTTGAAAAAGATGGATTAACATTACGATCCTTAGAATTTTCATCGTGAATAAAGTATACCTTTCACAATCTATACCTGAAAACGAAGTAGTCCACGGTAAATTTGAATTTTATACTACAAAAGGAGTAGTGTGGCCAATCGAAGGGAGGGAATTGACCAACAGCATTATGATGAAAACGCGGAGTAAAAGAAAAGATACTGGCGCACATGCGAGCATCGCACGTGATCGATCATTGATTTCATAACGGAAACGAATAGCAAAACGTGGTGTTACGAAACTTTGCGGATAATCCGATACTTTTCCAATTCTACTATCACCCACCTGGACCACGAGATTAATTTACTCCAAAAATTGTGTAGTAATTTTTTTTCACGAGCACTGTTACCAAATGGGGGGAAACATGTTTTGCGAAATCTGTCCCTGAATCGGTACGTACGCGTGGAAAAAAGTGTATCTCTGACTCAAGCGAAAAGGAGAAAGAGAATGGACAAGAGACAGGACGAAGTGAGGGGGCTGAGAGAAAGAAAGGGGATCAAAGGGGGAAGAATCGAAGTGAATTGATAGGTTCGTGTGTAAGAAATCCAGTCGCTCACGAGAGAGTGAGAGGAAATACCGACTCCGAAGAGAGCGAGCTGTAGAGAGGCAGAGATTTTCTTCAGCTGTGTCCTTACGTGCGTGACGACCCAAGCACGGTACACAGGACAGGAAAGGAAAAGGGGGAGGGTCTGTGAAGCCTATGAAAATAAAAAGGGTGGAGGATTAAGCACGAAAAAGTGAAAGTGAATTAAGGACACACAATGGGGGCGTCACAAATATAGGGAGAGGGGCGGAACACGATACGTTTCCAGAGAATGATCACCGCTAAAGATAGCAACAGATCGTTGGTAGTCCAGGTGTATAAGAATAAAAAGATTGGGACTATAGCGACGGAACATAATACCACATGATATTTTAAGGTAAGACAAAATAACGAATTGTAGAATGAAATACACTTTAGGATTTCCAATGAAGTGTCAATGCCCTTGAGGTTAATTAATTAAAATCAAAATCGAGTCTTCTAATTCAAAACCCAGATTACCATAGCAGTCACATGCATTATCTGTTCAGGATAATATGTAACAGCTTAGTGCGTTAGTTACGTTTCCCTGGAAAAACTTTGTGTCGTCTAATCACATAAAATTGTAGCGAAACTCCAATAATGCTCGGATTTGAAAATGAGTGTGGTTAATTACGGTGGAAGTTCGAATCGTTACAGAAAGTAAAGTACGTCCGAAATCTGAAACTGAATTAAAAATGGGAAACTGTCGTATTAGCAGAAAATAAAAAACGATTATGAATTGAGTTATTTGAATGAATTGTAAAATTAGTTAAGGCGAAAACTTTTTTACACTTCGAAATTTCTATAATATATTTAAAGGTAAAATGAAATGAATAATGAATTGACAGCAAGCATTTCACAATACTTTCACATCACTTTATAAAATTATATGTATTAACTTGTATTAAATATAGTTTCTATTGAATTTTCATAAAATTTATAAAGTTGGTTACCAGAATAGTCATAAAAATTTGATTGCCGTTTTAAAACCCGCATTATGATTCGGCTAGACTACAAGTAGATTTTTCAGCCTCAAAAAATCCATCACTTAACTTCCCTTTTTAAGCTCCTGAACTTTTGCTTTCAAGCAAATAGCGACCTCATTAACTTTTATTCATTGTTAATTTCAGGAAGAGTGTAGTCAACCTCTTCATTGTACCTAGGAAAAAGAGATTTTATTTCCACTCGAGCGTATTGCCGCAGCGCGAGCAGCCCTAAAATTACTAATAGCCTTCTACATGTGTGTTCTAGTGTCTTTCCCTTCTGAGTGCGTGAAACTAAGACGGTGATCCATTAGAATCTGAAACGCAGGTGACGAAGTGAGAGCCTGAGGAAATAATTTCCGCTTAGATTAGCATCCTCGAAGTCAGCGAAATTCAATCAGTTTCCAGATGCATGCAGACTTAAGCAAGTAAGCACCACGTACGCTCCGATTTCGGTAATTCCATTAATGGCACGCGCTCATGCAAAATACAAACGTACTGGTGGCCAAGGGAGAGGACACCGGGAGACTTCAGGACACTTGCGCACCAGCAGGAGGGCGGTGGGTCGTTTAAGGGAGAGAGGGAAACACTTGTGTACGAGAAGGCGGGAACAAGGCTTGCCTTGCAGCGGGACCTCTCGGTCGTACGGCGTCGTGCGACAGGGAAGTAAGACCCCCGACATGGGCCTTGGGAGGTCGCGGGTGTGTTAAGAGTGGGGAAGGGGCAGGGATCCAACGGGGAAGGGGGAGACGCGTTTCTCGAGAACGTTAACTCAGCAAGGGGTGTGGAAGCCAAGTAGAGAGGTAGATAGCGTGCGCGATTTAACACCTCGACGCCCCGCCGGCGATGCGAGTAATCATTTCCAAGGGGCAATGAGTCGCCGTCCCCTCGCCCAGGGACGAAGCAGTAGGGTCGGTTTGCATCAGGGCAGGACACACCCATTTTATCACATCCTGTTTACAATCCCTTAAACTCCGGTGTCTTTCCTCAGAGCAGAATTAAAAACATCTTCGTCTAGCTCCCACGACTGAACACAACCCTACTGTCTTTCGATATTAACTAAGAGTTCAGGAAAACCTCCACAAATAGCAGAAGCCCAGTATGCCGGGCTAATTCATACGGTATATCATAGGACTTTAAATTCATCTTCACGAGATTATATCCTATCCGAAGTAAAATAAGCGTACGTATGCATGGAAGAACATGGACGATACAAGTACGAGTATTTCCAAACGGATTCTGCCAGAATGAAAAAAATTCACGTGCTTTCAAAAATCAACAATTTAGAAAAACGTGGAGGGAACAGTAAGAAATGATGACGATGAAAATGATCATTTTTGAAAATTAAATGCTTTTATTTCACACACTTTTGTAGTTATGAGTAGGTCAAATAATAAAAGATAAATCAATAGTATAATAAACTTTTAAAAATACGTCAATGAAAAGAAGTAGCTACGTAATAATAACGACCTGTACCACATGAATCCAAAATGTAGTAATAAAAAGGTTTTTCGCTTTCCATCCTCAATTTTTCAATGCAACAGGATCCAGTAATTATCCTCATTTCTCTCGTGCTATCCTAATGCTTTCGTGCGACTGTTTCCGTGGCTTTCGTCCTGTCATTTCCATTTCTAATTTACTAATAAATCCCAAGAAGGTCAAATTAGTTTTAATTTTTGAGAGCTCTACCATGACCCAGCTATTAGTAGCAGGAAACTAGAAGGACCTGCCACGAATTGAATGTGAACAATGAACCATACAGAAGTAGCAGCAGCCAAACTACTAAAAAATATGAAATATGATGATTTCAATTAAAATTTCTAAATTATCGACTTATAATTATACGATTGTAAATAATAATTTGTTTCATACCACGTTTTAGGTCTCTAATAGAAAGTAAACACCACAACTGACGCATACATTATAAGTTCAAAAGTGAATCACTAGAAGTCCACAATGGCGCATAAAATTTGACTGAAAATTTACCTGATTACTCCATGATTTCCGTAAGCTAATATTTCCACCATTCCGTGATTATCCAACGTTTTTTTGGGGTATGCGAAACCACATGACGGGTAAAAGCAAAAAATCATGTCAGGCCCTCTATATGAACCAAATAAATAAGGCAATTTTCATTTAAAAAGAAAAACACTGCGGATTTGATTAAAATATTACTTTCTAAAAAAGAGGTACTGAATAATCATGGGTATATACTGAATTAAGCTATTCCCTCGCATCCGAATACCTTAAAAACATCAAATTGAACGACTGAATTCCATGGTATTCCCAGAATTCTTTCTATGTCAATAAATTTCACCACAGATCCATGACATCCCTGTGCGGTAAACACCATTCATTGATGAATACTTTCGAATAAAAATATTATTAATTTAAAAAATTGGGCTCATTGAATTTTGTTTTGAATGGGTCACAAGTACTCCGACCCAAGTGGAAACTGTAATTTGATTTTCTAAAAATTCAAGTCGTATTTCGGTAAAAATATATGCGCGACCTACCCCGCCCATTTCTCGTTTTGGATGTCTGGAAGCCACTAAGAAAACCAATCACCACTAGAGCATCACCCCCTTTGGGTAGAACGCTATTTATTTATGTGTTCCTTCTTTGCCATAATCACATGGCCAAATACTCCCTATTTCCCTACGCAATGACGCCGCGGCGGGGAAATAGGGGGAAAAAATGAAGCACGTAGGAGACGGTTGGGGAGGAGTCGAAAAAAACGGAGAGAGCGGGGAGCGAAGCAATCCCGTAGTCTGGCCGCGAGCATGGAGAGAAGCAGCTGGTGACACGTGTTTGAAACGTTATGGAGTGGGAAGGTCGGGGTAGGGTGGCGGAAGGAAGGCGCAAGATTCGAAGGGGGGGGTGTCTAAGGGTGGGATCCCTGGGGGAGTTCGGGAAACATACCATAAGGGGCGGTGAAAAAGTTGGAAGTTTATGAATACACACACCCCACACAAAGCGCGCCAATGGGAAAGGTGGGTTACGGGTGGCGCCTGAAGGAAATAAGGAATATCATTTCGTGGCGTATGCAGAGCGGCTGTGGAAATGCTGGCTGGTTAGTTCATGGCGAGGAAGGATGGGAGAAAGGGGGGAGAAAAAGGTTCGGGGATGAAACTGATTTGAGGAGGAAATTTTTGAATTCAGGAAATAACCTAATTCAGGCTAACCTTGAGAAGTTCCTCCAACGCACTCACTCTCCTTTTACGAATCAGATATGGGAGGAAAAGCAAAAATGACAAAAAAGTTTCTTTTTAAAAGCATACTCATTTTTACATTTTTCTGCAAATATTCTTGAAATTATAACATCATTGAAATAAATCGACTTTCAAATTCCAACCGTATAACTTAAAAATACGCGTCGTCATGAACAAGTTGACAGTATTTTCTCCATTGTTTCCGCCCTTGTGGACAACGACTAATAATTAATCGAACGAAAATATTTATCTTTTCAAAACAAGTTGAAACCATTATATTTTGAACACCACTGATGAACATGGATTGGGATTAGTGATTTGCAATTCTAAATGTAATCCATGTTATGTTATCAAGATTTGGAATATCAAACAATAAATTTAAAAAGGTCTGAAATTTTGTACCACATTTGCATTATATTAACTTGATACGCTCATTATATTAACTTGATTTGTAATTAGCCTCCTACATATTCTTAAATTAAGAAATAATTTGGAACAACTGCAATTTTGAAAAACTTATGTTTTAGCAGCTGCATTTTTCTTGGTGTACATCATATGTAAAATATTATGAAACTTAAATACATTCAAAAAAATCTAATGTGGCCAGCAATTAATTTGTTTCACCTCTTGTGGACAACATAAGGAAGGATGAAGCGAAGGAAAATTCACAGGTAAGCATTAATAGGAGGCGGTCAACTATGTTCACTAAAAGGTATTTATCTATATTTTAGGCAGAACAGATAAAATGCTGTTTAATCAATGATGCTTGACAGTATGTAATTCCTTAGATTAATTCTATTTTTATGTGAATATAACTACTACTTACTACTAAACGCATATACATATATGTCCCAATATTATTTCATCCATGCTAATCGGGTGAAAATCTCATTATTTCGTGGTACAATAACATTACTGTAAGCTAAAATGCATTCTTATGACTTTGTATAAATGTGACTTTTTGCGTGTAATTCTACAGATCGAAATTCATTTCAGCCATAGTCCAAGAGCAATTGACACACTCGGACATTCTTATTTCACCTCATGTCAGTTCCCAATACGTATTCAGTAATAAGTAACGCATGTCGTCGTAATGCAAGTAACATAGCCGAGTTGCTTGCAATCTTTTCAAGCCTTTCAAGTAGAAATTATTCGAATTTATACGAAATATAGGCGAGCGAGCCACTCAAACAAGCATTTATTTAGGCAGACCTCCGCAGAGGTATTGTTATAGTACAAGTTCCAGCATGAAAATGATATGAACGCGTTGGTGAGAAAGGCCAGAAAATTACCAAAGAATTTCGCCTGAGACAGATCAAACCGCTTTCGCAGGAAAACTATCTAAGTAAGATATTTTTAGGGACTCACTGACATGTGGGCTGTAACTATTTACCTTGGAAGATGAACATGATAAATAGAAAATCAGGAAGGTCAGACGTCCTCGTGTATTTCAAATGGAGTAAAAACATTTCTCTGCTGTACGTTTGACACGAGAAGAATAAGTGAAAGGAAAAAGAATTCAACTTCTAGAGATACGAATAAATTTTTGCCCCTTTCTAGACTGTGTAGCAGTGAAGACGAAATGGTTGATTTCTTTAAAGAAGAGAATCCCACTGAAACCATGCGAAGGGATCAAGAACTCTTTTTGAAGAATAAAAACACATTCATCTAGGATACTCATACGAAAAGGTACACCTATTCCCAATTCAATGTTTTTAATTTTTTTTAATAACTAGCTATACAAAAACAACATTTTTCAGCAAAAACTCGTATATTTGGTTTCTAGACAATTAGCGGGAAAAGCCTTCAATTACGGTTGTTAGATACATTATGCACGGCTTCAAGCCAAGTTGGAAATTCATTTCTCAATGGCTTATGCATAGGCAGGGATCCACAACAATCAAGAATTAGTGAATCATTTGAACAGAAGAGAACAGCAAATACCAAATGACATTTATCTAAAAGAGTAAGCTCATTCACTAACATGAAGGAAAAAAAGGGTACAGATATCTATAACTAAATCCTCCACATTAACATTAGTTCATCTCTCTCCAGAAAAGATTGATAAAAATTTCTAACATTGGGCAGATAAGCTATTTTGGACTCATAATTGAAATAACAACTATCTCGAATAAAAGACTACTAAATTAGTTCATGAAAATTTCGAAACCCGCAAAATTAAATGAATGTTGATCCTGTGAGTTCAGCAGACCTGTCGCTGAAAAAAATATTGATTAACCCATTTCTATTTAAGACACCCGATGCCACAAATGTCAAAATCTCTTTCAAGTTAAGACGAAATACAATATTTAAAAAATAAATTATGAGATAGATTTTTAAACTCTCCGATGCCGATTTCACAAGCCATTTTTTTTCTTTTATGCGACTCTAATTTAGAGTTATAATGCATCTTTTAGGGGCGTGGATGCATAAAAGCGATGCCCGTATTGAGGAAGTTGGCAAGTTTTATTTCGCTCTCCGGAAGTTGAAAAATTCTCATGGCGAAGAAAGCCATACTAATATTTATTAACTTGACTACTGTGTGATGAATAAGGAATAGTAAGAGGGAAGCAAACACACTCCAAGCCATCTCTAACAAAACAAACTCTTCCCGCCCCCCCTACCAAGATGAGACACGAGAAATCCATTTCCACAGAAGGAAAAATTTGCTTATTCAAGATTAATGAGTTCGGCTTGAGATTCTAAATGCTCCGGTCGGAGAATAAGTTTTTATAATCATTTTTAACAGCAGACGACTGGGTAAATTTTAATGACCTCGACGAAGAATGCAAAAAAATAAAGTTTATTGATGCAATAAATTGATATTATGGTGAAGACAGCCCCTTTTTTTGAAGGGATATAACCTCTAAATATTTATTGAGCACCGTTTAATTTGCCTTTCGTGAAATTGATATACAATTATTATTAGTTATGCAGTAGCAACGAGCGGTCATATTCAGTACACCTAATATTTTTAATACACCATCGTTAAATATTTTTAAACACATAAATATTTGAACAATCTAATCCTTACCGAGATATGACACAAAAATTTAAGATGCAATGATTGCACGCACTATGCATACTAAGCTGCTTTTTATATCACCAACTGTGAACGAATGCTGAATTATCACAAAAAACTACGTATCATTATTTAACGCATTACGGCATGAAAAAGTGCCATAATGTTAAGATCTACACATCATGATCTGATTGCGAAAAATTATTAAGATAAGGGGAGAATATTAGGCAAACGAAGAAGCGGTGGGAAAAGAATAGAATGTTGGACGGGATGAAGGGAGAGCATAGAGAAATGAAGATGCTTAACCGGTAGATCACCAATAAATAATAATTGAATTCGAAGAAATAAAACTGGCGTACACTGTGGCCACGACTCATCCCCCTTCCGCACTCTTACCCGGAGCCTCGTGGAGCCAGACAGAAGCCACACCACTGCTAAATCATACCCTAACTACGGAACGACGAGAAATTACCTTTCTAGCACAATTTCTCATGAGAGTTCCACGAAGTTTTGATGGCCTCTCTTCTCCATGCGTACTTTTCCTGTCATAATTCGCTAGATTTCTGCAGACTTCAAGTTATGTAACTGCTGAAATATTTTACCTTCCTTACTTCTCCTTCCCCTTTTCTTAAATCAAATCTCTAAGAATAGAACTGCTTTTAAGTCTCTGTTATGTAAAGCTTATCGCTTCATCACAGCGGCAGAATTTCACTATTTACATATCCTATCTGCCCCACGACACTATTCGTCTATAAAGTTTTCATCATTCTCCGGCCTCATCACGTTCTCTACACTACACAAAATTTTGGTCGCACTTCATCATCGTCCTCTTATTTGAAATTGTAGCAAGGCAAAAAATGCACTGTGCAAGTCGGCGATCGTAAAAGGATCATACTCTGTGAAGGGACAAGTGGATGTGGATGGCCTTAAATTACCGGAAGGCGTGAAGAAGAATGTAGGATAAAGGCGAAAGGAGAAAATGGAGATGACAAAACGGACCGTGCAGCAAATGATAGATAGGGAGAGACAGAGAATGAGAAAGAGACATTGAAGAGTGGGGGAAAGGCGAGAGAAATGGTCGCAAAAAAATAAATAGCGGTAGGGTGGTGCTTGTGGTGTATGTATGTGTGTGTGTGAGAGAGAGAAAGACAGAGTGATGGAAAGAGGGAGGATTCGGGTTGGGTCCATGAGGAGGGAGAATGAGTTGAAAGCGAGGGAAGCCGGAAAGCACGAAGCCATTGCAGAAGAAAAAAAAGGAGAGGGAGGAGGACCGGTGAGTGGAAATGGAAGGGATGATGCGTACGATGGTGGCCAACGTAAACGCAGGAAAATGAAGTCTGCGATGGACATAAAAGGGACGGCCCCGAATAGGAGCCAGGGAACGAGGGAGGGAGCTGTGTGGTTTTTGGGCATGGACGTTGACGTCGTGAAAACCCACTCGCCGCCCCCTTCCAACCCCGCAGCCGTTAGGCCCTTGAGGGCGAGGGAGTGGGGAGGTGGAAGGGAAGGAGTACGGTGTTAGGGGGACAGGGTGCGGGAGGACGGGGTAATAGGGAGGACGACGATAGGTCGGCATTAAGGAATGGGTGCTGAGGGGCAGACGTCTGGACCATGGGAGATACTAAAGAGAGAGAGAGAGAAAAGAGAGATGGATGCTGGGACAATATATTTCTACGAAACCGCCTCTCCATCGCGAAGCTAGGTCCCTCCTATGATCTGTTTCGGATGTTTGCCAGTCATTTTTTCCCCCTTCTTTCTGAGTTTCCACCCCCAGCTGCAACCGCCCTCATAACGGTTTGCGGGGGAGACTCCTCGTAAAGCGTGTACATAGAGTACAGGATAGCATGACTATAGTCCAATGGACGCTTTTTGGTCAATGAAAGCTCAACTGTCACGCATATAGGAGTTGCTTGAGCGAGACAAAAGAAAATTGAGATTAAATATAGATACTAGTCCAGAGTGTGGTCGGGCCTGAGCGCCTATTTACTGTCCGCTCCTTCGACTGCCCGGTGCTTTTTCTCTCTCCAAGAAGAAGCTTTATGACTAACGTCAAGGCCAGTATTAGGGGAGGAAGATGTGAAGGAAGATATTTTAACGTCACAGAGGAAGTGGACTCCTCCTGTGTTTTGTCAGAACTTTTGACGTCATTAGGAAACGACGAAACGTTTAGTGGTCCACGCTGGACGTTTAAGCCGTCTTGCATGCGGGATATGTTGCGAAGCCATTAGAGTTCAGAACCCCCGCAGAGGAATGTTTTTTTATTTCTCAACTGTCAACAGTATAATGGCAGTGGTAATTTAGTCGAATGGCAATTAAAATAGGGCCTCCAAATTATTTTTCAGTCGTGGTGCATAAAACCTATTTTTAGCACATCTTGTTATTCGCATATTATCCCAACAAAACTTTCAAATGATAGCATTCATTTAATTGGAATTGATGACATCGAAACCTCTAATTTTACATAGTCTTAATCTAAAATATATCTTCATTGATATTTTGGGTTTAAATTGAAAACAGTTTACAGCAAAAATTCATAACATACTCACTCTAAGTCATTTACTTCAGCTGAAATATTTCCTGTTACACCATGATATATTGTTATATTACACAGAATATTGTTATTTCTTCCCGTAATATTTGAGTCACATCGTAATATTCCATTATAACTAAGTTTTTTCAATTATTGTACTTTGGAAAAACTGAAATTAAGCGACCATATCTCGTCCGCTTACATAAGCTGAGGTCGAGATTTCATCAATACGTATACCTGCATTCTATGGTAAGTATTGACTTTCGGATTATATCCGAAGTGGGAATCATTGTTAACCTACGCACCAATATTTTCTGCAAAAAAAAATTCAAGGTACATGTAATACATTTAGGTTTTCCAGAGATTACTAATAAAACGGATCGATAGAGGAAAACTTATGAGAAAATACGAGCGCCATTGACGCAAGGTTTTGTATCTTACAAATCAGAGAAAAATCGTTACAGTTTCCATCCATTCCGTGTTCTCAGATCGATCATCATGTATTACGCAAAAGAGAGCCAGGTGAATGCAAAATATAGGATATAAAACATTCTGCGTTATCAAGTCCAGAACGAACTATTAAATTCACTGGTAAAATATTAATCACCTGTAATAATATTCAAATTCCCACCTCAATAGAAAAATAGCTACCAGTAAGGTTTCTAATGGAAATGGATTTATTTTAAGAATATTAGTCTTGAGATGTGCAGGAGCTGTTTCCTTTAATATTTAAATGAATTATTACCTCAATTAAGTAAAAGATGGACTGAATGAACGTTGTCAACATTTTTATTTTCCTAGCATCTCATTAACGAGATTTAATTCACCAAAAACAAAAAACGTGGAACAGGATAGAATTCAGCATATTGTGTATTTCCTTAGGCATTAATCCTTAGGGGAACGCTTTGTAACAACGGGAGATACGGCTTCTTTTCACATTTTTTACTGAAAAACCTGCAATCAATGTTACAATTGACTTGGCACTTCGAATTCCCACATCTGGGGAGCCCCATCACATTTCAAAAGATAACTAGATCTATATTGAAAATTTATAGCGAAGTCACTTTTCGGAATGATTCCATCCAAATGAAACAAGAAAAACAATGAATTTAAATCAAGTAGAGTAAATTTCTGCTCAGGCCTTTTTCTTTAGGAATGCGACAGAACACCATTCGTCTTCCCTTAGAAGAAAAGGAGATTCTTATACAATTCATCGGTAATACAGTAGCCTTATTTAGGACTGCAATTAGTTAATGACACTCCAGAAATGCAGGCACCTTCCCATCATGCATAGCTGAATCGCCTTGCATTCACTATCACTGTGAATGGAAAAGAGTGACAACGGTTTTACGCCCATTATCTAAGCATTGAAGAGAGAGAGAGAGAGAGATGAAAAAAATGCAGTGAACGATAAAAGAGGGAGTTCTCAGCGGACGAGAAAGGATGTCTTTTCTGACGATCAAAAGAAAGAAACAAAAATACAACTCATCACACGGATTACCTCGCGGAGATAAAAACGCGAAAATCTTCTTACACAGTTCTTTTGCCTTTTATTCCTGCGCTGTCAGCACACACACACGTCATCACTTCACTTCAAAAAGGACTTTTCAAACTGAGCATATAGTATACGTTTGCACCGAGGCCGTGCGTCACGTGTGTTTTTCATTTTCGTCAGATCCCTAGAACTCTCCCAAGGATATCTTTTCGGGTCCATATTTTCCATTTTGCCCTCAACTTTTTGGCAGTCCACTTTTTGCCAGATAGCACCGAAGGAGTATTAAAACCCTTCACTCATATGCGTGAACTACTTATTCCACGTATTATCTCCTTCATGATTACGGCCGCGGTACAGCGACCTGTAACTCGACTCCGAAATTCAAAGCGCGCTATTGATTGATTTTCGCCGTTAATTTTTACCATTTGTTTTTTCAGGATTATTTTCAAAACACTCTAACAAACGAGAGAAAAATAAGAAATAAGAGGATTTCCTTCTAGATATTAGATATTTATATAACAGTAAAAAATTATGTGATTGAACGATGAAGTTGCAAGAAAAGAAGTTATTTTTAAAGCATCTGAATTACATTAATAAAGTTGTCATAAGTCGATTGTTTTTAAGTAGCAACATTTGACTTTCATAGAAAGGTTGGTACAAATATACTCGTACACGGAAATGGACGAGGCTTTGGATGCATTGATAAAGCATTATTGATAAATAAATATCAGGGTAATATCAAAAAAAATCAGGCATAAAAAAGAATGTTATGAAACGAAAGCTTAGGTATTAATTACGAACAATTTTCAGAATTGGAAATTAGAGAACCAATTATATTTTATATCTTCGGAATACAAGACCAACTGCTGCTGAAGATCAAAAACAAGAGTAAAGTGTGACAAGTACAAAAAATCCAAGAAAGTTCATACGCTTAAAATCATAAAATTAAACTTATAATAAATCAAATAACGGTACAAGGTTTGATGGGTAACATTTTTTTATCATTGAGAAGGTCACTAAGACTGAACACATCTAATAACCTCACACTCCTCTTCATAATATAATTTTTATTTTTTTTAGCAAGTTATCGTATTCAAGATTTTCACTTTGGTGGTGGAGGGTTTTGAATAATAGTCGAATATTAATTAACCATACAAAATCGAGAGGGTTGGTTTACGTTAAAACGAAAAAATTATCCGCTTTCAATGAAATGTTTCAGTACTCTCTCTTCATCTGGCCTCTTCTACTTATTTCACGCAAAACGTGGAAAATTAGGCCACTGAACCTGCAAATTGGTGGTCAGAGAAAATCGAATTTTCAATTATGACATTTAATACGATAACAATCTCCACAAAAGAAAACGCATGCCAATAATGAAGAACCACTCATGTCTAAATCGAGCTCAGGCCCCCGGAAAAATAAATTTAAAAAAGCATTTTTTTAACGATTAACATTGAAAAGTTAGCAAACAATGTTCATTGCATGATGCATTTAAGCATGAATTCATGCTTTCACGAGTGGTTTTCATATCTGAGCAAATATTTATTCAAAACTATATATACTTAAATATTTCTGCATGCAAATAGGTGTATAATTGGTACCATAAACACCCACCCCCTTCCACCACACACCCTTTTGGAGGCTTGCGGGGCACTACGCATATGTAGATCTGTTTTCCTGACCCGAACTACACCAAATCCATCTTTTCCTGAATTATTTTTTTTTCTTTTTCCAAAGACGTTATTTCCCCAACAGAGTCGGAACTGCGAAATTTGGGTGGTCCCCTAAGTAACATTTAAAAACCGAGCAACTTCGGCCGACCGAACGAAACGAATTAGCACCACACCGGGAGCACTGATTCGTCGTGTCCAATAATACTCGGGGATATCTCCAAAGTCACTCGAAACCGCAGGAACTATTAATGAAGTCGATTATGCTTCACATTACCCCCGTTTATGAATGCAAATACGACCAATCTTTTTTTAAGTGCGCATTAGTTGGAACAGAAAGAGATTCTGAAAAAAAACCCTATACCGTCTCGAACGTGCTCCTCACACTCAGAACCACCCCTCCCCCATCGAAGCAATTTCCCCTCCTTACTTAAATCGCTCCTTTATGGCCATGCCTTCCTTCTAACGCACTCTCACTCCTCCCTACGCCTCTTACTCCCACTTTCTGTCCTCCCGAACCAAGCTACCAACGCCGACTCCTGCCATCTACTTCCTTTCCCACCTGTTCCAAGGCCTTCAATCCCTCTCACACACACACACACACGCATGCACACTTACAGACCCGCCCACCATTCCCCCCCTCCTCTTCAGCCACCTTTCACCCAAGTCATTCTCCCACCGCCTCAACCCCCCCCCCTCTCCTCACCCCGAACACCCCGCCATCGCTCCCGAACCAAGCTTGGCCCCGCGGCTATTCTCCATCCGGTGCCTCGGGGCCTACGCTCTCACACGAGTTCCCTCTCCCACCCACCGCGCCCATCCCCGCGTCCCGGCCCACCTTCCCGCCTCCTTTCCGTGTTCTTCGAAACGGCGCCCGCCTCCAACTCCTTCCCCTCCTCCCACATCGAGCCGATATTCTCCACTCTCTCCTCTTACCAAGCGCCTCACCCCTTACGTACGGCAAGGACACGTCCATAGCAAGGCGATTTGTATGAGGTTTTGTTTCTTTTCCTTTTTCTGCGATGTCTTCGAGCGAGAGTGATCGGACGATTTAAGATGAGCTGATGGAGGCATAATTCGACGGCTCAATGCAGGGGAACTGTCGTTACAATGACTCTAGGCGCGGCTATGGTATCTCTTGCACACGTGTTTGCTGACCAGCCTCGATTAGTTTACACGCTTGAGGACATTTCTCGTGGTCCCTTGTGCTCATGGCACAATAAGTAACTTTTAGTTTGTCATCGAGTTTTCCATTTACCGGAGTATCACCAGATATTACAGCATATTCACTACCAGTGCATGACCCGACTCCGCAACGAGTCGCCAGGCTCCTGACTTTTAATTTAACACCAGACTTTTTCAGCTGAACGATAGCCTTCTTTCCGGGGATATTGATGGACGGGCCCCGGGATTACACAATATGAAGACAATGAAGGACGTTTTCTGAGTAAAGTAATGGTAGAAGTTCATATAGATTATTTAATATCAGCGAGTTGTAATCTGGGGAAAGCCTGCGTCATTGTTAAAAAAATCCGACAACTACCATGACTTAAGTGACTATAGAACTTCCTTAAGGAATGGCTCCGTAACACATCACACTGACAGTTTTTAAAAACATAAGCAACATGAGAGCTATGCACTTGGTTATTGCCACCACAGATGTAAACCCGAAACTTGATTCATAGACAAGGTTCCCCCTAGCGCAGGTAAAATTCACACAATCTGAATGAGGTTATTTACATCACCTACGCCACCAACGACTTCTGACAATGCCCTTAACACCCGGAAAACTAAGGTCACCCTGAATTATAAATATATAGCATATTTGCTGGACAAGCCTTCACCCGTATTTGACGCCAGGACATCCCATATGTCATCCGTTTTACTCACTAGGCTATAGCGCTGCCTCCATTTCAATTAATGGGGTTATCAAATGGTCTTAACCCAAGAGAACTTCAAGAAACGCAAGCATAAAAGGTGAATAGAACCGAGATACACAAGGTGACGAACGTATTGAAGACACAGGATGCCTTACAAAAGAAGGGGGAAGATTCATCGGACGCCTCAGCAATACGTGATCATCGGGTTAACGAGCTACCCATAGCGTTTCTAATTAAAGCTTGTTCAGTGAACTTGAATTAATTACTATTTAGGTGTTTAATAACGATGTTAATTATGTTTCTCCATCAACTACGTATACAATTTGCGAAAACTAATTCCAATTGAGAAATACCACGGGTGTATCGCAAAAGCATAGCAGAAAATGTTACCTGGCTCGAAGCCAATCTTGAATACAGAATGTGCAAATCCTCGGATATTATCAGCAGACTCTAAATTGATTATCTTTATTCAAAATATGCTCAAGATTAGCCATTCAGATCCATCAAGTACATCGTTTATTACGAATTTAGGATCATAAAACATTATGAAAGTAAAACAGGAAAGTTAAAAATGCCCCTTTGCAGCGGTCCATGCGTTAAAACGAACCTTATAAACAACGCAAATATATATTTCGAATATGCAACTTTCATTCGTAGATTATCACCAGATTTACGAGGTTAATGATAATCATATAGCCATTTTTCTTAAACGTAATTGAATTAATAAAGGCCATTAATGTAATGTCAAAGGCTACTAATGACCATCATCTGGTGGTGTACCGCTTATTAGGACAACAGGCATCCATATTAACCTTCATTTTAGAAGCCTCATCTCTCCCTCTCCTATATCCTTCCAACTCCTAAGACATCCCATATGCATTTCGAAGCTAGAGCAACACTCTACGCTTACACTATACGCTTCTCCTATACATAAATTGGACTTCTATGGACGAATATTTCCCGGCCACAGTTCACTCCTACAATCCAACCTTTGCAACGGCTATACAATGGAGTCGAAAGATACCACTGTGAGAGAAAATTCCGTTATATCGATTCGAGAGGGCTACGTATGAAGAGGGAGAAGGAGGAAATGTATTGCTGCTCAATTCTCTACGAGAAATAACTCGATGCGTACGGATTAGGAAAGGGGTTGCTTTCCAGAAGCAAGAGAAGCCCTTTCACGCGGGGTAAATTTATCTCGTTCGTCTATTGAACGTTTCTGGTCTAAAAGAGTACCCGCGCACATTAGCCGCGAGAGAATTTATGCCGTAGCAAATAAAAACACCAAGGCTACAACTTGGTCGAGGTTTTTCAATTTCGAGCCGTGAATCCGCATCGCTTCTGGAAATAATCTTCACACGACTGGTATTGCTCGGAGACCAAGTTGCCTGCAAAGCGTGGCGCTGGAGTCGGGAGATAGGGAGGGCGTCCGAAAAATACCGGGAATCACCAGAAGAGTTGGGGGTTGGGTTGGGAAAACAGAACCAAGGCGATAGTTTTCGGTTGCAATGAAGTAACATTACACGCCTCGGTATAAAAGAAAACGTCCGACAACACCACGGGGCAATAAATCTCAAAGCGTCGATGAGACCACGGAGATTTTTAAAGGAAAGGCTAAAGGGGAGTGGAGATATGGAGGAGTCTTTAGACGGATATCGGGATGAGTGGGCCTTCCTAGCCGAGGAACCTCTTCTTTTCCCGTTTGGATGGCAGAAGAGAGCGGGAAATAGAGAAAAGATGAATAAAGTATTGAATGGAAGAGGATAGCAGGCTGGGGAAAAACTGGGGAAAGGAAGGATTGCGTAGATGGAACACCGAGGAGCGGACTAAAAATTATATGGCAGGATGGACAGACTTCTCTTTCCCGCTCTAAACCTTCAAGAGCTGTCCACATGGAAAGAGGACGGGCCTCTCTCTCCCGCTTTCCATGTACTCCCCCCACGCCGTTTCCACGCCCTCAGGGGAATACGTGGACTGGGATGGGGTGGTGGTGGGAGGAGAATGGACGGAGGACGGAACGTCGGCGGCGAGAGGAGGAGACGGAGTTAAATGAGGAGGAAATCAGGATTGGAAGGAAGGTAGAGGGGTTAGGGGGGAGGGATTAACTCCCGCGGGGTGGTTGGGATGGCCTAGAGGGGAAGATAAATGGTACATGTAGAGGGGAGGGGACGAGGAAGGGGTGGAGGCAAAGCGAGATGGAAAAGGTCGCAAATGACGGGCGGACGAAGGCTATACGATCGAACGGAGAGGGCGATTGAGACTGGAGTGAAGAAATAGTGAGCGGACGATTAATAAAAAATCCGTGTATTGGTAGATACTACCTACATCTAATTCTAAGCGCACACCTTGCAAATCGCCCAACTATTTCGGGCAGCGTGTGAGCATCAAGAGAGCGAAGATTGATCGCGCGATAGCTTTCGGACAAACATTTTATTTCTACCCACTTCTTCCAATTTCGCATAAATATTCAGTAAAACATTCCAGTAAAATAAGCTCGCGGGCACCGTAGATTAGTCCATTTGCCAAGCTAATTTTGGTATGAGGTAATACGCTGTAAACATTTCGCATCTCATTTCGAGGATGTATTTAGAGGAATTTAAGACGTTGCTCAATTTTGATCCATCGTTGACTTCGAGGTTCCACAATAATGGAGAAGCGTCGCGTAAGGTGCTTTCTGAGCTCTTTCCCTCCCTCTCGCTCGGTCCATCGCGACTCAAGACAGACCTCATCCCCGGCAAATGGGATCGCGCGATTTATGGACCCCCCCCTTTCAGGAAAGGGATGAAGAGCGGGAATAGAATTTAAGGAATTGGATTAAGAGTAGATAACTTGTCCACCATCACTGATTGTTTGCAGAGAAAAGGAAGCTTCAAATATAATGACTGTGAAATATATTTTTTACAAGGTGGCGCCATGGTAACGTAATGACATGTATTGGTGGGACTAATAATCAGGGATTACAGTCTATAAGCAATCCCTCCCCCCGAAGCTTAAAAAAAAATAATTTTGATGATTTCTCAAAATCAAATGGAAAACCCCGTAATGAGACTCCGTAGTATATTCCAATTTTTAAGGACAACCCTCGTAGATCCAACCAACAAGCCACCGATAGGGTGTGGGGCAAGGGGAGTTACCATTAGGCTTGCATGGTTGATTTTGCGGGTATTTTCACGCCGATAAAAACCGCGTCAGCTACGACACTTCTCCTGAAGCCAAAATATCACGAACAAAAACCGTACATTAGGCTTAGCAGGACCAACTTTGCGGAAACCGTGGTGGTTTTTTCATCAATCAACCCAGGCTTTCGAAAGACATCATTAACGAACAATTGCATTCTTTACTTATTAGAATGATTTGAATGCGATGCCTGTAAATACTTGTATTCTCCCTGTCACAAACTTCTGACAGTGATATCGCATAAATTGTTTTCCAGTCACTCGGTAAAATGTAATCCATTAGGGACTTCTTAAATATGATCTCCGCAAAGGCGCTTTTTCAGATGTCGGTTCCAAATTAACATGCGAGCTGGCATTTCATCGGATAGGGAGGATTTGTTGGCGCTAGTGGAAGGTGGTTCAACTCCGCTGCATGAAATTTCAATTTCGGCTATATCTTAAGATTCTACAGAACTATTTATAGTGCATAGCTGCGAATTGAATCTAGTTACAGATAATAAAAAAGAGATCGTGTGCTCAATTAATCACTACCATTTTACACCAACATAAATCACTTCATCTAAACAATATACAGGTAGAACGAAAAAATCTTAAACTGCGCTTAAAGAAGCTCACACCGTTGTTATGCCAACGTTTATATCACAAACAAGAAACCAAAGAAATTGATGGCATTCAACCGTATAATTATCAAGGACACAAAGTAAAATCCATTAAAAAGAATGACATAACAAGCTATTTTAGTCGACCGATGAGGGCCAGACTACGTAAGTGAAACATGTGAACGCGAAAGGCAATGGAAAACTCAATCTAGTTCGGGAAGAGTAACATTCATGAACCCACGTCTATAAACATTTTACACAGAGTAAAGGATACACAAACATAATCCACTAAAACAAAGAGAATAACAACAAGAAAAAACACATTTTTTTTCTTTTTGATATTTCCTTTGTCTGGCTTGAGTGGAGTGTGATTGACCATCACTAGGCTTTTCCGTTTACAACGACAACACGAATTTCATAGCAGGAGAAAAATCTTTCTCCTACAAAAGTAATTAAACGTCAGCGTTCTCGCTCAGTAACTAGCACGGTACTTATTCATCAAGTATTGTACCATGGCAGCAAATATGACAAGGTTAATGAATAAACACCGAACATCGATGTCGAATAAAGGAATTGCTTCGGAAGGGAAAAATTAACTGTTGAAAACGATCAAGTACAGGTATGTTCACGGAAATAATAAAAATAATACTTCAATACGAACAAGACAACCGGCTAAATAAAAGGCTAGTAGTCAAACGAGATTCTAATAGCTACCCCGAGAAAAAAAGCCTTTACATCTTAAAAAGCGCAGGGGATAATTGCAGAATGAATATAGCGCAATTTCCGGTCACGTCGCGCATTATATTCGTGCGTATTTTTTACCCTTTCGGCTTAGATTTTCAAAAGAACCTAGCAAGCAGCGTCCACAAATGAAAACCTTCATGACGTTTTTCTTTCATGCTTTTAGGAATCATCATATCTTCCCTCACCCTGCGGCTCCATTTTTCTCGTCGGTTCCCATTAAAACTGGGTTCCACCACAAGTACTCAATTGAATTCTCCCGAGCCGTGACAACCGTCGAAGATGAAGAAGGAATTGGGCGTGATTTCCTGTTTCCGGAACGGGAGAAATTAAGTACCAATGCTTATGCAGGAAAAGGGCGAGGCCATAACTATAACTGAGGAACTTAAACTATGCCCTCGCTAGTCGCTCGGACAAGTCAAATCACGCCTGCTGCTCGGCTATTTTTTTCAATCCCTAAGATCCATTTGGAATCTTTATTTGTCAGGTGATGTCAAATGCATTTAAAATAACCTGCTTCCGACAGACTATCTCGTTCGGGAGAAGGTCATGAATTGTTTTCCTTTACGATTCAAAGGTTCACGGCTCAAAACAAGATGATAAACGTGTTTACTATTGAGATAGTTTTCACCACGAAGAAATACATTATCAACAATTCAAAATTAGCAGAGATCATCAAATCGCATTCAAATGTATTATTACCTGCTGAATTTATCACGCAGAAAGGACAGGATCAGCGTGATTAAAATAAGAGCTGTCATTAAACATTTTATAAATGAATTTTAACTCATATTGCTTGGCTTAATACGAAATACGGTAACGAAAGGCCGCTCAGAAACTTCAATTTTAATCACAATAAACTATTCCACTAAAGTAGTAATAAAAAATTTGTTGTCTCAGGCGTAACTTTGTGGAATTTGCATAACATATTGAAATGTAATGAAATAATTGACTTTGTAATTCCACACACTTTATTTAAAAACACACGACCCAGGTTTCGACGTTGAACGTCATCATCAGGTGGTCCTCATAGAAGCACGCTGGCTATATATACCTTCTGATCATAGGAGGGGGGGGTTGGTCAGAGAGGGAGGTCGGAGGGGTAAAAAAGGTTACAATGTAGCTGGGAAGAAAAGAGAATTACATTTTTGATTTAGAAGAGTGGTAGGTCTAGGAGTGGGGAGTGGGAGGGATACAAAATTTCGTTGGCAAGATCATCTTTCCAACGGACACATTTCAAAATTTCTAACTGCTCCAAAGCATCGAGCCTTTGACCTTTTTCTTCAAAATGAATAATTTTTGTCACAAAGTCACTTTTGTGATCACTTTCGATGAGGTGTTTTGCAAAGAGGGATGTTATGTTCTTATTTTTTACACATGTTTGGTGTTCTTTAATCCTTTCTTTAAATTTCCGTCCTGTTTGTCCAATATACTTTGTGCTACAATCCGAGCACTTTAACTCATACACTCCACTCCTCTCGTTTTCGGGGACTTTGTCTTTAGTGTGAGAGATCAGGTTCTTAAGGCATGAACGACTGTAAAAGGCACATTTAATTTTTTCTTTAGGTAAACTTTTAATTACTTTTTGAGAAATAGTCCCAAGATATAGTATTCTCCGCCATTTGGCAGTGGGATCTTTTACATGTTCGGGGTTGTAAATGTGGCTTAAGGCTATTTTTGTAAGTTTATTCCGGTAAAGTTTATTTATTAGATCTTCTGAATACCCATTGTTTACTGCTAACGTTTTAATTACATTAAGTTCCTTATTTACATTGAATTTTGACATAGGGATAGCGGTCAAACGGTGGATCATTGCATGAAATGCCGAAAGCTTTTGGGTGAAGCAATGCCTTGAAGAGGAATTAATTAATTGGTCTGTATACATTTCTTTCCTAAAAATGGAATACTGTAACCCATCTTTGTCTTTAGAAATGGATAGGTCGAGGAAATTCAGGGAACCTTTTTCCTCTTTTTCACACGTGAATTGTACATTAGAATTGATAGAATTTAGATGTGCTAGAAACTGATCTAGTTGCCTATCAGAACCTGTCCACACACAGAAGACATCGTCTACATATCTTAACCAACAAAATACATTATTAATGAGAGGGTAGGCTGAGGAGAACAAAACTTTTTCAAAATTGTCCATATACATATCGGCCAGGAGTGGGGACAAGGGCGAGCCCATGGCTAAACCATTGGGTTGTTGGAAATAGGTACCATTAAAAATGAAATAATTTTGGGAAACACACGTCTTAAGTAACTTTGTGTTAACTTTGTGCATTACTTAAGAGTAAAAAAGATGAAGTATTCTACCGAGTACGAGGCCTTAAAGTCCATTAAACATTCAGTGACAGAGAAAAATTTGATCATCCAGAAAGCAGACAAAGGGAGCGCAGTGGTTGTATTAGAACGAAATACCTACATCACGAAATGCGAAGACTTCATCAGGGACAATAACATTGAAGTACTTCGTTCAGACCCAACCCCCAAGTTTCAACAAGAAATTAAGAAAGTGATTAAATCTTGTAACACGTTATTCAAAAGTTGTGAAATGTTGAAACTAGTGCAAATGAATCCCTCAGCACCACGGTTTTTCGGGCTACCTAAAGTTCATAAAAATGGGATTCCGATAAGGCCTGTAGTATCAAATATGTCAGCTCCCAACCACATACTAGCGAAAAGGCTTAATGTACTCTTCAGGGAGGTTTCCAAATTTTCCACGGAATATGGTGTAGTGAATTCCTTGGACCTTGTGAACAAACTTATGAAAAAGGTCATCCCGAAAAAGTGCATGCTTGTTTCCTTTGATGTACGCAACCTTTTCACCAACGTGCCACCCATGGAAGCGGTGAACCTTGCCGAAGACATCCTCATCCGGAAATCCATCCCAGTTCCAGTTATAAGTGAACTTTGTGCATTACTTAAGACGTGTGTTTCCCAAAATTATTTCATTTTTAATGGTACCTATTTCCAACAACCCAATGGTTTAGCCATGGGCTCGCCCTTGTCCCCACTCCTGGCCGATATGTATTTGGACAATTTTGAAAAAGTTTTGTTCTCCTCAGCCTACCCTCTCATTAATAATGTATTTTGTTGGTTAAGATATGTAGACGATGTCTTCTGTGTGTGGACAGGTTCTGATAGGCAACTAGATCAGTTTCTAGCACATCTAAATTCTATCAATTCTAATGTACAATTCACGTGTGAAAAAGAGGAAAAAGGTTCCCTGAATTTCCTCGACCTATCCATTTCTAAAGACAAAGATGGGTTACAGTATTCCATTTTTAGGAAAGAAATGTATACAGACCAATTAATTAATTCCTCTTCAAGGCATTGCTTCACCCAAAAGCTTTCGGCATTTCATGCAATGATCCACCGTTTGACCGCTATCCCTATGTCAAAATTCAATGTAAATAAGGAACTTAATGTAATTAAAACGTTAGCAGTAAACAATGGGTATTCAGAAGATCTAATAAATAAACTTTACCGGAATAAACTTACAAAAATAGCCTTAAGCCACATTTACAACCCCGAACATGTAAAAGATCCCACTGCCAAATGGCGGAGAATACTATATCTTGGGACTATTTCTCAAAAAGTAATTAAAAGTTTACCTAAAGAAAAAATTAAATGTGCCTTTTACAGTCGTTCATGCCTTAAGAACCTGATCTCTCACACTAAAGACAAAGTCCCCGAAAACGAGAGGAGTGGAGTGTATGAGTTAAAGTGCTCGGATTGTAGCACAAAGTATATTGGACAAACAGGACGGAAATTTAAAGAAAGGATTAAAGAACACCAAACATGTGTAAAAAATAAGAACATAACATCCCTCTTTGCAAAACACCTCATCGAAAGTGATCACAAAAGTGACTTTGTGACAAAAATTATTCATTTTGAAGAAAAAGGTCAAAGGCTCGATGCTTTGGAGCAGTTAGAAATTTTGAAATGTGTCCGTTGGAAAGATGATCTTGCCAACGAAATTTTGTATCCCTCCCACTCCCCACTCCTAGACCTACCACTCTTCTAAATCAAAAATGTAATTCTCTTTTCTTCCCAGCTACATTGTAACCTTTTTTACCCCTCCGACCTCCCTCTCTGACCAACCCCCCCCTCCTATGATCAGAAGGTATATATAGCCAGCGTGCTTCTATGAGGACCACCTGATGATGACGTTCAACGTCGAAACCTGGGTCGTGTGTTTTTAAATAAAGTGTGTGGAATTACAAAGTCAATTATTTCATTACATTTCAATAGTAATAAAAAGTTAAAAAACGTAGAACAACATAATGCAATGGGACATATCGATAGATATGTTAATTTTCAGCACTCGATCTTCGATTCTCAAAAAGTATTCGCACAAAAAAAACCTTACCGAACTTTCATGGAATTTTCGGCCGAAGATCTCGGAAATCCTCCCAGAGACCTGGAAAGCGGGAAGCTGAGAAGAAAAAAATTTATGCCAAAACCGCAAAACCAAAAACACGATCGAAACAATCGAAATCAATTACCTCGACCGTTTGGAACCTTCGGCGTGAACCATTTCTCCCGGGGGCGATGGGAGGAAAGGAGGGGGACGAGATGAGAGAGAGTTGGGGAAAAACGAAAATGATTGGTCGGGAGACGTTGGAAGTGAAAGGGAACCAGGAATCCCAGGCGTATGGCAAGAATGGATGAATCTTCCGCATGGCGAGTGCTGTGCGACACAGCAGAAAGGGACGGAGGGAGCGGTCGAGGGAGGCGGGGAGCTATTCACGGGGAAAGAGCCCCAAAACCCTAAAACGACTAAGACCGCAAAATAACAGAGCGAATGAGGTGAGTGGAGCCGGTGAGAGCATCACGGGTGGAAGGCAGAGGAAAAAAAATAAACGAGAGCGCGATACAGGCGAAGGAATCAGCTCGCTGTACTGTGAGACCCACTGGCCGATCTTCCCACTGTAGAAGACGACCTCTCTTCCTCCGGTCTCACCGAATTTCCCACGTCGCCGACCGCAGTGAGGGTGGTGGAGGAAGCGGGGTGGGGATTTAGATGGAGACCTCCCTGACCGACAAAGGGGTGGGGAACACACGAGAGTGAAGAACCTCCCGAGCCAGGGTGGGGGAGGGCATGGGGACGCACGCCTGTATCCGTATCCACGACTGAAGCCGCAGAGGAACCTGACTTAACGCACCGTGGGCACAGCCTGTCCCTTGGTCACACGCGCATACGTATTACACTCGCGCTTAAACGCGCGAATACGTGCAGGGCAAGGCAAGGAGACGGGCGAGTTGGGAGGCAATGCGCGAGTGTTTGGGGCAAGCTTGTCTCGTGTACAGCTATTTGGATCCTGAGAACTTAATCGGAGGAAGAAATTATAATAAAATAAAAGGAAATGAGTTGGCCCGCAAAAGGTCTGTGGGGGAGACGGGGAGAGAAGGATATCGAGGCGTGACTGAATTAACATCTGATTTGAACAGGATAAGCTCCAAAACGCCATGTACAACTTTTTTCGGTTTAATAGCCTAAACACATCCACATCAAAGATGCCTTATCTTTAACCATGAGATGGTTCAAGTCTGATGAAGATTATTAGCGGATTTATTACTCGAGGGTGGAGGTTCTATTTCAAGACAGGTGGGACAAATGGTAACTCAGGAAAAAGACTGAACATACCTCATTCGGCAGTCTACATACACAGTCAATTTCTTCTCAGGCTAAATTAAATTAGAGAGCTGGATACAACGACATTGATGACAGTTTGTCATACGCCCGGGTTTTTTGAAAAAATCCACAGGATATAGAAAAAAATTAATTATTAGTGATTTTTTTCCCTCAGCTGCATAAACAATAGTTTATCCTACAACATACATTACAGCGATTCATAAGGGGCTCCCGTAGCTTTTACATGATTAAGTAACGCGCACTATTACATCATTCACGACAAAATCAGGAACCCCTAATTCTGGAAAAAAAATCTCAAACCTTTTCACAATAAATATTTCTCAGGCATCTACTTAAGGTTTGCTTCCATGGTGCACCACAACCCAACCAACACCATTGCACAATTCCATGACGTTAAGACATAGTAGAAATTTTTATCCTCAATTTCATCAAATTATTACTCCCAAAAAACAAATCCTCCAAGGACCTTATTGAGAGTAAAGGGGTGATGAATGCCAAAGGATGATTATGATGGCCGGACCAAAGTAAATAAAATTATCACTTGATTGAGTAAAGTTTGAGTAAAAACTACTTTGAATTAATAAAAAATTAATTTCATTTCTGTTCTTTTAGCAACCTGTTTGCGAGATGACACTGAAAAACTTCTCGATTAACCTAGCCTATTAACGGGGACGCAGGTGGCCCGCGGCTTACCGTTGGGTTCAGGCACTTGCAATAAGAGAGACATAAATAACGTAGGGCAGCCACCCCGACGCCCCTTTCCAAGAAGCTTCCGCCTTTCGCTGAAGTCGCTGCTAATTTTATGGAATAGAATCAACGCATGGGGAGAAATTAAGACTTTTCGAGGACACTCATTATAATTGGTAAACTCGTTGAGTTGTTTCCGTGGTAACTTTGGCTGTCACCATGAAACGGATCCTGTTCTCCTCCTTCTTTGTGTCGCTATTCTTGAGAGCCCAACATCCATATACATCATAAATTATCACTAAGAAAGGTGGTTCCATCTGTTTAATTTTTCGGTTAATAGTTTGAATTGGATCTCCACTCCACAGCTTTCATTTTTTCTCCCGTAATTACCTCGCCCTGAAGTTTCTCCCGACTTCTCATGAATGAAATTTGAAATACTTAGAAGAGGTTTATTCTCCCCCTTGGAGTGCCGCAGAAAAGCATGTAAGTCCATCACCTAACATTTTCATTATTATCGTTAAGCTCTGAATGTCTGCCATAGCAACACATGAAGGGCTATTCTGATCTAACTGAAAGGCATTTGTCCAACTATTAATAATGCAGAACTAAGGTTCCTGGAGGGGAATTAATAAATGGACAAATATTTTTCGTGTCTTAAGAATGATGGCCTACAAATAAACAGGGAATTACTGTAGAATTACTGATTTATGGTTCCCTGTATATTTCAAATGGAGCAAATTTACCAAGTGAAAATTGTATTAGACGCATTAAGTTTTAAGTAAATAATTACTGAGAATAGATGTATCTGCAAAAGACTGGCTAGGTTTTCATACGGAGCAAGTTCATTGGTAACAAATTTCACCACAGTGTCTTTGCCTTATTTTTTACGATTGAAACTGCGTTTGACTGCACGTAACATATAATCTTTATAAAACTATTTATTTGTGCGACCTAGTCCTAAACAATATCCTTCCGTCCCGAATACACCAGAAGAAATAAAATCATTAGTTACAGGGTACCAAACTGGTACAGAGTCCAGTGCTACCTGTAGGCAAGACTGGAAAGCACGGAAGGACCAAAGGGAAGAGGCCAGGTTCTGTCAACATCACTTTACATGTACTTATCATGGAGCCATAAAACTACTCGAGAAATATCGTGGTGGTACGAAAGGATGAAAGATATTAAGAGTCAGTACTGCAGCATTTGCTCATGAATGGTGGTTATATGAACCTCTTCCGTGCTCTCTTAAACTGTCAAACATAGGTATCCACAGCAAGTAGATGTCCGTGAAATAAACAGGACCCAGTACCTCACACATTAACCGAGTCTTCCGTGAAATAAACAGAACCCAGTACCTCACACATTAACTGAGTCTTAGAAAAAATACGCTCATTGATACATATTGATCCTGAACGCAACCGGTAGCCAAAAAGAAATTCCCATCATGCAACAAATATTTCTCGGATACCCTCGACCGCTACCCCAAGCAACCACCCTCCCGGTACTCCGTCTTCCCCCATAGCATCACACGCTACGAAAAAATAAACCATCGCGGTGTTGCTGTTAAGAATTGAGTTACGTTCGGATCGCGTGATAGCAAATATAGACATGGAAGTTAAGCGTGGAAAAAGTTCGACTCAGAGATAAGTAGGGAGCGAAATAGACTCAAAAAGACTGAAAGGAAATAGAGTTGAAAGAGAAAGACACGCAACCGGTTGTCCAATCGCATCACACTAATCGCTATGAGAAAAGTAGAACAACTATTCGCTGAAATGAGCAGTCCTCATAATTGAATTATAAATCTTACAAATGAAATTTTACGACTGATACTTCTTTCACTGATGATGATACCCCTGGCTGGATACCCAAAATTGATATTTTTTTAATTCCCTTAATTTTCCAGGATATTCAACCTAAATAATTCCATTTACCAGATGTACTTCTCTGGAGAAATCACGTTTCACTGCCTTGTGTGCAGTGTTTGTACATGACATAAATAAATCGCTAAAGAATGCTTTTATGGGATATCCTCTGTTATGCCTTTAAAAATATTCTCTGGCCATTAAAAAGAGACTATTGATGAAATCTGCGAAGATGTAAACATTCATTGGTAAACGTTTTCCCACCTTACGTCTCAATTTTATTTTTTTTAATGCAAAAAATCATGGCACCACAACAGAAGTTAGGCATTTAGTTTTCAAAACACGCCATTTGGGTTTCACAACACGATAAAGAAAACAAAATTCAATAACAGTACTGGTTTCAGCTCGTTCCAACAAGTAACAACGCTTCAACTTAATATCACACGTATTTTATGAATCTTTAGCTTTCACTTGACTTTCCTCGCGCAGGACACATACGGTCATTACTTCAGGAATAACAAGAATGTTCCTACGATCCCAAACAGGCATTCACTCATTTAACACATTTCTACCCTTCCCTTTTGGCCGAAACACGCATCAATCCTAAAAAATAACAAACTTTAACTAATAAGGTCAAGGTTTTGTGATGACTTATCGAAATCAAAGGAAATAACCGCAATCAGTATGAGTTTTCCGAACCTGATCGATTGCCATATTATCGCACATTATTGATAACCACATTTATAGCATGAAAAAGAACGATTTGAAGTTATATTATAAGTCTAGAACTATTACCAGAAAGCTATCTTGTACGACTACATTTAGATTGATCAATTTTACCATCAGCATCACGTTCCTTTCACATGCAGCACACAACTTGATAACTACAGCTGTCCACAAAATTTTGGAAGAATACTATAAACCAGTTGAAAGTGCGAGGACTCATATCTTTAGGAAAAAAACACTCGAAAGGTAAAAATTTGAACTTTTAGGGCGGATAAGGGTTAAATTTCGCGGTGCGGTGTACAGCAAATTCATCGAATAATCAAAATATGATTTCGCGTATAACTGACCTTATCTAGGTCAATCCATCGAAGCGCTTTCACTCGAATATAATATCGATAAGTCTTTCCCGTGATGGGAAAATGATTCTCTCCAGAGAGAACTGAAAAAGTAAGAATCACATGACACATCCAAAAATTATACTGTCGGCTGCGACTGCAACATATAACACACTATTTAGGTCATATAACGCGAAGTTGGAAATAGGAAACGAATCCTTTCTCTATCGGCAAGAAGAACCATCTCTACATAGCATCAACGCTATAAAATGCAATTCTCATACACGGTCACCCATCCCAACGGTAAGGGCAGAGAAAATTTCATGACGGGGTCTCATTGGATAATGACGCAAAACCCGAAAGAATTTCTTTGCGTTTAGAATGAGGATCGAGTTCCACTTTCAGGTCTATAAGTGAATAAGACGAATATGAAGGTAAACCGTCAAGGAGGGACAAAAATCAACCCAAAACGAACACGCCTCGTCGGACGGACAAAGGGACAGGGCCCATTTCCGGTAACCAGGAGAGCGTAACGACGGAGACCCGTCGCCGCTAAAGCATTGCGGTGGTTCTGTGGACTAATCATTGAGTGAGCCCTTGAGTTATTCAGCTCGCTTCCCGGCCCGCGGCGTTGTAACAATTCAAAATAAAAAAAGGAAAAAATGACGCGAGGTCAACTGGGACCAGTCGTACACTGCGTCGGATTTCGTAGATACGGGAGATCACGGTCAAGTGGCTCCCTGAAGGCTGTTACATTCCAGTTCATGTTATCGCCAGCGAATATGAAATGGACACATCAAAACTCGCCTGAGGTCACTCCCTACACAGATGCGCGAAGGAAGAAACACAGCAAAAAATTATTAATTTTGATTCCCGCTAAGTTCCCAAACGAACACTTGGATGGATTCGGATTTTGAATGAGTATCAGACTGCGGCTGGAATTCTTTCATTCGCCCAAATCAATAAAGCCCACAAACACACCAAAAATGTGAATAAATTACATTGGCTCCTCCTTCGACTCGATGGAACCTATATCATACTCTGCATAATTCCTCATATCCGTTAAATTCTGATTAACTTTTATTATTACGATAGGAATTAATTATAATAACATCAATGCTGAAGCTTTTCTGTCGCAGCATTCTTAACGACTACGTCAAAAATATTACTACAAACTCTAACCACTTCGCAAAACGTACGAAATTACTTGTAAAAGCAATGAATTTATTTACCTTTAAAATCACTACAAAATGCGTTAATTACGTAGAAAATTGGAGATGTATTGCTATTCATCAAGGTCAATTTTCAAACTGACAGGAAGAAAAGAGAAAAGTGGGGAAGGAATAATAATATCTGTAACTGGAAATCATAAGACGACATACAATAAAATAACTCTTATTAAATGCCTCTTTTATTGCCATAAATAAAGGGAAATTTGGGAAATGAAAACCATGCTTGAGAAAAACAAGTGTATTATAAGCACGCTAGATACAACGACCCGAAAACATAATCAAGCTGTCTCAAGTTGGTAACAGTAGTTTCTAAGGCGGGTAAAAGAGAATTGACGTAGCTGCCACTTGCGAAACAAAAAAAGAATTGCGGACGTCAATTCTTAGAACTTAAAAAAAATAAGGGATTGCATTCTTTTGATCTTCAACCTTCCCTCCCCACCCACCATACATTCACTCCCCCACAGGCCCTCACGGAAAGATGCCCAGCGAAACGAAACGGCAGTGAGAGAAGAACGATAAAACCACGGAGGTGCTCTGAAATAATTTTCCTCAGCCGCTGCTGCTCCTTTACGGATGAGAGAATCACTCTCTTCCCATTTTACGGGGGAGGAGTGAGATCGCGCTCCCAAATAAATCCCAAGAAGAGCAAACGCCCCGCTGAGGGGGTGGAAAAGGGGTTGGATAGAGCGGAAGGGTATGGTCGCGGTGAGGGGAGGGAAGTACGGAGACTCCGGGGACCGAGAGCGGGCCCCGGCCGCGTCGAATGTCCAGTGATTGGATGGAGACCAACCAATAGTAGAGACCACACGTGGAGGGCGTCTTCGGATGATGAGGAGGTAGGGGTTGAAAAAATACAGGACACAAGGGCGATTTAAAGCGGAACTCAATCTTGGGAGCGGAGATAATTTTGAAATAAATGGCATTTTTTGCGTCGCCTTCGTGGCATGAGGATTCCGCGAGGCGACCCAGCTTGAGACAAACCCGTCAAAAAAAACCCTTTCAGACACGAGATTTTTATCCCCTCAACTACCCGTTATAAAAGTAGAAAATGACAGCCCGTGTCTCGTTGCGGAGTGCGATTTTTAATTAAGTCATGGGATGTCTCAGTTTAACAGGCCCGTCATGAAAGATGCGATATTCAATTTGGAACATATGATGGTAAGGCAAAATAAATTACCGGAAAATTGCCCAACTATCTCCATATCGTTATATATGCATAACATCGATTTCAGAGAAGCATGCCTAAATTTTGATACAACATTTAAGTTAGGAAAAATATGAAATTTAATAACAAAATAATATACTGAGCTCCAGGTACCTTAGAAGTTTCTATCACGCTCATGATTACGTAAGCTAGGAAATACAAAGCAATGAAGCGAACATATACGAGAATAGTAATCAATACAGCGCATCCAACGAAATTACGATGAGTTTTTTGTTTTAAGAGAGCAATTATTCTTCCTATGTCCCTACTATTTTGACCATTTCAGTCCAAAACAATTCCGAGATATGTAAACTGTTCCACCTGCTCTAGTTTTTGACCTCCTATTTTAAAGTGAGAAAGAGTTGTCATTACTGTTGCGATAAACTTTCTTAAGGGACTATGGTGTCGTACCACTACCATTCATATCTTAGGCACTTTGTTGTAAATGATTTCTTAAATGTTGCGAATAATTTTTTGTCTATTTCGACATAACAAGGTAGCTTCCCACCAAACTGCACATGGCCCTTTAACCAACCTTCGCCGGCAACACATTCATTCGAGGGCCCGAAATTTGACGTCCACACCTGTCGAACGACACCGAAACACGAAATTCCTCTCGCGCCCACCCGCTGTTGCAACCGAGATGTGGAGGAGGAAACCCATCACTCGATTTCCCTGCCGAGGGGAGACGACGAGGCGGGCGGAAGGGAAAGGAAGGCGCTCTCATCTCCCCCGCACGCAACCATATCACCCGCGTCGAGGAAATTTCGTCCCCCATGCCGATCTCCACGCGAAACCATCTCTCCCCGACCCACCCATTGCAGCAGCTCTCATACCTCTCCCTCCCACCCTTCGCTCTTGGAATTCACCCCGTTCCCATAAACCACCCACCTCAGGCATCTTGAAAGATTCCATGAATTCTGAAGCCTCCACTCTTTTCCCTCTGCCCAGCATCCCTCTTTCCACGAGCCCTCCAAACCATTTCCCTAACATCTCCAAGCCTCCCGTACAGACCCCCCTTCCCCTACACCCCACTCACGTCTTAAGACTCGCAAAGACAACATCTCTTTCTCTGGGAGAGGCGAAGGAGGTGGTGGTGATGTGTCTTCCTAGGAAGCATAGTCCTCAGGGAAATAAATTTTCATTTCCTCGCAGACTCATACGCGCACGGGTAGGCATGTAACAGGGGGCTCAGGGCACGCAGGAACAAGAAAGCACACATGGGCTTGTAACCTTAAAGGGGTGACGTAGAAGAACACAGACGTCAAAGAACATAGCCTAAGTCCAAGCAATTAGTATGGGACGACGTGAGTATGAAAGCTGCGCAAGCCGTAAAGTGAGATTGCTATTAGTACGAAAGAAATTCAATTTTTAAATGCCATCCCAAAACCTTCGAACAATATCCAATACTTGATAAAAAAAGTTAGTATTTATTCCGATGAGTTTTGGTGTTAACCCAGTGTGGTAGCCGAATTAGTAGCGCGTTCAGTCACTGGCCGGATATAATAGGGTTCATATAAATGTTTTATAACAGCAAACCGTCCAGCTGAAATGCCATGTGGCATGTTTTAATGGTTATCACAACTTGGGAGAAACCGCACTGATGCAGGGAATGGAATCGGCTCCCCTAACACGAATTTCTTGACGCTTGGTAAGAAGCAAACTCCACCTGCAACTGTAAAACCCAGGCATTCGGTTGACTATTTCGTGGCAGAAGGTTTTTTTCTGAATGGATTTTCTCATTGGTTCAGGTATGAGCGAAACTTTTCCATTATTAATAACTTTCTCACGAATTATTCAAAACCAAGTATTAAGGCTAATGACAGTTAAGGATTTAATTATGGTAACAAATAGCAATCCACGGAGAAAAAAGAAACTCGCAATTTTGGAAATATACTCTGATTTAACTCACGTTTCCTTGAATCACGATACTCACAATGCTAAGCCTAGGAAATTATTTTTTAAACTTTTTCATGCATTTTAATGTTCTTAGAATCACGGTGTATAAAAGCAGCAATTGCATAATACTCTCCGATAGGCTACTGATACTGGCAAACAATTGAACCCTAAGCAGTTCCCCTTAAAACTCGAGCCTATTAGCAAAAACCTATCTAAAGGAAATGTCTATACTACTACTTAAAATTAACGCCATGCAGCGTCTAACAATTCTGAAGATTTAAATACGACAAATACACCATCCTTGTGTCAATTTAATTTGTGGAGTTGAAACTTTCTAAACATACATCCTGACGGAAGACTTAGTGCACTTAATCGTTTCCAGGATTAAGTGTAATCGTTTTATATGCGCATGTCAGGAGTGAATCTTTCTATATCTTCTAGTAAATAAGGGCTATTGAACTCGTTTTCAAGAAACTTCCAAATGCGAGATCTTTCCATTTCATACATGGAGGCTTCGGACCATCTGGTTATCATAAAGTAACTCGGCTTAAAAGGCACCGCCCACAATCCCGGGGAAACGCTTCCCACTTTCCTGTTCCGCCTACGTAATTCGGCGTGCGCAGCGTGAAACGGTTGCAGTGCACCTACGCTCTCATTTTATCATTTGTCATAGTGGGGCAAACCCGCCCATATCGACGCCACTACGTATGTAACCAAGGCTTTTAATAGCCAGAGAAATTCTCGTCACCGTAGCAGTGGGCGAAAACGACATTTTAACAATGTTTGAACGCTACAGCACTACGTCATAAGACCGATCACCACTACTATAACACCGATTCTGTTCGCAAGTTACGATTTCGACAGGTTGATGATGCATAAATTATTAACGCAGTATCTTGGATGATCAAGAAGAAAATACAGACGAATGTGTGAGGGTAAGGTAACAGTGGATTTAAAGGAGTCATGTGAACTCAAAATAGTGTTCACATTGTTTTGTGTATTTTCACTCCAACAATCCCCTTCGAGAAAAGCTTGTTTTTACATGTTCATTGCCTAAGATACTGTACAGTTATTTAATAATTGTTACACATGAAGTACCAATGAAGTGCTTTTATAAACCGCCGGTGATGACCCCACTTCGTCGCCACATTGACTTCCTACTAACAAGAACTATATTTACAATCATGCAGTAAGAGTGCGCTAAACGTCAAACCAAACAACTTTTTTTAATTTTAGTACCCTAAAAACCACCGCTAGAGTATGTGGCATGGGGAAAATGCAGGGAATGGGAATATTATTATTATTTCTGTTTCCATCGGACGCTATTCAAAAAAACATTAAAGTTACTCAACACCCCGATGTAATACGGAAGAATGGTTCTCTTACTACAAGCAAAATATTGCGGATTATTTATTTCCTCAGGGTGGAAAATGTATTCATCATTACTTATACTCTAGTTAATTTTCTTGAAAGTTTTATTCTTATACAGCAGTAACCGGCATAAGTTACACCTCTGGCCCCGGAAAAACTGCGACAAATAACTGCTGAAGAATTTTACTTTCCTTTTCAATTAAGGCACTCTTCGTTGATATCTAAATGGCAGAGGACACTCCCTCAACAAATATTTAATCTGTGATATTACTCCAGAGGTTGAAGTTTCGTAATTTCGTTGCTCCTGGCCATACAATGCCGTATATCCACCGGCAACAGTTATATTTGAGATTTAACACTAAGACTAAATGAAGAAAATTACATGTACTTCCCTCTTTCTGTTCTCCAATGTTACTGAACGAAGTTCAATCAGACATGGCCACTCACCTGTAAAGAAAAAATATATTTAAGTAAAAGCACTGACATTTAGGTAGATACATTTAGAATAGCAGTATTTAATTAAGAGTTTCAATAAAGAGGGCGCATAAGAAAAGGAAAGCCGAACCTGTAAGCTCATTGTTTAACGAGTTAAAAGGATAACCAGGGGTTCAATCCCACATGTGACTAAAACGTGTAAGAGATTTTCGTGGGTAAAATTTACACTAAATATGACCTCAGCCGCTGGAGCATTTTTTACATGAAACCACAGGAACTGGAACTAAATATTCACAGAACCTAAAAAGGTATTCAAGAGTTCTTTTTCCTGAAATCGCAAACAAACTTTCCGAAATAAAGTGAAACTAGAGGCGTAAATTTTAATCGTTACTTTCACATTAAAATGAAGTTGTCTTTGGATTACTTTTTCTACCTGCCTAGAATTTATTATATAAAATGCGCGTGCACCAATCGAATATCTGCACCTATCACCAAGGTGAGGATTAATATTTCCAATTCCCTACGCAATTAATTATTAGTTTTGTGTCCCTTTTCACGACCTCAGCATGTGTAGAGTTGGCGTGCATCCGAAGCCTAGCCCTAGTCGTTAAGAGTACCACAAATAACACTTCTCTGGAATATTTTAGCGCATTCTAGGACCATCTAAACATTTACATTTATGAGCAATGTCTTCAAAAAGCAGGGAAGAAAATTTTTATTTAGCGTCATAATCATGCAGGGAAATATTTGTGGAAATTTAAAATGCCATGGGTATCAAAATGATAAACGTTTGACCATCTGAAGATTTAAACGTCCCTTATCTTAAACACCGTGCCAATGGAATTTAATTCTATACCTTCACGCAATTTTAATTCTTTCACAGATAACGTCGTTTTCAAAATTCCTTTGAACCGCGCCGTGAGCTCCCATAGGCCGTATGCTACGCAAGGCTGAAATATGGCACTCATGCGTGCCTGACTGGCACGAATATTAGTGTTGACGCAACAGGGTACATTGAGAAATAATTGACGCGTAGTTGGGTATGCTGAATGGCAGATAGTACTTCGTTAATACGAGGAGCCACGGGACTGATGAAACTATTTTATTTATTTAAGGCAGGATGGTCTTGACCTCAAGGATAAGTACCCAGGAAAGACATTTGCGGAAATTAACTTAACTATAATTCCATATACAAATCCAATTCCTAGTAACGATTAATTTCACTGAGTAGTATGTGGTAAGACGATTTTGACACCTAGCGCACTAGACAATGCGATATTTTCAGGCTATTGAAAAGAGAAAGTTATTTAGAGATACATTTTTGGCTCACAAACCTTCCGTCCCCATAACACGGGATATGAACGCGAGACTTAAAAGGTTCAAAGCCGTGGACGGCAAAAGCGTTATCCCGGTGGGTAAGTACGATGCTAATTCGTCATTGTTGCCCGTATGGCGTATGCTGTAAACTCGGCGTCGGACCACCAAACTGGGCGGACCTTTTGGAAGGAGAGACACACAAAATGCGACCGGCGAATCCAAAACCGTCCCACCATTCTCAAGGCCACGAACCCCGCCTCCCCCAGTTTGACGGATACCTTTTAACTAGCCCCACCCCAATTTCCACGGCACGAAAACGTTCTGACGCTCGTGGCGCCACAGCGATCAACGGAGGGATAACCCAGAGGTCTCCTCTCGCCGTGTACATTTCCCCGGGATCTACGACTTTTTTGCGAGTTGCGGTGGGACGATTCGTCGCTCTGTGGCTCAGCTTATGAGCATGTGTGTGCTGCCCGCTGAAAGCGTTTTCACTTTGTGCACATTGCGCCCTTTCAGTACCCACGGCTTCCATTAAGGAGGGGTATTTAATTTAAGCATTGCGCCCTAATTATAAGCTCCCTATATTCATCGAGAAATAATCCCATTTATAATAACATAATGCAGTTAGGGTAATGGACATCCGAAGCGCTGTATTTTCCGTTTAAATGGAATAAAATCTTTCACTTAAGTTTTTAAAAGATCAGAATCTTTGAACTAGAAACCAGAAACCAACACTGAGCATAACCACAGTTCGAGCGGAGGTCCAAAATCAATGTACATTTGGATAGATCTAACACAAGGAAACGAAATAGTTGCAGTGAACTGCACATTAATAATACATAGCGCGGTAAACATTAATTATTTTACAGCTACATCCACGATACCCCGCAAGCCGCCGTAACGGCGTGGGGCGGGGTCTGTTAGGTCACCACCCATTAACTAGAATAAAACCACATGCAAAACCAATTCATGTTCCCTCTAAACAAATATTAGTTTTTCATGTTCTCGACAAACCTTAATCACAGGAAATAAAGTACTTAAATGCAACAATATTTAATAATAGGAAACATACATTCAAATCATGCTGTAGTAGAAATGTTAAAGAATGGGTCTATTAAATAAAAAGAATAACATGCCGGAGCATCATAACAGTTCAATTATTGTCTTTTGATATTAATCAAGCAATACTAAATATGTGCATCAATAGTATTGTCATTTTCATGACTGAACAGCTGCCCGAAGCATTAACAATATAAGACCGGTCCACTGTTACACAGACATTGCGAACTATAAGAAGAATAACACTTAACTTTTTCACTTTAAAAACCTTTCCGTAAAGAAAATTGATACAGGTATATCTTTAGCAAATGGTATGTTCTGAAGAGTACAATAAAAGATAAGAATATATGAGTATATTTTAAAACCCTCTCAAAGAGCTGATCCTTCAACATCTGAAATGCTTGCAGGGGCCATTAGATTATTTATTCCTATTGGAAAGAGAGAGTGGTGTAGGAACACCTATTTATGCATAAAAGGAGTAAAACAATTAATATTAAGTACATATGACTCATTGAATGTACATGTACATATGAATATATAAGATCTTTTTCGTATCAGCTAATTCTATAACATCAATAATTTCTTCCCAAATGCATTCTCAGTAGTAGTTTTGAGGGGAGGCGACCGACAACCGAGGTTATTTGCGCCATAGGGGATGGACGGGAAAGGAGGAAGGGTGGAGAGAAACCCGGCGTCGGCATTAGCCTACTCTTTACGATAGGCGCCAATGTTTAAAAAGTTTAATGTCCCATCCGACGGACGGCGTACTTACTCAAAGTGCCCTCCACAAAGCCCCTCGAGTAGGGATCGAGATACCTCTGAAAAATATTCAACACCGCCGGGATTTGAGCCCGCGCCCTCTGGGTGGGAACCCAGTACGTTAGCCCCCGCACCATCTCGATCCACTTAGACTGATTTCGATTTCAAGAAGTCTCTTGAAATCGAAATCAGTCTAAGTGATTTCGACATTTACTTCTCAGCCAAGTATATTGTCTAATTTTTTTCACATATTTCCCAAGCACTCTAAGTGAATTTCCAGAAAAAAATATAATATAATTTACAATAATGGGGATATTGCCAAGAGAAAAATATTGTCATTTTAACATTTAAAAAAACTGTCAATATTCCTTGCAGATAATGGCATGTTTAACATAATTCAGTCAAGTAGCCAATTTCGCAATTACTTAAAAACCCATTTATAAAATTTGGCAATGAGAAAATGGCACTATTATTTATGATCAGAAACTGTCTACATAGCCATGAATCTTGCGCCCATACTCACAAAACCTACGTTTAAGAAATAAAAATGAAGCAAAAGGTAATCTAAAAGAAAGAAATAACACTTATTTCTTTAATTCAATAATTAATCCAGAGCGTTTGATTTTCGAAACCACCCGGGACACAGAGGGATGCAATATGTTTTAATGTGCAACGATTAATACGCATAAGTTGCCACATTCACACCGACAACTGGCAAAAACTTGTCCTAATTTCCATGCACACGCGAAAAAGCCACTATTAATCTAGAAAAAAAACAAGGGTCGCATGATAAAATATTATAATTCTGCGACCGTTCATTTCCCTTCAACGACATCCCTTCCATCCTGCCTTTAATAATACGGAAGCTACCCAACAACTCAGCCACAAACCTCCCTTCTCTCTACATACGTGCCCACCCATTTCCCTCCCATTTTTAAGCATTGGCTTTAAAAACCGTCGCACACTTTACAGCCGTCGTGCGAACTCAAAGGGACAATTTTCTCGGTCTGCCGTTGAGTTGAAGTGAAAGGGACAACAGGGTTGAGACATTTGCGGATTTAT
This sequence comes from Hetaerina americana, assembly GCF_022747635.1. Taxonomy (NCBI): domain Eukaryota; kingdom Metazoa; phylum Arthropoda; class Insecta; order Odonata; family Calopterygidae; genus Hetaerina; species Hetaerina americana. The sequence continues at coordinate 64,546,942 of NW_027287205.1, read as the reverse complement.
TAATTTTCAAGAGATTACCAATTTTAACGGAACAAAATTTCAGCTTTTCCAATTAATATTTTAATGGTGTTGATTCACGACTGATGAAAATGAGGCATCCTAACGTTGTATCTATCTAATAACTATCACTAAAAACACTGCATTATATTAAAATGAAAAACTGAAAGAAATGAACCCACATACTAATTCCGTTTTACTTAACTTTTCACAAATTTTAACATTGGATTTTTTTGCAAGAAGCGCCATATTAATAATTAATTATCAGAAATTCCTTTTATTTTAACATTTCCAGAACTCATGCGCATGAGAAAATGAAAGAAGGGGATAATATAATTATGTAATAATTGTATCCTCACTTGAAGCAAAAAGTCACAAGATTCGTGTGTCTTATTTTCTTTAAACTACTGTATATTTGTTCAGTCTACCGAACTGTAGCCGAATGCAAGAAAAACAGTGCTTCAGAGACACATCAAAAGAAATCTTAGGGGTTTATGAAGCACAGGATTAATCTTCTTACATTAGTTTGATGCATCCGTAACAACGTAAGCATACCATCCATCAACCTGGGGCGATTTAAATGGAAGACGCGCATATGGTATCCTACTACGATGTTCGATCTCGTAACAAGTAGCTCATACAGATACCTCAGATGTGTACTTAACTTTGTAACCGCAACATTCTTCCACCTCTACAGTATTTACGGAAAAACAATGAAATATGACGTAGTCACCAGCAATAAAATTCATTCAATTCCATCGAGGTAGACTATACACTGTTCCCATAAATCGTTCCCGTGTATCCACATATCCTGCCTGACGAGACACTTGAGGCTAATGCGGTCCGTAGCGCCACTATGGCTGAGCACCCCCGAGAGTTTAAGGAAAGAGATATCTCACGTAAGGCAGGAGGAGAGGAGCGAAGGCGAGGGTATGAGGAGAAAGTGGACGTTGTTGGGTGCGGCAGACTCGGGAGGGGACTACTAAGAGAAGGCTTTGCCGAGCCGCGGGCTGCTGCGAAGGAGGTGAGCAGGGAAAGAAAGTGGAAAGGGAAAAGCGAAAAAGGGACAAAATATGGAAGCACGTTGGTAAAGGAAAAACGCTTGGGAGAGAAGGGGCTGGGGGAAAGAGTACATGGAAGCGTAAGGGGATGAGTAGCGTGACATCTAGGATAGAAAAGTGTGAGGGTGAATTTACGGTTCAGGGAGATTGCGCCCCCAAAACGACTCTTGCAAGTGTCACCATTAAATTTTTACGATAACAATTCTAGTCTTCCATTATGAATAATTGACTGAAATCATAAAAGCGCAAGATAAATGGAATTTTTACCAATTATCTTTGAAGATACCACGAATGCTACGTCCAACAAGAGAGAAGACGTATTCACCTATACAAATGATAGAAGGCACTTATATTCCTTCAACTTCAGGTTTTTTTTATTTCGCATTACCTAAAATACGTGAATATTAATACTCTATGCTCAAAGAGGCAAATTAGAATTCTGAGAATTAATTTATTCAAGGCATTTTACCTCTTAAAGGCAGGTTTTGGGCGGTCACTAATCTCTGGATGGCAAGAGTCACCACGATTATTTTCAAGCCTTTTTGCAGACCATTTTTTCTTGGAAGCTCATTTCAACAATGTGAGAATCAGTCGAACGCTCCATTATTTTCCCACCCGACGATTCGATATACTCCACCACGAAAGGAAAGAAAAATAGCAGTAGTCATGGTCCGGCTTCACAGAAGTGACACTACGCACAAATAACAAAGAGGAGGAAGGGGGAAGCAGAAGGGAACGGTTAAGGGAGGATACGAGAGGAAGAGCCGCGAGGAAAGAGAGAATTGAAATCGCCGTCTTGAGGGTAACAGGGTAAGAGGGGAAAGACGGAGGGGGTCGGAATGGGCTTACGAGGAAGCTAGGCGGGCGGTAATGGGGTAAAAATTTAAATTTATAATGACGAGGGGAGATGTGCAAGGGGTTCAGAGAGAAGAGAGATGCCGAGAGAGATGGGAGTGAAAGGGCTGAGGACGGCTTCAACGGCGAGGGTGAAAGAGAAACACGGATGGAGGTCGGGTTATAGATTGAGTGAGTGGGAGAGACAGTGAGACAGCAACGAGGGAGGAGTGAAGTGATGTTTAAGTCTTCGGGAGGGGTTTAGGAATGATGCCATGGAGGGGGAATGAAAAGGAGGCTTCTCCAGACTTCCCTGTTCACCCGTTCCCGGAATCTTCTTTTAATTTTCTCTGCGCTTCCCCGACGCTATCTTCAACCCTAAAGAATTCACTCCCCACCCATCCGGCATTCCCTTACCGCTTCTTTATTTACACACATTTTTCATCTAATTTTCCACACAAAGCTTTAACTGAATGAGGGAAAGTGACGATTTCATTCTTTTTTTCAGTTTAAAATACTTTCATTTTAGCTCAATTTTCTCTTGATCTTCTTGAGATCTCGACTTTTGAATTTTTCTGCCCTACAAGGCTGCTTCAATGTAAGAAATAATAAAAATAATTCTTAACAATCTGAAACTTTTTCGAAAAATCATGAAGTGTATAGCACTAGTTACTTAACGTTTGCTGAGATTATGCCAGTAAAAATTTATTGCCGAAGAAAAATTGAAGATTCATCATCCATTATTAAAAGGAAAAGCCAAATAAATTCAACTTACCTAATGAATTTTTTGAAGTGTCCATTAATTTTACAATTAAGAATATTATTAATTATTTGTATTGATAATCTATTCCCATGGTAAACAGAGATTATAATATAATTGAAATAACAACTGATTACAACGTAACTTGATCAGTTTCAACCTTTACCTATTCACACAGAAATAATAACCTTCAGCTTTATCACACGAGAGTTAGCGGTTCAATAAATTTCAACCACTCTAATAACGATAAAAATAAATATAAACATTTTAAGACAAAAAGGTGCGTAGAAGACGATATTCAAATACCATAGTCATAACGCTTTCGGAATAGGATACAGATATTTACGTAGCCAAATGAAATTCAAGCGAATCGACTTGAAATTGGAAAAAATAAAGAAATGGATTTCCAATCTTTAGAAGAAACAACCCCTGTAAAATAAGACTCGGAAAAGAATGCGACAATCTTTTTCGCCATCACTCACGATTAAAAAAAATACCTCGGAGGCTTTTTACTCTTTGCAACCACGAGGAGTATATTCCAATTTCGAAGTCTTAAAAAAATACGGAGGAAAGAAAAAAAGGAGCATTCCAGCCGAACCCAGGTTAGCAGGTTTTATTTACCCACCAAGGCTCTAATCTTTAAGGCGACCTCTGGACTTGGTTCTCTAAACACCTTCATTCGCCCCCCCCCCCAACCCACCATCACCAGGAAAAAATCCACAAAACTTAATTCTACTAGAGTGTAGTGGAAAAATAAGGACTACTAAGACCACACACTATAGCAGCTGACTCTTAAACGCTTTACCTGTACACTTTCCCCCCTTATTGCTTCGCTTTTTTCTCCTCTCTCTTTACCTCTCGCTGGCTTCGCCTTCTTTTTTCGAATTTAAGACCCACCCCTCTTTTTTTCGTTCGAGTCTCCTCCCATCTCTCCCTCTTCAGAGTACCCTCCTCCTCCGCTCCTCGCCCTCGGATCCCTTTCGGCCGACATTCTCGCCACTACACCCATTCGCCCAGGGCCGCCTTTCTCTTCACCCCCGCAAGAAAAGGAAGGCGAAGCGAGTAGACGGAAGCGAGGGGGTGGAGAGAAGGGAGAAGGACGGGCGCTTACTGAAGAGGGTTGTACAAGGGGAAGAAAGAAGAAAGGGCGAAGAGAGAGGGCCCATCTTTCCGTGCTCTCAGCCACACTTCCAGGAGACGTATTTACCCTTTTTTATGCCGCTCCCCCTCCTTCGTCATTTTTTCCTCTCCTTGCTCCTTTTCGACACAACGTTATGCTTCCCGGCGTGCGTATGTTTAAATAAATAAATATATATACATACATATGTGTGTGTATATATGCATATGTATATATATATGTATATATATATATATATATATATATATATATATATATATATATATATATATATATATATATATATATGTGTATATATGTGTATATATACATGTATATATATATATGTATATAAATATACATATATAAATATATATATATATATATATATATATATATATATATATATATATATATACACATATATATAAACATACACATATATACACATACACATATATACACATACATTGCTCATCACACACGTGTGTACACGCATGCATTTATTTGTTATTTCAAATATTTAATAATTTTCGTTCTTCTTCCACGTGATATCTTCAGTCCATCGTTCCTTCTCTTAAGAAGTTTACTTGGACACAGACCGCTTCCTCCTCCTCCAACTTCTACGCGCGTTTCTGGCCAAAGAAACCTGGGAATCAATGCGAAGGGGCTCGTTTCAATGGATATGGGGGTTAAGGGACCCTGAATAGTGTCTTAGGATAGCCTTAAGGGGACACACAGAAGAAAGACGAGCCATTAGACCCTCGGTCTCGGGTAAGAACCTCCATGGAGACAAATTCAAGTAAGAATGAAATAAAAAGAGAGGAGTAAAACGTAAAAAAAAGATGTCGCACAGAGTTTCTGCCACCCGATATTTGTTACCATAAATATACTAACTAAATGTTAAAACGTTATTGTGCGGTAAATTGAAATGCGGATGAAAAAGTTGTTTGAATTAAGCATAACTACGTTACCTCCGATTTCATTTGTTTTTTGCAGCTAAATTATCATGGCGTCGTTTAATAATACTTACTGTCAAATGATACAAATGACGCATAATTTTAATTTAGCCTGTAATATCTTACAGTGGTCATTCCAATTGGTTGAACAATATAATTGAACCGTGATTCAAAGAAACATGCGCCACACGATTATCAATAAACTATCATATCCCCTCAAATGTAACGTTTACAATATTGACGTCGCTTCCGAATGTTAACAAAGGTATAATCCGTTCAGCAAGCAAGCTGAAGTCATTTAATAGTTCAATGTGATGAATTCTCCAGTAATATTTCAGACATAATTACAAGACTTTAAATTGCCAAATAGCTTAAAGGAATGGTCCACTGTTTTTAACATCATGCTCGCTTTTAATTTTCATTCTGATACGTATCTTAGTCGATCAACCATGCAAAGTAGGATTTAAATACCTATCTAACGTAATTTAATATAAACATTGAAATTTAATATAATTCTGAGAAGTCACTGCTTGCGTTCATGCGGCAAAGGGTCCCACGGCATAGCGATACATTCATAGCTAATCCTGTTATGTTAGATGACGCCTATCATTAAGTTTATTCGGCTAATCCCCAACTTGAAATTAAGAGTCATGTATCAAAGAAAAATTGAAGAAAACAACAATGAATCCCGAGTCCAAGGGAATATAGAAGCAGTATGACACAGAGAAAACGCACATGAAATAACCTTGGAATACCAAATACAAGAAATAAGGGCACAATAAACTCCGAATAAATTCACAGAGAAAAAATGAACAAGAAATGGAACACTACCGGGAAAAAATAGAAAAAAAAGAACGGGAGGAAGACCTGAAAGAAGGCAGTGGAGTAAACACAAGAATGTTTGAAGTCTTGAGGGATGAAAAGGAATAAAGGGAGGAGAAAGGGAGCTTCAGTAGGAAAATAATCTGAAGATAAAGGTCGAAGAGAGGTTAGCCTGAAGGCGAAGGAAGGGAACTGAGTGAGCTGACGAAGCGATGAAGGTTGAAAAGAAATGAAGAAATAACTTAGACCAAAAGAGGAGGTAAGAGGAAGAGATGAGCTTCAAAAATGGGTAATGAGAAAACACGGCAGAGTTGAACGGACGTAAAGACGAATATTATTAGCTAGGGAGATAGATAGATAGATATCTGAAGGAAGATTTAAGACTGATCACCAAGGATTTCCATACAAGGGAAAAAGAAAATGTCCGGTGACCAAGAGGGAAATATTTAGAAGGTGCATAAGTGTTGTCGTAAGCTTAACTTGAGCGATGCTCAAGTCATTCCAATGCAACGCAAAAAAGAGGAAAGTAGGGTGATTGACAATGGGACCAAAAAAACGACCATTTCTTCAAACACACAGAGCCACAGGATATCATCTGAAAAACGTTCATGGTACTTTTCAATCCAAGGCAATTATTTTCAAGAACATCTCCCCTTCAAATTTATAAATCAAGGAATATTCTGAGGGAAAACGATAGGAAAGCACTCACGCCAAAACTGATTAAGAGACTTAACAGCGAAACAATGAAATGATGATTCATGACCGGCATCACTTTGCGGAAATGATTAATGATTAAGTGAAAAATATATTAGTTTGGTTATATTCCGCATTAAATTTGATTTAAAAAAACTACTTGTCAATAATCTTACGTGTTGTGTAAATATGCTGCACGCATTTAAGTATGATTCATGATTGTTACTACTCCCGATTTTGTTGTTGGAGTTACATGCTTCTAGCAAAATATATGAAGAGATTAAATTCTCAAAATTAAGATTACATGAACATATAATTTAAAAATTGAGAGTAAAAGTTCACAAAAATGTTGGAACAAATAGAAAAAATACCAAATTAGGTAGTTTTCAAATTGGGATATCGCGTCTTAATTGACGATATATTTCCAACACGAACCCGCAGCAGTTTGATAATACTAGTACATTGTGGGGCGGAGGGTCACCCAATAGACCGAAATTCAAATACACGAATTGAATGACCTCGAGCGAGAACACGGAATAATAAACGCAACTACTTTCCTCCCAAAACGACGCTAAATTCGCAAGCCATAAGGTCGAGCGGAGAGACAAGTTATGCAAAAAAAAGGCGCACCTAGAATTTAGTTTCCGCGGCTTGCTTATTAACTCGATCGTTTTAATTTATTCCCAACCCTTCAACCAAGGTTTTTTTATAATGGAAGCATCCCATCTTAAGGACATCCGGTGACACCACGAGTTTTTATAAGGAGAAGAGTCAAGAGGGAACAAGTAGAGGTAAGGGATCCTGAAGCAAAGGAAGGCCAGAGTTCAGGGGGAATTGTGCATGGGTGGTCATGGATTGCGCCAAAGGAAATGCACAAATATTAGGCCGATCAGAACGCTCTCTGCAAACTCCCCAGGAAGAGGGCAGGGATTTGCTCATTCATGCAAATGGAAATACGACAAACGGTTCCCGACTATCCAGTTGTGCAAGCCCAGGAGAGGAAGGTAGCAGCTAGGTATGCACGAGCAATCCGCAATGAATTCACCCATGCAATGCACACATCCACCCAGTAAACTCGTCTCACGAAATTTGCATATTAAGAATCGATCAAATAAATCCAGTGTTTGAATGACGGAATATATTTGAATCAAATGTCATTACTTTCCCAGAATACCGACGAGTGAGAAGTCTATTCTATGTTTCACAGCAGCGGTGTAACAGTTTAATATAGCATTAAAGAGAATACTTTGACGCAGGCTGAAATTGATTCTGTAAATGAGAACTACTTTCTCACTTTCTGTATAAACAATATGTAACAATGAAAAGAACACGTAGAACATAATTATTTACCTGATAGCATTGGACATAAACTAGCGATAAATTAATGCTTTTCGGAAAGGAAAACTGAAATATTTCCAACACGTGATTTGAGCCATGGCCTAGTTAATTTTGCCTTTAGTTAGATTATACGAGGGTCATCCGGAAAGTAGCACCCGTTCGTGAAATAAAGACACAAAAGTAAATATTAACAAACATAAAAAATTTTATTTGAAAGAGGATACTTTAAACTACTTCTCAACATAATCTCCAAGCAAATTAAGGCATTTGTCATAACGTGTGACAAGTTTCTGTATTCCTGCTGCATAGTCCTTCGCCGCCAGCTCATTGAGATACGCGAGGGACCCATCTTGCACAAATTTTTGCATAATGCAGATGGTGTTTAACAATTTCATGAACAATTGTTCGAGAAACATTGGGAAAATGCTCACAGATGTCATCAATTGTGACGCGCCGATCGTTCCTCACGAATTCGTCAACTGAGCTCACCAGTTGGTCTGTAATGACAGACGGTCTCTCCGAACACTCATCGTCGTGTGTGTTCCCCCTCCCCATGTTGAAGTTGCGACACCACCGCCGAACAGACGACTCGTCCATTACATTGTCTCCATACACCTCCTTTAATTGGCGATGAATATCACATGGGCGAACGTTTCTTGCATTGAGGAATTTAATCACTGCCCTCACTTCACAACTGGCGGCGTTCTCAATTTTTTTAAACATTGTAAACAATCACAGAAACAACACAGGCAATGCTAGCGTCACGCAACTTGGCTCAGAGAAGGCAGACAAGCCACTGAAGCTATCTGACCTCGTCCAGCGGCTACTCGCGTCGTCAGCACTTCATGCGGCACGAACGGGTACTACTTTCCGGATGACCCTCGTAAATAAAGATAACACATGAATCACAAGACCACAGCATTTAACCCAAATGTTGGTTAGGTACGTGAAGGTAGAGATGGTCTAGTAATAAGCCCAGCACCCGGTTAGGAGAGCCAGTTCCTTTCCCTGGGCTTCCAATGATCTAGTAACCGAAAAATCGCTCAGCTAGGGTGAAGTTGATGGTGCTCAGTGGCGTCAGGGGAATCGAACGATAGCTTCACGTCAGAGATCCACCTCGCAACCCACTCGACTTCCATGTCCCCTTTCATGGAAACGTATATGTATGTTTATGTCCTATAAATCAATCTTCTCAACACGAACGACGAAATGCATAAGGTACTTTTGGCGATGAGAAGTCTGGCGCGGAGGTAATTATTACCTTTGCCACTCTTGAACTTAGTCCTCCTTTAGTCTCTTCTTAAAATCACAATCAGGTTGGTTAGCGTGTTTGGACACCCTTTATTTTCTGAACAATATTATTTTCTAAAAATAAAATTATACTATTTTTCTCACAGAAACAGTCACGGGATAATGAATCGGCTCGAATAGAATCTAAATTTCCTGATTGAATTTTATGCGATGCACGATTCCTGAAAAAATCGATTAATGTCACACTATAATATTTATATAAACTTTCGATTAGTTGAATAATGAGCAATCGAAATATTCATAAGACTTCGTGTGATACAAATGAATGATGTGCAGGTATTTTTGATTACACAGAGAAATTGTACGCACAGATGGAAAAAGCATAGGTACTCACGCATAGAATATTTAAAATTGACTTGATATTTTATACTCCATACATCCCTACCTTGTATTGCACATGTGAAATTAAAGTCGATAGGATATATCGGTGAAATACAGCAGCAGCTACGAGCTAAATATGGGAATAATGCCAGTAAAAATTGCAAGCAGAATGGCTGAAAATTGTTTTAACTGTATCGCTGCATAGTGAAAGATATTGTTTTTCAGATCTCTTACCGCATAAGCTATTTTACTGAAAAAAGTTATACAGTTTTAATCTGCCAAATTCCAAAACTTAATACTCACAACAGAGTATGAACCCCGTACCTTCCGGCAATAGAGCGAGCAGAACCCCATAAAACAGTCCTAAAAGGGCCAGCTAATCAATTTAATGAAGCGCAGGTTTATCCAAAAAAATTTCAACGAGCCTCCGCCGAATGGCTGCTCAAGCGGAGGAAACTGTTTCTGGCCTTATTTTTCGGAACTTTAATCCATCACAGAGATAAAGAAAAACATTAGTTGGATTCGCATAATGATTTACTAATTTGACCTGGGTTTGCTCATGCCGCAAAATCTTCAGGTGAGAAGATTCAACCAATAGCTATCGCGACGCAAAACCCGAGTCTTTAGAGTGAATCATTCAGAGGATTTAACTAAGTTTTTTCATTAACTCCGTCACTCTTCTAAAACTTTACGCCACTGTTTTACTTCAAAACCGTAAAATTAGTAAGGGAATGGTGGTAAGACAAAATTCGGATGATTTTATTGAGTTTTAATAAGTTTCACTATTTCCCAAAATGACGCCTCGATAGCTCAACTGCCTAAAACACTCGGACGGAAATCGAGGGATGCTGATTTGTATCCCAGTCAAGACGAATGATTTTTCTACTCTGAAATTGTTGCATTATAATCTTTAGTTCAACCTCTTTATCTAAATACGTATATCTTTCTTGAACAGATAAATAAATACCATGCTCAAAAAGTAGTGCAAACAATGCAGTATATCGTTACATAATTAAAAATGTACCTTGAAGGACACTTATAATTATTTTTGTAAATAATTAGGGTTCAGCAGAGAGAAACCATCATTTCACCAATGTAACGTAAGAGTAAACCCCACAATTTGTTACGAATGCATTCATAGCCACCGCTATTTACTAAGAATTTAAAACACACTTTCAAATAATATACGTTCCTCAACATTCACTTGTATTTTAAATAAATCATAGAAAAACTGAGAAAACTGTCGGAGTATATACGAGGGTCATCCGGAAAGTAGTACCCGTTCGTGAAATAAAGACACAAAAGTAAATATTAACAAACATAAAAAATTTTATTTGAAAGAGGATACTTTAAACTACTTCTCAACATAATCTCCAAGCAAATTAAGGCATTTGTCATAACGTGTGACAAGTTTCTGTATTCCTGCTGCATAGTCCTTCGCCGCCAGCTCATTGAGATACGCGAGGGACCCATCTTGCACAAATTTTTGCATAATGCAGATGGTGTTTAACAATTTCATGAACAATTGTTCGAGAAACATTGGGAAAATGCTCACAGATGTCATCAATTGTGACGCGCCGATCGTTCCTCACGAATTCGTCAACTGAGCTCACCAGTTGGTCTGTAATGACAGACGGTCTCTCCGAACGCTCATCGTCGTGTGTGTTCCCCCTCCCCATGTTGAAGTTGCGACACCACCGCCGAACAGACGACTCGTCCATTACATTGTCTCCATACACCTCCTTTAATTGGCGATGAATATCACATGGGCGAACGTTTCTTGCATTGAGGAATTTAATCACTGCCCTCACTTCACAACTGGCGGCGTTCTCAATTTTTTTAAACATTGTAAACAATCACAGAAACAACACAGGCAATGCTAGCGTCACGCAACTTGGCTCAGAGAAGGCAGACAAGCCACTGAAGCTATCTGACCTCGTCCAGCGGCTACTCGCGTCGTCAGCACTTCATGCGGCACGAACGGGTACTACTTTCCGGATGACCCTCGTAGTAATGCAACGAGATCAGGCGTCATTTGCAATACACTTATAAAACATATAAGTAGAACACTTTATGCATTTGCCACTGCAGAGTACGAAAGACAAGAAGCATATTATTTTCATTGGCCGAGGTAGGCCTAAATTGCAAAGGTAAAATGGTTATTAGCTTGAAAGAAAGGGGAAGAGGCGAGATACAGCACGAAGCAAGAGAAAGGGGGGGAAATGAAGAAAAGGAGAAATAGTGAAAGGAAACTTGCTGGGTTCGGAGCCGGTGGAACGAAATGAATCCGGAGAAGGGACGCAGGAGTGCGGGGGAGGCTGAGGATGTGACGGTCCAGGGAAGCTGGCGAAGAGGGAGTGAGCACATGGGAAGGATGCCCAGCAGATAGGAATCAAAACGCAAGGTAAAATGGGACCGGAGGGTGGAAAGGGGATTTGCGGAAACGTAACCAAACATAATGCAAAGCCGAATCGAAGGAAGCCAATCCAATTTCAGGCGGGACAAACCAAAAAATACCCTATTCACTTTCATCCATCATACACATTGGAGCGTCTTCTTAAGTCAAACACGTGGGTAATCCGAGCGTTCGATCAACACAATGCGCCGATGACTCCGTATTATCCTTAACGCTGTGGAACTCAATGGGAGCATAACGGTCCTGTAATTGCCTGATTCGTTAAGAATAATAGATTTTAAATAAAGTAACCACTAAAAATTAATAATCACGCCATCCGTTCACTAGTATGGTATTTGATACTATGTAACTCTTTACCAAGGTAAATAAACTCCGGAACCCGAGGGATGCAGGTTCCAATCCCGGTTACGCCGAATGAATTTTACACTGGGAAATTAATAAATTCCAAAGTAACCAAAGCTCTTTGAAGGTAATGAAAGGGATTTTCTACCTGAGTGGAAATAAGAGAGCAGCATTGAAATCGTAATTGGATACCACGGCTGCATTACATTCATGACTTCCCAAATAATGTCCAGCAGAAAACGCGAATAAGGATCACCTGCCTTATATAATAGTGGTTATATAAACAGCATAACCAAATATACACCAGGTAAAAGATGGGCAGGCCTGGGTTGCCGTATCATATTCAATACGTAACACTGAAGGAACCATTATTTGAGGCCAAAGGATTCATCTACCCTTCTTGAGAAAATTCTAAGCTAATATAAGATGCCTATAAACCTCTACTTCAAGTTTTGGCGAATAGTAATTTCATAAAATAAAAAGTTTTTAAACTGAAACCTACTTTCAAAGTAAAAAAAAAACCATCTGTATCTAGATGTCGGCGTGAAAACAATTTACCTACAATCAAAGCAGATTTGTAAATATAAATGAGTGAAAAAAGTAGCATCACTTAACTTAGGATAGATATGTTAAAAAAATTCCAAATAAAGGGCCGATGGGTTTTCAACAAATGTTGAAGTTTAGAATTTAAACATTGCTCGGTATATTTTGTCGTAAAAAAGAAATTTGCAGAACAGTGAAGCACAAATAGGAAATTTGAAAGAGAGTAAGAAATTGGTGAGAAGGACAAAAGAAAGGGTAATTTCCAAGGCTTGGTTATGTGGAATAGAACACGAGAGGTTGGCAGCATGGGACATCAAACGCTGACCAAAAACTATGAAAAAAGGCATAATAGATGCTAAAAGAAACGTATCATCTTTTCGGTTTTACATAATGGACGAAGGAAATTACATGCCTCTCCCTTCCCTCTCCACTCCACAAGACTATCCCAACTCCCGCCCCCTGCCTTGCACCAAACGCTTCCACTGTCCTAAAAACTAACGGTGCCACAAGCCAGTTATTCTTACTTTCCCTCTTCCTTTGACCTATGTTCCCCACATTCGTGCTCTTTCACCCCTTTTCCACCCCCAAAAAAATTAAAGGGAAACATTTTATTGCTTACCGCACATTCTCATCCCGTCGCTTTTACACACAGGTATCTTCCGCTACACCCACTCATAAGTAGGCGAGCCCAAAAAATTATAAATATGGCAATCGCTGAGTTCTCTGGGAAATGAATCGCATTATTTTTTATTAAAAAGAAATTTTTTGCGTCATAGCCGTTACAGGCCCATATTTTGCGGTTATTACCCCAATTATTTCTTCCTGTAACAAGTTGTTCTCCATTATGGCATGATTGATTATTTACGTATTATCTTTGAAAATACTTAAAAGAATATTTGTAATAATATGGCGCTTAAAGAGTAATTGGACTACTACATCGCCCTTCTTAATTATAATTAAAATTAAAAACAATGTCCAATTTTAGACCTATAGACTACCGATTTTAACGAAATATATGGTTCCTCTTAGGAATGAATACTTCCATGAGTCTCGGTAGTGGAAACCAATTAGGACACCTGGAAATGAAGCAGAATACACAAGAGAGCGTTGACACGGGCAAATGAACCCATCAGGCAGAAATTCCAGAGTTGAAAGCCACCATTAACTGATATTGCAAACTATAACGTGAAAATGGTCAAAAATAGAAACGCTACCCCGTTAATAGGATAATTTAAATATGTGCGGATTCAAGAAATACTCACGACCCTCGGGATAGCTAGAGACATCTTTATTCCCCAATTCCTCTGAGCCTGTCGGAACTAAATCCATAGATGCAGAGAAATGAGATTTTTTCGCAGCAGGCGATTGGTGGGTAACGCGCATGGGGAGAGAGACACCTGGAGGCGTTTTGCCCGACCGAAGATGAGAGGAAAGAAGGAGCAATGTGGTGGGAAAAGAAATAAACTCGGGAAAGGAGAGGGTCTGGAAGAGTGGGTGGAACGCATTCACGCGTGGGAAATGTATTCCTTTGTTTGTTGAAGTCTTGGCGATGAGGGGACGGGGACGAAAGGGTGAGGGTTGAAAGGGCGGGAGGGGAAGATGGTTGGGGACGACGAGGGGAGGCGAATATAGATTCGCGCACACGCAAGAAAGCGGCGGTAGGGGCATGCAGGCAGGAATAAAAGAAGGGACTCGAGACGAGGGAGAAATAACTTCTTTGCCCCGTGGGCGTCCACACGTCCCCATCAACGACCCTTCCCATCTTCCCCTTTCTGCCGAACGCCCTCCCCTTCTCTACTGCGCGCCATGCCGCCTGCCTTCTCATCCCTGCGACCCACCCGCCTCCGGACAATGCAAACACACTACAGCGTAGCAGCAATTCCACCTCCTCTCTCCACCCCATGCGACGAATACGCATTTTGGACACCTTACGGGCAACCAGACTCCCTGCTACACTACCCTACAAGTGTGGGTGAGGCCATGGAGGCCTGGACCGCCGTCGAAGAGAGGGCGGGCGGGTGGGAAGTGGGGGATGTAATGAGGTGGAGGCATAACCATTCCCGAGCGCGACCCCCGCCTCGCACAACAACGCCGCCGTCCCCACCGGCCCGACATCCAGGTTCCTCCTTCTGCCAACCCAGCTCCCCAAACCCTCAGGAGGGGCGCCACCCCCGCGTCCTGTTACGTCCAACCGCGGTCCTCTCCCTCCACCACACCCTTTTCTCCTCGACCGTTCCCCCGAACGCCCCTCCCCGACTCTCCCATTACAGTTCGTTTGCTCGCCCTCAGCGACTCGTACCAAAGTCGCTGAGAGAGCTAAACAACAGCGAGTGTGTCAGATATAAAGAGACAGAGGCGGTGAAAAGAGAACGGGAATGAAGGAAGCGGAATGTGCAAGGGAAGGGAAGCGGGAGAGAATATACCACCGAGATGGGAAAAACGGAACGTGAATAACAAACTGGATTAGGTGAAAGAGAGAGGGTCTTTAGAGAAGCTAGAACTACGTAAATTGCTTCGCAAAATAATCAATGACTAGTTCCCAAGTCTGATGCCCGTACAGCCATGCAATATTTAGTAAGCATTTTAGAGCTATAAATAGCATAGGTGTAAAACCAGTTTCGTAGGTATGAAAAGCAATTTCAGCCCCCATTAGACCCATTTTCAATCAGACCATACCATATGAATGTTTTTAGAGAACCAATTTTAATTTGATTGGCAAGAAAATGCATGAAATGACGTTTCAGAGGCTTCCCCTTCCGAATATAATGCAAACGTTAAGGTCGTAAAAAACTGGAATTAAATAATTTTTAGATTTTTATAATGCCATACCCTGGGAAATTCTTACCTGAGTCAATAATAGCATAACTATGAACTCATATTGTATTGAAATTTTGGGGGCGACTTATCTTTAAACCAGTCGGAATAGCTAAGCATTGAAATAAACAAGTAAATGAAATTGGTACAAATATAGAGTGCAAAAAGCTGTGATTGCCGTGAAAAATTGATACATAATTTTACGGTACGCGGTTTCTTTTACTATTGGGTTCTTAGGCATCGCAAGCCCTCGACGCATGGAGTAATCAAAGGGAGGTTCAGTGGACCCCTATCTCCCTCTTATAATTTATCTAATGAATAGCATTCACGGATAACTAGTATCTAGTCTCTTAAGGAGACGAGGAAAGAAATAAAAAATATACTTTAAAATATAAATGGAAATTATTGAACAACGATAAATGCAAAACATACTTCCCGAGCTGTCGTAATTCCACAATGAAACTAAAATGCTTTTGCTAGGGCGCAAACTTTTAAGTACTCAATTCGAAGAGAAGAGAAGATGTTGAATGATCACAAAAAACAACATTTTAATATAATTATAGATGCAAGAAAATACATTATATTAAGAGACATTCGCAAAAAATTATTTACACCCATTTTTTAACGTAATACAGCGAGATGATTGAAAGAATGAAAACATATTAGAGAGTAAGCAAATCGAGTTATTGATAAAATTATTACATACATCGAATGGAAACATTAACTGTCGTCGAATTGCAAGGATCAAAGAAAAATATCCCCGAAAGCGGAAACAGGTTTATGTTATGCCACGAATGTTAATGGCAACTCATATTTACGTGTTGAGGGAAATAAAAGTAAACTCACCAATGTGCTGAAAGCCACAAATATAAAAATAATTGTACAATTCGAACTAAATTCCAGACATCAAAGGAACAGAATCGCGATGCTGCAGGCAACTCCAAAATAAAACCACCTGACTCTCAGGGATGGAGATTGTGGGCGTTTGTTTCTATGATTTTAGTGGAAAGTAGAATAATAATAATCATGGTGAGGAACTGGCATCGATAATGGGATAGTCCAAAGAAGGAATTCACCTACTATGAAATACAAAAGACATATTGAAATATCAAATTTTGGATGGTTAAACCACGAGGGAAGGCGAGGTTCAGACACAGACAATAAAAGAATTATCATGCATCTAGAAGCAACCACGGTTTTTGAGCAGGGAGCATTAGCCTTTGCTGAAAAACCTGATCAATGTCTAGGAATGTTCCCAAACCACGATGTGGGGGAAAAGTTAACACTATTCGTGACTCGTTTACTTAATACCTTGACGTTTAACAAAAATCAAAACAATCCAGCCAAATGTTTGAAGAAATGTACCGATTACTTCAATCCGAATAACACTTCAAAATATTTATTTCCAAAACCAAAAAATTGATCGTTGTACAAAGTAATGCTATTCACCAAAATCAATTCTGCCATCATTAAAAATATGAACTCAGTTGTATTGGCTGCCTCGGCTATAGCCATTGGTTTATAAATTGTATTCTGGTGCAAGTAAAAGAATGAATCGATAAATGCGTAATTGTGAAAAGCATAGAGAAAAATTTAGTTGGGGAAAAGGCCATAGAAATGAAGACAAACGTGAATCTCCATGAAACCTGACCTTTGTCACCTAAACCCCCATTCAGGACGACATTAAATGCAACGAGGGCGTAATATCCATTTGAACAAACTGACCTGAAGGGAGGCTAATGACAGGGAATGCCAATAAATGTGAGCGCTAAAGAGCGGAACGGAATCGCTGAAATTAGCGTGGGTCGCTTAAACACAAAAGCAAGTCGCAAATAGCCCAATATAGTGACACGAGAGGAGGAAATGGTAGGTGAAAGGGAAATATATTTCGGAAAGGAAGAAAAATGTAAAAACACTGGCGAAAGAAAATTTGCAAAATATACATCTACGATACATTTTTTATTCAGCGAATTCGGCAATACGATTGAAGTTGGGACGGAGGTATTGTCATGCCGATGGAAATATTAATTAATATGAAAACCCGATTTGGGAACTAACCCCATGAATAAACTTTGACCAACACTACCTCGTAAATATCTTAATAAACCAGTACTTTATGTGATTCAACAACTCCGATAGTTGAATAATACCGAATAAATTAGAAATGATAAATACGCTGAAGAGGAATTGAAGGCAACGTTACCTTTATATAAACAAAAGACTTAAGTCAAACACAATTTTATTTGTTTAATCGTCACAGAATCTGTTCTTGTTCATAATGAATTTCACCAGTACTTCGTTTAATGAACTTAAATAGCCCTTTAGTCCTTTTAAGTACTCAGTTATCACTTCAATAGCTTCATAGAATCTTATATCTCGTTGAATTATTAACCGTTTCTGATTTGCAAACACACGAATCAGTTAATTTCTGCAAGTGAACACCAAAAAAATACGTTAATCATTGACAACTTTTATCAATGAACTCGAATTCGTGCTTTTCAACGAATAATCCTATAGATTGAGTGATTACATTTCAACGCTGCTTAACGATCGAACTTTTCCCTAAGTGATTGCCAACGCTCGGCACCTTTTCAACTATCCTCTGATTACCGTGATTGTTCGAATACGGGTACGAAACTTACGTTTGAGGAAGATAGATGCAAGAGGTGAAAAGTGCGAATGGTCGAGCGTATGGAAGAAGAGAAATAGTTGGAGTGAGATAGAAAAGGGGAACAAAGAGAGGGGGACGGGGAAAATAGACGGCGGCCCGATATCCCCTGAGGGTTCGTTGTCGAGTGGGAAGGAGGGGAGTGCACTCCCCTGGACCCTATCTCACCCCCCGAGCATTATCCCTCACGTTCCCAACTCGACACCCCCGCCCCCGAGGCCACGTTCTCACCACCCTCCCTCGCGCGCCCCTGGCGCTGCCTTACACATCCAGTCCGCCTCCCCAAGACGAGACTCCAAACCCAACCCGTGTTGACACACTGTGAAATTAAAACGCGAGGACAAAACACTGGCGGAGCGCGGGAGCTGCACGCCATATAAGCCAAGGCTCGCCTCTCTCTCGCAGTCCGTCCTCACCCTCCGACACCGCCACCCAAACCAAACCGTCGAATACACCTACCCACTTGAATACAGCATTCTCCCCGCACCGTTTTCTTGAAAGACGCTAATTTTCTCCCTCTTGCAACACGTTCACTTCCGACGACATTAAATGGCCTAAAGCCTCCTTCCTCTTCTTTAAAAAATACAACTTTTTCCTTAATTAACAATCCTAAAATTTTACAGTACACTATTTTCGGCCTTTATCTCGCTCGCCACATAAACTTGTATCTTGTCAATAAATAAAGCACGAATCAAAATCATCCAAAAGTGATCCAATAAAAATATATATATGTGACACTCTGATCACATTTCAATGCGTTTCTTATCCATACAGCAGATAAATCTCTCCCCATAACGCTATCTCGAAGGCTCTTACTCTTCAGTTTGTGAAACCTAAAATACTTTAATATCATCCTCTGCCTCAACCTCCTATGGCTTATCATTCACCCCAACATATCCAATGTCCTCCCTTCATTCCGATTAACTTTTGAAAGCATAGCATTTCTCACGAAGTAACTGTGAAAATTTTCGACGTTGGAGGACAAGGAGGATATATAGTACACTCCTGAGGTAAGGAGGGTAGGCAAGTAATTGGGGTTGAGCGCACCGGGAGCGGGCATGATCTTTATTTGGGGGAAGAAGGAGAATGAGTTTGCACAAGGGGTCGCAGTAGGGGGTAAGGGGGAAGCTAAAGGTAGAGGGGTGAAAGTAAGCGTTGAATATACGAGGATATCGTGAGGCGAAGGCCCACGGAAAGCAGGGGGACGAGAATTTGAGGTTGTTTCTGCAAAAAATTGGTATCCCCGGAAGTATGAAGGAAACGAAGCAGGATTAAAGGTTGAGAAAGAGATACAGAGAGAGATATATATATGGTAGGGAATGAATGACAGGCAGAGGAGGAGAATGTCGGGATGACCGGAGAACACGGCGAAAGAAGGGTGAGAAGAAAAGTTTCAGGGTGGGGAAAGCGAGAAGGGTAAAAGGGAGGAGAGGAAATTGGGGGTTGTCTGACGGCGAGATGGTAGGGAGAGGCATCGCACGAAGAATAACATCGGAGCACAAAAGAGATGAGAAATTTGAGAAAGACGACAGCACCAGAGAGAAAAAAGATAAATATAGACAAACATAGGCGCTTAATAAAATACTTCCGGCGATATTGGGCCAGGGATAGGAATTCCACTGGATGACATTGGAATAATGGTAGTGGAAGACAATAGACGGACAAAGAAGTACAGAATGTGTGGAAGGAAGAGGAAAATGCATACAAATGAAAAAAATAATAAGTAAAAGGATTTCCAATGGCACTGGCAATTCAAAAGAAAATACTCTCAGAGAAATCCACGCAATTAATTGGCTAAGTATTAATTACTTACACCTTATAGTCACGCTCTTGAGCAACCCACCAGTAACCCCGAGGAATAGGAGATCTAGAGTAGTGACTTAAAGTATTTTGTGTGATAGATGAATGAAAAGGATAACCCCACAAATGATTCACAATTTTTCAACGCATTGAAAATATACTGACTCTTTTGAGCTGGGAGTTTACATTTTGGAATCTTGTTGGTTTTGTCCATCAAAACCGTTTTTTGTTTCACCAAGTTAATGAAATAAAGACAGACAGCACGCATGCGGAATTGAAGTTATGCTATTTTAGTGAGCAGTGTCAGGATGTGACTGGTAAGACGAAGGTTAGAAATATATTATGTATTCGGTCTGGGCCTATCCAAAACCTACCCTAAACGGTGGATTAATTAATAATAATTAGACAAAATTTTAAGCAATTGCTTAAGTTTCAACAATATAGATTACTGCAGCTTACTTTAAAACCACGCACCACCAAAAACCTTTCACCAAGACCTTTTACATGTGTTAATCCAATTTCATTCAAAACATGATTTGATGGTGAGTATATATTCTCCCTGGCTCATTCTCCACTGTAATTACCATGTTGTCTAAAATACTGCCATGGAGAATAATTAACTCATACTCCTTAAAGGCATAAGACAACCATTACTTTAAAATAGTTACATACGTAATAATTTATTTCTATTACATCACCCTGATATAAAAATATTTATAAAAATCAAACGAAATAGTCACAAAACAAACTTATGCAAACTTCAACGAAATTACTTAAATGGTCATGTGATTGAACGCGCTTTAATTATTAACACACCTGTAATGTTCACACTACCCTGCCAGAACGAGAAAAGAAAATAATTCTAGAATTTGGATTCGCTCACGATTACAATAATTTGTAGGAGCAACATCGAAAAAAAAAAGGATTTTTCAAATATATGTGTCTCGGGGTATTTAATTACAGCAGCACAGAAAATCACAATGCGTACGAAGGAGGCAGAGTCATGAGAGGAAATGAAATCGACGGGAGAGCTCCAGACATTTGGGATAAACACGCATGCGATGACATGAATATTTAGCTCTAAACTTAAAGCAAAATACATATGGACAGTCACGCTTGTGACGTATAAATGGCGGAGGGAATTCGTGGAACTTTATAAAATAATCCCCCACACGCCTTGCATTTAAAACGAGTGTCAATAAGAGACAATCTCGGAGGTGCAATGGAAATTTAAACTAAATGTGGGCATGGGGGTTCATCAGAACGTAACGCTAGATGCAACCGTCTGCGCGTAGGCTTATTTGGAGGAAGGGGGGGGGGCGGAAATGTGGGAGATGGCACCGAGATTATTCATCTGCGGGGAAGAGGGTCGGCAAGAAAGGGGGAAAAAGCTGGGCGATCCCCTGTAGTGACACGTGTGAGAATTAGGGCGTGAGATGTCAAGCAAACGGAGGGGATAGAAGGCTTAGAATGATTTTTCAGAAACGAGGAGTGTGCGAGCGGAAGGATACCGCAAAGATGTGAAGGAGCAGACGGGGAGTTAAAGAAAGGAGAACTAAGCTGGGGAGTCCGCAAGAAACGAGTTTCCCCATTAAGATTCTGAATACGTTTCGACGAGGGAAAGAGAGAGATGAAGGGAGAGGATGGGAGAGGCAGGCAGAGAGGACATGGAGGCCAAAGAGACTAATAAGCCTACCAGCACAAGGACTTGGATGAGAGCGAAATTTCGTTTGATCTTAATAAGTACTATACACGTCTCTCTCGCTCCCTTGCAACTTACGAGAAAAGTGATTACAGGAAGTCATTGGTTTTGTCTCTAATTCCTCTGTCTTGGCAGCATTGTTGAAATGTATTTTGTCAAATAACTTAAAACGCTCTATAAAGCGCTCTAAGGCTTCCACAACAGAGAACCTTTGCTCTTACTATACAAACACTACTGAATGAAAAAATATGAACGGAAACCATTAACGCAAATACGACGGCTGTGTCGCTTTAAAACTGACATTATTCATCAATCTCACAAAGTGAAGGTAGATAACCTCGAGTGTGGTTTAATACATCAGACGGAGGTAAAAAACTCATTGCATGAAAGCACGCCAAAGTAATCCGAAATCGCGTTCGTCTGGAAATATGGCATGCATAAAACAGAGGATAGAAATATGGACGAATAATCATTCACGAATAAACGAGAAACTTCTGCAGCAAAAATATTTTTCTAAATTCTAAAGCATAGTGCCCAGACTACGCAGGAGTAGGTAACTATACGAAATTTTATTTACGCGCCAGAGTATTAAAAATCCAGAGAATGACGCGCACTTGAAATAATCCAATGCGCCGACTTTCGGTGGATAATCGCTAAAGTTTTATCAACATGCCTATCTAAAACGATATTAAAGTGTGAATAGATGCATAAATTAAAATGAAGAACATTACGCCAAAACATGTAAAATTCTAAAGCCGTACCATCCAATCTGGAGGCATATTCATTGAGCACAGCAATAATTATCAAACGTACAATTTTTATCAAACGTGAAACTGCCACTCGGAGTGGTTCATGAGTTTATCTGGCACCCCATTACCCTGCTGGATGTTCCATTTCCGAACAAACTAAAATATTTCATTGAACAAAGTAACCATGGCTTGCATTAATTCACACGCCGTTTAGTAACGAGATGACGGTCGAAAAAAGGTATAATTCCAATAATATCTCGATATTTACACATAAATTTCAATTTCAATTTAATTATGGCCTCGGAATATTGGCATGGGGCTGAGGGAGAGGGAGGGACAGAATTCATTTGATCTTGTCCCTGCGTCTAAACACGTGACTCGTATTTTTAAAAAGCTTCTATTATTCTGTGGGCAATAAAATTTCAAATAACTCCTACGCCCCAAAAATATTCCGCAGCGAACGATACACACATTTACCGTAATCACGTTCCGAGCCCGCAGTGATAATAATGATTGAGCCACCTCTCTTACTCCGAGGATAAGCAAATGTGAAACAAAAGTGGATAGCGACAGGCGGCGGGGCTTGGTCCGGTCGGTGAGCGAAACGGGGTAGGAAAAAAATGGAATGGAAAGTGACAGAAAATGACGCCATTTTCGGGAAAATGCATCAGCGAGAAAAACAAAAGCGTAGAGAAATTAATGCGCAAATGCACCGTTATTAAACCTACGAGATGTACATCCTAGGAAGCACGTTTGCCGAGAGAAAAAAAGCGCCACCTAAAAACCAAAACTGAAAAGATCGTTCCGGGACATGGCATGATACAAGAGGGAGGTAACGAGGTAATTACTATCATAGAATTTCTAGACACGATAACATTTTTATTCAAAACTCATCCCTCGCGTTCAAGAAACACAATTAATATGATAAGAATCCACATGAACGTTACATTATTTGTATTTTTAATCATTAGCATCCCT
The DNA here is from genome assembly GCF_022747635.1 of Hetaerina americana. Lineage (NCBI taxonomy): Eukaryota > Metazoa > Arthropoda > Insecta > Odonata > Calopterygidae > Hetaerina > Hetaerina americana. Next base: position 64,523,717 of record NW_027287205.1, on the reverse strand, counting down.
CCGTGATGCATAAACAAGTGTAAAGACACAAGGGATAAAATATGGTAGCCATAAATGCCTATTGTTAGTTTATCAATGCTAACAGCCACCTCGCCGTCTCCTTAACTTTAGAACACTGTCAAGATATCGGCAATAGGTTATACGTGGACAATATCGTACTGACAGAAGGCCATCACTATAAACTCATAAAACGACACCCCAATGTTATATTGCAATATCATCGCAGTCGATCCATCGTAATTCTCTACACGTACATTTTTTTATCAATCAATCAGCGCTCAAAATAGAAAAAAAATCAATTAATTGATACTTTTTTTCCTAGGATTAATAAAGGGGTTCATTTTTGTAAATTAAAATATCTAAGCAGCAAAACGTATTGAACGCCTCCTATGCGGTGGCAGCAACGGGTTCGAAAAAGGGGCGTCAGTTGAAGGCTGTGCGAGATAGAGGGAAGTTTAAAGGGACCACACCACTTGACGAAAGGGTTAGGGGATTGAAAAATGGCCTTTCCAAATCCTTCAAACAAGAACAGACGCCAAAAAAAAAAATAAATGGGGAAAACGGATCGGGTGCCAATGACGTGACACACGCTGGAAAAAGTAGTCACAAAGTAAGCTTTCAATAGAGATAAATAGTGTGTGGCATATAACTCGTTCAAGACTCCTATCCTAGTCCCTAAGTTAAGACATAGTCTATTAATATCAAAATGTACACCATAGAACATTTCAAATCATCCGTTTCACTGAATAAGACCAAATTGGTGCAAACTTATAACCATGCATCACGAACTCATAGATCTTAGTTAAAAAATTGCAATCTAACTATTTATGAACATTTGACGCTACCAACTTTAAAACATTACTATTGTTAACAATATGTAGTTATTTCCATAAAAACAGTGATATAAAAATTGCGAACAAATTTTAGGCAAACAGCTACCACAACAAGAAGCAAATATAAAGAAAATGATGCAAAGGCGGATTTGAAAACCACTACGTTTTACACAAAGCTTGAAAAAATACAACATTTCCATTAAAATATGTTCGAGAAAGAGTAGAATCCCTTCAATATGAATTACCGGAAATAGGGCATGAAATAAAAAAAGAGTAGTGCCTTGTTGATATTTTCAGCTATTCGCTTCATTTTGAATTAATTTAGCCATTTACCTAGGGTTGACATTTATGACTATTGGCACGAATAAAAATCGATATACTATTCATCTCACTTTAATATACGTGTACGCGTAGCGAGATGTTTAATGATTACATTGAAACGCCTTTTATTACCAAAAGCGTTCTTCACTGATGCTCTGACAAGACACGTAGCACATTATTGAATACGCATGAGTATAAGGTGCTAGAATAATATAAATCAATACTGCGTACAGAATAGACGCACTAAAAGAACTCGTTGAAGTTCTAACAGCAACACAGTGCAAGTAGAAATAAGGCGTGAGGGTGAACACACGCAGGGGAGGGAGCATGGCAAAAGAGAAGGGTAAGATGGTGATTACAAGAGGGTGAAACCACGGAGGGGAGGGATCGTATGAAAAACAAAAGAGTTTGGGGGAGGTCGAGAAACACATTAAGGGAGTGTTTAAGAGGGAGAGATGGAGGGAGGCTAGAGAATGAGAAAGAAAAATGAACGCGGGTGTGAGGGACGGGGACTCGGGCGAGAGGAGTAATAGTTCGGAGACAGAGAGTACACACACGCGGGTGGTGAGGGCGGAGGATTAAAAGGAGTCGAATGGAGACGGGAATATTTTAAGGTGAAGAGGAAAAAAACTGATGGGGAGGTCGGTAGATGGAATGGGGAGGGAGGTTCGGAGCGGAAGGCTCGAATGGGTGGGCTTGCGGAGGGTAAAGGGGAAGAAGTATCGTAAAGGGGAGGAGGCAGTGGAGGGTGGGAGATGTAGTGGGGGGGGGAAGGGCAAGGGGGTGGTTTCGAGAGTGAAAGGAAGCTGGCGAATGAGTCAAAAAACTAAGAGAGAAGAGACTGGGAGTTCAGTGGGAGGGTTGATGGTAGGAAGCCGAGGGAGGAACGGCTGCATGTGTGGGGGAGAGTGACGGAAAGGGGGGGTGAGGGCTTCGCAGTCTGAGGGGGGACACTAGAGGTCCCTGGAGAGGAGCGGGGGCGGGTTTGGGGGAGTGAGAAGGGAAGGGGACGAGGTTGAAGAAGATGAGTAAGGGGCAAGAGGGGAGGTAAGAGAAACCGTTCTGCGAAATGGGAAGCAGAAGATGAGCTGGCACATTATGTTCCAGACCTCTCGCCTAAAGCTCGCATTCTCCCGCTACCTCCCTGCTTCTTTTTTTTCTCTTACCTTTACTCTTTCTCTCTCTCTCTCACTCTCATCCTCTCTGAAAAATATACCACATAGGCTCTCGTCCCTTCCCGAGCTCGCAACTGTAGTAAGCCGGTCTTCCCTTCGCGCACACGACTGGGCTTGGTTGATAGCTTGAGGTCGTGATCCATCTAATTCGGGAGCCTCGCCCGTGGACGGAGGCTGACCTCCGAACCGTTAAACGGAGGGACCTAAGTCCGACATCGTTACAGGGATAGATGAACACATCCCAGTTTTGGTCTTTCATTTTGCCTACTCACTCCGGAGCTATCAAAGTCTGATTACCTTCAAAATAACAACTGTCAGGTGAAAAAATGTGTAATCTCGTATCAAGTTCATGTTCCGTAAAAGCAAGAAAACTCGGACATTGAGGAAACTTCTAACATACGGATCTGAACACTATAGGCGCTGTTTTGCTGAAAAGGCATTTCAATTGGTTACTTTGATAAATTCTACGCACTACACTACGACCTACGAGGGTCATCCGGAAAGTAGTACCCGTTCGTGAAATAAAGACACAAAAGTAAATATTAACAAACATAAAAAATTTTATTTGAAAGAGGATACTTTAAACTACTTCTCAACATAATCTCCAAGCAAATTAAGGCATTTGTCATAACGTGTGACAAGTTTCTGTATTCCTGCTGCATAGTCCTTCGCCGCCAGCTCATTGAGATACGCGAGGGACCCATCTTGCACAAATTTTTGCATAATGCAGATGGTGTTTAACAATTTCATGAACAATTGTTCGAGAAACTTTGGGAAAATGCTCACAGATGTCATCAATTGTGACGCGCCGATCGTTCCTCACGAATTCGTCAACTGAGCTCACCAGTTGGTCTGTAATGACAGACGGTCTCTCCGAACGCTCATCGTCGTGTGTGTTCCCCCTCCCCATGTTGAAGTTGCGACACCACCGCCGAACAGACGACTCGTCCATTACATTGTCTCCATACACCTCCTTTAATTGGCGATGAATATCACATGGGCGAACGTTTCTTGCATTGAGGAATTTAATCACTGCCCTCACTTCACAACTGGCGGCGTTCTCAATTTTTTTAAACATTGTAAACAATCACAGAAACAACACAGGCAATGCTAGCGTCACGCAACTTGGCTCAGAGAAGGCAGACAAGCCACTGAAGCTATCTGACCTCGTCCAGCGGCTACTCGCGTCGTCAGCACTTCATGCGGCACGAACGGGTACTACTTTCCGGATGACCCTCGTATTTCAACCTTAAAGCATTACATGCAGCTCTGGCTCATGAATTTGATATCTAAATATTCCCAGATGCAGATTCATACTAAATATTATAAATATGCTTGTGTAAAATATTTTTCACTCCCGATTTAAGGTTGGAGTTATTCCTTTAAAAGACGTTAACTTCACTTTAACATTTGCCAGTAAATTTGAAATAAGGAACTCATTTAACTTTTTATCATATCCAGTATATTCTTTCGGTGCAGTGAATAAATTCTGCCTTATTTGATATTTTATTTCGACAATGTTCAGAACGTTTCAGCACAGAAAATATTACATAGTTTGTAGGCCGAACATTTAGACGATAATGTAATTTATCTTTTAAGTATTATGTAGAGGACATTTTATTATACATGGATGACTCTTTCACTAATGAAGCTTAACTATCTAAAAAAGGAAGCATGAAAATATAAACATATAGGAGAGAAAACTACATCTAAGCCTTTCTCGCAACAATAAAAATCCTTTTAATAGGAAATAAACTCTCAACATGAAGAATCAGGAAAATATTAAACAAATCCGTCAAAAGAAATACACCTTATATACTCAGTAAATTTATCGTAATGATGGAATTTTTCCATGCGAATGGAATATCAGGTTTAATTACCATGAATTGTTACGAATTAAAACGGTTACATCTAAATATTACCCAGAATGCCGTCGCAAGGACGTGTGGCAGAGGGTGGTAGCTCACCAGCCATTCTACATACATTCACTCTATTTCTTCATACCACTGGCACACCGCGATCCACCAAAATCCACGTGGAAATAATTCACCAAATTAGCATTATTTCGGAAATTTAATCTGATTAAAATAGAAGCGTCTGTCTCCTATCTAAAAAAACTGGTAAAGGCGACAAGAAATTGCAGTATACCTTTCTTTAACCCTGGATCTCCATCACAGAGAAATCGAATAAACACCCCTTACACCCGGATAAATTTCAAGATGCTGTTTTTGCATCGATAACCACATTCGCCTACGAAATGGCTCTTTCCCCAGAATTTTTCTCCGTTAATTCTCAAGAGATTCTCTCTCTCTTATTAAACCAAAGATCAAATTCCACATTAAAAAGTATTAGAGAATATTAATACATTTTTAGAAAAAACACAAACTCAGAAATCGCAATATTTACCTCCAAAATAAAAGCAAGAGTTGACGACTTGTACGAAGATCTGAAAATAAAACAGTGGCACGCCCTCCCATCCAAGTATCGAAGAAAAGAGTGCAACGAATCGCCCGCAATCGAAGATAACAAGGTATCCATCTCAGGCAGGGCACGGGTGTGATTGGAGGAGGGTTGGGGGCAACGGATTCTGTGAAAAGGACGGATGGAGAACAGAGAAGATTTCAGGGAAGCAACAGAAAACAGAGAAAGAGGCAGAGAGAAATGGGGAACTTGAGCAAGAAGAGAGGTTATACGAGAGAGGTGGGGTAAGGGAACGTATGAAAAAGAGACAGGTTTCTACTTCAGCTGGCTACGCAGAAAGAACGGGGGCAAAAAATAAGCAGAGCAGGCAGACAGCAGCATAGGAGGTTGAGAAGGGGATTCGCGGAAAAGAAGCGCGGGAGGGGGAGCCTTCCCTCTTGTCGACGGGGTAAGGAAAAGAGGAACGGCGACGTCACGGAATTTCATTGTTAAGATGTACGTGATGTTGTGAATCTCAAAAGACAGGAAGGAAATGTGAAAGGGGATGGGTGGCCAAGATTGCGAGGGTGTTAGGGAGGTGGAGAAGGGAAAACGCAAGTGATGAGGGCAATGGTGTAGTCGGGGAAGGAGGAGTTGTTGGAGAGCGAGGAGGGGTAATAAGGAGGCGAGCAATATAAAGAATAAGAGAAACAGAGTGATGACAAGTGGAAATAAAGGAAGACGAATGACAATGCTGGGAAATTTTTCATCCTCATGCTGGTCAAAGTGAAAAATACACATCGCAAAAAACTATCAAACTCTTATATTAGACTACAAGCGCTTAGTGTGATTGTGTGAGGTTTTTACGGTTCTTAAATGATCCCTTTGGTGCATGCAATATGAAATTCCCTGAACCATGATACAAAAAATGATTTCCACGATAATCGAATATCACCAAAGATAATAATTTTCATATGAAATGCATCTAAAAATGTTTGATTTTCGATTGAAATGCCTCTAAAAAATGTTTGAAGCGGTTGCGGTTTAAAAGCGATTTTATCAAACTCTTAAACCTCTTATTAATGATTTATTAGCGAAATTATTATTAGTAAATTTGGCATCTCCGAAAATTACTTCGGAGCATAACATACTTATCTAGACATATTCAGCAAATGGATTTTTCCACACAAATATTCGGGCCAAAAATCTAATGGCTCCACCAAAATCAATTCTGTCCTGGAATTATTTCCGCATAAAATAAAATAAAAGAAGGGATGGTCAAAGTTAAATATTAGATGCAATTTCAATATCCTTGGGAAAATATCCGTTCGTTTAACCATACTAAAAACATATTTCTACTAATATTTCTTTATAAAACATAGAGATACTAAAAATGTCAAAGGTAATCTCCTATCAGTTTTCCAGGATTCAAAATTATATCACGCAAGAGAACAAGCTCTCCCACGACCTCAAATAAGAGGGAATATGTATAAAAAATCCTCGACTCAGTCAAACAAACTAGGTCGGTTTTAACAGCAAACATCATCAAGTTAAAGCTAAAGGTGACGGCCGGAATAAGTGCGCATTAAGCTCGAAAAATTATTCACTTAATATGATGTGAACGCATAAAAAAAAAGATTGAAACAATGAAATATGTGAACAGCTAATCCCGGAATCAGTAAAATTGGGAAAGAGCAACAACAATGTAGTAGCAAAAAATTCAAATCCACACACATAGTTTCCAGGAATTATCGCCATTCATAGAGATCTACGAAACAAATGATTACGTTCTCGTCACGGTTCGGAAACTGAGAGGACTGATGGGACAAATTCGAAGAGATGTGTGTTGTAGTACTGGTAGCGAACGGGATATAGCAAGAGGTAATGAATGGGGGAATGGAGGGAGAGCATGTAGCTATTCTACCTGGAGGCAGAGGGTGGAAAAGAAGAGACATTTTGGATCCCAATACCGGGAGGCAGAAAGTACGCAGAATTTAAGAATGAGCCATTGTAATATCAAAAAATGACAATATATCTAGGATATTTTGTGTCATATTAGTTAGGAGTTGTGAGTAGAGTGGAGTATATGTAGTCTCAACGGTCATTAAAAACCTACACTAAGTCATTAGATTAATGCCAATAAAAATAACAATTTAACCATTAAATTAAAACTTGCTGATTGAAGGAACATTAAATATTTAGTTTTGAAGCAGGAACTTCTGTTGAACTGAACGAAAATAAGATGTTCAACTTAGGAACTCTTCTGTGGGAGGGCCGTGATCCACTCGGTCAACGGAATGCAAATAAAACCTCGAGCTCCCTCATTTAGCTTCGGGATCTACCCAATTTCCTCTTCTGAAAAAATATGCTGGTGCTGCCTCTGCAAACAAATACTTCCATGAATCAATGTTGCGCAGGGCGCCTGTGAAGAGGTAACGGTCCCATCACCACGTTGAGGGACAGTTCCCAACATGATTGATTTTACAGATCCTTTCGAATGATGACAGAATAGTGGTAAGTACCCCTAAACCACTAAAGTACCAATTACAAACAAACATACCTGTACTACCCAACGAATCTCGAACGTACAGCGAGCCTATTTAGAAATAACTTATCGAGATAAAAAAAATTTCCACCGCCTTAACAAGAGTGTTGAGAACATTTGTTGATATGTAAACGCAACTGGCGTTTCTGAATCGTGAAGATGAAAAATAATTTTCTTCTCAGAAGACTAATGAAACCATTATCATTTAAAACCGCAACAAGAAGGGCTTTTTCACCTTTTCAATTCTAGTTTGCACGTAATGGATAAATTTTTACTACATTCTAAGGTACAGGTGTATGTTAGTTGATGGTATGTATATTGGCATGCGTGTACGATGAAAAGGTCTTTGCATGAATTTATACACCACTATGGCTTTAGGTTTGCATAAAAATGGTATTTTGCGTGTGGTATTTTTACGGGAGGTGATCTAGCACCCACACCACACGCTATTGAGGCGGCTTGCGGGGTATTATGTTGATGTACATGTAGATAAGATTACAAAAAACGTTCATCAAAATCTACATTTTTATTCCGCAAGCCGTCGCTATGGCGTGTGGCGGCGTATGGCAGGGTATCAGACAGACACACAAAACCATTTGAATACATGTTGGCTCATGCACGAAAGGTCTAGTACGCATACACATACGAGGCAAGCCAACATGCATCATGAGGCAACCAATCGCATTCCTCCATTACACCCGTTAGGCTAAACCTCTTCTCTTGGCTATTTTGAACAATTCTAGCAGATTTTCTCTAAACGATTAATAATTCCCGAATAACCTTTTCTACCAAAGATCCCAAACCCTTACATCTGTATTTACATCTACACCATATCCTCCCAAATGATACCCAATTAAAACGGGGAAATGCCTCTCTCTTACGTTGAATATTTTACAAGACGTTAGTTGAGGAGGTGTTACGCACGGATAGTAAGCGACCAGAAATTTAGGTCCCAAACAGGGCATGTAAAAAGAGGGTGTTAGGCCAAATATCATTGGGCAGATTGGTGATTATTATCGATTGGAACCATTTTACTTCTGAAATCATAGTAAACCCTGATCCATTATTGGCTCAGAACCCAATACCCAGCTACAGAGTGACAATCGAAGAAGTACACAGCAAAGGCCATACCTACGACCAGCTGTGCGTTGATTGAATATGATATAGCTGTAGTTTGAATCCGTTGTAATCTAAGCCCTTCGGTCTAATCCATGCGTGGATATTTGGCCCGCCAGTAATTCAGAATTCGGCAATCCGGTGCGACACAAAAAGAAAAAGAAACTATTAAAATATATTTTCAACTGAGAGAATCACTTTATTTTGTTTAATACCTATGTTCCACAATTAAAGATACAAAAGAATACACTCGCGCAAAATGCGTCAAGCTTCTTTTAATAACGATAAAAATTTGATGGCTCGCACTCATCTTTAAGACAAATAACGACACAGGAACACGAAAATAAAAGGAAGTTGGCGATGAATGAGATGAAAAATGTAGGTGAGAATTCACTAGCTCGATATATTAACATCTCGGCGCATCTAATGAGAACTAACTGGTCACTCCAAAATTGTCACATGCGTTCCTTTCTTCTGGAACTACGCATTTATCACCCGGAAAATTGGTGAAACAAAGCTGGCTTCGTAGCTAAGATACCCATTACAAGTATTTACTCTAAACCTACCCCAAAATCGAAGTGTACCCTTGATACCATGTGCCTAAGGATTGTAATGATAAGCTGATATAATTATCAGAAATATACGTCGCGGCACTCCTTAAGCCGACGGGACATAACTACCATTTTGAAGCATGTTCGTGCTCTCCCGTAATACAAAATCGTATGCATCCAGAATGAAATTTGAAATTATAAGTAAATTTCGGTAGGCTATAATAAAAACCTATTATAAAATATTATTCAGTCGTTTTGGAATAATTTTAAAAGAAAACTTAAGTTTAATTCGCCTATTGTTTACTCCTTTACTAGAGGTGATGTATGGAGTTAGTACAGAATTGAGACTGACTACCATGACTAGTACCTCCGTTAAAACGCTCGTAGTCTCAGATAAAGGGAAGAGGGAATTGTTATTTGAGGCCCACGCCATCCCATACTCCCTTGTAGAGCAGAGATGTCGGAGGTGGGCTCAGAGGAACAGGAAGAGCAAGGGATAGGACGGAAAGACATGGGGGAAAGCAGGGAGGATAAGTTGGGAGATGTGTGACTGCAGCCGGGACTGGGAGGCAGTAAGAAGGCGAAGAGGAGAAGAGGCTCTCTGAAGCGTTAACTTTGGCGAAACGTACGCCCGTTCTCTTCGGACAAAAACTCCCTCCAACGCGGATGAGAGAGATCCAGAATGAAGAAGACAAAAGGAGGGAAAAGGACGGGGGAAGAGAGGAAGGAAACGACAAGGGAGAGAGAGGTGAGAGCAGGAGAAGAACGGGTAACCCGAAATAGTGGGGGAGGAGGAGGAGAAAAGGATGGAAGAAGAGAGGAGAAAAAATATTACGCCGGACTACCTCGTCATCTTAATCTTTCATCCCCCTACTCCTCCCGGTCCCCCCATCGCATTCCCTTGACTCCTCCTCTTCCCTTCCCCCGCCTTCCAACATTTGGAAAAAATATCTACGCGAGCGGAAAGAAGGCGACGCTTCACCTGCTGAAGACGTGGAACTGGTCTCATCCCACCTCTATCCGCAGGAAGCTTGCCTCGGCTCTTCCACGCAGAGGAGAGACCAGCTCACCTGCATCAACAAACCGACCCCCTTCCTCTCCTTCTTGCCGCCCGCCCCACCAACCGCCGTCTGCCTTTCTTCTTGCCCCACCCCCCTAACTCTACTCAACGAAGGTCCGCTCACCTTTACCCGCCATCTCCACCCAGAAGGTGCTGCCACCTGAAAGGCGAATCCTGAAACACTTGCCCCGCTTCCCCGATGATAATGACTGTTGCGACGACTACTTCCTCGCACGAAAGAAGGAAAATGAAGACGGGTTGAGTGGAGTAGAAAGCTCGGTGTAGGTGGGGTGGGAAGATAAGAGAGTGCCAAGGTGGAAAATTAAAGCACAGGGGTTGGCCGTAGTGAGAAGGGCAAGAGGATGCGGGAGTTTGGAAGGAAAAAGATGAGGAGAGGGGGGCGGAAAGAGGTGTCGCGCGCGGGAAGAGTAGCGGCAGAGGTCGACGACGAGTGGCTAAGGATGCTGAGGGCTGATGGAGGCCGGAGTGTAAAACCGGGGCGGAGGTGCAACGGCGTTCGTTGAAGTGACCGAGGATGGATTTCGAGAGGCATGCCATAATGGCAATTAACGACTTAAGAACCTATGTTAGCAATAATCTTAGATAATTCGCAGACGTCTGTGTTTTACAGAAAAATAAGGACACCATTAGACGGCGTGCTACTCAATAACGATTTATAGCAGATATCGGAGGGTTGTATTATGTGGGTGAGAATAAGACATAGTAAAATGAACAGCACTGAAGCTAAGGAATAAAAGTAAGGATAAAAAAGATATATTTTATAAAATAGATAAAATAGAGTTTAGCATTTTAAAATCGGTCAAATACATGGGTGTTAAAATTACATCATACCTTACAGAAATTAGAAGAACAAGATGGTTTTGGTCAAATAGGACCTACGTTTCATTTAATGAGTTGTTGGAAAATATAGTGGAAAAATAAGAGAGGTGTTCACTCGCCTTAGCAAGGCCACATATAGAATACACCGCATATATCTGTGATCCGAAAACGTTAATTCAGGAATAAGTTTCAAATAAAATCCCCTATCTCTTAACATTGACTACGTTAAAAAAGCTAAGCGGCACGGATATGTTGAAACAATTGGGTTGTGATCATCTTGAGTCACGAAAAATCAGGGCTTACAGGACACCTGAATATTCCAGGGAATTATTATGACACCGTAATGCAATATTAGATTCGACTACAGCTATAAGAGAGATAGACACAGCCACAGAGAGATTAAGTTGCTCGTTCCTCCCCGAAGGACACGCAAACTTAAATATAAATCTATGAGCACTGAACAAATAAACTAGAATACAAGAATTAAATCTATTTGTCTAGTAAAACAAATTCTGTATATTACATTGAAATGCACGAGAGTTGCACATTAGCTAGCATTTATTCAAGTTTGTACACGGACTAATTTTTTCCTACAGTTACGTCTGGTGCCCTAACAGCCCCGACACACGCCCTTGCGGCGGCTTCTTGGGTATTGTGTAGATGTAGAATGGCTCCGGCGAAATGAGGGGTTAAAAGCCGGATGGGGTTGTTGACGCTGGAGCGAAAGGAGAGCATAAGATCAGGGATTTAAGTAGAGCCGGAGAAGAGGCAGAGAGAGAGAGATAAGAAACGAAGGAGGCATGTGAGGGTGGGAAGGAAGGTGGATCCGTTGCCAGGGTTATCCAGCCGAGATGAAAATGAAATGACCTCAACAATAGGGAGAAGGGCCGAGAGGAGAGAGAAGGGAAAATGGAATAGAATGAGGAACGCATTTGCAGCGGACATGTAGTATACAAAATTGTAAGAACGCGAAAAATAATATCTACACAATTCCCCTGCAAGTGCGTGTGGCAGAGGATAGTAGGCCACCAGTCATAGCAGATGAACAATTAATTCGTAGATGCATGCATTTATGTATATATAACACGAAAACACGCCACATGACGAACACATATTCATTCACATGGAAATAGATAAAAGGAAAAGGGATAGGAACGCATATGCACTTAAAGGACGAACACAGTTATGGTGGGGATGGTGGAATCGAGCAGATCACAAGTGTATACCCAATTAATGTTTTCATGGCAGTGTAACCTCCACGACACATTTTTGTGGCGTTTATGCAATATTGCGTACGTAAGGATGATGATTTAGAAAACCATTTCAGTTACGGACAATGGTCACCCAAAAACTCTTTAAAAGCGGGAAAAGCGTATTTATCCTAATGCTTAGCAAGACGCTCTTTCCTTTGTTTTGGAATCCCTATCCACTGAATTTTTCCGGCCTAGGAACTCACGCTTGACTGGCCAAAGCGGCATCATTCAACTTTTTCAATTATATACTTTTTCTACCTTCCATTACGTGCAAAAAATGCTCATACAACACAAACTCCAAGCATCTGAGTTATTACGCTTCAATTTAAGTTACAAAATATATCTAAGAAAATAAGTAATATTCTTTAAGTCCCTCAATATTTATGTTAATAATCAAGCAGTTTTAGATAACTAATTCACGAAGCCGGCCAAAACGTGACATTTGTCGGTTACGAAGTAATAGCGGGCATTTTTCGCGTAGAAACCACCGCAATGAAGATATTTACCGAGGCATACGCGTCGGATTGTAAAATGTTTGCCGAGAAAAGTGGCGAGGATAAAGAATTTAATTCTCAGCCGCTCCGTTCGAGACCAGCGAGCAGTCACCCAACCCTTCAATTTCTCCAACGAGCGAGTGACCAGCCTAATCAGACGAGACCATACAAATCGAAATCAATGAGGAAAAACAAAGGAAGACGAATCAACTTTCAAAGAGAAGGGATTGACGTAGAGCGCATGCAGTTTTTTTTTATCTTCAGCAGTGCATTGCGTTTGCTAATTCATTCTTCCGCTCGGATATTCTGTTGACTTAGCGAAAAGAATTATTGACTACCCTCACCTTTAAAAAAAAACGACATCTACACAGAACACAGAAAGCCTTCTACAGGAGGTGAAAGGGGGAAAATCAAATACGGGCGTGATATTTAAAAAATTCATTTTTATTAATTGTTTGTAATAGTAAATTTGCAATATGAATCCATTGCGTAAAAATAAAGTTAGTCAAGAAATGTGTGATTTCACTCAAGCGTACGGATTCGATTTTTCAAAAAATTGGAACCTAAATTTCAGATATTTTGGAAATCGAAATCTATCCAGTTTTTGACGGGATACACTATATAAATCAATGAATATGCATCACCCGAAATTTCACGGCATAGAAGAAATATTTGTACTGATTTTTATAAGCATCTTGGTACAGAGAAACTCATCCATCGCCTAGCTGGGTTTTCTAACAGCAAATGGAAGACTCCAATTGACTTGTTTGAATGAACCGAAAGAAAACATACGAGGAAATGCTAGGTATCATGGGCAAGAAGAGGGGACTGTTTTGAGACATCATAAGGAGGTAGGAAAAATAAATGAACAGCATTTTGATAGGCAGTGGAATGTTGATGACTGTAATAGAGGGGAGAATGTTAGGCAAACAAGGAAAGGGAAAGAATAGGATAGGGATGTTGAACGGGACGAAGGGAGGAAAGAAGTACACAGAGATGAAGAGGGACTTCTTGTAGAGTAGCATATAGGGTTTTTCTGTTAGGAGATATTTATTTGACAGTCGTATCCATCCCAAACCTACCTTCGCCGAGTGATTCCCTTAAAAAATAAATAAATATATATATATATATATATATATATATATATATATATATATATATATACATACCCTCCCCGGACTACAACCTTGACGTGGTGGAAGGGCTTGTGCGTTCCGATGACCCCTAGAGCTGTGCTGGCGGGAGTAATAGTTATTGCTCCTGGTAGGGTCACCCATGCCAGATAGGTCGAAGGTTAGGAGCCAGACGAAAGGTAGTCCACGCAGCGTCTGTTCCTCAGTGAGGCGGCTGCAATGGCGTCTGACCCCAGTGGGGCGGCCAGTAAGTGATGGTGTCACGTTAAAAACACTATTGAGGAAGGCAACGGGAAACAACCTCAATTATCATTCCCAAGAAAAATGTGATGGATAATAGAGATATTTTGAGTCCTGGCAACCACGGGGCTCGGCCCAATCGGCCGTGTGTCGTGCCCGGCAGCGGGGGAGGCAAGGCTTCCGCGGTCGTCATCCCACGAAACCCTTGCAAGGGAAAACCAGCAGCAGCAGGACAGAAGACGCAGGAGAAGAAGACAAAATTATTTAGAATAGGAACGTGGAATGTTAGGACAATGATGAGGACAGGGAAATTGGAGAATGTTAAGCGAGAGATGGAAAGGGGAAATATAGATATTTTAGGTCTATGCGAGGTGAGATGGAAAGATAGCGGGGATTACTGGAGTGATAAGTATAGAATAATATACAGCGGTGGGGACGAGAGCCAACGAGGGGTTGCCATAGTATTAAATGAAGAGGTAGGAAGAAGCGTAGTCAACATAGAGCAGGTAACGGATAGAATACTACTAGTGGAGATAAAAGCAGAACCGACGAACTTAGTTATTATTCAGGTATACATGCCACCGAGCAACCATAAGGAAGAAGAGGTCGATAGGATATACGATCAGTTAGAGGACATGATCGCGTGTGTTCCAGCAGGGAAACATTTGATAGTGATGGGGGATATGAATGCGACGGTAGGCGAAGGAAGAGATGGTGATGAGGTGGGGGACTACGGTTTAGGCACGAGGAATGACCGCGGGGAGAAAGCAGTTGAGTTCTGCAGGAGACAGGGGTTAGTCATCACCAACACTTGGTTTAGACACCACAAAAGACGCAGGTATACATGGAAAATGCCAGGTGACTCAGGAAGATATCAGCTAGATTATATCCTGGTTAGACACAGGTTTAGGAATAGTGTGATAAATTCCCACAGCTTTCCGGGAGCGGATGCGGACTCAGACCACAATTTAGTTGTTATGAAATGTAGCGTACGTTTCAAAAAGATAAGGCAGGGGCGGCGAGTTAGAAAATGGAATGTAGAAGCATTAAATGGGTTGAAAAGGAAGGAATACAAACAGGCGGTAGAGAAAATAATGGAGGATGGTAAAGGGCTTATAACTATCGAAGAAAAATGGGAAATGATCAAAAAAGGGTTGTCTAAAGCCGCAAAAGACACTATTGGAACCGTTAACGCTAAAAGGACTAGGAAACCATGGATCACGGATGAGATGATTACAAAGATGGATGAGCGGCGAAAATGGAAGAATATAAATACAGAGTTAGGCAAAATGAAGTACAAAGAATTGAACAATAAATTGAGGCGGGCAACAAATAAGGCAAAAGACGCATGGTGGAAGACGCAGTGGGAGGATATGGAAAGTCTCCAGAGGAAGGGCGAAAGGTACAGGCGAAGGGTACAGCAAAGTTAAATCGTTATCGGGAAGTAAGAAAGGAAGAGCTATGCTAATAGTTAGAGATAAGGCGGGTAAGGTAATAGTTGACGCAGGAAAGATCCAAGAGAGATGGAAGGAGTATATAGAAGAACTGTACAGTAAAGAACTCAGACCAACAAAGTTAGACATTGAAAAAGAAAATGACGTAGAGGAAGACAGCTTAGGTCCAGGCATACTAGACAATGAGATAAAAAGGGCATTAAGGGAGATGAAACTAAATAAGGCCGTGGGGGTAGATAACATTCCCGTGGAACTTTTAAAATGCTTAGGAAAATGTGGGAGGAAGAGGCTATATGGGCTGATCCGTAGCATTTATGAGGAGGGAATCTGGCCGGAAGACTTTGTGAGAGCAGTTTTAGTTCCGATTCCGAAAAAGGTAAAGGCCACGTCATGTGAGGACTATAGGACAATTAGTTTGATATCCCACGCAGCTAAAGTTGTTCTCAGGATCATAAACAAACGGATAGAGAGTAGGGCAAATGATTACTTAGGGGTTGATCAGTTTGGGTTTAGGAAGGGGAGAGGTACGCGTGATGCCATTGCAGTAATGAGGTTATTAATCGAGAGGAATATAGAACACAACCAGGAGGTATTTGCCTGTTTCGTAGATTTCGAAAAAGCGTTTGATAGAGTGAATTGGGAAAAACTAATGAGTATATTGCAGAAAATAGGAATAGATTGAAGGGAAAGGAGGCTAATCCGCAACCTGTACATGTCTCAGACTGCTCAGGTGCGGGTGGGAAACGGGGAGTCAGGATGGGCAGTGTTAGGAAGGGGTGTAAGGCAGGGTTGCCCATTATCACCGTTGCTGTTCAACCTGTATGCAGAGGAAATGATCAAAGAGGCATGGGAAGAACTAGAGGTAGGAATGAAAGTGGGCGGGGAATTCGTAAAATCAGTTAGGTTTGCTGATGACCAAGCTTTAGTTTGTCAGTCAGCCAAGGGGCTGCAAGCATTGCTGAGTGAATTGGAAATTCAGTGCGACAGGTATGGAATGAGAATCAATATTAATAAAACAAAGGTTATGCGATTTTCTAGAAAGAAAAAGGGCAAGCTTAACATTAAAATAGGAGGGCAAAAACTAGAGCAGGTAGAACAGTTTACGTATCCCGGTAGTGTTTTGGACCAACACGGTCAAAGTAGTAGGGACGTAAGGAGAAGAATTGCGCTAGGCAAAGAGGCTTTCACGAGGAGGAGGGAGTTGATGACGGGGACTTTGAGTAAGGATGTTAAGAAAAGACTCGTAAAAACTTTGATATGGAGCGTAGCTATGTACGGCGCGGAAACGTGGTCATTGAAGCAGGAGGATAGACGTAGACTGGAGGCTTTTGAAATGTGGGTGTGGAGAAGAATGGAGAAGGTGAAATGGACAGAGAAGAAAACAAATGAGGAAGTACTTGGTATGGTGGGCGAAGAGAGGGGTTTGTTGGGAGCAATCCTATGGAGGCAGGAAAAGTGGATGAAGGGGGTGTTGACCGGCAGTGGGATGTTGAAGACTGTGATAGAGGGGAGAATGTTGGGCAAAAGAGGAAAGGGAAGGAACAGGATAGGGATGTTGGACGGGATGAAGGGAGGAAGAAAGTACTCAGAGATGAAGAGGGACCTGATATGGAGTAGGATGATGGATTTTGTGTTTTGTTATGAGTAATAAAATGTTTCTTTGGTAGTTGTGTCCATTCAAAAACCTACCTTAACCGGTAGATTACCTTAAAAAAAAATATATACATAACACTGTAATTAACCCGAAGGTTGGTTTGGTTGGTGATGGTAGAGTTCACCCAGTTTCCTCGCCGCACATAACTACGCTCCATTTCAAAGTTTTTACGAGTCTTTTCTTAACATCCTTACTCTACGTCACTGTCTTCAACTCCCTCCTAATTGTGAAAACCTCTTTGCCTAGCGCGTTTCTTCTCCCTATGTCCCTTCTACTTTGACCATGTTGGTCCAAAACAGTTCCGAGATTTGCATGTTAACTGTTTTACCTGTTCTATTTTTTGCCCTCCTAGTTTAATGCTTAACTTAGCCTTTTTCTTTTTGGAAAATCGCAAAACCTTTGTTTTATTAAATTTGATTCCCATCCCGTATCTATCGAACTGGCTTTCCAATGCAGTCAGCAATACTTGCGAACCCTTGGCTGACTGACAAACTACAGCTCAGTCATCAGAAAACCTAATTGATTTTACGAATTATTCACCAACTTTCATTCCTATCTCCAGTTCTACACATGCCTCTCTAATAATTTCCCCCACATAGACGTTGAACAGAACCAATTTTAATGGACAACCGTGCCTTACACCTCTTCCTAACACTGCCCATTCAGACACTCCGTCCCCAACTCGCACTATAAAAGTCTGAGATATGTACAGGTTGTGGATTAGCCTCCTTTCTCCCAAATTCATTCCAATTTTCTGCAATATACTAATTAGTTTTTCCCAATTCACTCTATCAAAAGCTTTTTCGAAATATACGAAACATACAAATACCTCCTGGTTGTGTTGTATATTCCTCTCGATTATTAATCTCATTACTGCAATGGCATCACGCGTACCTCTCCCCTTCCTAAATCCAAACTGATCATCCCCTAAGTAATCATTTTCCCTACTCTCTATCCTTATGCTGATGATCCTGAGAACAACTTTAGCTGCGTGGGATATCGAACTTCTTGTTCTGCAGTGCTCACATGACGTGGCCTTTACCTTTCTCGGAATAGGAGCTAACACTGATCATACTTCAGGCCAGATTCCCTCCTCATAGATGCCAGGAATCAGTCCATAGAGTCTCTTTCCCCCACATTTTTCTAAACCTTGCAATAATTTCACAGGATTATTGTCTACCCCCACGGCCTTATTAGATTTCATCTCCCTATATGCCATTTCTATCTTATCGTCGAGAATGCCTGGACGTAAAATATCTTCAAATACGTCATTTTCTCTTTCTATGTCTAAGCTTGCTGGGCTAAGGTCTTTACCATACAGTTATGCTATATACTCCTTCCATCTAACTAGTTTTTTTCTATTTCAACTATTATCTTCTCTGACTCATCTCGAACTGTTGACACAAATCTTCCCTTCTTACTTCCCGATTGTGATTCAACCATGCCGTATAGCGCACCAATTTCACCCTTTATCTGCAAACTTTCCATATCCTCGTACTGCCTCTTCCACCATGCTTCTTTTGCTTTACTTGTTACCCGTCTTATTGTATTATTTAACTGTTGGTACTTCATTTTGCCTAATTCTGCGTTTACATTCTTCCATTTCCTTCTCTCATCCATCTTTCTAAGCATCTCATCCGTGATCCATGGTTTCCTTGTCCATTTCCCATTAACGATTCCCACAGTTTCTTTTGCGACTTCCGAGATATTCCTTTTAATTTTCTAGGTGGAAACACTAAAATCTTTGGTAATACACGAGGACTCGCAGCAATTGAACTAAAAGGAAAGGAAAAAACTTACTGTCAACAATTTATATACCGCGGAAAATGTTCCCTCGTTAACGAACACCACAAATTGATGTAGTGCAAAGTTATAGAACGCCAATACGCTTTACGCAACGCTAAATATGATAAACTAAAACCATAACGCTGGATGACGTCAGACAAAATGAAACAGAAGTCTCACCGGGACTTAAAGGATTTAACTCGCAAAAAAGGTAGGATTTTTTGTTTCGCGTCCCCATTCAACGATTGCCTGGGAAGTAAAAAATCAGTCAAAACAACAACAGCTATGACGTTTTTTCATGATACACGCTTTGAATGATTTATTTTGGGAAGTGCGTGAAGGACACTTAAAATGCAAAAAAAATGCTGGAAAGAAAAACTAACCCCATAAGAAAGTCGATAAACTTAGCGATTCAGCAGAAAAAATGCTGTTATTATAGGGCCAAAACAAATAATTGTCACTTTTGCACTCTTTGAGAAGCATTTTTTGATAATTCTATGCAAACCATCAATTACACATATGGCCATCGAGTACTTACACTCACAACGCAACACGACATTATGAATATCTAAGATATCGTCTCCAACACGTTTTTACATATATTTAAAAACAAAATTAAGCCTTAGTGCCGAAGTTTTAAATTGAGAGTAAATGAGTGTTATCTTGTTTCTACGACGTTCATAAAGTTTGAAGCAATTCGATGCCTTTGTACTAATCCGCGACGCTATGCTAACACCATCCAGAAGATACAAAATGTGGTCTCCTTCAAGACAAACTCTAACAAGCCATAATAATATCGTTTACATTACCCACTATCCTGGAATCTAATTAAAAAAAAGAGGCCACCATCTGGAATGATTCCATTCAAACTCACCACAGCACGAAGTCATCAAAAGCAATATGGCTGCTTGCTTGCTGCCGAAATCCATTTCAAACCACACCGTCTCATTTGCATTTACGATCTCGGAACCAGAATCGAAGAATTTCGTCCGACGAATTAAAACTTCAATTACTGGGAAAAGAAACGAAACGCGTACACACCCGGCACTTCCCTCAATCCCAAGCCCTCCAAGCGCCAGGCGCCAGAGACTAACGACCTCCGCAACACGGTGCAAGGGTAGGTGAAAGAAGGATTGCGGAGGAGAGGGAAGTAAATGGGGTAGGTGGAAGGGAGGATTCTATGCACAGAGACGCTTTTATTTACAGGACGCATGAACTAATGTGGTGCATGTCTCTGACGAGCAACGCCGTTCGTTTAAATACATCGTCCGCAAGAAATTCGACAGCCTGGCGAAGGGTTACGTTCCAGACAGGGTACTGGAAAGTATGTACATACACGTGGTGGGTTGGCTACATCCCGACTATCTCCCGAGTTCCTCCAAATGGATTCCCTAGGAACGAAGGGACACGCGATTGGGTCTGTGCTTGAGGTGACGAGGTACAGAAGGTTCAGGGCGTTGACTTCTGGGAGACGCAGAATGACTTAGATAGGACTTCGACAGGGTTGTGAGAGAATGAAACTGAATTCCATAATGATTACTTTGATGGAATGAAACAATTTGAATAAAGTGACACTTAATTTTGAAAGGATGACAAAATTATATAAAACATGATAAATATAAACCGATAACTGAACAATGCTTACGAACTCGATGCTGGAAATTTCATGAAGGTAATTGCAGAAAAATAATAAGTGCATCATGGAGGTAATGAAGGCACACTCAGAAAAAAGAGAACAACTATTACGGACACACGACCGTCATTAGACAATAAAAAACTAAGACCTCAAATGAAACACCAACATTAAATATACGGTGAGCGAACGGATACACAATACTGCTTAAAAATAACTGATGAAGGAACTAAAAATAGAATAATAAATAGTGTTCAGTCACAGAATACAGCGGAATAATTAACTACATGATGCAAGAACGAAATTACCTATCACACGAAAGGACTGTGATTCTCCAGTCTAATGAAGTTTTATCCAGTTAAATTGAAATTATCATTCTTCGTAACATCCATCCATTAAGCTCTCCCAATATATTAACAACACCTAGTTAACACCTAAATCAAACTCGGGAGACTCGCGGAAAGTGGAGAAGGACAAAGCAGCGAGGAGGCAACTTTTTTCTCGAGGAGGTAGCCAAAATGATACACTCGTGGGAAAAATATGGGAATAGAAACAAAAAAAATTCAGGCAGAAAGAACCAGAGAAAGCGAGAAAAAAATCTTCGCGTAGAAATGGAAATGCGAATGCAAAAGAAGAAGGGGGCCGGACGCCCTGAGAAAAAGATAAGAACAAAAGGAGGAAGAATATGAAGGCAGGGAAAATAAAGAGGGTACATGGGAGCGCAGAAAAAAACCTCGAGAGATTGATGGCGCCTTGGAAGAAGAATGCCTAAGGATGAGCGAGGAATAGGAGGAACATCGAGAGGACAGGAGGTAGGAGAGAGGCGTGCGAAGCATTGGCGCGAAAGGAACGGAGGGGGAGAGAATTGCGGGAGAATCAAGGGATGGAAAGGGAGTAAAAGTGAGGGGAACAGGGGAGAGACGAGCGTGATGGGTCCGAGGGGGGGGGGAAGGAGAGAGGTTAGGGCGGGGAAGAGTCGTGGGAAGCAGATCCATTGTGTTTCGTAGTCGGGAGTCATTAGCAAGTGCGGCGGATTGAGAGAATGATCGGGGGGTGGGGGCGGGGGATGGGCGACTGGATTTGGTGGAGAACATACCCGTAGCAAGTCGCAGGATGGGACTCGAAAGGGGAGGAAAAGGAAATGGGGAGGAGAGTGGGGATGATGGTTTAGGGAGAGCACAGAATGGGAGAAAATAGGGAGGCGGCAGAGAGAGAAGGGAAGCTGGTGGGGGTGGGATGAAGTGAAAGGACGCGGTGGTTAAGGCCAAGGATTAGGGAGAGGATACCCACAGTAGTAGAGCGAGGGGGAGGGGCAAGAGTGGAATGAAGGAAGAAAGGGATGGGATTGTTACGAGGCAAGTGCCAATGAAGAAGACGCGTTCGGGAACGGGAATAAGATTCGACAAATTTTCAATTAAAACCGGGGTGGAAAGGAATTTCGCAGATTTTTGTTTCATTTCCTACCCCTATACGTCCCAGTCTTTTATTTTAACGTTATGTTGTCCGCCCGATAGCTTTTCGATTAGTGGACTCGATACGGAGATCAGGCTTCATTTTGACGCACATCCTTTCCTCCTCAATTCTTTCACCTTTTCTTCCCCCAGTCTTAAAGCGTTACTTTTATTTTAATGAAGGCGATACGAAAATCGGGAGAAGAGAACAAAAGGGGAGATGAAGGGCTGTACAAAGTCTGCAGACCTATTTCTAGCTCCAGGGTAATTCTGGATTACAGGAGAGATTTCAACCAATCAGACGGTTTTACGATTCAGAAGGATTAACATAAAATCGTTTGTACTTATTTTTGATCCGAGAATAAAAATTCCTCAGCGTTCCAAGAACAATCGTACTCCAGCACACTACTTATTTTATCCAATCTAGTCAAGTGACAAAATTAAATCGTTCATTTTCATTTCTCTAGGAACAATCCGAAAATTAAATACATGGGACATAACCTATTTCTAAAGCTCAGTGTATAAATTATGGAATCATTGAATGAAAGTGCAATAGTACTCGTAAAATAGCCTATACTCATCGCAGTATTTAGCCTCGGCTAAAATGATCGCCGCACACCGTTATCTTTGTAGGCATTCTACCATTTTAAAGTAGATATTATATAGACACCAAGCAATGAATTTCAGTCTATACCTCCAATGCCTACCATAAACGGTTGAATCCAAATTATAATAACGATCGGGGGCGATCATTTGGTGGAGGTTAAATACTGCAATGAATATCGGTAATTTCACAAGAACTACTGCACTTTCATAAATGGAGCTACGAAATTTTTTCTACTAGTTTCAGCATGTTACTAGGCTAACATTTACGGAATTTCCAGCGTTCCAGTGATATCAGCTAATAATTGTTTACGTTCATGCTTCGGTGGCTGACAAATAAGCACCCTAATTCATGGAAACTGTAAACACCGGCAGCGTAGCGTGGAACCACTAATTTGAATTTCCAATCCAATTTACTTGAAGAGGAAATTTAGTGCAAATCACCCTTTTCGAAATTGCGCTCCCGGCGCGAGCCGCATGCTGAACGGGCGCAGAGAATCGGGAAGAAAGGCTTTCGCTCCGTGTCCATCTGGCCATCTACTCTAGCGGCGAATTAATATTCGAAAAATCTTGCTGTCCCCCTTCCTACACTCAGCTTACTCCTGCACGTGCGACCACCCTGTCCTCAGGGGCGGTGGGCACTGAAAGGACAGATTGGGACGGTGGCTAAACTCAAACAGTGAAAGGAAGAGAAAGGACTGGGATATGTGTACATAGTTATTGAGGAAGCAGGGCACGGGTTGGGATTGCAGAGAGGAGGGGGGGTGTCGTAGAGGAGTAAGGTCAGGTTAACACAGCAAGGACATTAAGGGTGGGGGGCTGGTGCCCAGTAATGAAACCCCCCCGAATTATTCCGTTCTAAGGGCAAAGCCACATACACACACAACGTGAGAATTAAGGAGCCGGAAGCGACGCAGGCAGAACAAGCCTTTGGTTTCCAGGGGCTTCCCCAAAAGGGTCTTGCGTTAAAAGAGGATTTAAAAAGGGGCGTTGACCTGCAGAAAAAATTAAAAGAATCCCTCATCTTATTTAATCAACAGTCCCGTAATGAAGGTAATTAAGATTTTAGAGCGCGAGGCTTAGGGAGGGGAAATGTGGGTGGAAATCATGGAGTCCAATTCGAAGAAAATGGGATTCAACCCTATGGAAAGCGTCCATGAAAGACATGACGAAATAAGGAACGTGAACACAAAATAACAGCCAGAGTCACTATATGGAATAGGCACCTAGCATTAATGGATGGGGTGACTTATTAATTTCGCGTACAACCTATGAATACGGAAGGCAACCATGGTTATTTGGAAGCATTTTTAATTGTAATTTATTAACGATTCTGATAGTTTGAAACAGAAATCAATATGAAATTATGACAGACGAATCCTGAGATCAAATCTATCCTTCAATATTTCACACATTTATTTAAGATTTTAGCCATTAGTTCGGTTCGAATTGCTGGCAAGCAACAACGGAGATAATTAAGGAGCAACGTCGTTAGCAAACAATGTAAATGGATTTAATAGGGGCCATTTTTTGTCCGCTTTACGAAAACTGTCCAAAAGAGTGACATTATCAAGAGGAAAATATTTAATTACCTACATGAAACCACAGAAAAATTTATCAATGTAAATTAAAATTTGTTTAATTTACATAATTCATGTTATTAAAACGCAGTTCTTCAAGTACAAATTAAAACTAAGAAACTTACAATTAAGAGATATGCAATTTGAACCAAGGTCGACAAAAAGGTAAGAATACCTAGAAATTCACAAGTGACCAATGAAACTAGATTATATCAACAGATAGTGAAATAAGAACTAATTAGAATTTCCGGTCTCTTTTGACTTTTCCATGTAAAATATCACATGAGATCAGTCATTTTGAACTGATGTCCTAATCTTGAGAATAGAAAATATAGTTCAGCTTCCCAATCTCATTTTTTCATCTAAATGCAATCACAAGGTGAAGGTTATCAGTAAAGACGTTCATGTTCTTATTGTCTATAGGTAAAATTCCTCAAAAGTACAGGAAGTCACAGTAAAAGAGAACCAAACAATCCACATTTGTGCGTGTTAATTCGACACACTCCTTTAATGGATATGACGCTTTCAAAATGCCTCTTTACGCACGACATGAAACCAGAATAATCCAACTAATGAGAAAATTACAAACAAATGAAGGAACTAGGTAATTAGCCGATATTTCACATGAACAGCTGCCAATTATCAAAATGATAATGAGAATGGTCGCCAAGCTAATGAATGAATCAGGAGTGACATTGAACGTGATGCCCGTGCATTATACAGCAACAATACTTAGACGGACAATGGAATAAACCTCGAGCCCGTAATTTCTTTGAGTAATTACTAAAGTCATGGCACACGCTGGCCTGGAATTGCAATTGTTATTGGGAAACAAGTAGATTGCCATATAAGTTAAATATTAAACTCGTAAAAGTCACAAAGAGACCAAGGTATCAAATTCCTTCTACGGTTATGGAAATCGACAAAATATACATCAAATATTAATTAGCGACAAATAACAGAAAAAAGAGCCCCAAATATCAAATGACCTATAATTACACCTAAATCACAAAGTGAAGAAACACTGGCACTACCAAATAATTCTATTTCTCTACTCAAATGAATAGCAACCGTTGTAAAAAGAATATCGCCGAAATCTTCACAAAAATTACTATCATTTGCTCCTTGGTGGATCCTGGAGTGGATTCCAAGTAAAAATAGAGTCAATACCAGTGAATCACCTACATCGAAAAACAAAAAATATGGCTTTCAATCCTGTAGGTTTATCTCACACTCCCGACAGATTTATCTCTTTGGTAAACTAAACGAAAGAACCACCGGAATCAGGTTTGGGCCGAGATTTCTGTAGTATCAAAAATCACAATTCCCCTACCGGGCACAACGCGAGAGGATTCATTGAACCCAGGGAAGAGATCTGGGTTCGTGGAAGGATGGGGAGTGGAGCGAACGGCTAAGGAGAGGGTGAGGAGGAGGAAGCATTCGGTAGGCGCGTGTGAGGTTGAAGACACTCCCCGACTGCTGGAAAACGAAAGACGCTCGAGCCCCTTAAAAGACAGAAACACCGAAAGAGAAGGCGGCGTACGGCCTACCCGTCTCCCTTCCCCTTCTCCCCACTTATCTCGCGAGGGCATGGGAAAAGTTGGAGTGGGGGAATTGAGAGGGAGAGAGAAAAGGTGGAGGGGCTTGAACGGAGAGCGATGAGGGATAAAATGGAAGGGAGCATTTGGGAGTCCCGTAGCTTAGGTTTCGGCGCAATGGCAGGTGGACAACCCGGCTTAAGCGGGAAGAGACACGGGGTGACGGGCAACGTGAGCGAAACGTGCGCGGTTGGGGATGACTTATCGACTCGTCCAGATTATCCCAAGTTTTCCAGGTATCATCACGTAAGACTACACCTCAAGTCTCGTTGCATCATTCAAACGAAATTCGTACACAATGTTTTCGTCAATGATTACGACCACACCAAAAGTATGATTCAAATATGCATAACGCTTCCAAAGAGTGAGCTGTAAGCATCATCTGAAACCTGTACACTACTGCTTGTACATGTGGTAGGGGGTGGTGCATCCGCTCAAAGGATGCACGTTACGGGAAGAGCCGTGCTAATGTACGAAGTGGCCGCAACTCACATGAAAGACTGCAAGTATGAAAAAATCTCGGCAGTAAAAAATTACGAATGTCAAATTTACGAGGAGACCATCACAGTAGATAAATCACGGACGTGAAAAGAACAAATTCGCCATCAATAAAAATGTACACTTTAATTGGGAAGAAAGAAAAACATTGTTATCATAATTAATAAACTGATAACCTAACAACTCAGGCAACATGACCTCGTGGGGACTTGAGGGTAGGATTAAGATGTAAAAGTTTTCATGAAATATTTCTAGGAATCATCACAGTAACTAAAAGTACGTACAGGTACTCTGTATAAACTAATATCTTTCCTGTGGTATAACTACAGTTCAAAGCCAATGTTCCACTAAACCTCTTATTTACTTGCTGCGCGTGGTATATAATTCCAAACCATTTCGCACTATCACTCCCGAGCAAAACATAACTTATATCTTTTATCAAGATCACTCCCCGCTTGATCGCCATCTCTAAATACACGTTCGATACATTTTTTTCCACCAATTTTCAACCACCAGTCTCATTTTCTGCTCTGATCTAAAATATAACACTTAGAAATTACCAATTCGCAGTTGATGTTGACCACACCAACATCTACGAAGCGTCGACCTACACTCACAATACTTAAATAAGAAGAAGTTTTCTCCAAAAATACGCTTGATTAACATTTCACTCGCAAGAAACACACCGTTTGAAAAATATAACTTTTATTGGCCATGCACGGAATTTGCCTGCCCCTAAATTTTAAGGAGTACCGCGATTCAAGCGGGTCAATCTAGACGAGACCGGAGGAAAATTAATTTCAACATAAAAACAATACATATTTGAAAGATTATAATATCACGAATACAGTATATGATAATAAACATTATGATAAAAAACCACAGTTCTCAACCCTAAGGACGTTTTGATACATGATAGTAGAGAATAGATAGTATCCCATACTTAAGCCCAACGGCGTGAGAAATTCAACCATCAGGGTAAGAGGGCCACATATTTTCCCTGTGCCACTGATTGTTTACCATATGTCCTGGTACCCGAAAAATCACATACCTCGCGTAGTGCTGAGGGGTCCATCTATCGTGTCCAGGAATGGGACCCGGGCCTTTCGGTCAGTAGTTCAACACCCTATCCTGGGACTACACGTCCCATTGCATGATAATATTATCACAAATATTACTTTGAGCTGCAGGGAATAACCTGGCTCATTAATTTATGAACAATTTCTTTATTTTATTTTTATATTCAATCTTGCCTTTACAACGTATCAGTATTGAACTCTAGTAACTTGTCTCAACGGACCAGGGGTCACTCATAATCAGAAGGCCGTCATATAATAAATTAAAGATGGTGTTCGCAAAGAATGGAACGGTGCTGGGAAAAACCTTAACACAAAAACGGTAAACTAAGTGAGGAAGCACGCGAGAGAACATTGGGAATAACCATGAAATGAATCGAAAGAAGATAAAAGGCACAAGGAGCGAGCGAAATAGTTAAGAACGGCAAAGAGCAAAAGGGACAGACGTTATAGGGAAGGAGATTTAGAATAAGAGAGTTGAAAAAGACGAGTCAGAAGGGTGTGTGTGGGGGGAGGTTCTGGAAATGAAACCAGGGAGGGGAATGAAGTCGGAGATGTGCAGAGAAAAAACCCGCGGAATGGGGGGACAGGGATGGGGAAGTGGGAATGATGGTAGTCATTGGGGTGGGAGAGCGAAGGACAGGGCACAGCGAGCGAAGCACAGCTAACTGATGGGCAGAGGCGGCAAGGACTTTCGCTTTGGGGGAGGGAGAAGGAAAAATTACTGGGTCCCACCTTCCCGCTCCCCGCCCCTCTCGGAACAGACTCCTTAAAGACGCCGGGAGAATCGTGGAAAAAAATTACGCGCAGGTGATGCGTGTAGAACTGGTTTCCTTCGAATGTAGCCTCGCCGTATTTGATTATAAAAGACTCGACGGAGGCTCGCTGTTTATTAAAAGGTCCGCGATCAAACTAGGGAGGAGGTAGTGCCTTTATAAGACGCATTTTTTTATTTTTCCGGCCTTTTTCCGCTAAAGTTCTGGGCAGCAAAGTATTCTCTTTCAGCATCGGAAGAAATCGCCCTACATGATTAATGCACTGATGCCCGGCATCTTTTCAAACTCACATTCTGGCAGAGGATGACCTGCATGTGTAGATTTGGCTAAGGCAAAGAAAAACTAGGCAAACCTGATACAATGAAAAACAGCGTAGTGGCGTATTTTTAAATGACTGCTATCTATTAAGAGAATTTCCACCGCACATAAATTCAAATAAACTAAAAAGAAATAAAAAAAGGAGCATGCACATTTGAGGTGGTACTAATGACATTAAATCTTTTCCCTACAGTACAATAAACATTTGCGCGAAATTTTGATTACTTTTAATACTTGGTCATTTTCATCCTACTTGCAAAACTTATAAGCCTTTACGTTTCACCCTACGAGACACCTCTGAGGCGTTTGTCTGAAAGTGTTACGGCACTATTAGTCAAAAGTTAGCAACTAGCAACTACAGCAAATATAATTAATGCAATTCCAGTTGGACATTATTATCGTAACGAAAGTATCAAAACTGTTACTGATAAAAAAAAAACTTCATCCCATGGATTGTAAAAAATAAAATATTGGACTACTGACCGGAGGGCGCGGGTTTGATTCCCAGGCAAGCCTCTCTGAACACTCTCAGCTCCACCCAAGCTATGTGATTTTTCGGGAACCAGATCTTCCTGGGCAACCACAAACGGTACAGGGAGAGGTACTGACCCCCTTACCATGATGTGTGAATTTCTCTGGCCGTGCTTAGTGCTGGGTGAACTCCACCATTACCTACCAAACCGACCTTCGGGTTGATTACTGTGTTTATTGTTACATACACATATATATACATAATAAACGTCGCCATACTTTCTCTTTTACACTCAATGGGAAATCTACTTCCTGAGCTTGAGTTAACTTCCAAAGGAGAACCGTTAAGTGAGGGACTTGAATGAGGAGACTCAAGACGTAATGGTAGACGTGAAGAGGGAGAGGATGGTAACTAGGGGTCACATTTTGACTTAAGACGACGCTTATAAGAAGAAAAAGCTTGAATGCAACGGTCACTCTGAGGAGAAGAGACGCCATGTTCACCCTGGAATGGGTGGAAACAGAAGGAGAGGCTGATTGCCGGTGGTTGGGAACGGTAAGATGGTTTACTGAGAAGCAACGGTCGGTTAAAAGCAGCTGCTTATGGCGTGAGTGAAAGTAGAACCCCTAAGTGTCGGGGAATAGAGAGTTAAAGGTTGAGTGCTAAAGTAATGGCTGAATCCGAGGCATTAAGAAATTGGGGCTGAGTTGAGAACCAAGGGTGGAAATCCAAATTCGGGTGGAAAATTTAAGTGTTCATGATTATGACGAGGAAAGAAGGAGGGATCGAGTAACGAATGTGCTATTAAAATAAATGAAAATACAAAGAGAGAGATGCGCAAACGATTCAAATCAGACGTTGACACCCCTATTTTATTAATGTCCGGTCCAGTGCTTAAGCCATTTAAGTTACCGAGGCGCCCCCCTTACGCACAGAAATTTTCCGTTGAACTCGTGGGCTGTGGCGCATTGCGTACCACTACGAATGCCTGAAGAATTGTACGGTATTTCACCATGACATCTTGTTCCTTTAAAACCCCAACATTTCTTAGTGCAAGCGTCATAAAAGATGGAAAATGTCATAATAAATGGTAAAAAGAGAATATCTCAAGGAAGAAAGATTGACGAAATCTAGCAATTCAGTGTGTTCCATTCATCAGAAGCTCCATTAGACATGCACAAATAAAAGGTGGTAATATTAGTTTTTAGAAATAATATTATGTAATTAGATATAGTTCATTTTTTATACTATATTCGTCCAATGAGCCCATTTGAGGCATCATTACGAGATAAAATTTTTAATAAGTTTCATTTCACCTCCATCTACCGAACACCTGCAAGCTGCTGCGACAGCGTGTGGCGGGGATTGTTAGGACACCCTTCATGCAGTAACGTGAGATCATACATACATGTAAACACAGGTTGTCTCATCTACATAAAAAACGTACACATAATTTTTTAATGATTATGGCGTGAACTTCAAGTTTTGGACCAAAAACACCATATGCAGACGCATTTTTGGCACTTAAACAACCATATATCAACCAAAGAACACAAAAAATTTGAAGCCGCGTTAAAGGGAAGAAAATCTAGTTCAAACCCATAGAACAACCTATTCGAATTTTATTTCCAGTTGATAATAATAACAGAAAATGGAAATTCAATTTTGATTTAACATGCACCTGATCACTTCCTGGTGAAATTGGGCCGAAATCGGATCCGATGCCGTCTCGCCAGTTGGAGAACATAAAAAAGAACAGAGAAAACCTCCGAAATGGCCCACACAGATTCCAAGCCTCTTGCCTCATCACATCCGTTCGTTAAAATTATCACGCTATTTTCTTCATGATTACGTCAAGGAATAATCACAGACGAGTGGAAAAAAATCCATTCATCCCCTCTCAATAACGACTACTGGAAGACGGGATATGGCCGAAGCTGCTCAAACGTGAAAAGTGCAAGTAGTACCAGACTTAATACCACGTCAAGATGTGCGGTGGGGTGGGGGGGGATCCAAGCAGTATATAAACCAGTAATATTAAAAAAAAACATTCCTTTGTAAGAAGTAGGAATTCGTGAATTCAGTCACGTTAATTCTTTTATACAGTTATAAAAGAATATAAAAAAACATAAACAAATGGCACCCAAGGGCTCAGGCGGTATACTAAAAAGCATAAATGAACACATTTCCAATTATTCTTAGGACGCACGCATCTTCATGTGCCAGCATGCTATATCCAAAATATCAATATGGGAATGATTTCTACGGAGATAAGACCACGCTAACGATCGCTCTTGCCCAGGTTATAGATTTCACGCCATTGAGCAGAATGGAACTACCTTGAATTGATAGCCAGCAATGGCGATTACGACACGCTTTGGAAAGCAGTCCCTTTTTTAAACTCGATATCTGTGGAGAATCTTTAACCACTGTTAAAGGTCGAATTAAAGACGTAAAAAAATCAGAAAGAAACCAGTAATGGAGAAATACTTGGTTAATCATGAAACAGTGTAATATTACATAATGAACATTGAAGTAATCAAAACGTCCCTCCTTCAGGATCACACCAATAACCGTCCCGAGAGGAGAAATAAATCGAGTAAAATTTTGGGTGAAAGAGGAACATTAAAATCTATAAGGGCAGAAATATACGAGAGGGGCGATAAATAAGAGAGATAGGCGGCGGAGGTTTCGAAGCGAGTTTGGGGCGCGGGAAGATGGGAATTGGAAAAAGATGGAGAGCAGTGGGGAGAAAGAAACGGATGGGGGAAATGAGAGGAAATCGAGGGGGAGAGGATGGTAAAAAATGGGAAGGTGGAACAGGTATGAGGGGGGTGGAGTGAGGCACGGGAGAGAGGAGGGTGAGGAAGAAGAAGGAAGGCGCTCGCTTCCAGGCCCGGGGCGACAGAAGGCAAGGTGGACTCTCGCCAAGACGATCTCTGTGGAGGTGAGTGGAGAGAGTGGGGGCGAGAGGGGCGTAAGGGGGCAGGACGTAAGGTTTTAAGTGTGGAGAAGCCTATGTATGAGGAAAGAGGGGAAGGGAGGGGTTTAGGCAGGAAGGGGAGAAATGGCTCGGGGGTAAGAGAGGTAGGAACGCAAGGAAGCAGGTAAGGGAGGGGGTGGAGAGGAGAAGGCTTCGAATGGGTTGGGGCGTACACCGGATGAAGCCCCGTGGTTAGATCTGGTCAGGCTGGTTTCGTTCATGTTACTTTTTTGTGCCCGACTCACTCACCTCCGGCGCCCGCTCCCCCCCCCCCTTTCGCCTCCCCTCACACACAGCCCTCCCCACAACTCCCGTCCACCCGCTCCCATGCCCCCTACCAACACCACCCCACTTACCCCGCCGTCTCCATCAACCCTATTACACTTCTGCCCCACACAACTTTCACGGTCGCCCCACACTGCCTCCCTCGCGTGTGAATGGGAGCGAAGATGGGCGAAGGGGCACCAACGCCGGCCGTCTTGACGCCTCGAGGATGGTGTTACATACACGGCGGGGCATAGGCAGGAGGAGGGATGGGGTCAAGGGGAAGATAGAACTGAGAGAGGGAAACCGCGGAGATACTATCATTGCTATTCATTTTCGCGGTTTAGCTGAAGAAATTTGCGCGCGTCCACAAAACATACTCGTATCTGAAACATACTCGCAAACGTGACCGTCTTGACCATTTAAACGTGAGGAGCTCATTGCTCGATGACATTATGTCAATGAAGATGACGAACTCAAACAGATTTAAATGTCTTCCACGCAAATAAAAAACAAAATAAATGATGAAAGGTATATGTTGCAAAGAAAGAAGAAAAATATATGATTCAAACAAAATGAAATGAAACATTTGATTTTTTTTATCAGAAGAATACGAAGAGACAAGCATTCAAAGGAGTGCCTGTCATCCTTTCTCCCAACAGGTGTTATGAGTTGAAATATTTCGATGACAGAATCTAAAAGACGTAGGCCAAAAAAAATGGAACGCAAAGAAGTGGAATAACTAACCTCTTCATAGAAATAAAGCAATAGAACAAATGAGGGCAGATATGCAAATTTTTTAATTATATTTCGTTTCAACAACAGTAGAAGGAGACGAGACACAAGATAATTGAACGTACGTTTAGCTATAAAGTTCCAACTAGAGCATTTGGAATATAAAAGTTGGGACTTTCAGATATTTATAATTTGTTTTTCCTTTCCAGCAAAAGAATATCAATTGGTATAATTAAGATATTTTGCTATGTTTGCTTGTAAACCTATTCAAAAGTTTATTTACTTCTAACAATTTAGATTTCCCGGAAAGCGCATTGTATTTATTTATTCGTTAAAGGAGTCGAGAAAAATCGAAATAATGAGCCTGATGAGTGCTGTAGGGCTCGATCAAATACGAACAAAACCCCTTTAAGCGCTCACAATTAATCATTGAATCGACCCAGACCACGACGGAAAGAAGGAATATTTCCACAGACAAAAAAATATGAAAATTCCGAGGGGAATGCTTAATGCAAACAAGCTCAGCATTAATAATGCATTTTTTTAATAGCTCCAATGAAAGGCTGAGCGAGGGAAATTTTCCCGGAGAATTCATAAAAATTTCGAAAAAAATTTCAAATCAAAGACCCTATGCCCGTTGTCCATCGAATAATGTTGACATTTCTGCTGGATTTTTTTTTCAAATTTCGACTCTTGCATCATGGACTAAATATTAACTGCCGGCCGTGGTACGTGTGTGAGTTTTGGCTTGAACATACTTTTCCGCGAGCGGATATAGCATTCGAAACCCATTGTTTTATGCATGACGATTCCTGATCCTTTTTCCCCAGAGAGAGACAGGATCACAACACAGAACAAGCAGGAGTAAAAATGCTAAATTTTTTTGTGTATATACATATATAATATACATATGTACAGGTTTATATATATATATATATATAACAATTAACATTAAATAGGGAATTTGAGAAACAAAACAACTCACGTTACCTTCAGAGTGACGAGTACGGATATTTTACACAGCGTTGGCAATTGCTCCCCTCAAGGTTCACGGGCCCAAAATAACAAAAGCAATATCTATAATATATTTTATATTGAAAATACATATTCGAGAAATTTACCGCAGGCGAAATCTAATGTTTTTGGAAGGAAAAATACAGAGAGATGGCCCATCGTCGAAATTCGAGGCAAAATGGTTAAGGTTAATATAGAATGTTTTCCGACACAGTTAAGCAATGATATTAAACTGATGATATCGAGGTGAAATTGAGACTGAACGTTTCAAATGTAACAAGAATGAAAGTCTAAGTAGAGTTGCTGAATGGCAGAGTAGAAACAAGCTAACGATGATTTCTGTATATACTAATTAGCATACCACGGTTCGTTTTACTTAAGGTTTGGAAACACTTTTGGAAGGAATTGATCCTGCGTCCATTTCTCAGTCAAACGTTGCTATGCAAATTTAATATACGCCGTATATTAGAAAATCACATTTAATTATCAAATGAAAAACTTGAAGACAATGATTTTAATAACAATAGATAGAAAATATCAATTAATTCGATCTCATATAGGTGCCTTAATTATTCTTAATCGCCCACTACTATGAAAGTTTACACAAAGCACAGCCCTGGTAAAGGCAATTTAATTACGTCATAAACGCAAGCGTAAGTGGAGCGAAAGCCAAACCAGCACATATTCATAGTGTTACACATGATACACCATTACGGGGAATAAAAAGGTTGAAATACTGAAAATGTGCCGCGAATGAAGAATGTAGCGATAAGGGAGAGAAGACGCGGGGGATGTTAGGAATAAAATTACGTAGAGTGGAAAAAATTAATGTCTCAGAATGAAAAAGAGAGAATGGGAGGAATTCCTCATGCGGTGAGTGAAAAGATTGTTGGGGAGTGGGTAGAATGGGGGAGGGTACACCGCTAAGATATACCCCCACCGAGAATATCCATCCCTTAGCCCACGACCCCGAGAGTATCCTCGCCTCATTCCTTATCTACCCAACCCCGCCGGCTAGAAGAGTGGTGGTAGTTACGGAAAGGTAGGAGGAGTGGAGAAGGAAAAGAGGCAGGAAGAGGTACATTAAACCAACCGGCTATCATTCAGCTAAGGAAGCAAAAGGGAACGAAAAGTTTTGCAGTCCAACAAAGGGTAGCGGATGAATAAAAGGTATAGTCTTTTGGAGACCGTAATAATAATGCTCAAAGGAGGGAGGGAAGGAAGGAGTCTGGCAACGGAAAAGAAAGAAAGCGAGAAAATACAAGAGACACTAAAGGGAAGAGGAGGAGATGTCTAGATTACTTCCCGAATTTAACCCAAGCGACCGCAGTACATAACATGCACGGGCGTAGCGCACCGATTTCGTTAATTTGTCTTCCAGATGTCGCATTTCCGTTCCGAATCCACCAAAAATAATGGTACAAGAGATAGGACACACCTTCTCTCTCTAATCGTGGCTAATATGTTTCATTGAGCAATGATATAATTCAGCTAAATGAACCACATCAATTTTCCTTAACATTAGAATGGATACAATTCATAGATTAAGTTAGAGTACAGATGAACATGAGAGGACGTTAGAGTAATGGTGCCGTTACGAATATGCAATTGGTCCTATGGGGTTGACACAATAATAAGCTCATATGATTACTGCAGAGCTAATGAAAGATTTCTCTTTTAGATACAGACCTAATAATAACATAGATCAAAAGGTATCATCACACTGGTGCTTTTTTACAATGCTCAAACGAATTATTAGATGGATATTGAACATATACCTCAATTGCAACTCCAAAAGCTTGAAACATTAAAAAAAATTATCAATTCATGAAATATTTCGTACGGCGTCAACGGCTCGAAGAGAGCAATGACATTAAATGCTAGCCATGGAAAATTAATTAAATCTACCCTATCTGTTTCCACATTTCATTATTAAGACAGTCATAACAATTACATTACGCTGGTTAGATTGTTCCCACCACAGCCTTAATTAAATATCTTCAGTACATTAGTAACTTTTAAAAAAAATCCTCAGTATTATTTTAACCTTGTATTTTTATGTCAACTAGATGGAAACTAAATTTTAAAATATCATAAAATTAACTTCCAAAAATCCAAATAATGTTTTAAGGGAATTTAACTCATTACCATTCGAATGACATTCTTTATGTTTAGCTAATGTGGCAAACAGAGAAACGTCGTCCCTTAACTTTACAAAAGGAAATCAGCTAACAGTATAAGATTAAAAGGAGGGAGGCTTTTTGAAAATAGTCACTACAAAATAAATCGCCGCGGAATTGGAATATCCGTAAATTTCATTAGGAGATCACGATTACAGGCATTCATGTTAATCCAAAGCTCAAGAGTCAAACTATTGAAAACTTCTGATGTGTTGGGACACCAGAATTCGCCTTAAGTTTTAGAGCAAGTATGACCAATTTTAGATTTACAGAATCTTTATAACTACAGGCAGACAAACAAACAGAATGCGCATACGATAGAGTTAAAAATATCCAGGGAGCTTCAGCTGGACGCTTACGAAGAGAAGATGGATGGATAGCTAGATGAATAAACACCTCTATTTATGGACGCCGAATCCCTCAGCCATAAACAGTAAAATTTCGTCGCCATTTTAATCACCCAATATTCGTCCTATTTCTTACCTGTCATTTTAGATCTCACGATCCCTATCCTTATGGGTAGCCTAGTAGCTTAAAGAGCAGTCCTCTCCATCTTTTCTTCGTATCAGCAGGGAGGGGAGGATGAAAACCGAGAGGAGGGATCTTGGGAATTTGGGGTGAAACCACCCCCTCCCTTCCCCTCCCCGGAGTGAAAAACCACCACGTGGTGGGAAAAATGAGCAGGATGGCATTGTGGCAAGGAAGGGATAACGGGAAGGATTACGTGGGAGGGAAAAACCAAGAGAAAATAAAAGCGAAGGGAAAGCAGAATGTTCGGAAGAAGTGGAAAATGAGTACCAACGCACGGGGTTCTAAATGCCCGCTGTTCTAAATCTATCATCAAATTTTGATGACTCTTGGCCATGTAAAACCCTGGAATGTCGATATCGTTACCAAGCCAATAAAACAATCACATCAAAGAAACAATCAAGTCATCGAAACTATTATTGCTAATTTTATCGATTACGTTATTTTCAATTAAAAATACCATAGACGAACACACCAAGGGATGGAAGAGGATAAGCTTTAAATAGCCTAATAGGGAAAGGCATTATTCATAGTAAATGACCACGTACTAGAGTCCTGCCATAGCCCTGTCTTCTACTGGCCACTTTGACTGAATCAATAACCGTCAATTATGTTACGGTGTTTATTGGTAGCCATTAAACGCAATGCATATTTTGTGACACTAATTAATCTCATTAAAAAAATTCATGAAAATGTGTGTAACATACAATAGCACAAGTTTACCTCAAAATATGGTTTTGTTTTCAGTTTGTGTTAAAGGCATGGTCAAAATCAAATGAATTGATACATTTCCCAATTTGAGGTCAAAATTAGTCTGGCAAGTAATAACCCCCTGCCACTCACACTACCTGTGGCTTACAGGGTACTAAAAAACTAAAAATAATTACGTACTATAGATAAAAGAAATTGGAAAAGCTATCCAAATGACTAGATTATTTTTTGTCACAGCTCTTCGCATAGTGAAAACTAATTGTATGGGTTCGCATCCTGCCACACACTTTGCCGGTCTAGTCCGGCGGCTCTTCCTACTGGCAAGTTTCAATGCGGAGATAAATGAATACATTTTTTGGGTATATGGAATGAGAACTAGCTTGAATCCTCCACTTTAGACACCTTAAAGACTTCCCTGAATGCAGATAAATATTACGTAGCTAATTTAATATCCCACTATTAAATATAAACAAGAAAAGTTAAGAAATAGAAACAGTTATTCAAAATCTATAGGGAAAAACAAGCTCATAATATTTAAGGCAATAAGGCAAGTAGTCCTATTGTATGTTTGGACACAACGCTTAACACCAAATTCTCGCGGATCAGTCCGGTGTGAAATCGTTTTCGCCTGGACCCTCGTTAACTCTTTACCATAGATAAAACACCCTTGTCTATTTCAGCAGAATTTCTGTGCTATTTTTCAGGAACACGACGATCTGATTAAAGTAAAAAAATTAAAAACAAGAACGAGGAAATTAATTTATCTCGCCAAAATCATCCCTTTGATTGTTTTGCGTACATACAAAGCTTTATTTACAACATCATCGTACGTTTAAAAATGTTTTCAAACACCTTTTTACAGAGCATAATACTTCTCCTTCAATAGGTGTTAAGAAAAACTATTTGTAATGGAAGGACGCTTTTGGTGTGTCGGCACATAAAACGTCGAGTTACACAAGAATCCCGAACGACAGTACGGACAGCAGATGAAAAGGTCACCATTGAGGGCATCGGCTAATTAGCATTCATGA
Source organism: Hetaerina americana (assembly GCF_022747635.1). Classification (NCBI taxonomy): domain Eukaryota; kingdom Metazoa; phylum Arthropoda; class Insecta; order Odonata; family Calopterygidae; genus Hetaerina; species Hetaerina americana. Next base: position 64,485,412 of record NW_027287205.1, on the reverse strand, counting down.
TTGTTATAATTAAGTAACGGGTTCCTCGACATTCCATGGAGAGAACATTCGATATCCACGCAGTGATAGACTAGAGACGAAAGGGAGAAACATGAAATGGAGGAGAGTCGCCGGAGGCGAAGGCGAAAGTCAAAAATAGGTACGGGCGCAAACATGCGACCACTACGGAAAGGATCGGAACCCGGTGAATGATTAATTGAACTCCGCTGCACACCGTTAACCACAGCGTTGAGCCTCCCTCCCATCGAAGGCATTACACAACAGGGCCTGAATCTCGGGCACAAAACTGAAGGCGAGAGAGAAACAAGGGGATGGGAGACGGCACCGAAATACACAATATGGGAATGAAATGCAAAGGAGGGGATTTTCCAGCAGTGAGGCTAAGCCTCTCCCGTCTCCTGGTGCAAACATTTAATAGGAAACCCTAAATATTAAATACGGCGATTTCAAGTCATCATATGATGTTCTTCAAATTCAATGTGGTGCTTTATTTACTTTACCCGATGCTTTTTACATTATCTTATCAGGCAAAACGCTTAAAGTTGTGTGAAAACCCCATCCAAAAATCACACGCCACACTGCCCATTCATAAAGTTCCTTCTTTATTTTCCATTTGAATCATAACTAACAGCTAAACTGACAGGCGCTTATTCTTCAATATACTGCCCCAAAATTGCTAACATATTTCACTGGCTTCTGTCGTATTAATATAGTACAACACCCGGTGCTCTCCTTGTGACACCTAACGATTCCCAATCCCACATATCACACATTAGAAGAATATGCATGCAAGCCTTGAAGAAGCTGTTTCATCTGATTTGTTGCAGGGGAACACAATGAATAAGTAAGTGAGATGAGTTACTTCAATTTGGTTAGGCCACACGTAGAAGGCGCGGCAAGCATCTGAGATCCGTGACAGAAAACTTTAATTAAAGAATTACATTATGTTTAGACAAAATCCGCTAGTTCTCTTACAAAATTGTTACATTAATTAGTAGATTCGACTACGGACAAAAAATAAAAGAAACGCTCAACAAATTCAAGTACTCGTTCTTTCCTCGCACGATACGAAATCATATCAACATCAAACCCGAATGATGGAAATAATTGAACAACCTAAACACTAAAATTGTTGAATTATTGAAACACAACAGTTATTGCAAGTGTGCAGGCATCATATGAACCAGTTTGTTGGCACACGAGCCAGCTGTGTTTAAGGAATGCATTACCAATAATTCTGAATATATGGCTGGTGCCTTATCAACCCCTGCCAAACGCTTCCGTGGCAGCTTGCGGGGTATTGCGTAGATGTATCATAAAGTTCACCGAAACTCACCCCGCCTAGCTGAGAGTTACGTAATATATTGACAGCATCTATGAACCGCAATTTCGCGAGAACCAAAGGAGAAATTGCGACGACGAGAAAAGCAAATCAAGAGTCCGACCTGCCTTTTGCCCCTGTAAACGGGTAGGTGAGGAATGGTAGGGAGCTTAAAGGGAGGGAGGTTGGCGGTGGTATGGGCAGGGGACGGCACTGGATGAGGGGAAGGGAGAGACGCGTCTGTCTGGCAAGGGAGACTCCGCAGCGAGGAACGAAGGAGTGGGATATAGACAGGACAGCAAATGAGCGGAGCAGGTGAGCCTGTTGGGAATATTTTTTACTTCAACTCCGGGGGAGTGAGGTTGTGGAGAAAAGGAATACGGCTGTGGAAGGCCGTGGGCAGGCGGGGCGAGTAGGCTGAGCGGCGGATACTTCGTGTGGTATAGAGGGGGTGGCGAGGCTTGTAAAGGGCAACAAAAAAGTTTGAAAAAAATGGAATGGGACGCGGACCAGGTTGAGGGTGAACTGTAGGACGGTCGCGTGGAAGAAGGCAGAAATAAGTGAAAAACGACAAAAGCTGATAAACTAAAGGAGACCATAGGCGGTAGTTTCTTAGTCCCTAACAGACTTCCATTACCTCCGATTATACCATACCGGCACATCAAATGCTGTATATAATATATTCGGCTAAGATCGACACTGTTATTACGATAGACAAGAGAATATCCCAAATTAAGAAAATGCTGTCAATCGAATGCAAAATCCCTGTTTTCACAAGTCATTTTAAGATCATTTTAGAAAGTGTCCACGCTATGATATTAATATTCACGGACATTAAAAAAACATTTTTAAACATAGACTTAGTGGAAAATTGGATGCATATGTGAAGCAAATATTACAAGAAAAACGCCTTGAAAATTTCAAGTCATCAATTTCAGATGTAATTCATTTAAAATAGTATTTGTGTTGGACGAAAAATATTACCTAATCAGACCAGAAGTTTGCGACACGAAGACATCATGCCAGTTCCCAGGCATGAAAAGAGGAAATGTACGCTTTAAATAAAAAACAATTTCTTCACGCTTTGTTTCAGAGAACTTAGACCGGTAAAGGTGGGACTTCACTCACCGGGACGGTTTATACTTGCCCGCTTGGGCAGTCAATGAACATTTGTGGACGAAATACAGCTCTGACCGAACACAATTTAGCACAACGCATTCAGTATTTCCGTTTTTTTCATTCCGAAAAATTTTTCAGGGAAATTCACGATACATACAGGCCAAAAAATATACACAATCGTAACCATAAAATCCAATGCGAATCAGCACACTGAATGATTGAAGTTAACACAACTGCGGCTTTCGATTCCATTCCTGTGATCACATCAAGTGTCTACATCTGCATCAACCAGCGAAGTTTTGCAACCGGTATTAGAATTACGGCGGTATATTCAACAGTGAAAATACAAAATCTTCAACCAGGCGAGAGGGAAGAAATCATTCACAGCGAGAAAGGAAGACATCACCCTGAGAACCTGCGGCGGCTGAGAGACAACAGGAACGGAATGGGCTAAGACGGAAATAAAGCGCGAGGCGGGAAAAGAAATTGTAACTAAAACGAATGGATAAGCCGAGCCGAAATAAACAGATGGAAAAGGAACGTTGGGGGAAGGGTAAGAAGAGGGGTGAGAGAAAGCGAGGAAATAAAAACAAGGGAATAAAACGATAAAAAAATGTGAGGCTGTAAAAATAAAATGAAGACTGTCTATGGGAACAAGAAGACGAAGAAAATTACATTCAAGACACCGGAAAAGAAGGCGAAACGAAAAAGAAATAAAGAGTTACAGAGAAAAGAGGAATAGAGGTCACAACTGGGTGAGAGAGAGAGAGAGAAAGCTCAAGTTAGTGAACAGATTGGAAACACTAGGGAATGAGAAATACAGAGCGATCTACGGGAAAAGTGATAATGCAAAGGGGTTTATTAACACTGGTGTAGTTGAGCAAACTAATGCAATGTCTAGAGCGAGGGGAGTAACCCTTACAGAAGGAGGACTTCAAAGGAGGAGCGTTGAGGATAGAATTCTTTCGTTCACCGCTACAGGAAATCGTAAACGGAGATGAGGAACGGAAAGGAGAAAAAAGAATGAGACGATTAAGTCGATGGCGACGGTCGAAGGTAGAGGCTGAAAATAAAGGAGATCCTACCCTTAGCGATACAAATTAACGACAAGTACTTCCGTGACATAAAAAGACCTACTTAGGGGAGAGAAACTAGAAATAAGACTACATTTAAAGAAAGCCCAAATTATAGGAATAAAAATACCGATGATGTGGGAGAATAATCTGGTTTCATGTTTACCTTAATTTTCAATCTTCGAAAATGTTTGCAAGCAAAATCAAGGGAATAGTCGTATTTCAATCGATTAAGGCGAACCCGATTGAGTTCACTTTCTATTATGGTCATAACTCTGGAAATAAAAATACAATCCTACACAGTCAATAGTAAATCATTACTTTCACACTGTGCACCAACGAAAAAAGTGATTTCAATTGGTGATAAATGATTACAAAAAGTTACTACCTATTCAATACGATTACAGATAATAAAAGAGATGAATAGTTGGAAAGCACCCAGACGCGAAGGTTTTCCGCGGCAGAGGATATAATTATAAGAGACGGCGGTGGCTGATTTTATTAACGATATACCGATCCCTACTTGTATAACAAACGAAAATTACATTTATACTAATGTACACTTACTAATGAGTCTTCGCGATCAATCTTAATGGCTGGAAAATACTGACAAATTGCCGATTCAGCTATCTTTCGCTAACTGAAATTTTACCTCTTCACCACATTACTCATTTCCTTTAAGAATAAAAATGATCTTGGCCATTGGAGACAAACCAAAACAAGAAGTGTTACTAGTGATTCAACAGACAACTAAACAGACGACAACAATAAGTATTACTAGTGATTCAACAGAATGGTGAAATACATAGACTGAACTTGGATACGATGAACTATTTTACTTGAATACATCGGACCATGTTCTATTAAGGAGCTATTCAATGCATTACAAGGAACGCCTCCTCTCCAATTACGCCATTTTTGTGGTAAAAATGGATCACTCGAAACGAAGTATAAGTGACCCTTATAATATTGTTTTTTTTCGAATTTGGCGAACAAGTTCTTAAACCATTGTGACGCCGCTCACATTGCTTAGTTTAAAAAAAAATGCGTGAACCTCATCAGGCAAATTTTTAGGCGATAAAAATAATTTCCCCGGCAAAGATTATGGTGTCGGCAACTGAAATGTGAGCCAAAGACCCAAATTTTCCCAACAGGGAAGAAATGAAACACACCTCCACGACTCTACATAGGATACCGGGGAATCATTATCATGAGGCGCAATTTACCACGGGAAAAGGAAGAAAAATATCGCTAGCAAAACAACACTACAACTTGCAGGTATTATAACAAGAATTTTTAATATAACAAGGTTTTATTTGCATTCCGTTGACCGAGTGGATCACGGCCCTCCCACAGAAGAGTTCCTAAGTTGAACATCTTATTTTCGTTCAGTTCAACAGAAGTTCCTGCTTCAAAACTAAATATTTAATGTTCCTTCAATCAGCAAGTTTTAATTTAATGGTTAAATTGTTATTTTTATTGGCATTAATCTAATGACTTAGTGTAGGTTTTTAATGACCGTTGAGACTACATATACTCCACTCTACTCACAACTCCTAACTAATATGACACAAAATATCCTAGAATACTACCTTGATCAAAAATTACCCGGAATTTATTCAGAAAATTAAAAATACAAGTTTATTCATCTAAATCTATATTGTCCCCTTCAAAGTAATCCCCATCGACTGCAACACACTTATGCCAGCGCTTGATCCAATCCTCGAAACATTTTTTATATTCGGTTTTCGGTATGTCCATCAGTGCTTCCTGCGATTTTTCCATTACTTCCTCTCGGCTGCTAAAACGCGTTCCCCGTAATGGTTTTTTAACTCGATTGAACAGAAAGAAGTCACAGGGAGCCAAATCAGGTGAATTCGGTGGCTGTTGGATGGTATTTGTTGCATTTTTCGTCAAAAAATTACGAATAATGATAGCACTGTGCGACGGTGCGTTATCATGGTGCAAAATCCACGAGTTTTCTGCCCACATTTCTGGTCTCTTTCGGCGAATTGCTTCACGCAAACGTCTCATAACGCCCAAATAATACTCTTTGTTTACTGTCTGGCCTTCTGGCAAAAATTCATGATGCACTACACCGTTGTAATCCATGAAAACCGTCAGCATTGCCTTCTTTTTTGACTGAAAACGACGTGGTTTTTTTGGTCTCGGCTCATTTGGTGAACGCCATTCACTTGCCTGATGTCTGGATTGCGTGTCGTACTCATAAACCCACGTCTCGTCTCCAGTAATGATCCTTTTGATGAATGTGGGATCGGATTCAGCCTCGCAAATCATGTCTTTTGCGACGTCAACACGGTCTCTTTTTTGCATGAAATTGAGGTCTTTTGGCACCAACTTTGCTGCTACACGACGGAAACCCAAATCATTAACCACAATGTCTTGGGCGGATCCATAGGCAATGTTCAAGTCCTCCGCTATTTCTCTGATGGTTAATTTGCGGTTATTGACCAACATTTCTTTTACTTTATCAATTTTTTCACCGACTTTCGATGTCGATGGTCTGCCACTGCGTTCATCATCTTCGATTGACTCACGACCACTTCTGAACCGCTCGTGCCACTGGTAAACGACCGTTTTTTTTAGAGAATCGTTGCCGAAACACTTTTCCAACATTTCCAACGTCCGTGCGCCACTAAATCCGTTTTTTACGCAAAATTTAATACAAGTTCGTTGTTGCAAATTTAAATCCATTTCTGCAATTGTAAAAAATCGCCAACACACACAGAGATAGATGTACTCTTGGCTACGTAACTTTTGCAAATGTCAAGTTATGACACTAAGATTTAAAGGGAATATCAACAACAGATGTACCAATTTAACAAAAAAAAACAGAACTCAAACCGGAACGATGGGAGCGCCACACGGTGGTTATTCCGGGAACTTTTTGATCAAGGTAGTATGTATAACGGCACCCTGCGTACAACAAAAAGGATATTTAATCGGCCAATGGGATATTTCATTGTGAAAAAATTAAATGTAGGTAATTCTGAATGTCTGGATAAAAGAAAATTGATACACACTGCTAATAATGGATGAACTCCCAATGATATTCCGAATAGAGAAATGGGAATTCCACAAGAAAAAACATTTAACGATCCTTGTAAGTCATCAAATACAGTTCCGTAAAACATTGCCAACAAAGCATACCTAATAGGTATAAATTTAACAGAGAGATTTCAAAAATTTTACAAATATAAAAACTTCTAAGACCTTAGTGGGTTCATTGAATCCGGTTCCTCTACACATACATTAAATATAAGAAGAGCTAAATTTGAACTTTTTGAAA